>NC_058081.1:564928685-566131253 GCF_014858855.1 Bufo gargarizans | reverse complement strand
CAGCAATAGTCTGTTCATTTTTTGGCCATATACTACATCAGGGGCAAGCTGCGCCTGTCACCAAGTGCATTTAACCCTCAATGGTGTGGTTGTTTTTTGGCTAAAGCCTACATCAGGGTGAAGCTGTCACACCAAGTGCATTTAACCAGCAATAGTCTGTTCATTTTTTGGCCATATACTACATCAGGGGCAAGCTGCGCCCATCACCAAGTGCATTTAACCCTCAGTAGTGTGGTTGGTCAAGCTGTCACACCAAGTGCATCTAACCAGCAATAGTGTGGTTATTTTTTGGCCATATCCAAGTCTAATTCTGTCACTAAATCCATACCGGTCACCCAGCGCCTAAATACTAGGCCTCAAATTTATATCCCGCTAAATCTCTCGTTACCGCTGTACTGTTGTGGATGGGCAAGTTATTTAGTGTCCGTCAAAGCACATTTTTTGTTCTGGGTTGAAATACAATCCCAATTTAGCAATTTCATAATTTAGTGGTTTCTGCTATATCAGAGCTATTTGAAATCTATCCCTAAAAGGGTATATAATATTCAAGGTGCACATAGGGTCATTCAGAATAACTTCACACACACGCTACTGTGCATTTCCAAGTCTAATTCTGTCACTAAATCCATACCGGTCACCCAGCGCCTAAATACTAGGCCTCAAATTTATATCCCGCTAAATCTGTCGTTACCGCTGTACTGTTGTGGATGGGCAAGTTATTTAGTGTCCGTCAAAGCACATTTTTTGTTCTGGGTTGAAATACAATTCCCAATTTAGCAATTTCATAATTTAGTGGTTTCTGCTATATCAGAGCTATTTGAAATCTATCCCTAAAAGGGTATATAATATTCAAGGTGCACATAGGGTCATTCAGAATAACTTCACACACACGCTACTGTGCATTTCCAAGTCTAATTCTGTCACTAAATCCATACCGGTCACCCAGCGCCTAAATACTAGGCCTCAAATTTATATCCCGCTAAATCTCTCGTTACCGCTGTACTGTTGTGGCTGGGCAAGTTATTTAGTGTCCGTCAAAGCACATTTTTTGTTCTGGGTTGAAATACAATTCCCAATTTAGCAATTTCATAATTTAGTGGTTTCTGCTATATCAGAGCTATTTGAAATCTATCCCTAAAAGGGTATATAATATTCAAGGTGCACATAGGGTCATTCAGAATAACTTCACACACACGCTACTGTGCATTTCCAAGTCTAATTCTGTTAGTAAATCCATACCGGTCACCCAGCGCCTAAATACTAGGCCTCAAATTTATATCCCGCTAAATCTCTCGTTACCGCTGTACTGTTGTGGCTGTGCAAGTTATTTAGTGTCCGTCAAAGCACATTTTTTGTTCAGGGTTGAAATACAATTCCCAATTTAGCAATTTCATAATTTAGTGGTTTCTGCTATATCAGAGCTATTTGAAATCTATCCCTAAAAGGGTATATAATATTCAAGGTGCACATAGGGTCATTCAGAATAACTTCACACACACGAGACTGTGCATTTCCAAGTCTAATTCTGTCAGTAAATCCATACCGGTCACCCAGCGCCTAAATACTAGGCCTCAAATTTATATCCCGCTAAATCTCTCGTTTACTCCACCGCTGTACTGTTGTGGCTGGGAAAGTTATTTAGTGTCCGTCAAAGCACATTTTTTGTTCTGGGTTGAAATACAATTCCCAATTTAGCAATTTCATAATTTAGTGGTTTCTGCTATATCAGAGCTATTTGAAATCTATCCCTAAAAGGGTATATAATATTCAAGGTGCACATAGGGTCATTCAGAATAACTTCACACACACGCTACTGTGCATTTCCAAGTCCAATTCTGTCAGTAAATCCATACCGGTCACCCAGCGCCTAAATACTAGGCCTCAAATTTATATTCAGCTGAATTTGAATACAATACATTGGGCCAAATAATATTTTTGTTATTGTGGTGAACCATAACAATGAGGAAAACATCTAGTAAGGGACGCGGACGTGGACATGGTCGTGGTGGTGTTAGTGGACCCTCTGGTGCTGGGAGAGGACGTGGCCGTTCTGCCACATCCACACGTCCTAGTGTACCAACTACCTCAGGTCCCAGTAGCCGCCAGAATTTACAGCGATATATGGTGGGGCCCAATGCCGTTCTAAGGATGGTAAGGCCTGAGCAGGTACAGGCATTAGTCAATTGGGTGGCCGACAGTGGATCCAGCACGTTCACATTATCTCCCACCCAGTCTTCTGCAGAAAGCGCACAGATGGCGCCTGAAAACCAACCCCATCAGTCTGTCACATCACCCCCATGCATATCAGGGAAACTGTCTGAGCCTCAAGTTATGCAGCAGTCTCTTATGCTGTTTGAAGACTCTGCTGGCAGGGTTTCCCAAGGGCATCCACCTAGCCCTTCCCCAGCGGTGGAAGACATAGACTGCACTGACGCACAACCACTTATGTTTCCTGATGATGAGGACATGGGAATACCACCTCAGCATGTCTCTGATGATGACGAAACACACGTGCCAACTGCTGCGTCTTTCTGCAGTGTGCAGACTGAACAGGAGGTCAGGGATCAAGACTGGGTGGAAGACGATGCAGGGGACGATGAGGTCCTAGACCCCACATGGAATGAAGGTCGTGCCACTGACTTTCACAGTTCGGAGGAAGAGGCAGTGGTGAGACCGAGCCAACAGCGTAGCAAAAGAGGGAGCAGTGGGCAAAAGCAGAACACCCGCCGCCAAGAGACTCCGCCTGCTACTGACCGTCGCCATCTGGGACCAAGCACCCCAAAGGCAGCTTCAAGGAGTTCCCTGGCATGGCACTTCTTCAAACAATGTGCTGACGACAAGACCCGAGTGGTTTGCACGCTGTGCCATCAGAGCCTGAAGCGAGGCATTAACGTTCTGAACCTGAGCACAACCTGCATGACCAGGCACCTGCATGCAAAGCATGAACTGCAGTGGAGTAAACACCTTAAAACCAAGGAAGTCACTCAGGCTCCCCCTGCTACCTCTTCTGCTGCTGCCGCCTCGGCCTCTTCTGCTGCTGCAGCCTCGGCCTCTTCCTCCGCCTCTGGAGGAACATTGGCACCTGCCGCCCAGCAAACAGGGGATGTACCACCAACACCACCACCACCACCTCCGTCACCAAGCTTCTCAACCATGTCACACGGCAGCGTTCAGCTCTCCATCTCACAAACATTTGAGAGAAAGCGTAAATTCCCACCTAGCCACCCTCGATCCATGGCCCTGAATGCCAGCATTTCTAAACTACTGGCCTATGAAATGCTGTCATTTTGGCTGGTGGACACAGACAGCTTCAAACAGCTCATGTCGCTTGCTGTCCCACAGTATGTTGTTCCCAGCCGCCACTACTTCTCCAAGAGAGCCGTGCCTTCCCTGCACAACCAAGTATCCGATAAAATCAAGTGTGCACTGCGCAACGCCATCTGTAGCAAGGTCCACCTAACCACAGATACGTGGACCAGTAAGCACGGCCAGGGACGCTATATCTCCCTAACTGCACACTGGGTAAATGTAGTGGCAGCTGGGCCCCAGGCGGAGAGCTGTTTGGCGCACGTCCTTCCGTCGCCAAGGATCGCAGGGCAACATTCTTTGCCTCCTGTTGCCACCTCCTCCTTCTCGGCTTCCTCCTCCTCTTCTTCCACCTGCTCATCCAGTCAGCCACACACCTTCACCACCAACTTCAGCACAGCCCGGGGTAAACGTCAGCAGGCCATTCTGAAACTCATATGTTTGGGGGACAGGCCCCACACCGCACAGGAGTTGTGGCGGGGTATAGAACAACAGACCGACAAGTGGTTGCTGCCGGTGAGCCTCAAGCCCGGCCTGGTGGTGTGTGATAATGGGCGAAATCTCGTTGCAGCTCTGGGACTAGCCAATTTGACGCACATCCCTTGCTTGGCGCATGTGCTGAATTTGGTGGTGCAGAAGTTCATTCACAACTACCCCGACATGTCAGAGCTGCTGCATAAAGTGCGGGCCGTCTGTTCGCGCTTCCGGCGTTCACATCCTGCTGCTGCTCGCCTGTCTGCGCTACAGCGTAACTTCGGCCTTCCCGCTCACCGCCTCAAATGCGACGTGCCCACCAGGTGGAACTCCACCTTGCACATGCTGGACAGACTGTGCGAGCAGCAGCAGGCCATAGTGGAGTTTCAGCTGCAGCACGCACGGGTCAGTCGCACTACAGAACAGCACCACTTCACCACCAATGACTGGGCCTCCATGCGAGACCTGTGTGCCCTGTTGCGCTGTTTCGAGTACTCCACCAACATGGCCAGTGGCGATGACGCCGTTATCAGCGTTACAATACCACTTCTATGTCTCCTTGAGAAAACACTTAGGGCGATGATGGAAGAGGAGGTGGCCCAGGAGGAGGAGGAGGAGGAAGAGGGGTCATTTTTAGCACTTTCAGGCCAGTCTCTTCGAAGTGACTCAGAGGGAGGTTTTTGGCAACAGCAGAGGCCAGGTACAAATGTGGCCAGCCAGGGCCCACTACTGGAGGACGAGGAGGACGAGGATGAGGAGGAGGTGGAGGAGGATGAGGATGAAGCATGGTCACAGCGGGGTGGCACCCAACGCAGCTCGGGTCCATCACTGGTGCGTGGCTGGGGGGAAAGGCAGGACGATGACGATACGCCTCCCACAGAGGACAGCTTGTCCTTACCCCTGGGCAGCCTGGCACACATGAGCGACTACATGCTGCAGTGCCTGCGCAACGACATCAGAGTTGCCCACATTTTAACCTGTGTGGACTACTGGGTTGCCACCCTGCTGGATCCACGCTACAAAGACAATGTGCCCACCTTACTTCCTGCACTGGAGCGTGATAGGAAGATGCGCGAGTACAAGCGCACGTTGGTAGACGCGCTACTGAGAGCATTCCCAAATGTCACAGGGGAACAAGTGGAAGCCCAAGGCCAAGGCAGAGGAGGAGCAAGAGGTCGCCAAGGCAGCTGTGTCACGGCCAGCTCGTCTGAGGGCAGGGTTAGCATGGCAGAGATGTGGAAAACTTTTGTCAACACGCCACAGCTAACTGCACCACCACCTGATACGCAACGTGTTAGCAGGAGGCAACATTTCACTAACATGGTGGAACAGTACGTGTGCACACCCCTCCACGTACTGACTGATGGTTCGGCCCCATTCAACTTCTGGGTCTCTAAATTGTCCACGTGGCCAGAGCTAGCCTTTTATGCCTTGGAGGTGCTGGCCTGCCCGGCGGCCAGCGTTTTGTCTGAACGTGTATTCAGCACGGCAGGGGGCGTCATTACAGACAAACGCAGCCGCCTGTCTACAGCCAATGTGGACAAGCTGACGTTCATAAAAATGAACCAGGCATGGATCCCACAGGATCTGTCCGTCCCTTGTCCAGATTAGACATTAACTACCTCCCCTTAACCATATATTATTGGACTCCAGGGCACTTCCTCATTCAATCCTATTTTTATTTTCATTTTACCATTATATTGCGAGGCTGCCCAAAGTTGAATGAACCTCTCCTCTGTCTGGGTGCCGGGGCCTAAATATATGCCAATGGACTGTTCCAATGTTGGGTGACGTGAAGCCTGATTCTCTGCTATGACATGCAGACTAATTCTCTGCTGACATGAAGCCAGATCCTCTGTTACGGGACCTCTCTCCTCTGCCTGGGTGCTGGGCCTAAATATCTGACAATGGACTGTTGCAGTGGTGGGTGACGTGAAGCCTGATTCTCTGCTATGATATGAAGACTGATTCTCTGCTGACATGAAGCCAGATCCTCTGTTACGGGACCTCTCTCCTCTGCCTGGGTGCTGGGCCTAAATATCTGACAATGGACTGTTGCATTGGTGGCTGACGTGAAGCCTGATTCTCTGCTATGACATGCAGACTAATTCTCTGCTGACATGAAGCCAAATTGTCTGTTACGGGACCTCTCTCCTCTGCCTGGGTGCTGGGCCTAAATTTATGAAAATGGACTGTTGCAGTGGTGGGTGACGTGAAGCCTGATTCTCTGCTATGATATGAAGACTGATTCTCTGCTGACATGAAGCCAGATCCTCTGTTACGGGACCTCTCTCCTCTGCCTGGGTGCTGGGCCTAAATATCTGACAATGGACTGTTGCATTGGTGGCTGACGTGAAGCCTGATTCTCTGCTATGACATGCAGACTAATTCTCTGCTGACATGAAGCCAGATTGTCTGTTACGGGACCTCTCTCCTCTGCCTGGGTGCTGGGCCTAAATTTATGAAAATGGACTGTTGCAGTGGTGGCTGACGTGAAGCCTGATTCTCTGCTATGATATGAAGACTGATTCTCTGCTGACATGAAGCCAGATTCTCTGTTACGGGACCTCTCTCCTCTGCCTGGGTGCCGGGGCCTAAATATCTGAGAATGGACTGTTCCAGTGGTGGGTGACGGGAAGCCAGATTCTCTGCTATGGGACCTCTCTCCAATTGATTTTGGTTAATTTTTATTTATTTAATTTTTATTTTAATTCATTTCCCTATCCACATTTGTTTGCAGGGGATTTACCTACATGTTGCTGCCTTTTGCAGCCCTCTAGCCCTTTCCTGGGCTGTTTTACAGCCGTTTTAGTGCCGAAAAGTTCGGGTCCCCATTGACTTCAATGGGGTTCGGGTTCGGGACGAAGTTCGGATCGGGTTCGGATACCGAACCCGAACATTTTCGGGAAGTTCGGCCGAACTTCTCGAACCCGAACATCCAGGTGTTCGCTCAACTCTAGTTCCA
Organism: Bufo gargarizans; assembly: GCF_014858855.1. Lineage (NCBI taxonomy): Eukaryota > Metazoa > Chordata > Amphibia > Anura > Bufonidae > Bufo > Bufo gargarizans. The sequence continues at coordinate 566,124,508 of NC_058081.1, read as the reverse complement.
ACCACCGTGTCTTTGTGCGATGCAGAAAAGGTGAACGGATGGACTCTACATGCCTGGTTCCCACCGTGAAGCATGGAGGAGGAGGTTTGATGGTGTGGGGGTGCTTTGCTGGTGACACTGTTGGGGATTTATTCAAAATTGAAGGCATACTGAACCAGCATGGCTACCACAGCATCTTGCAGCGGCATGCTATTCAATCCGGTTTGCGTTTAGTTGGACCATCATTTCTTTTTCAACAGGACAATGACCCCAAACACACCTCCAGGCTGTGTAAGGGCTATTTGACCATGAAGGAGAGTGATGGGGTGCTGCGCCAGATGACCTGAACCCAATCTAGATGGTTTGGGGTGAGCTGGACCGCAGAGTGAAGGCAAAAGGGCCAACAAGTGCTAAGCATCTCTGGGAACTCCTTCAAGACTGTTGGAAGACCATTTCAGGTGACTACCTCTTGAAGCTCATCAAGAGAATTCCAAGAGTGTGCAAAGCAGTAATCAAAGCAAAAGGTGGCTACTTTGAAGAACCTAGAATATGACATATTTTCAGTTGTTTCACACTTTTTTGTTATGTATATAATTCCACATGTGTTAATTCATAGTTTTGATGCCTTCAGTGTGAATCTACAATTTTCATAGTCATGAAAAAAAAAAAAAACTCTTTGAATGAGAAGGGGTGTCCAAACTTTTGGTCTGTACTGTATATGTTACTAGAGAGACCAATTGTCTCTGTAAAAGGCTCAATATTTAGTAATATAGTAATTTTCCTTGATAAGATACTGAGACAATATGCAGTTACTGCTTTGTCATATATTCAGGATACTAATTAATTTTTAACCAAATTGATGGACATTAACACGGACTTTAGATATAGCCAGCCTCTATACATCAATACAAAATCATCTAGGCCTGAAGGTTGTGTCAATAGCCTTGTAAAAATCGGACTTTTCCTCTGAATGCAAATCATTTTTATTGTCTCTGCTTGAATTGACTCTTACAAACAATTATTTGGGGACGATTTTGATTTACAAATTTAGGGCACAGCCATGGGTTCTAATGTGGCACCCACGTATGCCAACATGGTTGTGTCCATATTCTGAGGTAGGGGAGATACATTGATGATGTGCTCCTCATTTGGATTGGAACACAACAGAAATTGCTGCAATTTCCGATTTTTCTGAATGATATAGATCCAGACACCCAATTCTCCATGGAGATCCATTTTTTGGATGTGGACATTTATGGATGTGGACATTTATTTAAATGAAGGGATGTTACAAACTAATGTATATAAAAACATGCTATTGAGGTACAGCACATCCAAGGAAGATGGTCAAATCACTCCCATTGAGTCAATTAATGAGAGCTAGACGAATAGTGAGTGATGATAATAAGCTACAAAATACTCTATCACAAGCGACTTTACACAGAGAGGTTATCCACAAAATACTTTGCAACAGTAGATGACAAAGGTGAGGACAAGAGGCAGGTCAGACCTATTGTGTACGTAAAAGAAGGATAAAAAACAGATGGATTGCATTCCGTTAGTGACCACTAATAATGAATTATGTCCACAAATTAGAGATATTATTTGCAGACATTGAACAATCCTCAGGGGTTGACATTCCAATGTCTGTGAATTTAATAACATGCCACTGATGTCGTATAGAAGATCCACAAATCTGCATGACAGATTGTTTAAAACAGACATAGGGTCACAAAAGAACCAAATATAACAGTACATTAAAAATCCTAAGACCGGTTGTTTTCCCTGCTTGGGGTGTATTAATTGCAAATTAAGGCTCAAAGGAACCATCCTAGGACCAATGTTAGGTATAAAATTACTCACTATTAGGGATGAGCGAACTCGAACTGTATAGTTCGGGTTCGTACCGAATTTTGGGGTGTCCGTGACACGGACCCGAACCCGGACATTTTCGTAAAAGTCCGGGTTCGGGTTCGGTGTTCGTCGCTTTCTTGGCGCTTTTGTGACGCTTTCTTGGCGCTTTTTGAAAGGCTGCAAAGCAGCCAATCAACAAGCGTCATACTACTTGCCCCAAGAGGCCATCACAGCCATGCCTACTATTGGCATGGCTGTGATTGGCCAGAGCACCATGTGACCCAGCCTCTATTTAAGCTGGAGTCACATAGCGCCGCCCGTCACTCTGCTCTGATTAGCGTAGGGAGAGGTTGCGGCTGCGACAGTAGGGCGAGATTAGGCAGATTAACTCCTCCAAAGGACTTGATTAACTGATCGATCTGCAGCTGTGGATCATTGAGCTGCTGATCCTCAATTGCTCACTGTTTTTAGGCTGCCCAGACCGTTTGTCAGTCACATTTTTCTGGGGTGATCGGCGGCCATTTTGTGTCTTGTGGTGCGCCAGCACAAGCTGCGACCAAGTGCATTTAACCCTCAATGGTGTGGTTGTTTTTTGGCTAAAGCCTACATCAGGGTGAAGCTGTCACACCAAGTGCATTTAACCAGCAATAGTCTGTTCATTTTTTGGCCATATACAAAATCAGGGGCAAGCTGCGCCTGTCACCAAGTGCATTTAACCCTCAATGGTGTGGTTGTTTTTTGGCTAAAGCCTACATCAGGGTGAAGCTGTCACACCAAGTGCATTTAACCAGCAATAGTCTGTTCATTTTTTGGCCATATACAAAATCAGGGGCAAGCTGCGCCTGTCACCAAGTGCATTTAACCCTCAATGGTGTGGTTGTTTTTTGGCTAAAGCCTACATCAGGGTGAAGCTGTCACACCAAGTGCATTTAACCAGCAATAGTCTGTTCATTTTTTGGCCATATACAAAATCAGGGGCAAGCTGCGCCTGTCACCAAGTGCATTTAACCCTCAATGGTGTGGTTGTTTTTTGGCTAAAGCCTACATCAGGGTGAAGCTGTCACACCAAGTGCATTTAACCAGCAATAGTCTGTTCATTTTTTGGCCATATACTACATCAGGGGCAAGCTGCGCCTGTCACCAAGTGCATTTAACCCTCAATGGTGTGGTTGTTTTCTGGCTAAAGCCTACATCAGGGTGAAGCTGTCACACCAAGTGCATTTAACCAGCAATAGTCTGTTTATTTTTTGGCCATATACTACATCAGGGGCAAGCTGCGCCCGTCACCAAGTGCATTTAACCCTCAGTAGTGTGGTTGGTCAAGCTGTGACACCAAGTGCATTTAACCAGCAATAGTCTGTTCATTTTTTGGCCATATACTACATCAGGGGCAAGCTGCGCCCGTCACCAAGTGCATTTAACCAGCAATAGTGTGGTTATTTTTTGGCCATATCCCAGTCTAATTCTGTCACTAAATCCATACCGGTCACCCAGCGCCTAAATACTAGGCCTCAAATTTATATCCCGCTAAATCTCTCGTTACCGCTGTCCTGTTGTAGCTGGGAAAGTTATTTAGTGTCCGTCAAAGCACATTTTTTGTTCTGGGTTGAAGTACAATTCCCAATTTAGCAATTTCATAATTTAGTGGTTTCTGCTATATCAGAGCTATTTGAAATCTATCCCTAAAAGGGTATATAATATTCAAGGTGCACATTGGGTCATTCAGAATAACTTCACACACACCCGCTACTGTGTATTTTCAAGTCTAATTCTGTCACTAAACCCATACCTGTCACCCAGCGCCTAAATACTAGGCCTCAAATTTATATCCTGCTAAATCTCTCGTTACCGCTGTCCTGTTGTAGCTGGGAAAGTTATTTAGTGTCCGTCAAAGCACATTTTTTGTTCTGGGTTGAAGTACAATTCCCAATTTAGCAATTTCATAATTTAGTGGTTTCTGCTATATCAGAGCTATTTGAAATCTATCCCTAAAAGGGTATATAATATTCAAGGTGCACATTGGGTCATTCAGAATAACTTCACACACACCCGCTACTGTGTATTTTCAAGTCTAATTCTGTCACTAAACCCATACCTGTCACCCAGCGCCTAAATACTAGGCCTCAAATTTATATCCTGCTAAATCTCTCGTTACCGCTGTCCTGTTGTAGCTGGGAAAGTTATTTAGTGTCCGTCAAAGCACATTTTTTCTTCTGGGTTGAAATACAATTCCCAATTTAGCAATTTCATAATTTAGTGGTTTCTGCTATATCAGAGCTATTTGAAATCTATCCCTAAAAGGGTAGATCATATTGAAGGTGCACATAGGGTCATTCAGAATAACTTCACACACACCCGCTACTGTGTATTTCCAAGTCTAATTCTGTCACTAAACCCATACCTGTCACCCAGCGCCTAAATACTAGGCCTCAAATTTATATCCTGCTAAATCTCTCGTTACCGCTGTCCTGTTGTAGCTGGGAAAGTTATTTAGTGTCCGTCAAAGCACATTTTTTGTTCTGGGTTGAAGTACAATTCCCAATTTAGCAATTTCATAATTTAGTGGTTTCTGCTATATCAGAGCTATTTGAAATCTATCCCTAAAAGGGTATATAATATTCAAGGTGCACATTGGGTCATTCAGAATAACTTCACACACACCCGCTACTGTGTATTTCTAAGTCTAATTCTGTCACTAAACCCATACCTGTCACCCAGCGCCTAAATACTAGGCCTCAAATTTATATCCTGCTAAATCTCTCGTTACCGCTGTACTGTTGTTGCTGGGCAAGATATTTAGTGTCCGTCAAAGCACATTTTTTGTTCTGGGTTGAAATACAATTCCCAATTTAGCAATTTCATAATTTAGTGGTTTCTGCTATATCAGAGCTATTTGAAATCTATCCCTAAAAGGGTATATAATATTCAAGGTGCACATTGGGTCATTCAGAATAACTTCACACACACCCGCTACTGTGTATTTCCAAGTCTAATTCTGTCACTAAACCCATACCTGTCACCCAGCGCCTAAATACTAGGCCTCAAATTTATATCCTGCTAAATCTCTCGTTACCGCTGTACTGTTGTTGCTGGGCAAGATATTTAGTGTCCGTCAAAGCACATTTTTTGTTCTGGGTTGAAATACAATTCCCAATTTAGCAATTTCATAATTTAGTGGTTTCTGCTATATCAGAGCTATTTGAAATCTATCCCTAAAAGGGTATATAATATTCAAGGTGCACATTGGGTCATTCAGAATAACTTCACACACACCCGCTACTGTGTATTTCCAAGTCTAATTCTGTCACTAAACCCATACCTGTCACCCAGCGCCTAAATACTAGGCCTCAAATTTATATCCTGCTAAATCTCTCGTTACCGCTGTACTGTTGTTGCTGGGCAAGATATTTAGTGTCCGTCAAAGCACATTTTTTGTTCTGGGTTGAAATACAATTCCCAATTTAGCAATTTCATAATTTAGTGGTTTCTGCTATATCAGAGCTATTTGAAATCTATCCCTAAAAGGGTATATAATATTCAAGGTGCACATTGGGTCATTCAGAATAACTTCACACACACCCGCTACTGTGTATTTCCAAGTCTAATTCTGGCACTAAACCCATACCTGTCACCCAGCGCCTAAATACTAGGCCTCAAATTTATATCCCGCTAAATCTGTCCTTAGTGCTGTAGCTGGGCGAGTTATTTAGTGTCCGTTCAAGCACATTTCTTGTTCTGGGTTGAAATACAATTCCCAATTTAGCAATTTCATAATTTAGTGGTTTCTGCTATATCAGAGCTATTTGAAATCTATCCCTAAAAGGGTATATAATATTCAATGTGCACATTGGGTCATTCAGAATAACTTCACACACACCCGCTACTGTGTATTTCCAAGTCTAATTCTGGCACTAAACCCATACCTGTCACCCAGCGCCTAAATACTAGGCCTCAAATTTATATCCCGCTAAATCTGTCCCTAGTGCTGTAGCTGGGCGAGTTATTTAGTGTCCGTTCAAGCACATTTCTTGTTCTGGGTTGAAATACAATTCCCAATTTAGCAATTTCATAATTTAGTGGTTTCTGCTATATCAGAGCTATTTGAAATCTATCCCTAAAAGGGTATATAATATTCAAGGTGCACATAGGGTCATTCAGAATAACTTCACACACCCGCTACTGTGCATTTCCAAATCTAATTCTGTCACTAAACCCATACCTGTCACCCAGCGCCTAAATACTAGGCCTCAAATTTATATCCCGCTAAATCTCTCGTTACCGCTGTCCTGTTGTGGCTGGGAAAGTTATTTAGTGTCCGTCAAAGCACATTTTTTGTTCTGGGTTGAAATACAATTCCCAATTTAGCAATTTCATAATTTAGTCGTTTCTGCTATATCAGAGCTATTTGAAATCTATCCCTAAAAGGGTATATAATATTCAAGGTGCACATTGGGTCATTCAGAATAACTTCACACACACACGCTTCTGTGCATTTCCAAGTCTAATTCTGTCACTAAATCCATACCGGTCACCCAGCGCCTAAATACTAGGCCTCAAATTTATATCCCGCTAAATCTCTCGTTACCGCTGTACTGTTGTTGCTGGGCAAGTTATTTAGTGTCCGTCAAAGCACATTTTTTGTTCTGGGTTGAAATACAATTCCCAATTTAGCAATTTCATAATTTAGTGGTTTCTGCTATATCAGAGCTATTTGAAATCTATCCCTAAAAGGGTATATAATATTCAAGGTGCACATAGGGTCATTTAGAATAACTTCACACACACACGCTACTGTGCATATCCCAGTCTAATTCTGTCACTAAATCCATACCGGTCACCCAGCGCCTAAATACTAGGCCTCAAATTTATATCCCGCTGAATTTGAATACAATACATTGGGCGAAATAATATTTTTGTTGTTGTGGTGAACGATAACAATGAGGAAAACATCTAGTAAGGGACGCGGACGTGGACATGGTCGTGGTGGTGTTAGTGGACCCTCTGGTGCTGGGAGAGGACGTGGCCGTTCTGCCACATCCACACGTCCTAGTGTACCAACTACCTCAGGTCCCAGTAGCCGCCAGAATTTACAGCGATATATGGTGGGGCCCAATGCCGTTCTAAGGATGGTAAGGCCTGAGCAGGTACAGGCATTAGTCAATTGGGTGGCCGACAGTGGATCCAGCACGTTCACATTATCTCCCACCCAGTCTTCTGCAGAAAGCGCACAGATGGCGCCTGAAAACCAACCCCATCAGTCTGTCACATCACCCCCAGGCATACCAGGGAAACTGTCTCAGCCTCAAGTTATGCAGCAGTCTCTTATGCTGTTTGAAGACTCCGCTGGCAGGGTTTCCCAAGGGCATCCACCTAGCCCTTCCCCAGCGGTGAAAGACATAGAATGCACTGACGCACAACCACTTATGTTTCCTGATGATGAGGACATGGGAATACCACCTCAGCATGTCTCTGATGATGACGAAACACAGGTGCCAACTGCTGCGTCTTTCTGCAGTGTGCAGACTGAACAGGAGGTCAGGGATCAAGACTGGGTGGAAGACGATGCAGGGGACGATGAGGTCCTAGACCCCACATGGAATGAAGGTCGTGCCACTGACTTTCACAGTTCGGAGGAAGAGGCAGTGGTGAGACCGAGCCAACAGCGTAGCAAAAGAGGGAGCAGTGGGCAAAAGCAGAACACCCGCCGCCAAGAGACTCCGCCTGCTACTGACCGCCGCCATCTGGGACCGAGCACCCCAAAGGCAGCTTCAAGGAGTTCCCTGGCATGGCACTTCTTCAAACAATGTGCTGACGACAAGACCCGAGTGGTTTGCACGCTGTGCCATCAGAGCCTGAAGCGAGGCATTAACGTTCTGAACCTGAGCCCTGAGCACAACCTGCATGACCAGGCACCTGCATGCAAAGCATGAACTGCAGTGGAGTAAACACCTTAAAACCAAGGAAGTCACTGAGGCTCCCCCTGCTACCTCTTCTGCTGCTGCCGCCTCGGCCTCTTCTGCTGCTGCCGCCTCGGCCTCTTCCTCCGCCTCTGGAGGAACGTTGGCACCTGCCGCCCAGCAAACAGGGGATTTACCACCAACACCACCACCACCACCTCCGTCACCAAGCGTCTCAACCATGTCACACGGCAGCGTTCAGCTCTCCATCTCACAAACATTTGAGAGAAAGCGTAAATTCCCACCTAGCCACCCTCGATCCCTGGCCCTGAATGCCAGCATTTCTAAACTACTGGCCTATGAAATGCTGTCATTTAGGCTGGTGGACACAGACAGCTTCAAACAGCTCATGTCGCTTGCTGTCCCACAGTATGTTGTTCCCAGCCGCCACTACTTCTCTAAGAGAGCCGTGCCTTCCCTGCACAACCAAGTATCCGATAAAATCAAGTGTGCACTGCGCAACGCCATCTGTAGCAAGGTCCACCTAACCACAGATACGTGGACCAGTAAGCACGGCCAGGGACGCTATATCTCCCTAACTGCACACTGGGTAAATGTAGTGGCAGCTGGGCCCCAGGCGGAGAGCTGTTTGGCGCACGTCCTTCCGCCGCCAAGGTTTGCAGGGCAACATTCTTTGCCTCCTGTTGCCACCTCCTCCTTCTCGGCTTCCTCCTCCTCTTCTTCCACCTGCTCATCCAGTCAGCCACACACCTTCACCACCAACTTCAGCACAGCCCGGGGTAAACGTCAGCAGGCCATTCTGAAACTCATATGTTTGGGGGACAGGCCCCACACCGCACAGGAGTTGTGGCGGGGTATAGAACAACAGACCGACGAGTGGTTGCTGCCGGTGAGCCTCAAGCCCGGCCTGGTGGTGTGTGATAATGGGCGAAATCTCGTTGCAGCTCTGGGACTAGCCAATTTGACGCACGTCCCTTGCTTGGCGCATGTGCTGAATTTGGTGGTGCAGAAGTTCATACACAACTACCCCGACATGTCAGAGCTGCTGCATAAAGTGCGGGCCGTCTGTTCGCGCTTCCGGCGTTCACATCCTGCTGCTGCTCGCCTGTCTGCGCTACAGCGTAACTTCGGCCTTCCCGCTCACCGCCTCATATGCGACGTGCCCACCAGGTGGAACTCCACCTTGCACATGCTGGACAGACTCTGCGAGCAGCAGCAGGCCATAGTGGAGTTTCAGCTGCAGCACGCACGGGTCAGTCGCACTACAGAACAGCACCACTTCACCACCAATGACTGGGCCTCCATGCGAGACTTGTGTGCCCTGTTGCGCTGTTTCGAGTACTCCACCAACATGGCCAGTGGCGATGACGCCGTTATCAGCGTTACAATACCACTTCTATGTCTCCTTGAGAAAACACTTAGGGCGATGATGCAAGAGGAGGTGGCCCAGGAGGAGGAGGAGGAGGAGGAGGAGGAAGAAGAGGGGTCATTTTTAGCACTTTCAGGCCAGTCTCTTCGAAGTGACTCAGAGGGAGGTTTTTGGCAACAGCAGAGGCCAGGTACAAATGTGGCCAGACAGGGCCCACTACTGGAGGACGAGGAGGACGAGGATGAGGAGGAGGTGGAGGAGGTGGAGGAGGATGAGGATGAAGCATGGTCACAGCGGGGTGGCACCCAACGCAGCTCGGGTCCATCACTGGTGCGTGGCTGGGGGGAAAGGCAGGACGATGACGATACGCCTCCCACAGAGGACAGCTTGTCTTTACCCCTGGGCAGCCTGGCACACATGAGCGACTACATGCTGCAGTGCCTGCGCAACGACAGCAGAGTTGCCCACATTTTAACCTGTGCGGACTACTGGGTTGCCACCCTGCTGGATCCACACTACAAAGACAATGTGCCCACCTTACTTCCTGCACTGGAGCGTGATAGGAAGATGCGCGAGTACAAGCGCACGTTGGTAGACGCGCTACTGAGAGCATTCCCAAATGTCACAGGGGAACAAGTGGAAGCCCAAGGCTAAGGCAGAGGAGGAGCAAGAGGTCGCCAAGGCAGCTGTGTCAATACCAGCTCCTTTGAGGGCAGGGTTAGCATGGCAGAGATGTGGAAAACTTTTGTCAACACGCCACAGCTAACTGCACCACCACCTGATACGCAACGTGTTAGCAGGAGGCAACATTTCACTAACATGGTGGAACAGTACATGTGCACACCCCTCCACGTACTGACTGATGGTTCGGCCCCATTCAACTTCTGGGTCTCTAAATTGTCCACGTGGCCATAGCTAGCCTTTTATGCCTTCAGCACGGCAGGGGGCGTCATTACAGACAAACGCAGCCGCCTGTCTACAGCCAATGTGGACAAGCTGACGTTCATAAAAATGAACCAGGCATGGATCCCACAGGATCTGTCCGTCCCTTGTCCAGATTAGACATTAACTACCTCCCCTTAACCATATATTATTGGACTCCAGGGCACTTCCTCATTCAATCCTATTTTTATTTTCATTTTACCATTATATTGCGAGGCTACCCAAAGTTGAATGAACCTCTCCTCTGTCTGGGTGCCGGGGCCTAAATATATGCCAATGGACTGTTCCAATGTTGGGTGACGTGAAGCCTGATTCTCTGCTATGATATGAAGACTGATTCTCTGCTGACATGAAGCCAGATTGTCTGTTAAGGGACCTCTCTCCTCTGCCTGGGTGCTGGGCCTAAATTTATGAAAATGGACTCTTACATTGCTGGGTGACGTAAAGCCTGATTTTCTGCTATGACATGCAGACTGATTCTCTGCTGACATGAAGCCAGATCCTCTGTTACGGGACCTCTCTCCTCTGCCTGTGTGCTGGGCCTAAATATATGCCAATGGACTGTTGCAGTGGTGGCTGACGTGAAGCCTCATTCTCTGCTATGACATGCAGACTAATTCTCTGCTGACATGAAGCCAGATCCTCTGTTACGGGACCTCTCTCCTCTGCCTGTGTGCTGGGCCTAAATATATGCCAATGGACTGTTGCAGTGGTGGCTGACGTGAAGCCTCATTCTCTGCTATGACATGCAGACTAATTCTCTGCTGACATGAAGCCAGATTGTCTGTTACGGGACCTCTCTCCTCTGCCTGGGTGCCGGGGCCTAAATATCTGAGAATGGACTGTTCCAGTGGTGGGTGACGGGAAGCCAGATTCTCTGCTATGGGACCTCTCTCCAATTGATTTTGGTTAATTTTTATTTATTAAATTTTTATTTTTATTCATTTCCCTATCCACATTTGTTTGCAGGGGATTTACCTACATGTTGCTGCCTTTTGCAGCCCTCTAGCCCTTTCCTGGGCTGTTTTACAGCCGTTTTAGTGCCGAAAAGTTCGGGTCCCCATTGACTTCAATGGGGTTCGGGTTCGGGACGAAGTTCGGATCGGGTTCGGATCCCGAACCCGAACATTTCCGGGAAGTTCGGCCGAACTTCTCGAACCCGAACATCCAGGTGTTCGCTCAACTCTACTCACTATCTCACATGCAATTCTTCTCTGTGGTGTCCATTGTGAGGATTTGCTCTGGTAGGCAGGGTAAGCGGACGCAGTACAGAGGGAAAACAAGTTCGTAAATCAAAATGTCAGTGTTTATTCACACAAAAGGCAAAATAAAAACAACTAATAACAGTCTTGGTGTTAATTCACACAATGATAAGTCTATAGAACAGACATGTCACCTTGCTAGCTGTTTTATCCCCGGCAGTCCACAGCAGGCTTTAGGGGCCTGTTTCCCAGCATACAGCTCTCATGCAGCTCTGAACCTTCCAGCACAGCACAATGCTTCAGATCCTAAAACAGTGACTCAGATTCTGAGCCCAGCTGCCCAATAAAAGGACAGCCAGGTGCTGCCAAAACCCGGACAGCCACTTATACTCCGGTCCAGTACTTGATCTCACCTGGCTGTAAATCAGCCCAGCTGCCCATGTTGGGAGGAAAATACCTGCCTTCCCAAACAAAACCCCTTGCTATGTCACATACCCCCCCCCCCTTTGTTCAACCCTGAGGGGGTGAACACACGCCAGACATTGTACCCGGGACAGAGCATCCACGTTTCCCTGTAACCGGCCTGCCCTGTATTCTACTGTAAACTTAAAGTTTTTCAAGGACAAGAACCATCTGGTGACCCGAGCATTCCTCTCTTTGGCCTGGCTCAGCCACTTGAGAGGGGAATGGTCGGTCACCAGACGGAACTTTCTCCCCAAAGGATAATAGCGGAGAGACTCGAGTGCCCACTTGATGGCCAGCCACTCTCTCTCCACTATACTGTACTGGGTCTCGGCTGGAGTGAGCTTACGGCTGAGGAAGACAATGGGATGCTCCTCCCTGTTGACTCCCTGAGACAGTACAGCACAGAGGCATCGGTCTGTACTATAAACTCCCTTTTGAAGTCGGGTGTCACCAAAACCAGGGACCCACACAGGGCCGACTTCAAAGCGGAGAAAGCTTCTTCTGCCTGGTCATTCCAGCGGACCATCACGGACTTCCGTCCCTTCAAGAGCCCTGTCAATGGAGCTGCTAAAGTGGCAAAATGGGTAACGAACCTCATATAATAGCCCACCATTCCCAGGAATGACTTTACTTGCCTAGAGGTGACAGGTCGGGGCAAATTCCTTTATTTTGTTTACTTGGGGTTTAAATACTCCACGCCCAATGACATACCCTGGGTATTTGGTCTCCTCTAACCCAATCACAAATTTTTTGGGGTTAGCTGTTAGACCAGCCTTTCGAAGGGAGTCCACTACGGCCTGTACTCCGGGCAGGTGACTTTCCAAGTCGGTACTGTGAATGACAATATCATCCAGATAAGCCGAGGAGTATTGCCGATGTGGACGAAGCACAATGTCCATTAGACATTGAAAAGTGTCAGGGGCACCATGCAGACTGAAGGGTAACACCTTATATTGTGTCATGGTCTTACCTCCTTGCTGTTCCCTTCGTTTGACATGTGCTGGCGGCCATCTTGGTTTCTGGGTTTTCTTGTAGCCTCCCACCCTGCGGCTCCTCCTTCCCACTGGGAGGAGCTGGATGCCCAGCTCATATATATAGGAGGTCTGTGGCTTCAGTTCCTTGCTTGGTCCTCCTGTGTTCACATGCCTCCAAGACTGCTGCTGCTTCTGGTTCCTGATCCTGGCCTCGTCTGACTACCCCGTTGGTTCCTGATTCCGGCTTCGTCTGACTACCCCGTTGGTTCCTGATTCCGGCTTCGTCTGACTACCCCGTTGGTTCCTGTTCCTGGCTTCGTCTGACTACCCTTCTGGTTCCTGACCTCTGTCTCCGCAAGACCCTGCTTCGGTTTAGCCATCCGTTCGGACTTTGCTTACGGCTTGCTCTTCAATAAAACCTTCTTATTTTCCACTTATCTCTTGTTGTACGTCTGGTTCATGGTTCCATGACATTAGGACCAAGCCATGAATTCTGACGGTACAGGGCCACCCTCGCTACCTACGCTGGTTGCCAGACTTGATCAGCAGGATCACCTGTTGGGTCGGTTCGCTGTGGCGTTGCAAACCCTGCTTGAACGCACGGCTCATTTAGCTTCCGTTGCCGATGGGTCGGTTGTCGCTCCTGGGCCCGCTCCTACTGCCGCTCCGGTTGTTGCGCCAGAGTCTACCCTGACACCTGTTGCTGCGCCTGTGGTGTTTCAGGGTATGACCGGTTCTGCCCCCCTTCCACAGCGCTTTGGGGGAGAGCCAACTCAGTGCCGAGGTTTCCTTAACCAGGTGGGCATTTACTTCGAGTTGCTGCCACATGCCTTTCCTACTGAGAGATCAAGGGTGGGCTTCTTGATCTCGCTGCTCTCGGACAAGGCCTTGGCCTGGGCCAGCCCTTTATGGGAGAACAACAATCCGGTGGTTGCCGAGTTTTCCGGTTTTGTTGCTTCTCTTCGGAAGGTATTCGATGTGCCGGCTCGTGCTGCCTCTGCTGCGAAGCTCCTTATGTCCATCAGACAGGGTTCACGATCCGTAGCTGAATACGCCATTGAGTTTCGTACCCTGGCAGCAGAGGTGGGCTGGAATAATGAGGCTCTGGTCGCTGCTTTCTCTCATGGTCTCTCGGATGCCTTGAAGGATGAGGTTGCAGCTAAGGACCTACCAGTGGAGCTCGAGTCTCTTATTTCTTTCCTGATTTTGATTGACACCAGACTCAGGGAGAGACCTTCCTTTAAGGAGAGCCTGCGGAGGTCTCCTAACAGATTGGCGCCTACGTTTGCTGTCCCACCCGTGCCTCCCTCTCCTCCCACGCCTCCTGGGGATGACTTGTCTGGGGGTGAACCCATGCAGCGGGGGTTTGCTCGCCTGTCCTGAGGGGGAGAGGGTACTCCGGAGACGCGAGGGCCGATGCATGTACTGTGGTCTCGGTGGGCATTTTCGGTTGGCATGTCCGAACCGTCCGGGAGAACGCTCGCACCTGAGGTCCTGTCGGGGGCAGATCTTGGGTGGAGTCTCCTCGTCCCCGGTTTCCCGTGTTGACAAACCACTGATCACTGTTGTCCTCTCCTGGGTCGGGGGCTCGGTGACGACCCAGGCGTTGGTGGACTCTGGTGCTGGTGGTTTGTTCATTGATAGTGTGTTCGCTTGCCGCCAATTCCATTCCTCTGCAGCCTCGAGGTTCCCCACTGGCTCTTGAGGCGATAGACGGCAGACCCCTTCTGCCGCCACACGTGACTCATGAGACCCTTCCAGTGGGGATAGCCATTGGTGCCGTTCACAGAGTAGTCGGTCTGTCTCCAGGTTATTTCGTCTCCACACTACTCAGGTGGTCTTGGGGTACCCCTGGCTCCAGAAGCATAATCCGACTTTCGATTGGAGATCGGTCCGAGATCCTCTCGTGGTCACCGCAGTGTGGGGCTAGTTGCATCCATGGGCCTGTCAAGTTGCTGTGTACTTCCTCGGACTCTCTGTTGCCTCCTGAATACGAAGAGTACCGGGATGTATTCGATAAGGTGCGCGCGGTTGCCCTACCTCCGCACCGCCCATACGATTGTGCCATAGAGTTACAATCTGGTGCCGTTCCTCCTCGTGGCAAAGTCTATCCACTGTCGGTAGCGGAGAATGAGGCCATGGAGGAGTACGTGAGGGAGGCGCTTTCACGCGGACACATTCGCAAATCCTCGTCCCCGGCAGGGGCTGGATTTTTCTTTGTGAAAAAGAAGGGCGGCGAGTTGAGGCCTTGCATCGATTACAGGGGTCTCAATCGCATCACGATCAAGAACGCTTACCCGATACCCTTGATTTCCGAGCTGTTCGATCGCCTCAAAGGGGCCACGGTCTTTACCAAACTCGACCTGAGGGCGGCATATAACCTGGTAAGGATCAAGGCGGGCGATGAGTGGAAGACCGCGTTTAACACCAGGACCGGTCATTATGAATCCTTGGTTATGCCCTTTGGGTTGTGCAATGCGCCCGCAGTCTTCCAGGAATTCATCAACGATGTTTTCCGTGACCTGTTGCAGCAGTGTGTGGTGGTCTATTTGGATGACATCTTGGTATATTCTGAATCCATGGAGGCCCACATTCTGGATGTCAGACGAGTGTTGCAACGCTTACGAGAGAACAAGCTGTTCGGTAAGCTTGAGAAATGCGAATTTCACCGATCCCAGGTAACCTTCTTAGGTTACATCATTTCCGCTGAGGGGTTCTCCATGGATCCTGAGAAGGTTTCGGCTGTCTTACAGTGGCCCCAGCCCAGTGGGCTTCGTGCCCTGCAGCGCTTTTTGGGCTTCGCCAATTATTATCGGAAGTTCATCAGGGACTTTTCCATGCTAGCCAAGCCTCTCACGGATCTGACCAGGAAGGGCAGTAATCCTCAGGTCTGGCCGCTCGAAGCCATCCGAGCTTTTGAGGCTCTAAAGTCCGCCTTTGTGTCTGGCTCCGATTCTGTCGCATCCCAACCCTGGGTTGCCTTTTGTCCTCGAGGTGGACGCGTCTGAGACGGGAGTAGGCGCCCTCCTGTCTCAGCGTAGAACACCAGAGGGTCCTCTGCTTCCTTGTGGGTTTTACTCCCGGAAACTGTCTTCCGCGGAGTGCAACTATCAGATTGGTGACAGGGAGTTATTGGCCATCGTGCAGGCCCTTAAAGAATGGAGGCACTTGCTCGAGGGCTCGGTGGTTCCGGTTCTCATCCTGACGGACCACAAGAATCTGACCTACCTCTCTGAGGCCAAGAGATTGACACCACGTCAGGCCAGATGGGCTCTGTTCTTGTCACGTTTTAATTACGTGGTCTCCTACCTACCCGGCTCCAAGAACATCAGAGCGGATGCCTTATCACGGCAGTACTCCGAGCTGTCCGGGGAGGAGTCGATTCCGACTACGGTCATACCCCCGAATCAGATCCTGGCCGCTATTCGCACCAGCCTGACTTCTCCTCTGGGTGAGCAGATTTTGGCGGCTCAATCTGGTGCTCCCTCTGGGAGACCCAACGGCAGATGTTTTGTGCCTGTGGAGTTGCGCACTCGGTTGTTGCGAACCTACCATAACTCCAAGGCCGCGGGGCACCCTGGAAAGAATCAGCTGTCCTGGGCGGTTTCACGTCTGTTCTGGTGGCCTTCTCTACGTTCCGACATCGCCGCATATGTAGCGGCATGCTCCGTTTGTGCCCAGAGTAAGTCCCCTCGGCACCTTCCGTTGGGCCTTTTGCAACCCATAGCCACCGGGGAGCGTCCATGGTCACACCTGGGGATGGATTTCATTGTGGACCTCCCTGCATCCCGAGGCCATACGGTCATTCTCATGATTGTGGATCGGTTTTCCAAAATGTGCCACTGTGTTCCTCTCAAGAAGTTACCCTCTGCACAAGAGTTGGCCTCGATTTTTGCCAGGGAGGTCTTCCGGTTGCACGGTTTGCCCAAGGAGATTGTGTCGGATCGGGGGAGTCAGTTTGTGTCCAGGTTCTGGCGCGCCTTTTGCTCCCAGTTGGGGATTCATCTCTCTTTCTCCTCGGCCTACCACCCTCAGTCCAATGGGGCCGCAGAACGATCCAATCAGGCCTTGGAGCAATTCCTTCGTTGCTATGTCTCCGATCACCAAGACAATTGGGTTGACCTCCTGCCTTGGGCTGAGTTTGCCAGGAACACGGCGGTGAACTCTTCCTCTGGGACGTCTCCCTTCATGGCCAATTATGGGTTCCAACCTGCCGTGTTACCGGAGGTATTCTCTCCCCAGGATATTCCGGCTGTGGAGGATCACCTTTCCGTCCTACGTGCTTCTTGGGTACAGATCCAGAGGTCCCTTGAGGTCTCTGCGCAGCGCCAGAGAACTCCAGGCTGATCGCAGACGAGCGCCCGCTCCTTCCTACCAGGTCGGAGACCGCGTATGGTTGTCCACCCGCAACCTCAACCTTCGAGTGCCCACTCCCAAGCTGGCGCCTCGCTTTGTTGGTCCCTTCCGAGTGCTTCGCAGGGTAAACCCGGTAGCCTATGCCCTTGCGCTTCCTCCTGGCATGCGGATCTCCAACGTGTTTCATGTCTCCCTGTTGAAGCCACTGGTGTGTAATCGTTTCACTTCCTCGATTCCTCGGCCTCGTCCGGTCCAAGTGGGCAATCGTGAGGAGTATGAGGTGAGCAATATCCTGGACTCACGCCTGGTCCGCGGCCGGGTGCAGTTTTTGGTCCATTGGCGTGGTTATGGTCCAGAGGAGCGTTCCTGGGTTCCCTCCGCAGATGTCCATGCTCCTGCTTTGCTCCGAGCCTTCCACGCACGCTTCCCTCAGAAACCGTTCCTTACTCCGCGGAGGAGGGGCCCTTGAGGGGGAGGTACTGTCATGGTCTTACCTCCTTGCTGTTCCCTTCGTTTGACATGTGCTGGCGGCCATCTTGGTTTCTGGGTTTTCTTGTAGCCTCCCACCCTGCGGCTCCTCCTTCCCACTGGGAGGAGCTGGATGCCCAGCTCATATATATAGGAGGTCTGTGGCTTCAGTTCCTTGCTTGGTCCTCCTGTGTTCACATGCCTCCAAGACTGCTGCTGCTTCTGGTTCCTGATCCTGGCCTCGTCTGACTACCCCGTTGGTTCCTGATTCCGGCTTCGTCTGACTACCCCGTTGGTTCCTGATTCCGGCTTCGTCTGACTACCCCGTTGGTTCCTGTTCCTGGCTTCGTCTGACTACCCTTCTGGTTCCTGACCTCTGTCTCCGCAAGACCCTGCTTCGGTTTAGCCATCCGTTCGGACTTTGATTACGGCTTGCTCTTCAATAAAACCTTCTTATTTTCCACTTATCTCTTGTTGTACGTCTGGTTCATGGTTCCATGACATATTGGTACAGCCCCTCTTGTGTAATGAAAGCAGCTTTCTCCTTGGCAGCCTCCGTCAAGGGTAACTGCCAGTACCCTTTGGTGAGGTCCAAAACAGAAAAATACCGGGCTTGGCCTAACCTTTCAATAAGTTCATCCACCCGAGGCATGGGATATGCATCGAATTTAGATATTTCGTTCAGCTTACGACAATCGTTACAAAACCGTAACATCCCGTTCGGCTTGGGTATTAAGACTATAGGACTGGCCCACTCACTTTTAGACTCCTTGATGACGTCAAGCCGCAGCATCAGCTGCACTTCCTCCGAGATGGCTTGTTGCCAAGCCTTGGGTACCCGGTATGGCTTTAATCAGACTTTTGCCTGAGGCTCAGTGACAATGTCATGCTGGATTGCGGAAGTGCATCCAGGGAGGACTGAGAAAACATCCGTGTTCTGACTAATGAACTCCCTGGTCTCCTGAGCCTGTTTAGAGAAGAGGCTGTCAGCAATTTTTACAGTGGCAACCGCTTCCCTTGCCTCTTTGGCAACATCCAACAGACCACGAGAATGTCTGCCATAAAGCAATTCGAAGGGTGAGAACCCAGTAGAAGCCTGGGGTACCTCTCGCACAGCGAACATGAGATAGGGCAGAAGAAGATCCCAATCCTTCCCATCTTTAGACACCACCCTTTTTAACATAGTTTTTAGAGTTTTGTTAAACCTTTCAACCAGACCGTCCGTTTGCGGATGGTACACGGACGTTCGCAACTGTCTGATATGCAGCAACTTACAGAGTTTCCTCATGATCTTGGACATAAAAGGGGTCCCCTGGTCAGTCAGAACCTCTTTAGGTAGCCCCACTATGGAGAACATCTCCATTAGCTCCTTAGCTATAAGCTTCGCCGATGTATGTCGCAGTGGCACCACCTCTGGGTACCGAGTGGCGTAGTCCAGGATGACCAAGATGTGTTGGTGTCCTCTAGCGGACTTCGGTACTGGGCATATGAGGTCCATAGCGATTTGCTCTAACGGCACGTCGATATTAGGGAGAGGCACCAAGGGACTGCGGAAAAGGTCCTCGGGGGCCAGTTGCCTGGCGGGTCGGGCAAGACTTACAGAAATCTTCCACCTCCTTAAACACACTGGGCCAGTAAAACCGTTGTAGTATCCAGTCCTGTGTCTTCTGCATTCCCAGATAACCCCTGAGAACATGCTGGTGGGCTAACTCTAACACGAGTTTGCGACAAGCCTGGGCACCACCAACTGTTCAATGAATTCACCTCACAGCTGGTTTACCCGGTACAACATACCCTGATGAACCACAAAACGGGGGAACACCGACTCTGCCCCTGGTTGTTGTGGTTTACCATCTACTATTAATACATTTTCCCAGGCTCGGGATAGAGTTGGGTCCCAGTGTTGGGTGGTACCACAATTATCCCCGGAGACATTGAGGTCTGCCAGCTCAGGACCCAGCAACAAGTCCTCCGTGTCTCCCACCATCACACTTAGCGGAGTTGTCTCCCCCTCTTCCACGAAGTGGCGGTTACCCCTACCGCTGGCCCTTCAGACTCAGGTTCCCAGTGTTCTGGTCTCCCCCCTCAGCCGGGCCACTCTGCTAGGGTTACCCTTGTCTCATGGGTATCAGTCACTCTCATAGCAGGCCACAGTGTCCGGAAGCCCGGGAAGTCTCTTCCTATTATAAGTTCATAGTGTAGATTAGTGGCGACAGCCACCTCGTGGGTCCACCTGCCGGCAACCGTGGATAGAGACACCATAGCAATGGGGTAGTCTTTTAAGTCTCCATGAATACACATGACCCGACTTTCCAGCTAGTATACTCAGTGGACCGTACCAGGGGAGCCCTTACCAGGGTCACCAGACTCCTTGAGTCCAACAGAGCCTCCACTGAAGTGTCTCCCACCTCCACCTGGCACAGGTGATTCAGTGATTCAGAGTCTCCAGGGCACCTGCTGCACACAGCTTCCTAGAATATGACGACTGACGTAAGCAATAGTTTGTGTCTATGTGTTCCACCTGATGTGGACAGTCAGCTCGTACATGGCCAGACTCCCGACACCGCCAGCAGAGCTGGGTTCACAGGGGGTACTTCGGGTTTGGTGGGCACAAATCTCCGGGTCTGGGGTGGAGAGTTACGGGTTTTGAAAACCCCCCTCCCAAAATAACCCCCCTGTAGATTCCAGGTAGCCTCATAGCGCTCCACCAGGACGACCATCTTGAGAGCATTACCTGGAGAGACCTGGCCGATCCATTGGGTCGAGAGGGGGTGGCAAAGCCTTCCAGAACATATCAGCCAAAAGACAGTCCAGCATAGCAGTGGGGCTCAGCCCGTCAGGCTGCAGCCACTTTTGCAAGAGGTTAAGTAAGTTATAATACTGTGGTCTCACGGGATCAGCCGGCTTAAACCCCCACTGATGCACCCACTGGGCCCGGAAAAACACATTCACCCCCAGTCTGGTAGTTGTCCGCTTGATCGTCCAGCATGTCGAAATACATCCGCTGGGAATCAGATGTCAGGAATGGAGCAACTACCTCAGCCCACTGATCTCAGGGTAGATTCTCCCTTGCGACCACCTTCTTATACATTGCCAGGTAGGTTTCAACGTCATCTGATGGTGTCATCTTGGGGCTCGCCGCACGGACCGCTTTACGGACATCATGGACACTCTGGGATGCCCCTGCTGTCTGTAAAGCCATCACGCGTTGTAACAGCAGCTGGTTTGTTTCTTGCTGGTGTTGATTAGCCTCCATAAGAGCTTTAATTACAGCCTCCATTTTGTCACGTGACACAGGTTTGAATTTAGCTGGTTTAATCCAGGACATCCAGCCATACCAGAAACCAAAAATATTTTGGCGTTTACGCCAGCCTCACGGAGTGTGCCCGCTCGAAGCCACCAATTGTGAGCTTTTGCTCTGTTAGGCAGGATAAGCGGATGCAGTACAAGTTCGTGAATCAAAATGTCAGTGTTTATTCACATAAAAAGCTAAAGAAAAACAACTCATAGCAGTCTTGGTGTTAATTCACACAATGAAAAATCCATAGAACAGATGTGTCATCTTGCTAGCCGTTTTATCCCCGGCAGTCAGATCCCAAAACAAAAACTCAGATTCTGAGCCCAGCTGCCTATTTAAAGGACAGTCAGGTGCTGCCAAAACCTGGACCGCCACTTAAACTCCGGTCCAGTATTTGATCTCACCTGGCTGGAAATCAGCCCAGCTGCCCATGTTGGGAGGAAAATACCTGCCTTCCCAAACAAAACCCCTTGCTATGTCACACCATGTAAATTACTTTATGTTGGCGAAATGACAAGACTTACCTGTACCAAAACATTTTGTGGAACAGAAACATGGTGAGAACGATCTCAAATTCATGATCATGGACCATGTTCCTGTAACACGTAGGGGTAGGAATCGCATCCTCTCTCTAAAAAAAGTGAGGTAGAATGGATTTTTAAATAAAATTCTCTAAAACCTAATGGTCTGAATGTGGACTATAAACCATGGTTGTTATACTAATGGGACAATGGTTTGTGTTCATCCTCCTGACGAAGCCGCTGAGGTGAAACACGCGTCAAGGTCTTGCGCTTAGGGTCCAGTATCCTCCTGTGTTCACCATGTCTTCAGGTACGTCCTGTGTATAGTATAGCTCGACACCTATATATGGTATTTCCTTACATTCATATTGGGCCTTAGATATTTCTCAGACCATCGCTATACCTTGGGATTTAGTCACAGATCAGACTTGAGATATTTTGTATTATACTTGTCAGTCTTGGTTGCCTATCATCCCTGGACGCTGTGGGATAACTCACGGACATCCAGTTATTACTATTTTCTGCAATATACTATACAGCCCAATTGGGGTGATTATTACTTATTGCTATGCAGATGTGGTTGTCCTTGAATTATAGCCCCCCTTTACCTGCTAGCCACCTAGTGCTTATTGCCGGGTGGATATACATGTGAATGCATTTGTGTAAACTGCCCTTCGCTTCTCTGTACACTGTTTACCATCCTGTCTTTTCCCCATATTTTATATTTGATAATAAATTGATATTTTGATATACTATCTCCACTTGCTTGTTTGAAACTCCATCTTGCCCCCAGCCGATGAACGCCAGCTCGGAGGTACCAACACCTAATTCCTCAATTCCTGTTCACTAATGAGTGTCCAGCTTCACCCGTGGGGCCCTCCCATTCTCAAATACCACCATATTTACCATCTTCTAGGACCTCCCACCGCCAACAACGCGCAACTTGACCCACTTAAGTTGTGCGTCCCTCCACATTTTCAGGGCTATCTCAATCCCACCCTGGATCCCCAAAGACCATAAATCAATTCCCACTGCATTAAGGTGCACCCCATTCGCTCTCCAAAATTCTCCCACTCCCGCTTCCAACTCCAAATGCTTACTGCGACTGCCCTATTCCTTGCCACAAATGTGCCAACTGCCCGATTGACCTTAATACGAGCCTTATTTAATCTATCCATATCCACTGATCTCGTAACCCTCCAAGACCGCCTCCAAAATATGTTCACATTGTATAATAAAAAATAAAAAACTATGACTGTCTATCAACGGTTTATGTGAAAAAATTAACCAAAACATAATAAATCTATTGTGTAAAACTACTGCTGAGTGTGAGACAGCAAAATTGCCAATCTGGATATCTAAAGTCTAAACTGATCTTGTTGTATAAGCATACGCCGCACACTGTTCAACTAAGTAAACGCCCTATTCGGTAATTAAAAGAAAAAAGATAAACTGTAACTGCAGAAAAAGGGAAAGATGGAGTTATAATATGCTCACCTTGTAACGTTGTGCAATTCAGGCACAACACTGAATGATCATGTAGTAGTGTAAGGAGAATGAGCTGAAGAAAGGACACACAGCAACGTGTTTCTATGTGAATATCACAACTTCCTCAGGCCATAAAACATACATACAGTTAGTGACACATTTGACAGGGTATATATAGCTGAAAGAAAATGGCACCTGAACAGAACCTCTGACCTTCCAAGCAAACAAGCAAACAATGAACTGAAAAAGTCGTGAGATAACCGGGCACATTCAGTATAATGGGATTATATAGAATTTAATGTATTCATAAAATCATAAAACCATACATATATTGATAAAATTGCTGGGATGAATAGCCTATAAATAACCACAAAATAGACACAAAATGATTGAATAATATGGATAATGAATAGTCTATGATAAAATAGAACAGTGCAATAGATAGATAAGACGATACAATAGTCCTGTATTGTGCAAGTGCGCTAGGGACGCTCTCCCAATATCAACTTTTGATGGTCACTTCAATGGTGAT
The DNA here is from genome assembly GCF_014858855.1 of Bufo gargarizans. Classification (NCBI taxonomy): domain Eukaryota; kingdom Metazoa; phylum Chordata; class Amphibia; order Anura; family Bufonidae; genus Bufo; species Bufo gargarizans. The sequence continues at coordinate 566,101,142 of NC_058081.1, read as the reverse complement.
AAAATTTGCATCCAATGGTAGTCTATGCAAGCATCAAGTCTATGTTGCTATTATCAAAATATTCAATATGGTATATACAGTCTCAATAATACTCCGGTACTATACTGAATTGTACTTTCAGTGAGTCAAAGTGTAGCGGCTTCCCGCTGTACTTACAAGTCAGCAGAGTTCCGCTGAGCTGTTTTGTATGCTGCTTCTTCCCAATGTGAGCTCTTCTTGTCGTCCTGTTTGAAAAAGTGCTTACCATGCCTGTTGAATACCCCTGTTATCGCTCTGGACACCTCTTGTGTGGAAAGGAGACCGGTGTCATGCAAGCTCTGTTCGTCCGACTTCTGCACTGGTGGTTGTTTGCACCTGTCTACCACTACTAGAACTCGTGGTAGTGCAGTAACTTTCCACTCCTCGCGCACTGGACAGTTTCTTGTGGGTAAGTTTACACACGGACAATTTGTATCCAATGCTGTTCTAATATTCCTGGGGGATCCTTGCCCAAACGCGTTTCGGGGTTCTAAATGACCCCTTCCTCAGTGGTTCTCAATCCCCCATAAAATCAACCCCTTATATAGGGTGTTCTGGTCTTCTCAAAGATCCGATGTGGATTTTTTTTTATTATGGATAGATTTCATTCCATTTGTGTCATTGTATCACTAATAAATATTCTTGAACACTCCTAAGCATCTTATGTATCATCTTATTTAATAATTCAGACCACTATAATAATACAGAGCATATCACTATTGAATAAAATACTCTAAAAATATTCTAAAAAACATTCTAAAAACATAGTATAAAATACATTCAAGGAATCCTTCATAGGCATGATATTCTATACACTTTCCTATCAAAGGTCCCTGCTTCCTTTACTCTTTACTCTTCAAAACGCTATGGGACCCTTGCGATATCAATGCGGTTTTGATGCGATTTCTCATATTTCTCAAAAATATATAGTTTTATTTAGTTTCATTGTTACATGATGTAGTATGCAATCAACCCAAGAAGTAACCATTCTTTAAAATACATTTATACATACATCTAAGTTTGTTACAGACCACAATAAACGTGGTACTATCTCCGAGAGCACCAAGATAGTGTCAGAAAAAAGGCATTTCAAAAAGACGGAATCACACCTCATTTCCCACATCAATTGTAATGTCTTAATCTTACCAATATCAAGTCCAAGACTCCTTCAACTTCTTAATTTCGCATACTGTTCTTTTTCATTGTAAACCCCTAAAGCCATACCAAAATATACTGTTTGTGGATCAAAACATAGATTTGCAGAGTAAATCCTTTTATCAGCTCTCTTCCGAGTCCAATAAATAAAAGAGTGACCAATAATCCAGATTATACATTGAGAACCTAAAAAAGAAAAACACACAAACTATATCACTAAATGGGGCCTAACATATAACTTAAGTCTGTTGGATTTCCATCTACATATCCTTCTAAAAAGTGCAGCACCAAGACCTAATCTAGCTTCTTCTGTAGCTGCACCAATCTGAAAAGAATTGGAAGAAATCCGTAATTCACCCAAACCCAGGGCCGGTGCAAGGATTTTTGCCAACACAAGCACCAGCTACATTTTGGTGCCCCCCCCCCCCCCCCCACCACCAGAACTCGGTGGTGGTGATGTTAAAAGGAGGGGTGATGTAACATGGAGGGGGTTGATGTGACTTGCAGGGGGAGAAGTGACAAGGGGACAAAAAGTGACATGGAGGGGGAGAAAAGTGACATGGAGGGGGTGATGTGACATGGGGTCGGATGAGAAATGTGACACGGAGGGGGTGATGTGACATGGAGGGGGGAGAAATGTGACATGGAGGGGGGAGAAATGTAACATGGAGGGGGAGAAATGTGACATAGAAACATAGAATGTGTCGGCAGATAAGAACCATTTGGCCCATCTAGTCTGCCCAATATACTGAATACTAAGGATAGCCCCTGGCCCTATCTTATATGAAGGATGGCCTTATGCCTATCCCATGCATGCTTAAACTCCTCCACTGTATTTGCAGCTACCACTTCTGCAGGAAGGCTATTCCATGCATCCACTACTCTCTCAGTAAAGTAATACTTCTTGATATTACTTTTAAACCTTTGCCCCTCTAATTTAAAACTATGTCCTTATGTAGCAGTTTTTCTTCTTTTAAATACTCTCTCCTCTTTTACCTTGTTGATTCCCTTTATGTATTTAAAAGTTTCTATTATATCCCCTCTGTCTTGTAGACATGGGGGGTTGTAACGGATCACCTGGCACCGTTTCCTGAGGTCTTCCAAGCACTCTGGCAGACACCACCATCACCGAACCGAAGAAGCATATAAATCCTCTCAAGCATATGAATGCTGTAGACAGTGGAATAGGAAACCATACGAATAGGTTTACGCTCCTAGCAGTCAAACTGGAACAGCATACCATAAATCCTCCCCCAAGAATGAGATGACACTTCACTTTGAGGGTTAAAACAGGAACTGACTTTATTTAGACATAGCACACCTACTTTAAACCCCCCAACAGCCTCATTTCCATACAATAGGGCACATGGAGGACTATGGTACAAGGAAGGGTGGGGCCCGACAATAGCAAGGGCTGATGGGAGATTGAGGAGGGACAGAGCAGCTGGTTTAAACTGGTCTCCCAGTGTCCCTGAGACAACACCTTGCTGGGGAAACAACGGGACAGGAAAAAGGGGGAGGAGAAGAGGCACAGAACAGAAATGCCTCCAACACAGCAAACACCACAGTAAGAGCAAGATATATACAGCTCACAACACACCGCAATACAATTTAACCGAACCCATAATAACATACATAATATTTAAGACTGAATGCAATCTGCTACACAGTCTTAAAGGGCATTGTTCCTAAAAGTCATAATATGTCCACGGATGGTCCTTAAAGGGCCAGTAGCAGCAATATAAAATACCACATGCCCAAATTGCATTCAAACGTACAAATTTACCAGGGGCCATAGTCATTAGGTAGGAGGCGGGTAGCCAGTCCTCTCCAATGCCCAGTGGCGAGGCGGGTTCCACCACATTTCTCCCCTTTCCCATTGAGACTATCCAGACTCCAGACCTCCAGTCGGTCTGGGGCTTTGATAGTCAGCCGGCTTTTCTCAAAGGGTGTAGATGTCCCTATGGCCCCCTGCCACTTGTGCCCAGTTGTAGATCCATGGCTTGGGGGGAAGGTAATCAGGGTGCCCTCTCCCCTGGTGGAACAAAGCTGTTGCTGGGGGGAAGGGGTAACAGGCTCCTCTCTCTGCGGCATCCTCCTTTGTTGTAGGGGAAAACAGGCTGCCTCTCCTTCCAATACATCGTCCTGTTGTTGTGGACCAGGACAGACTGTCCATATCTCCAGTGGTGCAGGTACAGAGACTACGGTCCCATCTGCACTGTTGTGGGGCTTACTGTCTCCCCTTGGTGTGCTAGGCTGCCGCTGGGGAGAGGGGGTAACAAACTCCTCTCCCTTACCCACTTTCATCCGCTGGGGAGAAGGGGTAACAGCTCCTCTCCCTGAACTGTAGACTGCCAGTGGGGAGAGGAGGTAACAGGCTCCTCTCCCTGTGACACCCTCTCTTGTTGTAGGGGAAAAGCGACTGTCTCCTCTTCCAATACTTTGTCTTGCTGTTGGGGACCAGGACAGACTGTCCCTAATCCCAGTGGTGTAGGTGCAGAGACTACGGTCCCATCTGCACTGTTGTGGGGCTTACTGTCTCCCCTTGGTGGGCTAGGCTGTCGCTGGGGAGGGGGAACGAGACTCTCCCCTCCCGGTGGAATATTCTGCCGCTGGGGATCTGGGCCAACTGCCCAGCATCCCTGTAGGGCCAGTAGAGAGACCGCAGTCCCATCTCCACCTGCCATCTGTGGGTCTTCCCAGGACCAGTCGATAAGGTCCCTCATTTCTGGAGCTGGTTGGGGAGTAGGAGGTACCGAATGCAATTCTCCTGATGACGGGCTTAGTTGTTGGGGAGGGGGAACAAAACTCACCGCTCCCAATGGTGTACAGTCCATAAGCCCCATCAGGCTAGAGACAGGCGGTGTCACTTGATTATATAAGTCCGCATAATTCTGTTCGATCTCCCACTGCTCTGGTGGTACTTGCAGGGTATAGGGTGACTGACTGGAGCTGAACAGGTGCTGGTAATCCTGCTCCAGTTCCCATTCCTGGACAGCTAGTTCAATCAGGTCTGGCCATAGGTCTTCGGCCATAGGGAGATCCAGCATGGCCTCTCTGTAGTCAAATATGTCCCAAAGCCGTGACTCTGCCCCACTCCCAAATTCCGGCTCTGCAAAGGTCCCCCATAATAAGCCAGGGCCATTATAATCCTTGCCCTCGGGTTTGTCAAATTTCGCCATTCCGGGAACCCGCTGAACCGCGTACCAACGTAGCGCTTGGTATGCATCATCGAGACCCAGTTCCCTCCATGCCAGTGAATTAAGTAGCATCACCAATTCCTCCTGGGTTGTTCTCCCAGAATAGGTATCCGTAGGGCCACTCTTGCCTGTAGCCGCTGCTCCTTGCTGGGAAGATGCTCACCTCGCCAACGCTGGACACCTTCTAGGATTTCTTCCCACATCTCTTGTCGGGCGCTCTCTCTGCAGTCCAACCTGGTTACCTCTCCTATTGGCTTGACAAGTGGTGCCAAGAGGTTCTGTAACCTCCGGTTAAATTCATTTCCTACCTCGAGCGTTTTCCAGGGACTCTCTGGTTCTATGCCGCTCCATAATAATTCCTGTGTCTCCAGGGTATTGTTCCTCTCACACCAGGATGCCATCCCACAGGAAGGGTGGGGCCCGACAATAGCAAGGGCAGATGGGAGATTGAGGAGGGACAGAGCAGCTAGTTTAAACTGGTCTCCCAGTGTCCCTGAGACAACACCTTGCTGGGGAAACAATGGGACAGGAAAAAGGGTGAGGAGAAGAGGCACAGAACAGCAATGCCTCCAACACAGCAAACACCACAGTAAGAACAAGATATATACAGCTCACAACACACCGCAATACAATTTAACCGAACCCATAATAACATACATAATATTTAAGACAGCCTGAATGCAATCTGCTACACAGTCTTAAAGGGCATTGTCATAATATGTCCACGGATGGTCCTTAAAGGGCCAGTAGCAGCAATATAAAATACCACATGCCCAAATTGCATTCAAACGTACAAATTTACCAGGGGCCATAGTCATTAGGTAGGAGGCGGGTAGCCAGTCCTCTCCAATGCCCAGTGGCGAGGCAGGTTCTGCCACAGGGGTCATGTAACATAGAGGGGGAGAAATGTGACATAGAGGGGATGATGTGCCATGGGGGGAAGAAATGTGACACAAAGGTGGTGATGTAAAAAGGAGGTGGTGATGAGACATGGAGGGGGAGAAATGTGACATGAAGGGGGAAAAATTTGAGATTTCTCCTCCATATGACATTTCTCCCCCCATGTCACATTTCTCCCCCTACATGTCACATTTCTCCCCCTACATGTCACATTTCACCCCCTCAATGTCACATTTCACCCCCTCAATGTCACATTTCTCCCCCTCTATGTCACATTTCTCCCCCTTAATGTTACATTTCACCCACTCAATGTCAATTTTTACCCCCATGTCACATTTCTCCCCCTCCATGGCACATTTCCCCCTCCAATATCACCCCCCCTCTATTAATGTTGTGTAAAAAACATTATGCTCACCTGGCCCTGGTCCCGTCTGCAGCAGCTCTTCTTCTCCTCTGTGTAGTCATGGTATCTTCTCTCTTTGCTCCTGACAAGTTTGAGGACCTTTCCCACTCAGCCAATCAGTGGCCACAGCTGTGTCACGTGAGTGGGAAAGGTCCTCAAAATTGTCGGGAGCCCAGAGAGAAGATACCAGGACCACACAGATGAGAACAGCTGCGGATGGTGGCCGGCGGCGCGCAAGTGATTTTTTTTTTAAGTTTCTTTTTTTTCACCCCCCCTTAGCTCGGCGTCTCTGCGCCCTAAGGCAGCCGCTTGGTCTGCCTTATTATTGTGCCGGGCCTGCCCAAACTCAAAGCCAAAAGACAGCGTCTGAGCACAGAATTAAACTGAAACCTAGTCAGTTTAAAAAGATCCTGGTGCAACAAAAATATTCAGACTTTGGCTTTTTTACTGTTGTAATCCCCATTTAGTATGTGTTGCACAATTTACAACGCAGTCCAGTGCACATCTTGCATGATGTATGCAGTCCTGGAACAGGAGTTCAAGGGTGCATATCTTTGTTCTAGATGTGAGCAAATAACCCGTTTGGAATCGCAAATCGAGTCTCTAAACGGGCAAGTTGCAACACTGAGAGGCATTGATAATTTGCAAAAGAGTTTGCTTCTCACCGAGCAAGCACTCTTTGGGGTAGATGAGGGGGAGGGTGACAGAGAGGAGGCTGAGGAAAGTGAGGTAGCTAGCTGGGTAACAGTTAGAAAGCGGGGTAGAGGGAAGAGTGCCAGGGAGGCTAGCCCTGATCTGACACACCCCAACAAGTTTGCACGTTTGGCAGATGAGGGGGATGTCAGTCCGGGGATGGCACTGCTGCAGCCGGACACTTCCTCTGCCAGTCAGGGGAATGTCAGCTCCAGTAAGCAGGGAACCAGGAAAGCAGGGCAGGCCAGACAGGTGCTGGTAGTGGGCGACTCCATTATTAGGGGAACAGATAGGGAAATCTGTCACAAAGACCGTGATCGCCGAACAGTGTGCTGTCTTCCTGGCGCTAGAGTTCGACACATTGCGGATCGGGTTGACAGATTACTGGGAGGGGCTGGAGAAGATCCAGCGGTCATGGTCCATATCGGAACCAATGACAAAGTTAGAGGTAGGTGGAGAGTCCTTAAAAATGATTTCAGGGATTTAGGTCAAAAGCTGAGGGCAAGGACCTCAAAGGTAGTATTTTCCGAAATACTGCCTGTACCACGAGCCACACAAGAAAGGCAGCGGGAGATTATGGAGATTAACAAGTGGCTCAAGAACTGGTGTAGGAAGGAGGGGTTTGGGTTCCTGGAGAACTGGGCCGATTTTTCTATCGGCTACAGGCTCTATCGTAGGGACGGGCTGCACCTCAATGGGGAAGGGGCAGCTGTGCTGGGGAGAAAGATGGCTAGAAGGTTGGAGGAGTGTTTAAACTAGGGACTGGGGGGGAGGGTAATTACGTTATAGGACGGGAAGATAGTGCAGATAGAGACCGGGGGCAAAGTAATGGGACTGGGGGAGGAATGGAAGGAGGGACTAGAACAGTTCAGAAGGAAAGGTGTAGGGTAAAAAATATACATAAACCTCTCAAATGTATGTATACTAATGCCAGAAGCCTGACTAATAAAACTGGGGAACTGGAATTAGTGATGTGTGAGGAGAACTATGACATAGTGGGAATAACTGAGACATGGCTGGATGATAGCTATGACTGGGCGGTTAATGTACTGTTTAGAAAAGATCGTCAAAACCGGAGAGGAGGAGGGGTCTGCCTCTATGTAAAGTCCGGTCTAAAGCCCACACTCCGCGAAGATATAAATGAGGGACATGAACATGTGGAGTCACTGTGGGTAGAGATACATGGAGCTAAAAACAACAATAAATTACTAATAGGAGTTTACTATAAACCACCTAATATACCAGAGTCCACAGAAAATCTATTACTAAACGAGATAGACGAGGCGGCAAATCATAATGAGGTGGTTATTATGGGGGACTTCAACTACCCAGATATAGACTGGGAAACTGAAACTTGTATATCTCTTAAAAGGAAACAGGTTCTTGGCAATAACCAAAGACAATTACCTCTCCCAACTGGTTCAGGACCCGACTAGAGGGACGGCCATACTGGACTTAGTATTAACCAATAGGCCGGACAGAACAACAGACGTGCAGGTTGGGGGACACCTGGGAAATAGTGACCACAAAGTAATAACCTTCCAATTATCATTCAAAAGAGCGTTTCTACAGGGAGGAACAAAAATACCAAACTTCAAAAAAGCTACATTTAGCCAACTAAGAGAGGCCATAGGCCAAACTAACTGGGACAAAGTCCTCAAAAATAAAAATACAGCCACAAAATGGGATATCTTTAAAAACATCCTAAAATCTCATTGTGAGAGGTACATACCGTATGGGAATAAAAGGTTAAGGAATAAAAAGAAACCAATGTGGATAAATAGAACTGTAACGAAAGCAATAAATGACAAAAAGAAAGCATATCATTCACTGAAACAGGAGGGGAGCACGGAAGCACTGAAAAACTATAAGGAAAAAAATAGAACATGTAAAAAACAAATAAAAGCGGCCAAACTAGAGACCGAGAGATTAATCGCCAAAGAGAGTAAAACTAACCCTAAAATGTTCTTCAATTATATAAATGTTAAAAAGTATAAATCTGAAGGTGTCGGCCCTTTAAAGAGTAATGAGGGGGAAGTCACAGAGAGCGATGAGGAGAATGCAAAGCTGTTAAATATTTTTTTCTCCAATGTATTCACTGAGGAAAATAAATTGTCAGATGACATGCAGAATGCAAAAATAAATTCCCCATTAAAAGTGTCCTGTCTGACCCAGGAAGAAGTACATCAGCGACTTAAAAAGATTAAAATAGACAAATCGCCAGGACCGGATGACATACACCCCCGTATCCTAAAGGAATTAAGTAATGTCATAGCCAGACCCTTATTTCTGATATTTGCAGACTCTATACTGACAGGGAATGTCCCACAGGATTGGCGCATGGCATATGTGGTGCCAATATTCAAAAAGGGGCCAAAAACAGACCCTGGAAACTATAGGCCGGTAAGTTTAACATCTGTTGTGGGTAAACTGTTTGAAGGTTTTCTGAGAGATGCTGTATTAGAGCATCTCAACAGAAATAAGCAAATAACGCCATATCAGCATGGCTTCGTGAGGGATCGGTCATGTCAGACTAATTTAATCAGTTTCTATGAGGAGGTAAGTTCTAGACTTGACAGCGGCGAATCAATGGATGTCGTATATCTGGACTTCTCCAAAGCATTTGACACTGTACCACATAAAAGGTTAGTATATAAAATGAGAATGCTCGGACTGGGAGAAAACATCTGTATGTGGGTAAGTAACTGGCTCAGTGACAGAAAACAGAGGGTGGTTATTAACGGTACACACTCAGATTGGGTCACTGTCACTAGTGGGGTACCTCAGGGGTCAGTATTGGGCCCTATTCTCTTCAATATATTTATTAATGATCTTGTAGAAGGCTTGCATAGTAAAGTATCAATTTTCGCAGATGACACTAAACTGTGTAAAGTAATTTACACTGATGAGGACAGTATACTACTACAGAGGGATCTGGATAGACTGGAGGCTTGGGCAGATAAGTGGCAGATGGGGTTTAACACTGATAAATGTAAAGTTATGCACATGGGAAGGAAAAATGCAAGTCAACCGTACATACTAAATGGTAAAACACTCGGTAACACTGACATGGAAAAGGATCTAGGAATTTTAATAAACAGCAAACTAAGCTGCAAAAACCAGTGTCAGGCAGCTGCTGCCAAGGCCAACAAGATAATGGGTTGCATCAGAAGGGGCATAGATTCCCGTGATAAGAACATAGTCCTACCACTTTACAAATCGCTAGTCAGACCACACATGGAGTACTGTGTACAGTTCTGGGCTCCTGTAAACAAGGCAGACATAGCAGAGCTGGAGAAGTTCCAGAGGAGGGCAACTAAAGTAATAACTGGAATGGGGCAACTACAGTACCCTGAAAGATTATCAAAATTAGAGTTATTCACTTTAGAAAAAAGACGACTCAGGGGAGATCTAATTAATATGTATAAATATATCAAGGGTCAGTACAGAGATCTATCCCATCAGCTATTTATCCCCAGGACTGTGACTGTGACGAGGGGACACCCTCTGCGCCTGGAGGAAAGAAGGTTTGTACACAAACATAGAAAAGGATTCTTTACGGTAAGAGCAGTGAGAATATGGAACTCTCTGCCTGAGGAGGTGGTGATGGTGAGTACAATAACGGAATTCAAGAGGGCCATGGACGTATTTCTGGAGCTTAATAATATTACAGGCTATAGCTACTAGAGAGGGGTCTTCCTCTGGATCAACTTGCGGGATAACAGGCCGAACTGGATGGACAAATGTCTTTTTTCGGCCTTATGTACTATGTTACTATGTAGACAAACCTTAAAAAAATGTCCGAACCTTCAACCAATTTTGATTGTTAAAAACAGGACACAAAAAACAACCTTCCATCTAACATAACCTAATGCAGTGGCCTTTACCTTGTTGATCCATTTTTGACTGCTTGATGAACACCAAAACGAAAGGATCCTCAACTACGACATCATTGGGACAACCAAATTTATTAACTGCTACTAACTCACTTAACCATAATGCTGCGAAAAAAGCTAAAACAAAGGCCGTCCTTTTTTCTAAATCATCCGAACAAACCTCAAGCAGAATTTTTTGTAGCCTAGACAATAGATCCACCAAAATAGGCCTTCTCCCTTCAGCCACAGCACAAGATCTACTATAACCTTTAATAACCTGTTTAACAGGAAAAAACCCGTTCAAAGGCTGAGCACCTCTTAATTTCTGAAAAAAATGATACCCCATCTTCAAAATAGATGAAATCACCAACTCTCTTTGCATTAGACTACAAATGAATACTAAACTCAAACGTACATCAGACTGAAAATAATCAACACCAACAGAATCTCAAAATAAATTCCATTCATTCCATGCGGCTAAATAATTAGCTCATGTTCGCGGTACCAAGGACCGTTTAAAATTATTTACTATTAGTCCTAAATGAGATTCCATAAGTGCTGAGGACAAGAATGTCCCTCCAAAACCACGTCTGGAGCCAGCTCCCGGAACTTGAGAAACTGAAATCGAGATAATGCATCTGCTAAAATGTATCCTTCCAAATAACTAGTATTAGATTAGAATAATAACTAGAATTAGAATTAACTGATTTATGGATTTTATATAATATCACAAATGAAACACTGATATGAATTTTGTATAATGACCGATCATATATATATGTCATGAATTTGGATCATGTATTTTTCACTTTTTTATAAAAATTATTGTATAATCATGTAAATTATATTGTAATTTGGTATGCTTTATAAACACCTGTGTGTGCACTGACTGTTATGGCTTGACAAAGGCTCCATAGAGAGAGCTGAAACGTTGCTGTCTTCACATGGGGGAATAAACACCCTGTTTTTCACGGATTTTTGTGTGCTGCCTTGGATTTTTTCTATACATATTCAAATTGGATCTAGTCCGTGGTCTGCTCTAAGGAATTGCACCTTTCTAGTGTGTGCTGCTCATCTACTTTTTGTTTTATATTATCTGGACCAGACGAGCTGGTTTGCACCACCAGTATGGATAATACTGCAAATACCATTAACCCCGATGTGTTCTCCTACACGAGAGAGGACGAGGAAATAATTTTTCAGAACACGGTGAGAGATGTCTCCTTTTTATCTTCTCCTTGTATTATAGACGTTAAGAAAAAATGTGAAAATGAATCGAAACGTTCTATTAATTTGGATTTACATCTACAAACGCTAAGTGAATATCATCGCCTCCATAGAATACAGAGAGGGATGCGTTCGCATCTCGGACCAGATCTATTTTTAAATAATCCTGAGTTCTGTGCCAGATTTACACAGATCTCCAACAAATATGCTTTTGATTTCATTTTGTTAAATGTCACATTTTTACAAAAAGAGCTGATCTCCACGGGAGCTGCTATGCAGGCCCTCGTTGAACAACTACAAGCTATGTTGCCTACAGAGGACTTTGATACATATATGTCAACTAGTTCATTAATTTTTGAAAAATGTAAAAGTGACCTCCAGAATAAAAAAAGAAATAAATGGTCCAGGGATATGGACGATTATGCCACAGGATATGTATACAACTGGCAAGGTGACTTGCGAAGACCACTGGGGGATAAGAGAAATCCAACTATGGGGGGCGACAGCAGAAATGTAAATCGAGGTCCCAAGGATAAAAATACAGCACATTCTCCCAACACTAGAGTCCCCAGGTCCAGGAGACTCCGGCGGGGCGGTCGGCGTCAGCACAAATGGCGAAAGAGAGAGGACACCAAGGTCCCAGAGACCAAGGACTGTGAAAGAAAAGAAGAAAGCACAGTGGTAAACATCTCTTCAACCAAATTAGCTGATGCTCAGATCCATGTTTTAAATAAGGGGTTGTCCTTTTGCCCAGTTGCCAAAACCAATTGGTTTAATGTGGAACTAGACCTACAGAGGTTTTACCGTAGGATCAAATTGAAGGTGTGGGCATCTGAGCATCAAGACAGTTCCACGTTTACTAATGTAAGAATTAGTGAATTAAGTTTACAAGGTACGGGATTGTTTTTGAAGAGTGATTTTAATCCTGTGTCACACCATCCCGCTATTGAGGCTTTCACTCTGGCGGTTGGGCGGGACATAGAAAAGTTAAAACAGGATATGATGGTGAATTCTTTGAGTCATGGGAATTTGACTTCTGATGATATCAAGGCCGTTAATGATCTGTCTGCGGACCACAGCCTCACCATCAAGTCTGCGGACAAAGGTAGTTTGGTTGTGGTAATGGATACGGATCATTACGTGCAGGAAATTTTATCTCAACTGGCCGACAATAATGTATATCAACGGGTCTCAAATGACCCTAAATTTAATCTGCTGAGGGAACTTACAGATATGTTAATACAGGCCAAATCTGGTGGCATCATTGATGAGAAATTATGTAGTTATTTGAAAAACCAATAACTCCTATACTATATACTCTTCCAAAAATACACAAGAATCTGCGGGAGTTCCCTAGCCGGCCCATTGTATCCGGCAGGGGGTCTCTATTTTGCAACACGGCTGTTTTTCTGGATAGGATCTTGCGGCCTTTTGCGGTATCTGTTAGATCCTATATCAGAAATACAAATGATTTTTTTATGAAGATCAAGGATTTGAGGGTCCCAGATGGTGCCATTCTTGCTTCTTTTGACGTGTGCAGCCTGTACACGTCAATCGAGCATAAATTCGGTCTCCATGCTGTGGAATTATGCCTGCTTCGGACAAACTATACAGAGGAATGCAGATTGTTTTTACTTGGTCTATTAAGGTTTATTTTATGCAAGAATGTTTTCCTATTTCGGGATGATTACTATGTACAGCTAAGAGGGACCGCAATGGGGTCCAATGTGGTGCCCACCTATGCAAACATATATATGACATTTTTGGAAGATTCTTACATCTATGGGTGCCGCCACTTCAGCCATGTGCTGGGGTGGTGGCGCTATATAGATGATATTTTTCTGATATGGGTGGGTGCCATAGAGGACCTCATGGCTTTCCACTCACTCTTGAATGGGATTGACCCTAGTGTCAAATGTACGGTAATGTATTCTCATGACAAATTACAATTCCTTGACACAGAGGTGCTGATTCAGGGTGATACTCTGGCCACTGACCTCTATGTGAAGCCTACAGACAAAAATACTCTTGTCAGATATGAGAGCCACCACCCGAGGCCGATGATTGAATCTCTTCCCCTGAGCCAGATGTTGCGTGTGGCCAGGATAGTTGGTGAGGGCCCAGTGAGGGATCAGCGGTTATCAGAAATGGCCAATAAATTTAGGGCCAGGGGTTACCCCAATAAACTTGTAACACAGAGCATTCAGAAAACTAGAGTTAGGTTGAGAGATGGAGACCAGATGAGACCGAGGGAGTCTACACAAAGGATCCCGTTGGTGTCCGATTACTGTATCAGTAGCCCTCAAGTCTCCTCTGTTGTCAGGAAACACTGGCCAATTTTAGCTAGTGGCTTCGACAATATAGAAGAATTTAAAGTTCCTCCTCTATGCTCTTTTCGGAGAAGCCGAAAATTGGGAGACAAATTAGTTAGATCTAACGTTGGATCTAGCTCTTTTGGCCGGCAAATCACCACACGGCAGCTCATTTGAATGGGATGCCACTGCCTGCCCCTCCTCCACGAGCGCTCGCTCTCCTCTCTCGCCATTCTAACCGCGAAGTCCAGGCTCTTACAACTCCAGTTACTGCCGAAGCCACTCTTCACCACCTGCCACTTCTGCTTTGAAATTCAGCTGCTTCAGGAGCTCTTCCATTCTTCAGTGCTGGTCTTCTTTCTTCTCAGACTGGCACTGAACCTCAGATGGTACAGTCTTATAAAGGGCAAATCTTTCTGCCACAAATTTCAATAACCAATTAGCTGTTGTCCAAGATATCCCCAGGAACAGCTGAAGTGACCAGAACCAGCTCATACCAGATGTACAGCTTGACCCAAAAATAGCCACTCGGTAAGAGGAAAAGCAGGGGGGGGGGGGTAAGTGGACCGTACCAATAACAATAAAGCCCACAGAATGGTGCCACCATGTGTCTCCCAAGCTAAATGCTCTGTGGGCCCTATTATTACCATCCCCTCCAGAGAGCAGAAACACAACATCTGCGAGGGACCAGTGTAGCATTGGGGGCTACCTCAAATCCAGCCACTGCACCAGCTTTGGCAACCTACGTGCAGAATCTTGAGGCCCAGCTGCAAAAACTGTGGGGAAATGTGCCGCAGGATACCATATGCCTTCATGTTCAACCATATGTCATCTTGCATCCAGTCTAGAGGCGGCCCAACAAGGTAATAGAGACTCCTTTCTATTGTACAGTGTCCCCCAATAAATGTATCCTTTCACCCTAATATTGTTATCACTTACAACTCCTTGATGCATGAAAGCAAGGGTTAAGGGGAGAGTGAGGTAGATCATGCCACAGTGGCGTAGAGTGGGTTGCCAGCACAGGAGGCAAGCCAAGTATTGCGCCCCCAAACTTGTGGAAACGCCCCTTTTTACAGATAATGTAATGCATGTCACCTGCAGTCCTATTTAACACCACAGATAACACGGTGATAGTTCTCTGAGTGCAGATAATGTAGTAGATAGGTCGGAGGCCATAGAATTCAGCACACATGCAGTGTGACCTGAAGTTTGGGGCCAGGGTGCAGCAGTGTGGGGCAAATTCTCAATCTGCAACACTCCTACGTGCGACTAGGCTCCTTTTAAGATGCAATAAATGTTATTTTTTGTGATGGCAGTTGCATTTCAGCAACGAGGGACTAAGTCCCCCTATATAGAAGGTGGTGGTGGAACCCAGGTGAAGGAATGCCAGAGTGGTGTAAGGGTGGTCTATAATGTCCCTTCAGGTATTGTGGCTGCGCTCTTGTCACGGTGCTCCTACCTGGATATCCGGGAACCCCAGACGTTGCCGGATGAAGAAGAGCAAATAGGGTGAATAGGTAGTGAAGAGGATGATGAAAGAGATTGAGAGTCCAGACTTTGTATATAGTTCAACGGCAGCTTTACTTTGCATAAATGTTTCTTCAAACGGTTTACAGACTTGGCCTTGGTTTCCAGAAAGCTTTAGCATTAAAATGGCAGGCAAACAGTCTCAGCTCTGCTACATCTACTACTCTTTGGCTCTACTGTGCTGACAGGATTAAATGGGAACTTTTCCTTTTGCTTTCTGCTGCAACTTCTCTCTTTGTCTGACTCTATGGCAACTTCTTCCTGGCTAATGAGACTTTTAGAAGTGGTCTCTCTGCCCCAGCAGAACTGGAGGTGTTCTGGCTGGTGTGGGCAGCACACGTCCGGGAGGGACGCAGCACTGCAGACCTGCCATCTTAGCAGGGTTCAGTTCAGTGGCGTAGGGATCGCCATAGCAACCATAGCAGTGGCTATGGGGCCCTACGCCACTGGGGGCCCGTCCGCACCGCATAATTTTATTTATTTATTTTTTATTAATACAAACACGACACACACACTGGGCAGGGATCGGGCGGTCCGTGGCTCTGGCCTGGCTGGGGGGAAGGAGGCCAACAGGAAGGAGGAGCTGTAGTAGGAGCAGGCGGGCCCAGGAGAACATAAGGTAGGCGGTGGAGGGGGCCGGAACGGGGGCATAGCAGAGGCGGAGCCAGGCTGGCACCAGAGCAGTGCGTGCAGGAAAGATTTCCTCTGGCTCCGCCTCCTAGAGTCCTAGTAACTAGAGGGAGGACTCAGGAGGCAGACTCAGGTGGTGGAGGGGGCGGGGCCGGGCCGGGGGGGTACCAGTCAGATTAGGCGCTATGCGGCTGGCAGGTGATATGCTAATCTGACTGCCCGAAACCAGTCTGGCTGAGCAGAGCAGGCGGCGGCACAGCTCAGAGCCTCAGACACTCAGAGAAAGTGAGAGAGAGGGGAACCCACCCGTGATCTCACAGTCACTCCAGTCCTCAGTCTCAGTGGAGTCAGTGCCTGCCTCACTGCCTGGTCTCCACTCTCCAGTCCAGTGACAGACTCAGTCCCGCCGTGACGCCGTCGGTCGTGCCACTCCAGTCTGTGCCTGGCTGGCACCTGCTGTCTGTGTGACTACAAGTAAGTGATGTGAATATGTGATTCATTGGAACTTAAGGAAGTGAGATTATTGAGAATTTATGATTTCTGAGATAATCTAAATTCTTAAGGGTACTTTCACACTTGCGGCAGGATGGATCCGACATGGTGAACAGCCTGTCGGATCCGTCCTGCCGCAAGTGTGAAACTGCTCATGGCGGTGGGAGATCTAGGATGGGTGTTTGGGTGGGAGCTCTGGAAGGGGTGGTGGGAGGCCCGATAGATATGTGGGGGGCCCATAATTTTTTTTTGCTATGGGGCCCATGCATTTCTAGCTACCCCCCTGGTTTAGTTAGCACTCAACTACTCAACTGGAACTAACTGGTCCCCACCCTTCCTGAGGATCATGGGACTCGCCCACTCCTCCATGGGGGGATTAGAATGGACTGGAAGGTTCTATTCTATTCTACCTACTGCTCTGCCATATTCTCTGCCACCTTCTGGTAAACCAGGCACATAACATTTTAACGTAAACAGATGCATACCAGGAAATGCATAATATATAGGACCTGGAATAAATGTATAAATTGACATTGAGATTGCATACCCAGATAGAAACAGGATGTAGGTGTGGTAATGCCACTCGGGGCATTACCAATTCCGCCCCCCAAACTCTACCTTGAAACAGATACTTGCGTGGACGGTGGACATTACATACATTGCTACGAAATATATAGGAGAATACAGCACCACATACCTCATATATCCAGTGACAAGTTCTCACTCTTTCCTCAATGTCTTTATTCGGAGACAAGACCACCATGATACCTCTTTCAGTCTCGTCTCTTCAGAGTAGAGAGTAGATCATAAATTTTTTACATTCCTCACTTTACTATCATCCTCCCATCCTGGTGCCTCTACACTGTTATCCGCTCCACCTAGGGTGCCTGGGTCCAAGTATATATAAAAACCCCTGTAGTAGCCCCAGTATTTATAAAGACCTACTGCAGTTCCCTATGTAGAATGTTAGAATGATGGTCTGTAGTGTATCCTGTATTATAATGCCCCCTGTAGTGCCACTAGATAAAATACACTCCCCCCGTAGTGCCCATATGTAAAATGCCCTCTGTATGGATAGTATAGATAGTGTCTCCTTTGTATTATTAGTATATATAATGACCCCCACTGTATTATTAGTATATATAATGGTCCTCTCTGTATTATTAGTATATATAATGTCCTGCTCTGTATTGTTAGTATATATATCAGTGGTGACTAACCTCCGGCACTCCAGCTGTGGTGAAACTACGGCTCCCAGCATGCTCCATCCATTTCTATGGAGTTCTGAGAACAGCCAAGCAAGTATACATCTTGGGAGTCGTCGTTTTCTCCTTGCTGGAGTGCTGGAGATTAGCCACCACAGGCGTATATAATGGTCCCCTTTGTATTATTATAATATATAATGCCCCCTCTATATTATTATGATATATAATGCCCGCTTTTTATTATTAGTATATATAATGGTTCCCTTTGTATTATTATAATATATAATGCCCCCTCTATATTATTATGATATATAATGCCCCCTCTGTATTATTAGTATACATAATGGTTCCTTTGTATTATTATAATATATAATTGTCACGCGGGTGTCAAGAGCCACGTCTGACTCCGTTATACCCGGGGTCAGGAAGTCGCAGCGGGTGGCTGCGCGCTCTATGTCTAAAGATCACGTTGTTTCTTAATGATAGTCTTCTGTGTTTGTCTTGCAATCCTTTTTGCCTCACTCAGGGATCCGTAGCTTCTTCTCCTCAGCTGTTTCTTGTCTGTCACTCCCAACCTCCTTTTATTCTCTTCTCCCACTTCTCTGGTTGCCAGATATAGAGCTTCCTGCCTGGACTTCTATACTGACCCACTGGAGCTGTGATCCCTGGTTGTTGTTCCAGAGTGTTACCCTCCGGACAGGGCTGGTGCAAGGATTTTTGCCAACACAAGCGAAGCTACATTTTGGCGCCCTCCCCTCGCATCTCAACTGGCCCTGGTCCCGTCAGCAGCTGTCATGGAACCATGAACCAGACGTACAACAAGAGATAAGTGGAAATAAGAAGGCTTTATTGAAAATCAAGCTGTAAGGCAAAAGTCCAAACGGATGGCTAAACCGAAGCAGGGTCTTGCGAGGCCAGAGGTCAGGAACCAGAAGGGTAGTCAGACGAAGCCTGGATCAGGAACCAGCAGGGTAGTCAGACGAAGCCTGGATCAGGAACCAGCAGGGTAGTCAGACGAAGCCTGGATCAGGAACCAGAAGCAGCAGCAGTCTTAGAAGCATGTGAACACAGGAGGACCAAGCAAGGAACTGAAGCCACAGACCTCCTATATATATGAGCTAGGCATCCAGCTCCTCCCAGTGGGAAGGAGAAGCCGCAGGGTGGGAGGCTACAAGAAACCCAGAAACCAAGATGGCCGCCAGCACATGTCAAACGAAGGAGAACAGCAAGAAGGTAAGACCATGACAGTACCTCCCCCTCAAGGGCCCCTCCTCCGCGGAGTAAAGAACGGTTTCTGAGAGAAGCGTGCGTGGAAGGCTCGGAGCAAGGCAGGAGCATGGACATCTGCGGAGGGAACCCAGGAATGCTCCTCTGGACCATAACCACGCCAATGGACCAAAAACTGCACTCGACCGCAGACCAGGCGTGAGTCCAGGATATTGCTCACCTCATACTCCTCACGATTGCCCACTTGGACCGGACGAGGCCGAGGAACCGAGGAAGTGAAACGATTACACACCAGTGGCTTCAACAGGGAGACATGAAACACGTTGGAGATCCGCATGCCAGGAGGAAGCGCAAGGGCATAGGCTACCGGGTTTACCCTGCGAAGCACTCGGAAGGGACCAACAAAGCGAGGCGCCAGCTTGGGAGTGGGCACTCGAAGGTTGAGGTTGCGGGTGGACAACCATACGCGGTCTCCGACCTGGTAGGAAGGAGCGGGCGCTCGTCTGCGATCAGCCTGGAGTCTCTGGCGCTGCGCAGAGACCTCAAGGGACCTCTGAATCTGTACCCAAGAAGCACGTAGGACGGAAAGGTGATCCTCCACAGCCGGAATATCCTGGGGAGAGAATACCTCCGGTAACACGGCAGGTTGGAACCCATAATTGGCCATGAAGGGAGACGTCCCAGAGGAAGAGTTCACCGCCGTGTTCCTGGCAAACTCAGCCCAAGGCAGGAGGTCAACCCAATTGTCTTGGTGATCGGAGACATAGCAACGAAGGAATTGCTCCAAGGCCTGATTGGATCGTTCTGCGGCCCCATTGGACTGAGGGTGGTAGGCCGAGGAGAAAGAGAGATGAATCCCCAACTGGGAGCAAAAGGCGCGCCAGAACCTGGACACAAACTGACTCCCCCGATCCGACACAATCTCCTTGGGCAAACCGTGCAACCGGAAGACCTCCCTGGCAAAAATCGAGGCCAACTCTTGTGCAGAGGGTAACTTCTTGAGAGGAACACAGTGGCACATTTTGGAAAACCGATCCACAATCATGAGAATGACCGTATGGCCTCGGGATGCAGGGAGGTCCACAATGAAATCCATCCCCAGGTGTGACCATGGACGCTCCCCGGTGGCTATGGGTTGCAAAAGGCCCAACGGAAGGTGCTGAGGGGACTTACTCTGGGCACAAACGGAGCATGCCGCTACATATGCGGCGATGTCGGAACGTAGAGAAGGCCACCAGAACAGACGTGAAACAGCCCAGGACAGCTGATTCTTTCCAGGATGCCCCGCGGCCTTGGAGTTATGGTAGGTTCGCAACAACCGAGTGTGCAACTCCTCAGGCACAAAACATCTGCCGTTGGGTCTCCCAGAGGGAGCACCAGATTGAGCCGCCAAAATCTGCTCACCCAGGGGAGAGGTCAGGCTGGTGCGAATAGCGGCCAGGATCTGATTCGGAGGTATGACCGAAGTCGGAATAGACTCCTCCCCGGACAGCTCGGAGTACTGCCGTGATAAGGCATCCGCTCTGATGTTCTTGGAACCGGGTAGGTAGGAGACCACGTAATTAAAACGTGACAAGAACAGAGCCCATCTGGCCTGACGTGGTGTCAATCTCTTGGCCTCAGAGAGGTAGGTCAGATTCTTGTGGTCCGTCAGGATGAGAACCGGAACCACCGAGCCCTCGAGCAAGTGCCTCCATTCTTTAAGGGCCTGCACGATGGCCAATAACTCCCTGTCACCAATCTGATATTTGCCCTCCGCGGAAGACAGTTTCCGGGAGTAAAACCCACAAGGAAGCAGAGGACCCTCTGGTGTTCTACGCTGAGACAGAAGGGCGCCTACTCCTGTCTCAGACGCGTCCACCTCGAGGACAAAAGGCAACCCAGGGTTGGGATGCGACAGAATCGGAGCCGACACAAAGGCGGACTTTAGAGCCTCAAAAGCTCGGATGGCCTCGAGCGGCCAGACCTGGGGATTACTGCCCTTCCTGGTCAGATCCGTGAGAGGCTTGGCTAGCATGGAAAAGTCCCTGATGAACTTCCGATAATAATTGGCGAAGCCCAAAAAGCGCTGCAGGGCACGAAGACCACTGGGCTGGGGCCACTGTAAGACAGCCGAAACCTTCTCAGGATCCATGGAGAACCCCTCAGCGGAAATGATGTAACCTAAGAAGGTTACCTGGGATCGGTGAAATTCGCATTTCTCAAGCTTACCGAACAGCTTGTTCTCTCGTAACCGTTGCAACACTCGTCTGACATCCAGAATGTGAGCCTCCATGGATTCAGAATATACCAAGATGTCATCCAAATAGACCACCACACACTGCTGCAACAGGTCACGGAAAACATCGTTGATGAATTCCTGGAAGACTGCGGGCGCATTGCACAACCCAAAGGGCATAACCAAGGATTCATAATGACCGGTCCTGGTGTTAAACGCGGTCTTCCACTCATCGCCCGCCTTGATCCTTACCAGGTTATATGCCGCCCTCAGGTCGAGTTTGGTAAAGACCGTGGCCCCTTTGAGGCGATCGAACAGCTCGGAAATCAAGGGTATCGGGTAAGCGTTCTTGATCGTGATGCGATTGAGACCCCTGTAATCGATGCAAGGCCTCAACTCACCGCCCTTCTTTTTCACAAAGAAAAATCCAGCCCCTGCCGGGGACGAGGATTTGCGAATGTGTCCGCGTGAAAGCGCCTCCCTCACGTACTCCTCCATGGCCTCATTCTCCGCTACCGACAGTGGATAGACTTTGCCACGAGGAGGAACGGCACCAGATTGTAACTCTATGGCACAATCGTATGGGCGGTGCGGAGGTAGGGCAACCGCACGCACCTTATCGAATACATCCCGGTACTCCTCGTATTCAGGAGGCAACAGAGAGTCTGAGGAAGTACACAGCAACTTGACAGGCCCATGGATGCAACTAGCCCCACACTGCGGTGACCACGAGAGGATCTCGGCCGATCTCCAATCGAAAGTCGGATTATGCTTCTGGAGCCAGGGGTACCCCAAGACCACCGAGTAGTGTGGAGACGAAATAACCTGGAGACAGACCGACTCTCTGTGAACGGCACCAATGGCCATCCCCACTGGAAGGGTCTCCTGAGTCACGTGTGGCGGCAGAAGGGGTCTGCCGTCTATCGCCTCAAGAGCCAGTGGGGAACCTCGAGGCTGCAGAGGAATGGAATTGGCGGCAGCGAACACACTATCAATGAACAAACCACCAGCACCAGAGTCCACCAACGCCTGGGTCGTCACCGAGCCCCCGACCCAGGAGAGGACAACAGTAATCAGTGGTTTGTCAACACGGGAAACCGGGGACGAGGAGACTCCACCCAAGATCTGCCCCCGACAGGATCTCAGGTGCGAGCGTTTCCCGGACGGTTCGGGCATGCCAACCGAAAATGCCCACCGAGACCACAGTACATGCATCGGCCCTCGCGTCTCCGGAGTACCCTCTCCCCCTCGGACAGGCGAGCAAACCCCAGCTGCATGGGTTCACCCCCAGACAAGTCATCCCCAGGAGGCGTGGGAGGAGAGGGAGGCACGGGTGGGACAGCAAACGTAGGCGCCAATCTGTTAGAAGACCTCCGCAGGCTCTCCTTAAAGGAAGGTCTCTCCCTGAGTCTGGTGTCAATCAAAATCAGGAAAGAAATAAGAGACTCGAGCTCCACTGGTAGGTCCTTAGCTGCAACCTCATCCTTCAAGGCATCCGAGAGACCATGAGAGAAAGCAGCGACCAGAGCCTCATTATTCCAGCCCACCTCTGCTGCCAGGGTACGAAACTCAATGGCGTATTCAGCTACGGATCGTGAACCCTGTCTGATGGACATAAGGAGCTTCGCAACAGAGGCAGCACGAGCCGGCACATCGAATACCTTCCGAAGAGAAGCAACAAAACCGGAAAACTCGGCAACCACCGGATTGTTGTTCTCCCATAAAGGCCTGGCCCAGGCCAAGGCCTTGTCCGAGAGCAGCGAGATCAAGAAGCCCACCTTTGATCTCTCAGTAGGAAAGGCATGTGGCAGCAACTCAAAATAAATGCCCACCTGGTTAAGGAAACCTCGGCACTGAGTTGGCTCTCCCCCAAAGCGCTGTGGAAGGGGGGCAGAACCGGTCATACCCCGAAACACCGCAGGCGCAGCAACAGGTGTCGGGGTAGACTCTGGCGCAACAACCGGAGCGGCAGTAGGAGCGGGCCCAGGAGCGACAACCGACCCATCGGCAACGGAAGCTAAATGAGCCGTGCGTTCAAGCAGGGTTTGCAACGCCACAGCGAACCGACCCAACAGGTGATCCTGCTGATCAAGTCTGGCAACCAGCGTAGGTAGCGAGGATGGCCCTGTACCGTCAGAATTCATGGCTTGGTCCTAATGTCATGGAACCATGAACCAGACGTACAACAAGAGATAAGTGGAAATAAGAAGGCTTTATTGAAAATCAAGCTGTAAGGCAAAAGTCCAAACGGATGGCTAAACCGAAGCAGGGTCTTGCGAGGCCAGAGGTCAGGAACCAGAAGGGTAGTCAGACGAAGCCTGGATCAGGAACCAGCAGGGTAGTCAGACGAAGCCTGGATCAGGAACCAGCAGGGTAGTCAGACGAAGCCTGGATCAGGAACCAGAAGCAGCAGCAGTCTTAGAAGCATGTGAACACAGGAGGACCAAGCAAGGAACTGAAGCCACAGACCTCCTATATATATGAGCTAGGCATCCAGCTCCTCCCAGTGGGAAGGAGAAGCCGCAGGGTGGGAGGCTACAAGAAACCCAGAAACCAAGATGGCCGCCAGCACATGTCAAACGAAGGAGAACAGCAAGAAGGTAAGACCATGACAGCAGCAGCTGGCTTCTCCTCTGTTTGGTCCTGGTATCTTCTCTCTGCTTCAGACAATCGCTGGTTTGAGGACCGTATTTTTCGCCCTCTAAGACACACCTAGGTTTTAGAGGAGGATAATAATAAATAAAAAAATTCCATTACACCTCAGGTCAGACCAGCAATCAGACCCCCAATGTTAATCAGACCTCAGCTAACAGCACCAATCAGACCCCCAATGTTAATCAGACCTCAGATCAGACCCCATGTCAGACATCAGCCCCCATCCATCAGCCCCCCATGTCAGCCATCATGCTCCCCATATGTCACATCAGCCCTCCATGTCACCTTTCTCCCCCTCCATGTCACATTTTTCCGCCCTCCCCCAGGGTGCGCCCTAAGGCAGCCGCTTGGTCTGCCTTATGGTAGCAACAGCCCTGCCTCCGGATCCCTGTTGGGCTTTTGTTGTCCACTGTGGTTGCCCACCTGGGATTATATGTTTTGTCTGTATTGTCTGTCCTCTCCTTGGTGTTTTCCTTTAGTGTTAGTGGTGCGGACTAGTACTCCTACCGCCCTATTCACTACCTAGGGCTCATTCTTAGGGAAAGCCAGGGTTTTAGGCACGTGATCGGCATACGGGTGAGGAACCCATCTAGGGACGTCAGGGCAATCAGGTGCCAGCCTCAAGGTGAGTTAGGGGTCACCACCTTTCCCTCTCCCTTGGACAGGGCCTTCCCCTTTCCCTCCCTTTGTGTCACGCATGTGATCGGCACGCCGGTCATGACAATAATGCCCCCTCTAAATTATTATGATATATAATGCCCCCTTTTTATTATTAGTATATATAATGGTTCCCTTTGTATTATTATAATATATAATACCCCCTCTATATTATTATGATATACAGTACAGACCAAAAGTTTAGACACACCTTCTCATTCAAAGAGTTTTCTTTATTTCCATGACTATGAAAATTGTAGATTCACACTGAAGGCATCAAAACTATGACTTAACACATGTGGAATTATATACATAACAAAAAAGTGTGAAACAACTGAAAATATGTCATATTCTAGGTTCTTCAAAGTAGCCACCTTTTGCTTTGATTACTGCTTTGCACACTCTTGGCATTCTCTTGATGAGCTTCAAGAGGTAGTCACCTGAAATGGTTTTCACTTCACAGGTGTGCCCTGTCAGGTTTAATAAGTGGGATTTCTTACCTTATAAATAGGGGTTGGGACCATCAGTTGCGTTGTGGAGAAGTCAGGTGGATACACAGCTGATAGTCCTACTGAATAGACTGTTAGAATTTGTATTATGGCAAGAAAAAAAGCAGCTAAGTAAAGAAAAACGAGTGGCCATCATTATTTTACGAAATGAAGGTCATATGACATATTTATAGAATATGACATATTTTTAGTTGTTTCATAATTTTTTGATAAGTATATAATTCCACATGTGTTAATTCATAGTTTTGATGCCTTCAGTGTGAATCTACAATTTTCATAGTCATGAAAATAAAGAAAACTCTTTGAATGAGAAGGTGTGTCCAAACTTTTGGTCTGTACTGTGTATATATATAGTATATGTAAAGGCCCCCTCTCTATAAATATATATATATATATATATATATATATATATATATATTTATTTATTTATATAATGGCCCCATTTGAATTATTGTACGTATTTTTCCTCTATAGTATTTATAATGCTCCCCCACTCTTATAGAGTCCCTAGTACTGCATGCATTAGGGCAGTGTTTCCCAACCAGCGTGCCTCCAGCTGTTGCAAAACTACAACTCCCAGCATGCCTGGACAGCCTTTGGCTGTGCGGGCATGATGGGAAGTGTAGTTTTGCAACAGCTGGAGGCACACTGGTTGGGAAACACTGCATTAGGGTACATACATTAAAAAAGTAAAACAAATACTCACCTCTATTCCGCTCTCTGTTGCGGTTTGTGGCCTGAGTTCAGGTGTCCTGGCTCAGGCAGTCACAAACACATCACTCCCTCCTGCGCTGCTTTACCACATCATCTTGCGGTTCCCGACGCAGGAGATCATAATAAATTCACCATGATCCAGTGGCCTTAGGTCTATGTGTCAGAATGGATGAGATGGGAGCCATAGGCTCCTGTGGCTCTCAATTAACAGTATCCCCCAACTCTATGCCGCTGTCATGCCATTATTCTTTGCAGCTTCTAAGAATACCAGGAACTGCAGCAAGTAGGAAAAGAAAAACAAGTTCGGGACATGTTAAGGTTTGAGGAAACATTGCCAATTGGAAGATAGGCAAAAATAAAAATGATTTTCTTTTTTGTTTAGTGTTTTCCTTTGCCTACGATTTATAGAAGAATCCAATGAATCAGTACTCCTCCTATCATTGTATTAGTGCATGTTTCTTCTCACAATTTCAACACTGTACCCTGTTTTCCTTCACAGCTTCCTCCTTAGCATTTTTCTGCTTTTGCTTTGTAAACCTTCGGTTTAAATGGTATATTTTCTTTACTTAAAACAAACTACATCCAGTACAACAAGTATAAATAATACATTGTATAAATAATACATGTTATAAGACATACAAATATAGTACATGGCAGAAGTTCTAATTTTATCATTTTTAACCCCTTACCGACTGCCCACTGGGTATATACATCCTATCTGCACATGCCCCGTGCAGATAGCACATATACAGGGAGTGCAGAATTATTAGGCAAGTTGTATTTTTGAGGATTAATTTTATTATTGAACAATAACCATGTTCTCATTGAACCCAAAAAACTCATTAATATCAAAGCTGAATATTTTTGGAAGTAGTTTTTAGTTTGTTTTTAGTTTTAGCTATTTTAGGGGGATATCTGTGTGTGCAGGTGACTATTACTGTGCATAATTATTAGGCAACTTAACAAAAAACAAATATATACCCATTTCAATTATTTATTTTTACCAGTGAAACCAATATAACATCTCAACATTCACAAATATACATTTCTGACATTCAAAAACAAAACAAAAACAAATCAGTGACCAATATAGCCACCTTTCTTTGCAAGGACACTCAAAAGCCTGCCATCCATGGATTCTGTCAGTGTTTTGATCTGTTCACCATCCACATTGCGTGCAGCAGCAACCACAGCCTCCCAGACACTGTTCAGAGAGGTGTACTGTTTTCCCTCCTTGTAAATCTCACATTTGATGATGGACCACAGGTTCTCAATGGGGTTCAGATCAGGTGAACAAGGAGGCCATGTCATTAGATTTTCTTCTTTTATACCCTTTCTTGCCAGTCACGCTGTGGAGTACTTGGACGCGTGTGATGGAGCATTGTCCTGCATGAAAATCATGTTTTTCTTGAAGGATGCAGACTTCTTCCTGTACCACTGCTTGAAGAAGGTGTCTTCCAGAAACTGGCAGTAGGACTGGGAGTTGAGCTTGACTCCATCCTCAACCCGAAAAGGCCCCACAAGCTCATCTTTGATGATACCAGCCCAAACCAGTACTCCACCTCCACCTTGCTGGCGTCTGAGTCGGACTGGAGCTCTCTGCCCTTTACCAATCCAGCCACAGGCCCATCCATATGGCCCATCAAGACTCACTCTCATTTCATCAGTCCATAAAACCTTAGAAAAATCAGTCTTGAGATATTTCTTGGCCCAGTCTTGACGTTTCAGCTTGTGTGTCTTGTTCAGTGGTGGTCGTCTTTCAGCCTTTCTTACCTTGGCCATGTCTCTGAGTATTGCACACCTTGTGCTTTTGGGCACTCCAGTGATGTTGCAGCTCTGAAATATGGCCAAACTGGTGGCAAGTGGCATCTTGGCAGCTGCACTCTTAACTTTTCTCAGTTCATGGGCAGTTATTTTGCGCCTTGGTTTTTCCACACGCTTCTTGCGACCCTGTTGACTATTTTGAATGAAACGCTTGACTGTTCGATGATCACGCTTCAGAAGCTTTGCAATTTTAAGAGTGCTGCATCCCTCTGCAAGATATCTCACTATTTTTGACTTTTCTGAGCCTGTCAAGTCCTTCTTTTGACCCATTTTGCCAAAGGAAAGGAAGTTGTCTAATAATTATGCACACCTGATATAGGGTGTTGATGTCATTAGACCACACCCCTTCTCATTACAGAGATGCACATCACCTAATATGCTTAATTGGTAGTAGGCTTTCGAGCCTATACAGCTTGGAGTAAGACAACATGCATAAAGAGGATGATGTGGTCAAAATACTCATTTGCCTAATAATTCTGCACTCCCTGTATAAACGTTCAAGCAGTGCATTACTGATCAGCTCTGGGATTAAAGCTCCTGCTCCTGCAATTTAGCAGGAGCAGGTCAGGTCCCAGCTGTGAGACACAGCAGGGACCCTGAGGAAAAGACAGGAGCGGTTTATTAGCACTTATACCTTCTCCTGTGCTGGGAGGAGAGCTCTGCATGAGCGCAGGGGGGAGAGCAGGAAGAGGCAGTGCCACTACCTCTCTTAGTCCTAGCGGGCACGTGACCGCCGGGGGTGTCTGGGGCAAGGACAGGAACAGAGCTGCAGGGTCTAAGGAGACCCTGATCAGCTCTGCCTGTGTGTTATGCCCCACAGGGGGCTGTTTCCCCCTGTGGATGCCCCAGTTATAGTATAAACAGTGAAAAAACAAACAGTGTCCTCCAGAGGTCTTTTAATGACCTCCTGGGGGACATATGTGCCAAAAATACATTAGAAATATAAGTAAAAACATAATAATAATAATAATAATAATAATAATAAAAAAAAATGTCAAAAAAACTTTTAAAATGCAGTCGCTAACAGAAACTGTCACCATAGTCGCCCCGTTCGCTCAAACCTACACATGCTATATGAAAATAATTGTCACAAAATAGTTTTAGTCAGTTTTAATATTTATGAAATAAAAAGCTATAATTAAAAAAAAAAACTTTTTGATAATAATTAAACCTAAAAAAAGAAACAAAAAAAGGAAAAAATGTCTAAAAATAATTTTAATAAAAAGTCCTAATTATCAAGTAAAAATCTCAAATTTTTTTGGGGTAGTCAAACAAATAGAAAATAGTTGCCTGGATGTTTGGGCCTTTTTTGGGACCGGTCATGAAAGGGTTAATGTCATGTACTTTTCAAGGTCCAATGGAATAAAAGGGACAGGGGTTAACAGATTTTCTGCTTTGGATAAAAATGGGCCCCTGAAAATAAGCTGATTACAAGGTCTCATGGTACCAGGACCCTAGTGGTCAGCTGTAATGAACTGAGAATCTGGCAGCGAGTGTTCCGTTTCCCTGCAGCACCACCTCAGGGAAAATGGGGAATTGCACAGTTCACACTGAAATGGGAACTGTGCAGTTCCACAGAGCAAGATACCTTGGGGCACTAATACTGTCTAAGGGATCTTTCACACTGGCATTAGGATTTTCCGGCAGGCCGTTCTGGCAAGGGAACAGCCTGCTGGATGTGTTCTTAAGTTTGCACGAGTGTGCTGCGGTATTTATTTAGCCGCCTCTCGGCCTGTTTGCTGTGCTTCGGCCGCCTCTCCCGCCCATCTCCATTATAGTGATTAGGGCAGGCACGGACTTCCAGCAGTACACTTGTACAAACGTTAGTACGGATCCGGCAGGATGTTCCCCTGCCAGAACAGCCTGCCGGACAATCATAATGCCAGTGTAAAAGAAGCCTAATGCACGTGCCAGAAAAGTGGAGTGTTCTTAGTTGTTTGGAGATAGAATAGTCCACTTCAGCTGCCTTGTAAAGTAGAAACTGAAGGTACCATTATAATTAATGTCACAGGCAAAAATCTAAAGCTCCAAAATTAAGAACTGGCATATGACATTTGTTAAATTTGTTGCAAATAAGATAGGCACAGCAGACACTCCAATGAAACAACTAAAACATTGCAGTCTTAGACCAGGTAGTTGTGCAGCATAAATTAAATTTGGTGCATCTTTGTAGAAGTTATTTACTTCTGTCTGACTTCATTGCACCAATTAGTTGGCTTACTTTATGTCCAGATTTTGCCCCTAAGCATACCCTAAGCCACTTGTATTGGCTTGCGGGGGCAAAAGGTGTTTAAAACACACACAAAATGCAGTGCAAGCCATATACCGGTACTGTATGTCAGGATTTTTTTTCATTAACTGATCCAAGATTCTAGCAAATTTAGCTTGGTAAATCTCTGTAGCCATTCTGGCTGATAGATCCTATATGGGTAATAGTCCTATATTATGTACTAATGTCTTAGTATAGTATATTTTTTCTAACCATAATGCGTTGAAACGTGAGCATTGGTCTGGAAATGTTACCGTTTGTGTGGGTTTCTTATGGCTATATAATATAGTTATAGAGGAATATGACTTTTCTCAATTGCAGGCAAGATCTTGGCACAAATGTTGCTAAGGGTACTTTCACACTAGCGTTTTTCTTTTCTGGCATAGAGTTCCGTCACAGGGGCTCAATACCGGAAAATAACTGATCAGTTTTATCCGAAATCCGTTCAGGATGCATCAGGATGTCTTCAGTTCAGTCACTGAATGGTGTTTCGGACGGAGGAAATACAGCAGCATGCTGCGGTATTGTCTCCGTCCAAAATTCCAGATCAGTTGCCGGAATGCTGGATCCGGAATTAATTTACATTGAAATGTATTAGTGGCGGATCTGTCCTTCCAATAAAAATGTGAAAAAAATATTTAATGGATCCGTTTCTCCGGATGACATTTTGCATACAGATTGCAGGATCCGGCAGGCGGAACTGCTTGCCGGATCACTCTGCCGCAAGTGTGAAAGTAGCCTGAATCGTCTGATTGATCATCTGGAACGGGGTCTGCTGCTTGAGACACAGTGTGGTTTTTGCCAAGAGTGTTGCACGGTGGACATGGTATTTGCAGCTCGTCAGCTTCAGGAGAAATGTCAGGAACAAAATCGTGAACTATACACCACCCTTATCGATCTTACCAAGGTTTTTGACACAGTTAGTCGCGAAGGCTTATGGTGCATCATGTCTAAGTTTGGATGCCCAGACAGATTTATTTTGATGGTTCGGCAATTCCATGATGGTATGGCGGCTCGTGTTCTGAGCAATGGTGAATCCTCAGAGGCTTTCCCTGTTACAAATGGCGTGAAACAAGGGTGCGTTCTCGCACCAACCCTATTCAGCATAATGTTTTCAGCAATGCTTTGGGAGTTTCTTTTTGCTGACGATTGTGCACCTAATGTGGAATCAGAGCAGGAAATGCAAGCCAGTATGGACAAATTCGCAGCAGCATGTGATAACTTTGGCCTCATCATCAACGCAAAGAAAACCAAAGTGATGTACCAGCCAGCTCCGAAAGCCCAATATCAGGAACCGTGAAAAGACAGAAGCTGCATGCAGTGGACCAATATACGTATCTTGGCAGTACCCTCTCCCGTGCATTGACAATTGACAACGATGTCAACTGCAGAATTGCAAAGGCAAATTCTGCATTCGGCAGACTGCGGACCATTGCGTGGGACCGCCATGGAATAAGCCTTGCTGCAAAGCTTAATATCTACCAGGTGGTAGTGTTAACCACCCTGATGTATGCTAGTGAGACCTGGACAGTATACAGAAGACATGCTAGACAGCTGAACCGCTTTCACATGACTTGCCTCCTTAGAATCATGAGGATCAAGTGGCAGGATAAGTTGCCAGACACAGAAGTCCTCTCCAGAGCAGGCTTACCACCAGTTTACACCTTATTGATGAAAATCCAGATGCACCGGCGCAGGTACGTTGTAAGGATGCCAGACCATTGCATCCCTACACAGATCTTCTATGGTGAGCTGTCCAAGGGTAATCTATCGCAGGGGGTGGGGGGGAGGGGGGGGGGCAAAAGAAGCGTTACAAAGATACACGGAAAGACTCTCTCAAGTCCCTGGATATCAACATCACCTCGTAGGAATCTCTGGCGCATGATCGTTATACATGGCGTTCCCTGATTCATCAGGGTTGCCAGACATACGAATCCAGAAGGACA
Organism: Bufo gargarizans; assembly: GCF_014858855.1. Lineage (NCBI taxonomy): Eukaryota > Metazoa > Chordata > Amphibia > Anura > Bufonidae > Bufo > Bufo gargarizans. The sequence continues at coordinate 566,069,486 of NC_058081.1, read as the reverse complement.
ATTCTAGCACAGGAGAATCGTACACTTCGGAAACACAAAGCTGCAAATGCCAATGCTGAAACTAAAACATCCATATTTGTCTGTTCAGTATGCAACAAAGCATTCAATGCCAACATAGGCCTTATTAGCCATCTAAGGATACATTGCTAATGGCCGAAGATCTATTTATCAGATGTCAAGGTCCTCATCTAAAACGATGGACAAACAACAACAAAAGCCTTGCAACCCGAGCATTGGTCTAGAAATGTTACCATTTGTGTGGGTTTCTGATGGCTTGTTAGAAATAGTCTAGTTGTTACCAATACTCCTAATATGGTGTGCTTGCCTTATACAGTACATAGACATACACTGCACATTATTATATAGAGAAAATGTCCTCACTGAGGGTAGTGATCAATGTGACTGAATATATCATCTGTAAAGCAAATATATAAAGGACTATATATACAAATTATGGAGGAATGGATATTTTGTAGGGACCACACTTTAAAAGCTACTATATTATAATATAGTGAAATGGAATAACCATCACGGAGCACCCAGCTGCTTCACAGCTATTAAAAGAAAAGAAAATGCACTGTAGGTACAAGACATTGTTGTATTCTTAGTGAACATTCTTCAAAAGCCCTTTACTAAAAAGACAATCCGGTTTAGGCTGTTTTAGTCTTTTCAAAGGTAAATATGACTAATGCATGAAGGATGAAGCAAAGGACCTGAGAACTATGCCCACCATAGAAAACTGAACTGTATGGGGAAGTCACTTGTAATTTTTGTTTTGTTTTATTTTTGCAACCAATATAAGATATGTTAATTAAGTCACGTTAGTCATAGGCAAAATTTTATAACACCTGAAAAATAATATTTGAAAATGTAGGCTGGTATGACTGAGGATATATCTGAATGCAAATATACTGTATAGGGGTGGGTCACTCACGATACATCCTCAGAAGATATCCTACAGAATTAATTACTACCTAGTTTTTCTCAAACTCTGTACCCAGTGGGTTATACCCCACATCTTAATGAGGTATTCTCACTGTCTTCATGCTATGGTTTTAAAAGGCACAGTATAGAATATGATAAAGTCTTGAGGGCACTTTGGTGGAATTTCTTTAAGTAAGGGGTACTTGTCTGAGGAAGACTGAGAAACATTACTGTACTATATTGGTTTTGACCCGTGATTATAAAGGTCATGGTGTTGGTGGGCACTAGAAGAACACCTTAGCCCAATACTTCTCAGGATATTACTCTGGAGACCCCCCAAACAGAATTGCAGACCGAAGTGACTGAAGTTCTGAACTCATGCCCACGCAGCCTGAAAGTAGCAGAACAAGTACATGGGAGGTTGATGGGTTCCAACTTCTGTGATTAGTTTATAGGGTTTGCTTAATTTTAAATTAGGCTAACCATAGGTTAGGATGATCTGTGGGGTTGCACAGATGGCTAGGCCCTTCACTGTAGTTATTAACCCCATTCAGCAGTCCCCCATTCACTGAAGGTGGCAATGAGGGTGTGGCTTCATGGGGTGGAGGCGTGGCATCACGTGGGCTCGTGCCCCGGATGTCTTCAGACCCTAGCAACGCCCCTGCTGGCAGCAATGTATCAAAAACTCTTGGTCAGTCCATATAATTCAGATCCCTTCCTCAGAGCCCTGGTTGCAGAAAATACTAAGTATCTGGTTTGCACTGTGGACGTCATTTATTGTCACATGCATAATAAAGACTGACAAATAAATCAAGGGCAGATTTTTTACTTCTGTCAGACCCTACTGAAGGCAGGAAAAAATACCTGATTAGGGAATGTAAAGGACGATTACACCCAGTATACAGGGCAAGAGAAGTAGTACTCTGCAGTGTCCATATATGCAGAATAAGAACAGATAATGAGTATTACACACAGTATACAGGACAAGAGAAGTAGCACTGTGAAGTGTCCATATACAGTACAGACCAAAAGTTTGGACACACCTTCTCATTCAAAGAGTTTTCTTTATTTTCATGACTATGAAAATTGTAGATTCACACTGAAGGCATCAAAACTATGAATTAACACATGTGGAATTATATAGCGAACAAAAAGGTGTGAAACAACTGAAAATATGTCATATTCTAGGTTCTTCAAAGTAGCCACCTTTTGCTTTGATTACTGCTTTGCACACTCTTGGCATTCTCTTGATGAGCTTCAAGAGGTAGTCACCTGAAATGGTCTTCCAACAGTCTTGAAGGAGTTCCCAGAGATGCTTAGCACTTGTTGGCCCTTTTGCCTTTACTCTGCGGTCCAGCTCACCCCAAACCATCTCGATTGGGTTCAGGTCCGGTGACTGTGGAGGCCAGGTCATCTGGCGCAGTACCCCATCACTCTCCTTCATGGTCAAATAGCCCTTACACAGCCTGGAGGTGTGTTTGGGGTCATTGTCCTGTTGAAAAATAAATGATGGTCCAACTAAACGCAAACCGGATGGAATAGCATGCCGCTGCAAGACAGCCATGCTGGTTCAGTATGCCTTCAATTTTGAATAAATCCCCAACAGTGTCACCAGCAAAGCACACCCACACCTCCTCCTCCATGCTTCACGGCGGGAACCAGGCATGTAGAGTCCATCCGTTCACCTTTTCTGCGTCGCACAAAGACACGGTGGTTGGAACCAAAGATCTCAAATTTGGACTCATCAGACCAAAGCACTGATTTCCACTTGTCTAATGTCCATTCCTTGTGTTCTTCAGCCCAAACAAGTCTCTTCTGCTTGTTGCATGTCCTTAGCAGTGGTTTCCTAGCAGATATTCTACCATGAAGGCCTGATTCACACAGTCTCCTCTTAACAGTTGTTCTAGAGATGTGTCTGCTGCTAGAACTCTGTGTGGCATTGACCTGGTCTATAATCTGAGCTGCTGTTAACCTGCGATTTCTGAGGCTGGTGACTCGGATGAACTTATCCTCCGCAGCAGAGGTGACTCTTGGTCTTCCTTTCCTGGGGCGGTCCGCATGTGAGCCAGTTTCTTTGTAGCGCTTGATGGTTTTTGTGACTGCACTTGGGGACACTTTCAGTTTTCCCAATTTTTCGGACTGACTGACTACTCTTAAAGTAATGATGACCACTCGTTTTTCTTTACTTAGCTGATTTTCTCTTGCCATAATACAAATTCTAACAGTTTATTCAGTAGGACTATCAGCTGTGTATCCACCTAACTTCTCCACAGCGCAACTGATGGTCCCAGCCCCATTTATAAGGCAAGAAATCCCACTTATTAAACCTGACAGGGCACACCTGTGAAGTGAAAACCATTTCAGGTGACTACCTCTTGAAGCTCATCAAGAGAATGCCAAGAGTGTGCAAAGCAGTAATCAAAGCAAAAGGTGGCTACTTTGAAGAACCTAGAATATGACATATTTTCAGTTGTTTCACACTTTTTTGTTATGTATATAATTCCACATGTGTTAATTCATAGTTTTGATGCCTTCAGTGTGAATCTACAATTTTCATAGAGAAAACTCTTTGAATGAGAAGGTGTGTCCAAACTTTTGGTCTGTACTGTATATAGAATAAGAGCAGATACTGAGAATTACACCTAGTATACAAGAAAAGAGAAGTAGTACTGTGCAGTGTCCATATATACAGAATAGGAGCAGATACTGAGAATCACACCCAGTATACAGGAAAGGAGAAGTGGTACTGTGCAGTGTCCATATATACAGAATAAGAGCAGATACTGAGAATCACACCCAGTATACAGGGCAAGAGAAGTGGTACTGTGCAGTGTCCATATACAGTATACAGAATAAGAGCAGATACTGAGAATTACACCTAGTGGACAGGACAAGGACAAGTGACTTGTTAACAAAGAAAATGTCACATCATACACATAGATAAATGTTTGTACTTGTGGTTGTTACTCGTTCACTTTTAAATTGTTCCTAGTTATTACATGTAAAGATGGGGGACAGATGCTTTGTCATAAAGCATGTATGAGATCCTTAGCGAGTAGACTCCATATTGCTGTATACGAACAGTTCTGTTATCGAGGAGCAACATGCTGAAAGATCACGATGGACGAGAACCAAGTGATTTGTCACTTATCTCTGAATCATTCATACTAATTACATCACACAATTCTTGTTGTGGGTATTAAGCTGGCTGACATTAGCGATGTGATAATGTCAGCTGAACATAACTATATTAGTGCCATCTCACTGCCCGCCGCCGTTATTAAGAAAAACAAACTTTCAGGCAGCTTGGTGGCTCAGTGGTTAGCACTGGTGCCTAGCAGCGCTGGGGTCCTAGGTTCGAATCTGCATCGAGTTTCTATGTTCTCCCTGTGTTTGCGTGGGTTTCCTTCGGGTACTCTGGTTTCTTCCCACACTCCAAAGACATACTGATAGGGAACTTAGACTGTGAGCCCCATTGGGGAGAGTTGAAAGCAAATGTCTGTAAAGCGCAGAGAATATAGTAGTGCGTAAAATAAATATTAAGAAAATCTGTAGATTGGTCTTGGCTTTCACACCCATTATGCTCCTTCTGAAAATTCGCTTCCTCACTCTTTTTACATGCTCTCTTCAGCAGCAAAGGCCATTGTCCCATTTAGATGGAACAAACCACCTCTGCCAACATTGCCACAATGGTTTTAAAAAAAATTGTTGCTGCCGCACATATGATATGGAGGCTTTTTCAATATGGGAAACCTGAACCCACTACACCTTTCGAAAGGTAGAGCTAAGACCTACAATGCCTCCCCATATGCCCAGGCCCTTCACACAGATTGTACTTACTTTGCTCCCACGTTGCTTTTGACACCGGCACGGCCGCTTCATCACCCGCCGTGCAGATGAAAACATCCGGGGGGAGGCACAGTCAATAGCAGGCCATGACGGGAATGAGCCATCTAGGGTGACGCTAGGAATGGTCGTTCCCGTCACTGGCCTGCTATTGGCTATATAATTCAGGCAGACTGCCTCTGCAGATAAAAGCCTTCCGAAGTTTTCTGGATTCAACTTATCAGGATAATGCAGCATGCCCGCCGGACTCTATTGGGATGCAGCGGGGATCCGGCTACTCTGCAGCATATATGTTGGTATTTGGCTGGATAAAACCATTGCATGCAGGAATTTTTGTCAGTCTGAATCCTGGCTGATATACTGAGGAGCATGCTGGATCACTGCCGCATTCCATTATAGTCAAAGGGGTCCGGCGGGCATGCGGCATTATCCGATTATGCTGGATCCAGAGAGCTCCCAAAACAGCCTGCTGGAATTCTATGACACATGTAAAAGTACCCTAAGGAGCTAAGTATTTTCCATTTATATATTTTTTCTTTGTAAACTCCACATCCTGCATTATTCTGTTAACTGTTATTGATTACTGGGAATACAGGATTTGTGGGCAAGCTGCCTCTAAAATATCTCCGAATACTAAACATGAAGGAATGTAACAAATTAACATAGGATTAAAAAAACTACAAAGGAAAAAAAAAAAATAATAAATTGATAACTATATGCTTGCTCTTTAATCAGTGTAACATTTAGACGAGCAACTGCTGCCCGATTTCTGTAATGTTAAGAACTGGTATTGTTGTGGTGGAACCTGTTGTACCTGTCAATGTTCTCCTCCTCCATTCCAATAACTCTCCTTATAAAAGGTGTCACACAGCGTTTCAGCTACTGCATTCCACCAGTTTAGACTGTTGCTGGGTCAGTAATTATAGCACAGTCCCAGTAACCTACAGTGGAAGGTGTAGAACTTGAACCTGGCACCATGGGTGTTCTACCCTTTGTGGTTCTATCTGCGGTCTGCTTGCTTAGCACAGGAGCTGCTGAACATACAGGTAAATATAATTTATTTCACTAAAGATTATAGGCTAAAGTCTGTTTGGTAGAGAGATCCAATTTCCAGGGATGCATTGAAATATACCATAACCAGCCATGATCATCATTGAATGCACTTGAAGGCAAACTGTTCTTTTTTTTTTTTTCCATTCAATGGAAAGATGTTCCAAAGCAATGCAAGGGAACAAGAAGTCATTCCCATCACAGCAAAAAAAGTTCTTGTTTTCTGTCCATGGAAATTATAGGAACGTTTAACCGATCAGGCTTTAGATGCTTTTTCTGTGACTAATATTGATATTGGACCGAACTGGACAGCCACAACCAAATGGGTGCTTCTGTGCCTGGGCAAGAAATAATGGCAGCTCCTTCATTCAGATAGTTGGGTAAAATAATTTCCTGTTTGAACCATATACCACAGTGCATAACAATATATTGCCCCAAAACCATCCCTGGTGGCTATACATTTCTGATATTTATTGTCCTCCTCCTTCAGTTGTCTCTAAGATATGGAGCAGGAGGCTTAGGAGATAAGGTGTGAGCCACAGCAGTTGAATTCAGGAGGGCATGTGTGGTTGCTGTCCAGGTACATGAGAACCTGATTCTCACAGCCAGCGGCAGAGAGGAGGGCTTGGGTGGCCCCCTGGGCATCGGTCCACCAGGAAATTTCCCTGTAGGCTCTATGGCCAATTCACCCTGAGTATTTTGTAGCGTGCATAAAGGGAGTTGACAACCTGCCATATTATTTATACAAGCATGTTGATCTAAAAGATCATTTTCTCCAAAAAGAGACCCCAGTAAGACTCTTGTTTACATAGATTGGCGGTAATGTAATTGAATGTCTCAGGACCCATTTTTTCATGATCAGTCGGTGTTCCAGCAGTCAGACCCCAGCAATCTGATATTTATTACCTATCCTGTAGATAGGCAATAGGTCATTATGGTAGGACAACCCTTTTAAATATGCTGTAGATTATGTGCAATCTGAGGAGGTTAGGATTTTGTAAATTTCCTGTCAGACATTTATGCTTAAAGGTGTTAAATGGTTTGTCTCACTTCAGTAAATGTCATTTATCATGCAGTTAATACAAGGCACTTACTAATGTATTGTCATTCTCCATACTGCCTCCTTTCCATCATATTATACACAGCACGTATCCGTGGTTATTACCACCGTGTAATCCAGCAGTGGTGGCTGTGCTTACACACTATAGGAAAATGCTGGGAGTGTGCATAGGCCAACACCTTTACCTATAGTGTGCAAGCACGGCCACTACTGCTGGATTACACGGTGGTAATAACCACGGATACGTGCTGTGTATAATGTAATGGAAAGGAGACAGTATGGACAATCAAAATACATTGTACTAAGTGCCTTGTATTAACATTCTCTACATGATAAATGCCAATTGCTGATGTGGGACAACCCCTTTAAGTGTGCTACACTTAATAGTGTTAGGCATAAATGTCTTGGTGTGGGCATTGCTTGTTTCCTATGTGTGATTGGTGTGTGCTATATATGATCTATGTATCAGAGATGTATGTGCAGCATGTGCCATATGCATCAGTGGCATGTGATCTATATAGTAACATAGTATATAAGGCCAAAAAAATACATTTGTCCATCCAGTTCGGCCTGTTATCCTGCAACTTGATCCAGAGGAAGGCAAAAAAACAACAAAAAACTGTGAGGTAGAAGCCAATTTTCCCCACTTAAGGGGGAAAAAATTCCTTCCCGACTCCGATCAGGCAATCAGAATAACTCCCTGGATCAACGACCTCTCTCTAGAAGCTATAGCCTGTAATATTATTACACCCCAGAAATACATCCAGGCCCCTCTTGAATTCCGTTATTGTACTCACCATCACCACCTCCTCAGGCAGAGAGTTCCATAGTCTCACTGCTCTTACCGTAAAGAATCCTCTTCTATGTTTGTGTACAAACCTTCTTTCCTCCGGACACAGAGGATGTCCCCTCGTCACAGTCCTGGGGATAAACAGATGATGGGATAGATCTCTGTACTGACCCCTGATATATTTATACATAGTTATTAGATCTCCTCTCAGTCGTCTTTAAGTGAATAACCCTAATTTTGATAATCTTTCAGGGTACTGTAGTCCACCCATTCCAGTTATTACTTTAGTTGCCCTCCTCTGAACCCTCTCCAGCTCTGCTATGTCTGCCTTGTTTACAGGAGCGCAGAACTGTGCACGGTACTCCATGTGTTGTCTGACTAGTGATTTGTAAAGTAGTAGGACTATGTTCTCATCACGGGCATCTATGCCCCTTTTGTTGATGCAACTGATTATCTTATTGTCCTTGGCAGCAGCTGCCTGACACTGTTTTCTACTTAGTTTGCTGTTTATTAAAATTCCTAGGTCCTTTTCCATGTCAGTGTTACCGAGTGTTTTACCGTTTAGTATGTACGGGTGACTTGCATTATTCCTTCCCATGTGCTTAACCTTACATTTGTCATTGTTAAACCTCATCTGCCACTTATCTACCCAAGTCTCTAGTCTATCCAGAATCCTCTGTAGCTGTATAGTGTCCTATTCAGTGTTAATTACTTTACACAGTTTAGTGTAATCTGCAAAAATTGATATATAAATGTCTTGTGTGCCATATCTGTCCAATGAGTGATTGGTGTGCGCTGCATGTGTCTTGTTTCTGACTGACTTAAGTGCAGGATATCCATATACGTGTAAATTCTGCCACATGTATGTTTGTGCATTTTACTGTGAATGTCTGCCATTATACTTCATCTTTAATATTTCTGTTATCACTGTTATTGCTCATGAACACGACCGTTGGATGTTTTGCAGTCCGCAAATTGCGGATACCCAAAATATGAATAACGGGTGTGTGCATTGCACATTATATGCGGAACAGAACAGCCGGCCTCTAATAGAACACTCCTATCCTTGTCTGTAATGTGGTCAATAATAGGACATGTTCTATCATTTTTGCACACAGAGTCTTTTTATTTGCGGCCCCATTGAAGTGAAGAGAACGGTACGGACATGGACCCTGATTCTGGGAGCCCAAAGGTGGGCCACCATAATCCGTTACGCTGGTGGGCCCTAAGTACCCCAGCCTGACACTGCTCAGACCGCTTTTACACAGTGTTTGATCAGTGATTTCCAAAAACTGGTGCAAGCCAAAAACACAGAACAAGTACAAATCTTTCCATTATACCTTATGTCTGTGTAGCCTCCTCCTGATTTTGGCTCACAATCACTAATGGAAATCATCGATCAAACGCTGACCAAACACTGATTATTTGAAAGCGGCATTACTTTGCAGTTTGGTCAAAGGGATTGACAATGTCCACTGTTGAAAACAAGGGTCAGTTTCTTCTGCGCTTATGCAGGAGAACCCTGCTCTATCTATGTGTGTTCTCTAGGTATATTTAAACTCTTGACCATAAAAACTTAAATGGCATTCCTCTAAAGATATCTTCCTCTTCGTGTTATTTGAGTCTTCTCAACCATATACTAGAGATTAATTCCCTTGAGAAATCTGACCATGCTGGATCTACAGTGTAGTGCTTGTATTGTCACATTATATGTGGCCCCTTATCGTCACCTGCTGAACCTGTGCATATTTACGTACTTAGAGGAGCAGGGATTAAATTCACCTACCTGCTGCATTCTTGTTCTACTTCATTCTTGTATTTCTTTTAGGCTCCGTTTGAGCTGTCCTCGAAGGTGTTTGTACATTGAAAGTATTTCCTGATGTATACTTGCATGGGCATACAGTTGCTTAGGTTACCCATAGGACACATGTATATAAGGTCGTCAGTTACTGTATTCCTTACAGAAAATATGGCTTTAGCAATGTAACCCCCATGTAAGCCTAAATGAAACCCTTTTGATGTGTTGAGTGAATGGGAGGCCGATGAATAAGCTTCTAATGCATATGAACAGATCTTTATTATATTTTTAGTTTATCATGTTTGTTTTATTTTCAGTACTATTAATTAGTTAAATCTGTTGAATTTGGTTCTGTCAAAGTCTTTTTTTTTTTTAGTCCAGAGGCCAAAAACCCTATAGGTCCAGTGTCCTCCACAGTGGAGCTTTAGCTATAATCCTGTGAAGACAATTCTCTGTGAGCTCCAGTAAATTCATTAGCAGCACAATTTCCTATTCTGCCTTGGAGGATGGAACACACACACCATAAATGCTGTGCCACAGGCAATCTTACAAGAGGATTTTGAAGTGGATTTGGATACAAATGGTGTTAAATTGTCCAGGCTGTTTAGCTCATGGAAGGTTGTCTAGATTGGATACAGTTCTAGCACACTCTCAGTCATGAGAAGTATTAGTTCTATGGGATTTACACAGAGTAATGTAAGAAAAAACATTCAATTCTCTTATAACAAGAAGAGATTTTGAAAATGGAAACACAAAGTATATTACCGACCACCCCAGAAAATAGTATTATACATTGGTTTTAGCTTATAATAAGCATGAAAATCCCTTTAAGGTATTGGCAGAAATATACCCACTCACTGACTACTACCTAATATATGTGGCTATAAAGCTGCATACAAAATACAAGTACCCAAGTCCTACTGACGTGATACTAATCAGTTGCTTCACAGACAAAATTTATATTTGGCCCCAAGCAAAGAAAACCTTGGGGGTTATTATAGTTAGGGTCATCAGTTATTCATTTTAGGCTACTTTTGATGGGGATCCTTCAGGGGTCCAGACCTTTCAATGTAGACAAATGGCATTGTCATCTAATATAACCTTGAAGTCGGTCTCAGATGCTGACGTTTAGCTGGAGATAGCACCTTCTAGACATCCCTGGAATTCTTACTTACCTGGTGCTTCTTGTGGAAAAGTAGTTGCTCCATACAGCTAAACCAGTGCAGTCAAAGCCTGGGTTATCCCCCCTTTCTATTCTCTGACATGGACCATTGTAAGAAAGGCTTTGAAGGTCCAATCTTCGGACAGTTTTTCGCTAGAGAATGAAGATAATCTACATAAACCAGTATAATGAGTAATTATGAGGAAGATTTTTGCTATATATACCATCTATGATCCCCATGCAGCTATACTTCCTACTTCATTACTTGAAGCCTCTACAATGACAATGAAACTTCATAAAAATACTTTATTTTGTTCTTTTAAACAGCATTTTCTAAATGGTTTCTTCCTAACAAATGCAGACCGAGTATTAAATTGATCCTATAAAGCAACTTTTCATAACATACTTTATTTGAGTGGTGTCACCAAATCTCTACAAGACATCAATCTTAAAAGGAGTCTGTCACCGTGATATTGGACTATTGTCTGAAGAAATACATGAGTAGTAGTACAGAGTGCGTGTTTGCAGAGTTGCTATAACTAGAAATGTTGTACTTTGAGCAACATTTCACATAAAACCATAGGACATTTATGACGGAGTTTCATTATTATGAACTGGGTGAAGGGTGGGGGACTCCCGTCAGCTCTGTGCCTTACGTAAACATCACATTTGTCATACTGTTAAAAAACCAATAGAGCACAAGTAATGGATTTCTGTATCTTGCTTTGTAGTTCTGTCTTTTTATCTAAAGCACATTTGGGGTCAGTTATCAAACTGGCGTATGGTAGAACTGGCTTAGTTGCCCATAGCAACAAATCAGATTCCACCTTTTATTTTTGGCAGTGCCTTTGGAAAATGAAAGGTGGAATCTGATTGGTTGCTATGGGCAACTAAGCCAGTTTTAACTTACACCAGTTTGATAAATTAGCCCAATTATTCTTGTAATTTTATGATAAATTGCTCATGTTAAGGCCATTTAGTCCATAGTGTGTCCATACTCAGTCTGTAGCCTGTGGGCACAAGAACTTCTACAAGTTGACAAAAGGCTGTACAAATGCTCAAGTGCGATATTAGGGCCCTTTTACATTGGGTAGCAGAGTGGGCAATGGATGGGGTGAGGAGATTCATGCAGCAATGATTGGTGATGTATGATACTACACTCATTCATCTGCATAAAATTTCCTTCTTTGTCAGCAGCAAACCCATGTCTACATAGGGTCAGGCCCGGCGCTATAATAAGGCAGACCAAGCGGCTGCCTTAGGGCGCAGAGACAGGGGGGCGGAAAAACTTTTTTTAAATAAATCACTTGTGCCGATGGCCGCCTGGCCTCTGTGAGCAGTTATCCCCCTGTATATATAATATATATACATTTGCCCCCTGTATATATATCCATTCGCCCCCTCTGTATATATTCCATTTTGCCCCCTGTATATACCGTATATCCATTTGCCCCCTGTATATATATCCATTTGCCCCCTCTGTGTATATTCCATTTTCCCCCTGTATATATATATCCATTTTGTAGCTTCGCTTCTTATTGCAAAAATCCTTGCACCGGCCCTGCATAGGGTAATGTGCTGCTGATAAACAAGCATTTGTTCACTTGTTGGGTGATTGGCAGCACCCGTACACAGGTCAATTATCCTGTTCCTCAGCCCATGTAAAAGGGCCCTTAGAGATTGTTAACACGACCAAGCCGTGTTTTTGCAGTCCGCAAATTGCCATTATAGAAATGCCTATTCTTGTCCGCAAAACGGAATGGAGCAACGGACACGGACAGCACACGGAGTGCTGTCCGCATCTTTTGCGGCCCCATTGAAGTGAATGGGTCCGCACCCAAGCCGCAAAACCACGTGTGAGTGAGCCCTTAGTCTGATGTCAATACCTGCAGTAATTCATTGCTACAGCTCTGTGGATGAGTAAGGGCTGGGGGCTGGTAGAGCATGCATCTTTATGCCACACCACCTTGGACAGGTTATGAAGATACAGAGCTAGACCAGCAAACTAAACCTTTTCTCCAGGTGAAGGTAAGCCTAGCTTTCCTCTGCCTCTCTGTATACCTTATACGAGCATACAGATGTCATAAAGAGTGTTCCTTGCTCAGGACTCCCCTTTGTTAGGCAGAGTAGACAGCAAATGATAATTCACTATCAATATGGAGGATTCAGTACGATCAAGTATCAGATGATTATCCTTTCATTTGTATGGATGATTTAATACAGCAAAGATCCAGCTGGTGGTGATCAGTTAATAAAACTACATGCATCCTGTAGAAATACTAGATAGTTTCCAAATGAATGGTACACTGGGATTTTCTTTTTCAATGTATCTTTCAATGATATCTCAATAAAAACTTACTTTCATCAACAGAAAATTGCTACTATGAAGGGAGGACATACAAACATGGCGACACGGTGACCCAAGACTGCTACATCTGGTAAGTAACATAATTTTCAAAAAAAAAATAAAAATTAAAGAAGACTATATATTATTTTTTACTATTAAGGTAGCATTTTCTTTAATGATGTGAGCTAAGTTTTAAGATCTTAACCTATTTTATTTTTATCTGTAGTGAGTGTGTCAAAGGAGAAATCAAAGACTGTCTGTTCACTGTGAATTGCGCTGGTAAGCTCATGTTGTGTGTTATTATATTCTTATGGTGTAAATGACGTAACCAGAAACTTTTGACATTATATACAGCAGAGATGCGCAACCTGCGGCCTGGGGGTTACATGCGGCCCTTAATATCATTCTGTGCGGCCTCCAACCATCTGGTGACAGACATGTATGTCTATATCTTGTGGCTGTTAGATGGGAAGCCAGGAAGTGTAACCAGACATTTATGGTGCATACTGTATGTACAATACCCCATAAATACAGTATTTCAGTTTGTAATTATTTTTGGCCTTTGGGATTTCTTCAGTCAGACAATGTGGCCCCCAACCGTAAAAGGTTGTGCACTCCTGATATACAGTGATCCTTCAAGATACAATGCCCTCAGGATACTATATTTTCAACATACAATTGTCTTTTCTGTCCTATTGTAAGTTGAAACTAGACCCAACATACAAAGTCTCAGAATCAGATCCAACCAATCAAGGCCACTTCTGGTAAAATAGCTGTGTTAGTTGCCAGTTATCAGCTATTCCTAACTGCTATATGTAAGGACTTTATTTATCTGTTATTTTCTCTTATCTTGGATTTATGGTTTCAACATACAACATACAATGGTCATCCTGGAACCAATTAATATTGTATCTTGAGGGACCACGTGTATATGTATAATATATATATATATATGTATATATATATATATATATATATATATATAGTAGAGATTCGCTCTGGTAGGCAGGGCGTGAGCGGATGCAGAACAGAGGCACCAAAAAACAGTTCTTAATCAGACTCCAGTGTTTTATTCACACAAGCAGGTATAGCAGCTCAGCAAACAACTTCACCTTAGTTTAAAGTCCTGGTGTTCAGTTCACACTATGCTGCAGGTCCTGCATATAGAGTCCAAGTCCAGGCGTGTGTTCACGCTTTGCAAACAGGTCCTCACAAAAAAAAAGTCCAGGATTTAGTCGACCTGTCCTCCCCAGACAGGTTGCCAACATTCATCCAGGCACAAGCCTCATACAGACCCCGCTACTGCACTCCAGTTGGCATTTTAAGACAGGTATCGGCAAAGCCTGGACCGGCATCTCAGATCCAGTCCAGTGCTTGACCACACCTGTCTGTCAATCAGTCCAGCAGCACATACTGGGAGGAAAGCACCTCCCCCTCAGACCTTTTACTGTGTTACAATATGTATATCCTGTACATTTTATCAGACACCATCACTAATCTATACATATATGTATTGAAGTTCCTGCAGACCAGAAAGTTACCTTGAATGAAGAAAGCATTAATTATAATGATGAACCAGATGTCTTTGGAAGCAGCGACCAGACAGCCCCAAATCGTCTAAAGCGTTCCAAGGACATGTCTGGAAAATCAAATGGCTTTGGTAAGTTAACCAGATGTAAGGTTTTGGAATTAGGTAAGGTTTTGGAATTAGCTAAAATTTTTCAATATTGTACATACTGTATCACTTTGATTCATTATTACACTTTGAGATAATTGGCATAGTCCAGCTAGGTCTACATGATCCATATTGGCAAGGGTCATAGGCTTGTGAAGAAAGCAATGAATTTCAAAAACATTTCATAGCGTTCCTGATCTGCAATGATGGATTCTTACCCAAATTGGTTGAGAGTGCCTTCCACATGGATGAGTAGGCCCAGAGAATGCCACAAAACATTTCCCAGACTATAACGCTGCCACCAGCAGCTTGTATTCTTCCACCAATGTTTGCTGGGTGTTTGTTCTCTGGTGTTTCTTGCCTGACATCCAGAATGTTCCAATAGAGTATTTGAAAAAGGGATTTCTAAATAACATAACCCTTTAAGCAATTTTCTAAGCATATACAGCTCACTGATGAGCAAAACACTCATGTAGTTTTCCTTCAATAACCATAGAAAACATTATTATTATTATTTTTACTAATGTGGCGTTGCTGGTATTATTAACATTCAAACAGGTGTAAATGCAGATGAAGGTGAAGAGAAGAGGATTAAAGATGAGCTTAGAAAGATATCAGAGGAAAAGCAAAAGCAGACAAGTAAGTATCACATAATATACAAAGAACACCTCTTTCTCTGGAGGAACTGGTACATCCTTGCTTTACAGGAATAGTTCATTGGGGGATCTATGTATTACTTTAGTCCTCCTGTGGTGGTACTGATGAAGACTTGCTGCTCACCTTATTCATTTGATCACGTAGAAGCCATTGCGGCCATCTTGATTGAAGACATGGTTTAGCAGTGAGCCTGGTGACATCACTGGCACTAATGGGTGGTCTTTAGCACTGCCCTATCCTATAAAACATCCTAGGGCAGTCCTAAAAACCAGCCATTAGTGCCGGAAGTCTCCACCTAGCATACCCACGTGAAGCCAAATACATCAGCAGAAAAAGCCCTTGCCCTGCGCAATTTAATTTTGGGGGGTGTGTTCAATTTAATTAAACCAGCATATAGGTGATCAGTACACCAATACACAGGTTAGGGCATCAGTTTACCTGTGAGTGTTAACATGAAATTGAGCATCATCGTTTGTTTCTGGTTATTCTTTATCCAGATAGTTGCAATTTTTTTTTTTTTGGGGGGGGGGGGGGGGTCTGTTCAATTTAATTAAGCCAGCATAAAGGTGATCCATACAACAATATACAGGCTAGGGCAACAACTTAGCTGTGAGTCTTACCGTGAAATTGAGCATCAGGCCTGGCGCTTAATAATCTGTTTTTGTTTATTTAATATCCACACAGTTCTATAGATTATTTTTTTTTGGGAATGTTCAATTTAAATAAACCAGCATATACAGTAGGTGATCAGTACAACAATACACAGGCTAGAGAAACAGTTTACCTGTGAGTGATAATGTGAAATTGAGCATCAGGCCTGGCCCTTAATAATCAGTTTTCATTTATTTATATCCACACAGTCGGAATGTAATTTTTTTGGGGTTGTTCATTTAAACCAGCATATAGGTGATCAGTACAACAAAACATTGGGTATCGCACAAAATTATCTGTGAGTGATAACGAATTTTGTCCTGAATCCGTTTCCATTTATTTCTGTATCTACACATTTCCAATCTGATTTTTTGTTGAGGTGTTGATTATATTCAAACTAGCATATAAGTCTTTACTTCACCAATACACAGGGTAGTGCCTAATATTGTCTGAGAGGCCCAAATATATCAAGGCTATGGAAGGGCTCCAAACGAAGTACCCAGAGCCAGAATGTGGGTAGTAGTAGCACCAGCTATCTGGCCAAGGGTATTACTAGCAGTAGAAGTAGCCCGCAGTTGTCCCTGCTGGCTTTGGAAAGCCGCAACATTTGTGTTGAGGAGAAAGAGGATGAGATTGTGGAATGGATGTCTCACTCCTCCTCTGATTCGCATGCAATATGATGTGGAGGTGACTTTGGAGTCCAACACTGTTCCATGGAGCCAGGGGCCACAGTGTTCCTCTTGCTCCTCTTCCTTTCAGCCATAGAGAAGACTTTCAGTGGAGCCCTCACAGTCTTCACTTCCTTCCTAGTGAGACACTTTACTTTTTCCTAAAACCAGCCAAAAAAACCCACCACACTATACGGCAGATAGTCAAGAGAGTCTCCCTGTTAACGACTTGTGTGAGAGCCCTCACTGTTTGAGCTGCCCTGAGGAGGAGGTTGGGGAGGAAGCTGGGGACCCATGCATAGCTGTGTTGATGGAGGTGGTAATAGTGGCACCTATATCCACTGCATTGGTGGTTGGGGCAACAACAGTGGCAGTTGGGGAAAATGCTGAACAGGGTAGGGGTTCCCAGGAGCCCACCATGATATCTCACAGTCTGATAAAAGTGGCAGGGAGGATGAGGACTCCAATGCCAATCTTGTGCTGGACAGCGCCTGGGAGCTGGATCAGGGTGCTGAGGAGGAGGCAACATTAGTGGAGAAGGGAGGTGGGGCAGCAATAAAGAGCAGAAACAACATACTTCCCAAAAAACAGCCCAGGCCACATTTTCTTTAGTATCTGGTGATGCTGCTGACATGGTCAGCTGCCTGTAGCTCTGTACGAGCAACTCCCATATGGCACTTTTTGTCCACAAGGCAAGCACACAAAAGTCCAGCGGTGTGCAACATCTGCAGGATTAAAGGGTAACTGTAATGTTTTCATAAAAAAAAAATCTATTTTAGCATATGTTACTGCTGCAGCAGCATTATACATAAAGCAATCTTTAGTTTCTTCACTGTTTTCCTTGAGTTTTTCCCTTAGTTACGGCTGTTTAAACATTTACAATATGAGGATCTTCTCAAGATGGCTCCTTTGCCAGTTCTATGAGGCCAAAACTGCTTTCCCTCACTTCCCATACACATTTGCTGTAGCCAGCAGCTCCCTAGCAGCCAATTAGATTGGATTACTGAGAAACACGCCTCCTCACTCTGAAGCCTAATGCAGGCATGCAGTGTGGAAGACCGCCTCTCTGTCTTCTGTTTATGCTAAAAGGAAAACAGACAAGCCCTAGCAACGGTCTTTTAAGGGAGCTGTGGAAAGGGACAGGAGACATTAATGAGAGCTGTTATTATAAGGTAATTGCAGATCTTTTGACAATTATCGACAGTCTAACTCAGGTATACCTGTCTAGCTCTAATAAACTAGCAAATAAAATAAAAATATGACTGTTATCCTTTAAAATAAGCGGTGGCTGTTCAAACACATTCATAGCTACCAGAGGTCTATTGCAGCACATGAGGCGGCATCACCAGATCTTTTGGGGAAATACAACTGGCCAGCATTCCCAAACAGAACAAGTCTGTCGTTCTTCTCCTTGTCCTCTTTGTGGAAGCCAACTCCCATCCCCAAGCAATACGGAATCTTTGTCTTTATCTTCATCATCATTACCTTCTTCTTCTGCTAAGACTTCTCCTCGGCTCCATCGTGAGACATCTATAACTGAATGTTTGGCCATGAAAAAACTTTTCTCCAGCAGCAATTAGCTTTTCTACAGTCTCTATTCAAAAATACATAAGAGGGAAGAGGGGCTATTGCAGTATGAATTGCATGAGCTGCCAATGCCTGACCTGGAAGCAACACATGCTAAGGTGGTCTGGTACAAAAGCAAATTGTGAATGGCTTTGCCCTGCTCACGCAGTTCAGCTGCCAAGCATTATGTCCTGTACGTCTGCTGCTGCCAGCTCCCTCACACCATCGCCACCATCATGCCACTCCTGCGACCTGCCAATCATCATGTTCTGTATGGCTTTTGCCTCCACTATGCCACTGCTGCGACCAGCCAACCATCGTGTTCTGTATGGCTGCTGCTTCCATCATGCCACTGCCACCATCATGCCACTCCTGCAATCTGCTAACCATCATATTCTGTATGGCTGCTTCTGCCACCTCCATCATGTCACTGCTGCGACCTGCCAACCATCATGTTCTGTATGGCTGCCTCCATCATGCCACCACCTCTATCATGCCACTGCTGCGGCCTGCCAACAATCATCTTTCGTAAGGCTGCTGCCTCCATCATGCTGCCTGCGTGCCTGCTAACATATACCATATGGCTGCTGCAGCTGTCACTGCCTCAGCTGCTGCTCCTCGCTGCTATTGCCCTACTGGTACCACTAATAATGCAAAGCATCTGTCACTGCTACCACTACTACTACTATTACTCATAGACAGCTATTCTGCTACCTTTCTATGCTGCACCTGCTGCTGCTAATTTTGCGGCCCCATGACACTATATCCGTACCCTTTCCACATCAACACTGCAGTGCTGCTGCTCCCATTAAATGGGAGAATGTTTGTAGGCTCGTTCCCAACAAGCCACTTTTTCTTTTGACAATTAACACTTGCATGGACAGGCATTCTGACCCTGTCAAGGCAGCGTTTTTGGAAGCTTCGTCCCCCAAGACTCTTTTTTATTTATTTTATCCTATAAGACCATGTGTGTTTAAACACCATCTGCCCCTGATAAGAGGCAATTTTTGGAAGCTGTGGAATATGAAAAAGTAAAACACATGTCACGGCATGGTGTGTTTTTAAACACGCTGTATGTTAGTGAAGTCATATGTATGTATTTCAGTGTCACTCAGACATTATTTACTATTGCTGTCATTGTGTTTGAGAGCTTGGGGAGGGGGAGGGAAAAAGATAAAAGTCATAAAAGATAAATTAAAAGAGATAACACGTTTTCCTACAAATGATGGGTCCTAGGATGCTAGAGGGGGTTATATACCAATTTTCAGGACAATTGGTGCAATTCTGTTTTGGCCTGAAAATAACTTTTTTTTAATTTTGGCTAATCGAACTAAATCTTGGTTGGTTTCCTCATCTCTAGTTACAATCAGTTGGTAATTTGCACATAGATTTCCAGAAGGAAAATCAGAGTACAATACTTCATTCTTAGTCACTGGAACAATATAATGTCTTGTTTTTTTAAATGCATACCTTGGTTTGTATACATGAAAATAGTCTTTTGGAGATAGGAACACAACTGTATAACCAAATAGAACAGGCTGCACAGGCTGGTACAGTGGTCATAATGGGAGATTTTAACTTCCCAGACATTGACTGGGGTCATGATTCTGCCTCAACAGCAAAGGGGATAAAATTCCTCAACTTGCTGCAGGACCACATTATGGGCTAGTTTGTAGAAGCTCCCATTAGGGGCAATGCTGTGTTGGATCTGGTAATTTCTAATGATGCAGAGCTCGTTGGAAATGTTACTGTTCAAGAAATACTAGGTAATAGTGACCACAATATAATTATATTCCCCCTAAACTATAAGAAGCAAACTCTGTCAGGCAGAGCAAAGACACTGAATTTCAAAACAGCTAATTTCGCTGGTTTGAGGGCAGCATTTCAGGGCATAGACTAGGAGTAGCTTCTTTCACATAATAATACTGGGAATAAATGGGAGAGCTTCAAATCCACATTGAGTAATTGCACTAAAATATTTATTTCCTTTAGGTACCCCCCCCCCCACCCCCCCGGTCACCTTACAGCTACTGTAAAAAGGGCAATAAAAGACAAAAAAGGGCATTTAAAAATACAAATCTGAGGGGCAACTGTAGCATTTGAAGATTACAAAGGGCTTAATAAAATCTGTAAAAAGGAGATAAAATTTGTAAAAATACAAAACGAACAACAGGTGTCAAAAGAGAGCAACACAAATCCCCCGAAATTCTTTAAATGTATAAATGCTAAAAAGCCAAGGTCCGAGCAGGTAGGTCTCCTAAATAATGGTAAAGGGGGAGGGTAGTCACTAAGGATAAGGAAAAGGCAGAGATACTAAATGTTTTTTTTAGCTCTGTATTTGCAAAAGAAGAGAAAGGAGCGGATATTTGTGGTGCTGGGGCTGTTAGTACATCCAGTAATATACTCAATAGGCTAACTGTAGATATGGTCCAAGAGAAGTAAAATAAGGTAAATGTGATCAAGGCTCAGGGTCCAGATGAATTACACCCAATAGTGCTTAAAGAGCTCAGTTCAGTCATTTCTGTGCCCCTGTTTATAATTTTTAAAGATTTTCTAGGTACTGGTACAGTGCCAAGTGATTGGCACAAGGTAAATGTGGTGCCCATATTCAAAAAAGGATCTAGGTCCTCCACACGTAGACCAGTAATTTTAACTTCTGCTGTGGGAGAAATGTTTGAAGGACTCTTAAGGGACTATATACAGGAGTATGTGACTGTAAAAATATTATAAGTGATAACCAACATGGGTTTACCAAGGACAGAAGTTGTCAGACTAATCTTGTTTTTATGAGGAGGTGAGTAGTAGCCTGGACAGAGGGGCGGCTGTGGATGTAGTGTTTCTGGATTTTGCAAAGGCTTTTGATACTGTCCTTCATAGACGTTTAATAGGTAAAGTAAGGTCTATAGGCTTGGAAAGTATAGTTTGTAATTGGATTGAAAACTGGCTGAAGGACCGTGTCCAGAGAGTTGTGGTCAATGATTCCTATTCAGAATGGTCCTGGGTTATAAGTGGTGTACCCCAAGGTTCAGTGCTTGGCCCTCTATTATTTAATTTATTTATTAATAATATCGAGGACAGGATTAATAGCACCATTTCTATTTTTGCAGATGACACTAAGCTGTGTAGCACTGTACAGTCTATGGAAGATGTCCATAAACTACAAGCTGACTTGAACACTCTGAGTGATTGGGCATCAACTTAGCAAATGAGGTTCAATGTGGACAAATGTAAAATTATGCATCTTGGTAGCAATAATCTCCGTGCTTCATATGTCCTAGGTGATGTAACACTGGGAGAGTCACTCATAGAGAAGGATTTGGGTGTCCTTGTAGATGGTAGATTAAATAACAGCATACAATGTCAATCAGCTGCTTCTAAGGCCACCAGGATATTGTCATGCATTAAACGAGGCATGGACTCGCAGGGCAGGGATGTAATATTACCACTTTACAAAGCGTTGGTGCGGCCTCATCTGGAATATGCAGTTCAGTTCTGGGCACCAGTCCATAGAAATGACGCACTGCAGCTGTAAAAAGTACAGAGGAGAGCGACTAAGCTGATAAGGGGCATGGAGGGTCTTAGTTATGAAGAAAGATTAAAATAATTGAATTTATTTAGTCTTGAGAAGAGATCTCTAAGGGGTGACATGATTAACCTATATAAATATATAAATGGGCCGTAGAAAATATATGGTGAAAAGCTGTTCAATGTAAAATGCCCTCAATAGACAAGGGGGCACTGCCTCCTACTGGAGAAGAAAAAGTTCAGTCTCCAGAAGCGTCAAAGCTTCTTTACTGTAAGAACTGTGAATCTGTGGAATAGACTTCCTCAGGATGTGGTCACAGGAGGAACAGTGGACGGTTTTAAAAAGTGTTCAGATAAATTCTTAAAAGTAAACAACATTAGTGCTTATGAAAACGTGTAGAAATCTGAGTCTAAATTCCTTCTGGGATTCCCATGTCTTTTTTCAACTGTATGAACTATGTAACTATGTATGTAACTGTTGAAGTGTTGGGATAATTTTATATTAAATAACAGACTTTGGGAATTTGAACTATAACCTAATGTATTTTTGGTTATAAAATTGAAAATTATTATTGTAATTCTTCAACAGATCTATTTGATTTGAAAGGAGGCAAATTACAGTTGGGTGATGTCAAAGTAGTGGGTGATGCCAATCTTGGGGGTTTCACTGGTCACCAATCTGGAAAAATTAAGTTTGGTAATGGTGTGGTGACTAGTGATGAGCGGCAGGGGCAATATTCAAACTCGCGATACATCACAAATATTTAAGCGAATATTTGCCAAATATTCATGATTTCGTGATATTCGTGAAATTATTTTCAATTGCACTATTTTGCGTGTGTGCACCTACGCATGCACACACTATTAGCTAATAGCTACATAATTGATGAAAATGGTTGGCAGCAATTTCAAGAAGGTGAGGAAGAACTCCTGATCACAGTAAGTAATTGTACATTGCAGCACTGTTTTAGATTAAAATTCCATGCATGTCATAACAATAGCTTTATATGCAGATAGAGTTTTTTAAAGTATTCGAGATTGCGCAAATCGCCACTATTGATTCGAATATTTTAGCGCAATACATACAACTTCACCTTTAATCAGGTCGAACAACAGAATACTGATTGTTGAACTTAGTATTGTTGGGACATCACAGGCTAACTCTATAACCTACACTACACCCTGCACTGGACCCTATCAGCTAAACTACAGTATTCCCTACTAACTTACACTATCTAGCACTAACTATCTGGGTAATATAGTTCAGCTAACTATCTCTATAACCTACACTACACCCTGCACTGGACCCTATCAGCTATTCTGCTACACAATTCCCTATTACTATCTAATAGAGTTGAGCGAACACCTGGATGTTCGGGTTCGAGAAGTTCGGCCGAACATCCCGGAAATGTTCGGGTTCGGGATCCGAACCCGATCCGAACTTCGTCCCGAACCCGAACCCCATTGAAGTCAATGGGGACCCGAACTTTTCGGCACTAAAAAGGCTGTAAAACAGCCCAGGAAAGAGCTAGAGGGCTGCAAAAGGCAGCAACATGTAGGTAAATCCCCTGCAAACAAATGTGGATAGGGAAATGAATTAAAATAAAAATTAAATAAATAAAAATTAACCAAAATCAATTGGAGAGAGGTTCCATAGCAGAGAATCTGGCTTCCCGTCACCCACCACTGGAACAGTCCATTCTCAGATATTTAGGCCCCGGCACCCAGGCAGAGGAGAGAGGTCCCGTAACAGAGAATCTGTCTTCATGTCAGCAGAGAATTAGTCTGCATGTCATAGCAGAGAATGAGGCTTCACGTCAGCCACCACTGCAACAGTCCATTGGCATATATTTAGGCCCAGCACACACACAGGCAGAGGAGAGAGGTCCCGTAACAGAGAATCTGGCTTCATGTCAGCAGAGAATCAGTCTGCATGTCATAGCAGAGAATCAGGCTTCACGTCAGCCACCACTGCAACAGTCCATTGTCATAAATTTAGGCCCAGCACCCAGGCAGAGGAGAGAGGTCCCGTAACAGAGAATCTGGCTTCATGTCAGCAGAGAATCAGTCTTCATATCATAGCAGAGAATCAGGCTTCACGTCACCCACCACTGTAAGAGTCAATTTTCATAAATTTAGGCCCAGAACCCAGGCAGAGGAGAAAGGTCCCGTAACAGACAATCTGGCTTCATGTCAGCAGAGAATCAGTCTTCATATCATAGCAGAGAATCAGGCTTCACGTCACCCACCACTGTAAGAGTCAATTTTCATAAATTTAGGCCCAGAACCCAGGCAGAGGAGAAAGGTCCCGTAACAGACAATCTGGCTTCATGTCAGCAGAGAATCAGTCTTCATATCATAGCAGAGAATCAGGCTTCACGTCACCCACCACTGTAAGAGTCAATTTTCATAAATTTAGGCCCAGAACCCAGGCAGAGGAGAAAGGTCCCGTAACAGACAATCTGGCTTCATGTCAGCAGAGAATCAGTCTTCATATCATAGCAGAGAATCAGGCTTCACGTCACCCACCACTGTAAGAGTCAATTTTCATAAATTTAGGCCCAGAACCCAGGCAGAGGAGAAAGGTCCCGTAACAGACAATCTGGCTTCATGTCAGCAGAGAATCAGTCTTCATATCATAGCAGAGAATCAGGCTTCACGTCACCCACCACTGTAAGAGTCAATTTTCATAAATTTAGGCCCAGAACCCAGGCAGAGGAGAAAGGTCCCGTAACAGACAATCTGGCTTCATGTCAGCAGAGAATCAGTCTTCATATCATAGCAGAGAATCAGGCTTCACGTCACCCACCACTGTAAGAGTCAATTTTCATAAATTTAGGCCCAGAACCCAGGCAGAGGAGAAAGGTCCCGTAACAGACAATCTGGCTTCATGTCAGCAGAGAATCAGTCTTCATATCATAGCAGAGAATCAGGCTTCACGTCACCCACCACTGTAAGAGTCAATTTTCATAAATTTAGGCCCAGAACCCAGGCAGAGGAGAAAGGTCCCGTAACAGACAATCTGGCTTCATGTCAGCAGAGAATCAGTCTTCATATCATAGCAGAGAATCAGGCTTCACGTCACCCACCACTGTAAGAGTCAATTTTCATAAATTTAGGCCCAGAACCCAGGCAGAGGAGAAAGGTCCCGTAACAGACAATCTGGCTTCATGTCAGCAGAGAATCAGTCTTCATATCATAGCAGAGAATCAGGCTTCACGTCACCCACCACTGTAAGAGTCAATTTTCATAAATTTAGGCCCAGAACCCAGGTAGAGGAGAAAGGTCCCGTAACAGACAATCTGGCTTCATGACAGCAGAGAATCAGTCTGCATGTCATAGCAGAGAATCAGGCTTCACGTCAGCCACCACTGCAACAGTCCATTGGCATATATTTAGGCCTAGCACACAGGCAGAGGAGAGGTTCATTCAACTTTGGGTAGCATCGCAATATAATGGTAAAATGAAAATAAAAATAGGATTGAATGAGGAAGTGCCCTGGAGTCCAATAATATATGGTTATGGGGAGGTAGTTAATGTCTAATCTGGACAAGGGACGGACAGGTCCTGTGGGATCCATGCCTGGTTCATTTTTATGAACGTCAGCTTGTCCACATTGGCTGTAGACAGGCGGCTGCGTTTGTCTGTAATGACGCCCCCTGCCGTGCTGAATACACGTTCAGACAAAACGCTGGCTGCCGGGCAGGCCAGCACCTCCAAGGCATAAAAGGCTAGCTCTGGCCACGTGGACAATTTAGAGACCCAGAAGTTGAATGGGGCCGAACCATCAGTCAGTACGTGGAGGGGTGTGCACACGTACTGTTCCACCATGTTAGTGAAATGTTGCCTCCTGCTAACACGTTGCGTATCAGGTGGTGGTGCAGTTAGCTGTGGCGTGTTGACAAAAGTTTTCCACATCTCTGCCATGCTAACCCTGCCCTCAGAGGAGCTGGCCGTGACACAGCTGCCTTGGCGACCTCTTGCTCCTCCTCTGCCTTGGCCTTGGGCTTCCACTTGTTCCCCTGTGACATTTGGGAATGCTCTCAGTAGCGCGTCTACCAACGTGCGCTTGTACTCGCGCATCTTCCTATCACGCTCCAGTGCAGGAAGTAAGGTGGGCACATTGTCTTTGTAGCGTGGATCCAGCAGGGTGGCAACCCAGTAGTCCGCACAGGTTAAAATGTGGGCAACTCTGCTGTCGTTGCGCAGGCACTGCAGCATGTAGTCGCTCATGTGTGCCAGGCTGCCCAGGGGTAAGGACAAGCTGTCCTCTGTGGGAGGCGTATCGTCATCGTCCTGCCTTTCCCCCCAGCCACGCACCAGTGATGGACCCGAGCTGCGTTGGGTGCCACCCCGCTGTGACCATGCTTCATCCTCATCCTCCTCCACCTCCTCCTCATCCTCGTCCTCCTCGTCCTCCAGTAGTGGGCCCTGGCTGGCCACATTTGTACCTGGCCTCTGCTGTTGCAAAAAACCTCCCTCTGAGTCACTTCGAAGAGACTGGCCTGAAAGTGCTAAAAATGACCCCTCTTCCTCATCCTCCTCCTCCTCCTCCTGGGCCACCTCCTGTTCCATCATCGCCCTAAGTGTTTTCTCAAGGAGACATAGAAGTGGTATTGTAACGCTGATAACGGTGTCATCGCCACTGGCCATGTTGGTGGAGTACTCGAAACAGCGCAACAGGGCACACAGGTCTCGCATGGAGGCCCAGTCATTGGTGGTGAAGTGGTGCTGTTCTGTAGTGCGACTGACCCGTGCGTGCTGCAGCTGAAACTCCACTATGGCCTGCTGCTGCTCGCACAGTCTGTCCAGCATGTGCAAGGTGGAGTTCCACCTGGTGGGCACGTCGCATATGAGGCGGTGAGCGGGAAGGCCGAAGTTACGCTGTAGCGCAGACAGGCGAGCAGCGGCAGGATGTGAACGCCGGAAGCGCGAACAGACGGCCCGCACTTTATGCAGCAGCTCTGACATGTCGGGGTAGTTGTGAATGAACTTCTGCACCACCAAATTCAGCACATGCGCCAAGCAAGGGATGTGCGTCAAATTGGCTAGTCCCAGAGCTGCAACGAGATTTCGCCCATTATCACACACCACCAGGCCGGGCTTGAGGCTCACCGGCAGCAACCACTCGTCGGTCTGTTGTTCAATACCCCGCCACAACTCCTGTGCGGTGTGGGGCCTGTCCCCCAAACATATGAGTTTCAGAATGGCCTGCTGACGTTTACCCCGGGCTGTGCTGAAGTTGGTGGTGAAGGTGTGTGGCTGACTGGATGAGCAGGTGGAAGAAGAGGAGGAGGAATCCGAGAAGGAGGAGGTGGCAACAGGAGGCAAAGAATGTTGCCCTGCGATCCTTGGCGGCGGCAGGACGTGCGCCAAACAGCTCTCCGCCTGGGGCCCAGCTGCCACTACATTTACCCAGTGTGCAGTTAGGGAGATATAGCGTCCCTGGCCGTGCTTACTGGTCCACGTATCTGTGGTTAGGTGGACCTTGCTACAGATGGCGTTGCGCAGTGCACACTTGATTTTATCGGATACTTGGTTGTGCAGGGAAGGCACGGCTCTCTTGGAGAAGTAGTGCCGGCTGGGAACAACATACTGTGGGACAGCAAGCGACATGAGCTGTTTGAAGCTGTCTGTGTCCACCAGCCTAAATGACAGCATTTCATAGGCCAGTAGTTTAGAAATGCTGGCATTCAGGGCCAGGGATCGAGGGTGGCTAGGTGGGAATTTACGCTTTCTATCAAATGTTTGTGAGATGGAGAGCTGAACGCTGGCGTGTGACATGGTTGAGACGCTTGGTGACGGAGGTGGTGGTGGTGGTGTTGGTGGTACATCCCCTGTTTGCTGGGCGGCAGGTGCCAACGTTCCTCCAGAGGCGGAGGAAGAGGCCGAGGCGGCAGCAGCAGAATAGGCCGAGGCGGCAGCAGCAGAAGAGGTAGCAGGGGGAGCCTGAGTGACTTCCTTGGTTTTAAGGTGTTTACTCCACTGCAGTTCATGCTTTGCATGCAGGTGCCTGGTCATGCAGGTTGTGCTCAGGTTCAGAACGTTAATGCCTCGCTTCAGGCTCTGATGGCACAGCGTGCAAACCACTCGGGTCTTGTCGTCAGCACATTGTTTGAAGAAGTGCCATGCCAGGGATCTCCTTGAAGCTGCCTTTGGGGTGCTCGGTCCCAGATGGCGGCGGTCAGTAGCAGGCGGAGTCTCTTGGCGGCGGGTGTTCTGCTTTTGCCCACTGCTCCCTCTTTTGCTACGCTGTTGGCTCGGTCTCACCACTGCCTCTTCCTCCGAACTGTGAAAGTCAGTGGCACGACCTTCATTCCATGTGGGGTCTAGGACCTCATCGTCCCCTGCATCGTCTTCCACCCAGTCTTGATCCCTGACCTCCTGTTCAGTCTGCACACTGCAGAAAGACGCAGCAGTTGGCACCTGTGTTTCGTCATCATCAGAGACATGCTGAGGTGGTATTCCCATGTCCTCATCATCAGGAAACATAAGTGGTTGTGCGTCAGTGCATTCTATGTCTTTCACCGCTGGGGAAGGGCTAGGTGGATGCCCTTGGGAAACCCTGCCAGCGGAGTCTTCAAACAGCATAAGAGACTGCTGCATAACTTGAGGCTGAGACAGTTTCCCTGGTATGCATGGGGGTGATGTGACAGACTGATGGGGTTGGTTTTCAGGCGCCATCTGTGCGCTTTCTGCAGAAGACTGGGTGGGAGATAATGTGAACGTGCTGGATCCACTGTCGGCCACCCAATTGACTAATGCCTGTACCTGCTCAGGCCTTACCATCCTTAGAACGGCATTGGGCCCCACCATATATCGCTGTAAATTCTGGCGGCTACTGGGACCTGAGGTAGTTGGTACACTAGGACGTGTGGATGTGGCAGAACGGCCACGTCCTCTCCCAGCACCAGAGGGTCCACTAACACCACCACGACCATGTCCACGTCCGCGTCCCTTACTAGATGTTTTTCTCATTGTTATGGTTCACCACAACAACAAATATATTATTTGGCCCAATGTATTGTATTCAAATTCAGCGGGATATAAATTTGAGGCCTAGTATTTAGGCGCTGGGTGACCGGTATGGATTTAGTGACAGAATTAGACTTGGAAATGCACAGAAGCGTGTGTGTGAAGTTATTCTGAATGACCCAATGTGCACCTTGAATATTATATACCCTTTTTGGGATAGATTTCAAATAGCTCTGATATAGCAGGAACCACTAAATTATGAAATTGCTAAATTGGGAATTGTACTTCAACCCAGAACAAAAAATGTGCTTTGACGGGCACTAAATAACTTTCCCAGCTACAACAGGACAGCGGTAACGAGAGATTTAGAGGGATTTAAATTTGAGGCCTAGTATTTAGGCGCTGGGTCACCGGTATGGATTTAGTGACAGAATTAGACTTGGAAATGCACAGAAGCGTGTGTGTGAAGTTATTCTGAATGACCCTATGTGCACCTTCAATATTATATACCCTTTTAGGGATAGATTTCAAATAGCTCTGATATAGCAGAAACCACTAAATTATGAAATTGCTAAATTGGGAATTGTACTTCAACCCAGAACAAAAAATGTGCTTTGACGGACACTAAATATCTTGCCCAGCAACAACAGTACAGCGGTGGGTAACGAGAGATTTAGAGGGATTTAAATTTGAGGCCTAGTATTTAGGCGCTGGGTGACCGGTATGGATTTAGTGACAGAATTAGACTTGGAAATGCACAGAAGCGTGTGTGTGAAGTTATTCTGAATGACCCAATGTGCACCTTGAATATTATATACCCTTTTTGGGATAGATTTCAAATAGCTCTGATATAGCAGGAACCACTAAATTATGAAATTGCTAAATTGGGAATTGTACTTCAACCCAGAACAAAAAATGTGCTTTGACGGGCACTAAATAACTTTCCCAGCTACAACAGGACAGCGGTAACGAGAGATTTAGAGGGATTTAAATTTGAGGCCTAGTATTTAGGCGCTGGGTCACCGGTATGGATTTAGTGACAGAATTAGACTTGGAAATGCACAGAAGCGTGTGTGTGAAGTTATTCTGAATGACCCTATGTGCACCTTCAATATTATATACCCTTTTAGGGATAGATTTCAAATAGCTCTGATATAGCAGAAACCACTAAATTATGAAATTGCTAAATTGGGAATTGTACTTCAACCCAGAACAAAAAATGTGCTTTGACGGACACTAAATATCTTGCCCAGCAACAACAGTACAGCGGTGGGTAACGAGAGATTTAGAGGGATTTAAATTTGAGGCCTAGTATTTAGGCGCTGGGTCACCGGTATGGATTTAGTGACAGAATTAGACTTGGAAATGCACAGAAGCGTGTGTGTGAAGTTATTCTGAATGACCCAATGTGCACCTTCAATATTATATACCCTTTTAGGGATAGATTTCAAATAGCTCTGATATAGCAGAAACCACTAAATTATGAAATTGCTAAATTGGGAATTGTACTTCAACCCAGAACAAAAAATGTGCTTTGACGGACACTAAATATCTTGCCCAGCAACAACAGTACAGCGGTAACGAGAGATTTAGAGGGATTTAAATTTGAGGCCTAGTATTTAGGCGCTGGGTGACAGGTATGGGTTTAGTGACAGAATTAGACTTGGAAATGCACAGAAGCGTGTGTGTGAAGTTATTCTGAATGACCCAATGTGCACCTTCAATATTATATACCCTTTTAGGGATAGATTTCAAATAGCTCTGATATAGCAGAAACCACTAAATTATGAAATTGCTAAATTGGGAATTGTACTTCAACCCAGAACAAAAAATGTGCTTTGACGGACACTAAATATCTTGCCCAGCAACAACAGTACAGCGGTAACGAGAGATTTAGAGGGATTTAAATTTGAGGCCTAGTATTTAGGCGCTGGGTGACAGGTATGGGTTTAGTGACAGAATTAGACTTGGAAATACACAGTAGCGGGTGTGTGTGAAGTTATTCTGAATGACCCAATGTGCACCTTCAATATTATATACCCTTTTTGGGATAGATTTCAAATAGCTCTGATATAGCAGGAACCACTAAATTATGAAATTGCTAAATTGGGAATTGTACTTCAACCCAGAACAAAAAATGTGCTTTGACGGACACTAAATATCTTGCCCAGCAACAACAGTACAGCGGTGGGTAACGAGAGATTTAGAGGGATTTAAATTTGAGGCCTAGTATTTAGGCGCTGGGTCACCGGTATGGATTTAGTGACAGAATTCGACTTGGAAATGCACAGAAGCGTGTGTGTGAAGTTATTCTGAATGACCCTATGTGCACCTTCAATATTATATACCCTTTTAGGGATAGATTTCAAATAGCTCTGATATAGCAGAAACCACTAAATTATGAAATTGCTAAATTGGGAATTGTACTTCAACCCAGAACAAAAAATGTGCTTTGACGGACACTAAATATCTTGCCCAGCAACAACAGTACAGCGGTGGGTAACGAGAGATTTAGAGGGATTTAAATTTGAGGCCTAGTATTTAGGCGCTGGGTCACCGGTATGGATTTAGTGACAGAATTAGACTTGGAAATGCACAGAAGCGGGTGTGTGTGAAGTTATTCTGAATGACCCTATGTGCACCTTCAATATTATATACCCTTTTAGGGATAGATTTCAAATAGCTCTGATATAGCAGAAACCACTAAATTATGAAATTGCTAAATTGGGAATTGTACTTCAACCCAGAACAAAAAATGTGCTTTGACGGACACTAAATATCTTGCCCAGCAACAACAGTACAGCGGTAACGAGAGATTTAGAGGGATTTAAATTTGAGGCCTAGTATTTAGGCGCTGGGTGACAGGTATGGGTTTAGTGACAGAATTAGACTTGGAAATACACAGTAGCGGGTGTGTGTGAAGTTATTCTGAATGACCCAATGTGCACCTTCAATATTATATACCCTTTTAGGGATAGATTCCAAATAGCTCTGATATAGCAGGAACCACTAAATTATGAAATTGCTAAATTGGGAATTGTACTTCAACCCAGAACAAAAAATGTGCTTTGACGGACACTAAATATCTTGCCCAGCAACAACAGTACAGCGGTAACGAGAGATTTAGAGGGATTTAAATTTGAGGCCTAGTATTTAGGCGCTGGGTGACAGGTATGGGTTTAGTGACAGAATTAGACTTGGAAATACACAGTAGCGGGTGTGTGTGAAGTTATTCTGAATGACCCAATGTGCACCTTCAATATTATATACCCTTTTTGGGATAGATTTCAAATAGCTCTGATATAGCAGGAACCACTAAATTATGAAATTGCTAAATTGGGAATTGTATTTCAACCCAGAACAAGAAATGTGCTTGAACGGACACTAAATAACTCGCCCAGCTACAGCACTAGGGACAGATTTAGCTGGATATAAATTTGAGGCCTAGTATTTAGGCGCTGGGTGACCGGTATGGATTTATTGACAGAATTAGACTGGGATATGGCCAAAAAATAAACAGACTATTGCTGGTTAAATGCACTTGGTGTGACAGCTTCACCCTGATGTAGGCTTTAGCCAAAAAACAACCACACCATTGAGGGTTAAATGCACTTGGTGACAGGCGCAGCTTGCCCCTGATTTTGTATATGGCCAAAAAATGAACAGACTATTGCTGGTTAAATGCACTTGGTGTGACAGCTTCACCCTGATGTAGGCTTTAGCCAAAAAACAACCACACCATTGAGGGTTAAATGCACTTGGTGACAGGCGCAGCTTGCCCCTGATTTTGTATATGGCCAAAAAATGAACAGACTATTGCTGGTTAAATGCACTTGGTGTCACAGCTTCACCCTGATGTAGGCTTTAGCCAAAAAACAACCACACCATTGAGGGTTAAATGCACTTGGTGACAGGCGCAGCTTGCCCCTGATTTTGTATATGGCCAAAAAATGAACAGACTATTGCTGGTTAAATGCACTTGGTGTGACAGCTTCACCCTGATGTAGGCTTTAGCCAAAAAACAACCACACCATTGAGGGTTAAATGCACTTGGTCGCAGCTTGTGCTGGCGCACCACAAGACACAAAATGGCCGCCGATCACCCCAGAAAAATGAGACTGACAAACGGTCTGTGCAGCCTAAAAACAGTGAGCAATTGAGGATCAGCAGCTCAATGATCCACAGCTGCAGATCGATCTGTTAATCAAGTCCTTTGGAGGAGTTAATCTGCCTAATCTCGCCCTACTGTCGCAGCCGCAACCTCTCCCTACGCTAATCAGAGCAGAGTGACGGGCGGCGCTATGTGACTCCAGCTTAAATAGAGGCTGGGTCACATGGTGCTCTGGCCAATCACAGCCATGCCAATAGTAGGCATGGCTGTGATGGCCTCTTGGGGCAAGTAGTATGACGCTTGTTGATTGGCTGCTTTGCAGCCTTTCAAAAAGCGCCAAGAAAGCGTCACAAAAGCGCCAAGAAAGCGACGAACACCGAACCCGAACCCGGACTTTTACGAAAATGTCCGGGTTCGGGTCCGTGTCACGGACACCCCAAAATTCGGTACGAACCCGAACTATACAGTTCGAGTTCGCTCATCCCTACTATCTAACACTAAATATTAGGATTATTTATATGCGATTTGGAATGTAATTTGAAAAAGCCCAGCACAGTATTCAAGATCCTCTCTCTCTCTCTCACATGAAACTCCACAAAATGGCTGCTGGGGAGTGGCTTAACTTATATAGTGATGGGGTAGGCAACTTTTCTATTGGTTGCTAGGGATGTTGCTAAGCTGTGACAAAGCCTTCTCATTGGCCAACTAGCTAGAAGAAGGGAGAGATGATCACCTGATGTGTACTGTGTTAAAAAAAAAAATTAATATTCGTCATTGCGAATATATAGCACTATATTCTAAATATTCACGAATTATCGAAGTGCCGATATTTGCGATAAAAATTCGTATTACGAATATTCGCGCTCAACACTAGTGGTGACAAAAACTTTTGAAATGAATGGAAAACATGAAATTACAGGTGGAATTGATATATGTTCTTAACAGCATAGAGGAAAACGTAAGCTGATAATAGTGATAACTGCAGGTGTTGGGGTCTTATCATATTAAGTAATCATCAGAAGGTTTCAATACCACATATAGTAATTGACACAAAGTGTAATGCCTGGTTCAGGATCTGGGGGGCACTGCATGAGACAGGGATTCGTTCTTCAATGTGAATTCAATTCAAGTGTTATGTATCACACCCTCAGACCCTCTTCCAGGCATAGCATGGTGTATACATTTTCATGGGCTGCCTCCCTTACAGAGTATACTTACACTACATAACAAAGTCAGTAGTTAAGTGGCTACATAATTCATACTTTCTTCAGCCTTCAAAGTAAAATAAAGTAGTCGTAAATTCTATTAAAGGTGATTTATGCTATATTTCTGTGCACTGCTTAAGGCATCTATGATTCTTCTTAAAGAGGACCTTTCACCACTCCTGACATGCCTATTTAATAGATTCATGCACTTGCCATGTAATAACAATTCAGGATCATCTATACCTATGGCTGTATGTGTTGATAATAAAGGAATGGCACAACATAGAGCCATAAGAATAGATACTGCAGAATTGTCATTACATGGGGAATGCATGAAGCTTATAAAACATAGACATCAGTATAGAGTGATGACAGATCCTCTTTAATTCTAAAGGAATATTACAGAACTGTGGATGAGCTTGGTAGCCACACATTTATTAATTATTTTTTATGTTCAAAGTATATTACCATTATATTGATATACCTATGGACTTAAAAATATAAAACCAAATGAAAAAGTTCTTAAAACACATTTTCTTTTATTTCAGTTGGATTTGGTATTGATGGAAAGAAGGTATCTGGTAAAGGCAAGGATGACTCAAGTGAAGATGATGACTCAAAAGAAAAGGGTCTGTATATATTTGATTTAAAATAAAGTCTTGATTTTTACCCAAAACTGTCTGGTTATAATAATTATATTTATACAAGGAGAAAAGGAGCATTGATTCAAAAATATTAGCTTAAACGTCTTTGCAGTTAATTTAGTTTTAATTAATATGAAATGTGTGCTTGCCCTAATTAGTGATCAAGTATCTACAAATATTGTAAAAACATAACAAGGTCACACGGGTCTGTAATCATTCTCTGAGTTACCAAAAAGTCTATAACAACCAAGATATTTGTAAGATATCTAATATTAAAATTGCTTCAGTTGTTTTATTTTTTAAATTTGGGTGGTTTAAAATATATGACTCGGTAGATCCTTTGGAATACAAAACGTGTTTATCTTGTTTCGTATGGATCTCTAGGTCTTGTAAAGTGTCCTGTCTCTATAACCTGGAGCATCTCTTTTGAAGAGAACTGTAGAATGGTGTGTGGCAGACTGTCGTGAAGTAGAGTATGCCACCAGTGTCTTATCTTCTCCATAGAAGACAGTATGCTGACCTTAAAACTAGGCATCAGCACAACATGTGATAGTGGCTTCAGACTAGCACTTTTTCACTTCTCCTCATAGGACATTAGCAGTTTGGTCTATGTGACTCAGTGATCTTTTTCTACATAGAGCTGCAGTGTGGTGTAGGTAGGCAGATGCGGTTGAATTTCTGACCAGCCACTGCTAGTTCTATAAAGCAGGGGCTAAACAATAATTTGAACACCCTAGGAAAAAATTAAGGATAAGGGTAGGGGTGCTCTTACAGCAAGATTCAAAATCTATCTCCACCTCTTAGAAACGGTAGACGGTCACGCTTGCTTTGATGATGCGGCCAAGCAGTGATACAGATCAGGGAAGATGAAAAATTTGATTTGAATAACCTGTTAGTTAAAGGCTGGGTCACTAGTGGGGCCTTGTGCCCTTTTAGTATATTATAACAGTTAGTCTATGTACACATATGACTGATTAGCTGTTGATTTGCCAGCATGGATTTTTGTGTGGCATTTCTCCAATGTAGCTAAATACAGGTAGTCATGTGTTGACATAGCCTTACACAGGAATATGCAAAATAACCATGGATCTACAACACAGTGAAAGCCAGAAATGCCTCCCGAGAAAGAAAACCAAGCAAAGGGGTCACCCCAATATAGAGATCACCAGATCCACCATATTAAGTGGCCCCTGTGTCAATATCTGGTTCAGTTACAAGCCTTAAGAATGTGACATGGGAAAACCTAAGCCAGTTATCCATCCACAGACAGCTGATTCGTGGTATTGCCTCTCATCACTGTGTAGTAGGATTCTGGCTAATGTGAGCAGTGCCTTGCAGACTACTCAAACAAAAACATATATGATCTTGGGGAGACTAGCTACAGAAAGCACTGTGGAGCCTCTGTAGAGAGTCTTAACACAGCAATCCAAAGTTCAAAGCTCCTCAGGAAACTGGAATATGCAAAATAACCATGGAGACCCAGTTATAGGTCTACAACACAGTGAAAGCCAGAAATCCCTCCAGAGAAGGAAAACCAAACAATTTGGTGTCCCCATTATAGAGATCAACAGATCCACCATATTAAGTGGCCCCTATGTCAAGATCAGGTTCTGTTACAAGCCTTAAGGATGTGACAGGGCTAAACCTAAGCCAGTTATCCATCCACAGACACCTGTTTCGGGGTATTGCCCCTCATCAGTGTGTAGTAGGATTCTGGCTAACGGGAGTAATGCCTTGGAAATTACTGTGAAGATCAGCTACTAGGGATGAGCGAACTCGAACTGTATAGTTCGGGTTCGTACCGAATTTTGGGGTGTCCGTGACACGGACCCGAACCCGGACATTTTCGTAAAAGTCCGGGTTCGGGTTCGGTGTTCGTCGCTTTCTTCGCGCTTTTGTGACGCTTTCTTGGCGCTTTTTGAAAGGCTGCAAAGCAGCCAATCAACAAGCGTCATACTACTTGCCCCAAGAGGCCATCACAGCCATGCCTACTATTGGCATGGCTGTGATTGGCCAGAGCACCATGTGACCCAGCCTCTATTTAAGCTGGAGTCACATAGCGCCGCCCGTCACTCTGCTCTGATTAGCGTAGGGAGAGGTTGCGGCTGCGACAGTAGGGCGAGATTAGGCAGATTAACTCCTCCAAAGGACTTGATTAACTGATCGATCTGCAGCTGTGGATCATTGAGCTGCTGATCCTCAATTGCTCACTGTTTTTAGGCTGCACAGACCGTTTGTCAGTCTCATTTTTCTGGGGTGATCGGCGGCCATTTTGTGTCTTGTGGTGCGCCAGCACAAGCTGCGACCAAGTGCATTTAACCCTCAATGGTGTGGTTGTTTTTTGGCTAAAGCCTACATCAGGGTGAAGCTGTCACACCAAGTGCATTTAACCAGCAATAGTCTGTTCATTTTTTGGCCATATACAAAATCAGGGGCAAGCTGCGCCTGTCACCAAGTGCATTTAACCCTCAATGGTGTGGTTGTTTTTTGGCTAAAGCCTACATCAGGGTGAAGCTGTCACACCAAGTGCATTTAACCAGCAATAGTCTGTTCATTTTTTGGCCATATACAAAATCAGGGGCAAGCTGCGCCTGTCACCAAGTGCATTTAACCCTCAATGGTGTGGTTGTTTTTTGGCTAAAGCCTACATCAGGGTGAAGCTGTCACACCAAGTGCATTTAACCAGCAATAGTCTGTTCATTTTTTGGCCATATACAAAATCAGGGGCAAGCTGCGCCTGTCACCAAGTGCATTTAACCCTCAATGGTGTGGTTGTTTTTTGGCTAAAGCCTACATCAGGGTGAAGCTGTCACACCAAGTGCATTTAACCAGCAATAGTCTGTTCATTTTTTGGCCATATCCCAGTCTAATTCTGTCACTAAATCCATACCGGTCACCCAGCGCCTAAATACTAGGCCTCAAATTTATATCCAGCTAAATCTGTCCCTAGTGCTGTAGCTGGGCGAGTTATTTAGTGTCCGTTCAAGCACATTTCTTGTTCTGGGTTGAAATACAATTCCCAATTTAGCAATTTCATAATTTAGTGGTTCCTGCTATATCAGAGCTATTTGAAATCTATCCCAAAAAGGGTATATAATATTGAAGGTGCACATTGGGTCATTCAGAATAACTTCACACACACCCGCTACTGTGTATTTCCAAGTCTAATTCTGTCACTAAACCCATACCTGTCACCCAGCGCCTAAATACTAGGCCTCAAATTTAAATCCCTCTAAATCTCTCGTTACCCACCGCTGTACTGTTGTTGCTGGGCAAGATATTTAGTGTCCGTCAAAGCACATTTTTTGTTCTGGGTTGAAGTACAATTCCCAATTTAGCAATTTCATAATTTAGTGGTTTCTGCTATATCAGAGCTATTTGAAATCTATCCCTAAAAGGGTATATAATATTGAAGGTGCACATAGGGTCATTCAGAATAACTTCACACACACGCTTCTGTGCATTTCCAAGTCTAATTCTGTCACTAAATCCATACCGGTGACCCAGCGCCTAAATACTAGGCCTCAAATTTAAATCCCTCTAAATCTCTCGTTACCCACCACTGTACTGTTGTTGCTGGGCAAGATATTTAGTGTCCGTCAAAGCACATTTTTTGTTCTGGGTTGAAGTACAATTCCCAATTTAGCAATTTCATAATTTAGTGGTTTCTGCTATATCAGAGCTATTTGAAATCTATCCCTAAAAGGGTATATAATATTGAAGGTGCACATAGGGTCATTCAGAATAACTTCACACACACGCTTCTGTGCATTTCCAAGTCTAATTCTGTCACTAAATCCATACCGGTGACCCAGCGCCTAAATACTAGGCCTCAAATTTAAATCCCTCTAAATCTCTCGTTACCCACCGCTGTACTGTTGTTGCTGGGCAAGATATTTAGTGTCCGTCAAAGCACATTTTTTGTTCTGGGTTGAAGTACAATTCCCAATTTAGCAATTTCATAATTTAGTGGTTCCTGCTATATCAGAGCTATTTGAAATCTATCCCAAAAAGGGTATATAATATTGAAGGTGCACATAGGGTCATTCAGAATAACTTCACACACACGCTTCTGTGCATTTCCAAGTCTAATTCTGTCACTAAATCCATACCTGTCACCCAGCGCCTAAATACTAGGCCTCAAATTTAAATCCCTCTAAATCTCTCGTTACCCACCGCTGTACTGTTGTTGCTGGGCAAGATATTTAGTGCCCGTCGAAGCACATTTTTTGTTCTGGGTTGAAGTACAATTCCCAATTTAGCAATTTCATAATTTAGTGGTTCCTGCTATATCAGAGCTATTTGAAATCTATCCCAAAAAGGGTATATAATATTCAAGGTGCACATTGGGTCATTCAGAATAACTTCACACACACGCTTCTGTGCATTTCCAAGTCTAATTCTGTCACTAAATCCATACCGGTCACCCAGCGCCTAAATACTAGGCCTCAAATTTATATCCCGCTGAATTTGAATACAATACATTGGGCCAAATAATATATTTGTTGTTGTGGTGAACCATAACAATGAGAAAAACATCTAGTAAGGGACGCGGACGTGGACATGGTCGTGGTGGTGTTAGTGGACCCTCTGGTGCTGGGAGAGGACGTGGCCGTTCTGCCACATCCACACGTCCTAGTGTACCAACTACCTCAGGTCCCAGTAGCCGCCAGAATTTACAGCGATATATGGTGGGGCCCAATGCCGTTCTAAGGATGGTAAGGCCTGAGCAGGTACAGGCATTAGTCAATTGGGTGGCCGACAGTGGATCCAGCACGTTCACATTATCTCCCACCCAGTCTTCTGCAGAAAGCGCACAGATGGCGCCTGAAAACCAACCCCATCAGTCTGTCACATCACCCCCATGCATACCAGGGAAACTGTCTCAGCCTCAAGTTATGCAGCAGTCTCTTATGCTGTTTGAAGACTCCGCTGGCAGGGTTTCCCAAGGGCATCCACCTAGCCCTTCCCCAGCGGTGAAAGACATAGAATGCACTGACGCACAACCACTTATGTTTCCTGATGATGAGGACATGGGAATACCACCTCAGCATGTCTCTGATGATGACGAAACACAGGTGCCAACTGCTGCGTCTTTCTGCAGTGTGCAGACTGAACAGGAGGTCAGGGATCAAGACTGGGTGGAAGACGATGCAGGGGACGATGAGGTCCTAGACCCCACATGGAATGAAGGTCGTGCCACTGACTTTCACAGTTCGGAGGAAGAGGCAGTGGTGAGACCGAGCCAACAGCGTAGCAAAAGAGGGAGCAGTGGGCAAAAGCAGAACACCCGCCGCCAAGAGACTCCGCCTGCTACTGACCGCCGCCATCTGGGACCGAGCACCCCAAAGGCAGCTTCAAGGAGTTCCCTGGCATGGCACTTCTTCAAACAATGTGCTGACGACAAGACCCGAGTGGTTTGCACGCTGTGCCATCAGAGCCTGAAGCGAGGCATTAACGTTCTGAACCTGAGCACAACCTGCATGACCAGGCACCTGCATGCAAAGCATGAACTGCAGTGGAGTAAACACCTTAAAACCAAGGAAGTCACTCAGGCTCCCCCTGCTACCTCTTCTGCTGCTGCCGCCTCGGCCTATTCTGCTGCTGCCGCCTCGGCCTCTTCCTCCGCCTCTGGAGGAACGTTGGCACCTGCCGCCCAGCAAACAGGGGATGTACCACCAACACCACCACCACCACCTCCGTCACCAAGCGTCTCAACCATGTCACACGCCAGCGTTCAGCTCTCCATCTCACAAACATTTGATAGAAAGCGTAAATTCCCACCTAGCCACCCTCGATCCCTGGCCCTGAATGCCAGCATTTCTAAACTACTGGCCTATGAAATGCTGTCATTTAGGCTGGTGGACACAGACAGCTTCAAACAGCTCATGTCGCTTGCTGTCCCACAGTATGTTGTTCCCAGCCGGCACTACTTCTCCAAGAGAGCCGTGCCTTCCCTGCACAACCAAGTATCCGATAAAATCAAGTGTGCACTGCGCAACGCCATCTGTAGCAAGGTCCACCTAACCACAGATACGTGGACCAGTAAGCACGGCCAGGGACGCTATATCTCCCTAACTGCACACTGGGTAAATGTAGTGGCAGCTGGGCCCCAGGCGGAGAGCTGTTTGGCGCACGTCCTGCCGCCGCCAAGGATCGCAGGGCAACATTCTTTGCCTCCTGTTGCCACCTCCTCCTTCTCGGCTTCCTCCTCCTCTTCTTCCACCTGCTCATCCAGTCAGCCACACACCTTCACCACCAACTTCAGCACAGCCCGGGGTAAACGTCAGCAGGCCATTCTGAAACTCATATGTTTGGGGGACAGGCCCCACACCGCACAGGAGTTGTGGCGGGGTATTGAACAACAGACCGACGAGTGGTTGCTGCCGGTGAGCCTCAAGCCCGGCCTGGTGGTGTGTGATAATGGGCGAAATCTCGTTGCAGCTCTGGGACTAGCCAATTTGACGCACATCCCTTGCTTGGCGCATGTGCTGAATTTGGTGGTGCAGAAGTTCATTCACAACTACCCCGACATGTCAGAGCTGCTGCATAAAGTGCGGGCCGTCTGTTCGCGCTTCCGGCGTTCACATCCTGCCGCTGCTCGCCTGTCTGCGCTACAGCGTAACTTCGGCCTTCCCGCTCACCGCCTCATATGCGACGTGCCCACCAGGTGGAACTCCACCTTGCACATGCTGGACAGACTGTGCGAGCAGCAGCAGGCCATAGTGGAGTTTCAGCTGCAGCACGCACGGGTCAGTCGCACTACAGAACAGCACCACTTCACCACCAATGACTGGGCCTCCATGCGAGACCTGTGTGCCCTGTTGCGCTGTTTCGAGTACTCCACCAACATGGCCAGTGGCGATGACACCGTTATCAGCGTTACAATACCACTTCTATGTCTCCTTGAGAAAACACTTAGGGCGATGATGGAACAGGAGGTGGCCCAGGAGGATGAGGAAGAGGGGTCATTTTTAGCACTTTCAGGCCAGTCTCTTCGAAGTGACTCAGAGGGAGGTTTTTTGCAACAGCAGAGGCCAGGTACAAATGTGGCCAGCCAGGGCCCACTACTGGAGGACGAGGAGGACGAGGATGAGGAGGAGGTGGAGGAGGATGAGGATGAAGCATGGTCACAGCGGGGTGGCACCCAACGCAGCTCGGGTCCATCACTGGTGCGTGGCTGGGGGGAAAGGCAGGACGATGACGATACGCCTCCCACAGAGGACAGCTTGTCCTTACCCCTGGGCAGCCTGGCACACATGAGCGACTACATGCTGCAGTGCCTGCGCAACGACAGCAGAGTTGCCCACATTTTAACCTGTGCGGACTACTGGGTTGCCACCCTGCTGGATCCACGCTACAAAGACAATGTGCCCACCTTACTTCCTGCACTGGAGCGTGATAGGAAGATGCGCGAGTACAAGCGCACGTTGGTAGACGCGCTACTGAGAGCATTCCCAAATGTCACAGGGGAACAAGTGGAAGCCCAAGGCCAAGGCAGAGGAGGAGCAAGAGGTCGCCAAGGCAGCTGTGTCACGGCCAGCTCCTCTGAGGGCAGGGTTAGCATGGCAGAGATGTGGAAAACTTTTGTCAACACGCCACAGCTAACTGCACCACCACCTGATACGCAACGTGTTAGCAGGAGGCA
The DNA here is from genome assembly GCF_014858855.1 of Bufo gargarizans. Classification (NCBI taxonomy): domain Eukaryota; kingdom Metazoa; phylum Chordata; class Amphibia; order Anura; family Bufonidae; genus Bufo; species Bufo gargarizans. The sequence goes on along the minus strand of NC_058081.1, from coordinate 566,027,184 downwards.
ACATTTCACTAACATGGTGGAACAGTACGTGTGCACACCCCTCCACGTACTGACTGATGGTTCGGCCCCATTCAACTTCTGGGTCTCTAAATTGTCCACGTGGCCAGAGCTAGCCTTTTATGCCTTGGAGGTGCTGGCCTGCCCGGCAGCCAGCGTTTTGTCTGAACGTGTATTCAGCACGGCAGGGGGCGTCATTACAGACAAACGCAGCCGCCTGTCTACAGCCAATGTGGACAAGCTGACGTTCATAAAAATGAACCAGGCATGGATCCCACAGGACCTGTCCGTCCCTTGTCCAGATTAGACATTAACTACCTCCCCATAACCATATATTATTGGACTCCAGGGCACTTCCTCATTCAATCCTATTTTTATTTTCATTTTACCATTATATTGCGATGCTACCCAAAGTTGAATGAACCTCTCCTCTGCCTGTGTGCTAGGCCTAAATATATGCCAATGGACTGTTGCAGTGGTGGCTGACATGAAGCCTGATTCTCTGCTATGACATGCAGACTAATTCTCTGCTGACATGAAGCCAGATTGTCTGTTACGGGACCTCTCTCCTCTGCCTGGGTGCTGGGCCTAAATTTATGACAATGGACTGTTGCAGTGGTGGCTGACGTGAAGCCTGATTCTCTGCTATGACATGCAGACTGATTCTCTGCTGACATGAAGCCAGATCGTCTGTTACGGGACCTCTCTGCTCTGCCTGTGTGCTAGGCCTAAATATATGCCAATGGACTGTTGCAGTGGTGGGTGACGTGAAGCCTCATTCTCTGCTATGACATGCAGACTGATTCTCTGCTGACATGAAGCCAGATTGTCTGTTACGGGACCTCTCTGCTCTGCCTGTGTGCTAGGCCTAAATATATGCCAATGGACTGTTGCAGTGGTGGGTGACGTGAAGCCTCATTCTCTGCTATGACATGCAGACTGATTCTCTGCTGTCATGAAGCCAGATTGTCTGTTACGGGACCTCTCTGCTCTGCCTGTGTGCTAGGCCTAAATATATGCCAATGGACTGTTGCAGTGGTGGGTGACGTGAAGCCTCATTCTCTGCTATGACATGCAGACTGATTCTCTGCTGACATGAAGCCAGATTGTCTGTTACGGGACCTCTCTGCTCTGCCTGTGTGCTAGGCCTAAATATATGCCAATGGACTGTTGCAGTGGTGGGTGACGTGAAGCCTCATTCTCTGCTATGACATGCAGACTGATTCTCTGCTGTCATGAAGCCAGATTGTCTGTTACGGGACCTCTCTGCTCTGCCTGTGTGCTAGGCCTAAATATATGCCAATGGACTGTTGCAGTGGTGGGTGACGTGAAGCCTCATTCTCTGCTATGACATGCAGACTAATTCTCTGCTGACATGAAGACAGATTCTCTGTTACGGGACCTCTCTCCTCTGCCTGTGTGTGTGCTGGGCCTAAATATATGCCAATGGACTGTTGCAGTGGTGGCTGACGTGAAGCCTCATTCTCTGCTATGACATGCAGACTGATTCTCTGCTGACATGAAGCCAGATTCTCTGTTACGGGACCTCTCTCCTCTGCCTGTGTGTGTGCTGGGCCTAAATATATGCCAATGGACTGTTGCAGTGGTGGCTGACGTGAAGCCTCATTCTCTGCTATGACATGCAGACTGATTCTCTGCTGACATGAAGCCAGATTCTCTGTTACGGGACCTCTCTCCTCTGCCTGTGTGTGTGCTGGGCCTAAATATATGCCAATGGACTGTTGCAGTGGTGGCTGACGTGAAGCCTCATTCTCTGCTATGACATGCAGACTGATTCTCTGCTGACATGAAGACAGATTCTCTGTTACGGGACCTCTCTCCTCTGCCTGGGTGCCGGGGCCTAAATATCTGAGAATGGACTGTTCCAGTGGTGGGTGACGGGAAGCCAGATTCTCTGCTATGGAACCTCTCTCCAATTGATTTTGGTTAATTTTTATTTATTTAATTTTTATTTTAATTAATTTCCCTATCCACATTTGTTTGCAGGGGATTTACCTACATGTTGCTGCCTTTTGCAGCCCTCTAGCCCTTTCCTGGGCTGTTTTACAGCCGTTTTAGTGCCGAAAAGTTCGGGTCCCCATTGACTTCAATGGGGTTCGGGTTCGGGACGAAGTTCGGATCGGGTTCGGATCCCGAACCCGAACATTTCCGGGATGTTCGGCCGAACTTCTCGAACCCGAACATCCAGGTGTTCGCTCAACTCTATCAGCTACAAAAAGCATTGTGGAGCCTCTGTAGAGAGTCTCAACACAACAATCCACTTTGGAGTCTTTGGAGTCTGCAAGGCATTGCTCCTGTTAGCCAGAATCCTACTGCACACTGATGAGGGGAAACACCCCGAAACAGCTGTCTGTGCATAGATAACTGGTTAACTTTTCCCCCTGTCACATCCTTAAGGCTTGTAACAGAGCCAAATCATGACATGGGGGCCACATCATATGGTGATCTCTTTAATAGGGACATCCCTTTCCTTGGTTTTCCCTTTTTTTGCAATGATTTCTGGCATTCACTGTTTTGTAGACCCATAACTGGGGTTTATGGTTATTTTGCGCATTACTGAATCCCACTGAGCTTTGCACTTTGGATTGCTGTGTTGAGACTCTCTACAGAGGCACCACAGTGCTTTTTGTAGCTGGTCTCCCCAAAATAAGCTATTATTTTGTTTACATAGGAATATGGCATGTAGAACACAATCCAGTCCACTATCAGCACTGAATACAACTGCTCAGATGTAGCTATGCTCTGATATCTAAATTCATTATTTCATTTTTACAGGAAATCATTTTGGAGGTAATGAACATGGAAGCAAGGAGAACTATGGGAAAGTGGGAAATAAAATAGGGGGAGGCAAGGGATCATCGGAGGAAGACAACTCTAATGAAAACAAGGGTAATTTTATGTGCTAATGCTTATCTTCTTTCATGTGGATCTCTAAATATTGTAAAGTGCTTTGCCCCTATGACCTGGAGCATCACTTTTGAAGAGTAGAGCAGAATGGTGTGCAGCAGACAGTAGTGAAGTTTTGTACAGAATGCCACCATTGTTCGTGTGTCTTCTCCATAGAAGACACCATGGTGACATCTTATATTATGTATCAGCACAATATGTAAAAGTGGCTTCCACTTATCTGATAAGTTGGGGGTCAGTCACCCAGGACCCTACCGATAATCTAATTGAGAAGGCACAGAAGTTGGTCGTTTGTGCCAAAGCCTTCTCTCTGCTCATCAAGCACATTGCTGTGCATTGTATAGTCGCTGTGCTTGGTATTGCAGCTCATCCCCAGGGCTGAATACAACCACTCAGCTGTGGCTTTGGTCGGATATCTAAATTAATCATTTATTTAAACAGGAAACAATTTTGACGGTAAATCTGGCCATGAACATGGAAGCAAGGAGAACCATGGGAACGTGGGTAATAAAATTGGAGGCAAGGGATCATCGGAGGAAGACCACTCTAAAGAAAACAAGGGTAATTATATGAGCAAGTGCTTATCTTGTTTCATGTAAATCTCTAGGTCTTGTAAAGTGTTCTGTCTCTATAACCAGGAGCATCTCTTTTCAAGAGGACTGTAAAATGGTGTGTGGCAGACTGTCGTGAAGTACAGTATGCCACCAGTGTCTTATCTTCCCCATAGAAGACAGTATGCTGACCTCTAAAACTAGGCATCAGCACAACATGTGATAGTGGCTTCAGACTAGCACTTTTTCACTTCTTCTCATAGTATATTAGCAGTTTGGTCTATGTGACTCAGTGATCTTCTTCTACGTAGAGCTGCAGTGTGGTGTATGTAGGCAGATGCGGTTGAATTTCTGACCAGCCACTGCTAGTTCTATAAAGCAGTTGCTAAACAATAATTTGAACACCCTAGGATAAAATTAAGGATAAGGGTAAGGGATCTCTTACAGCAAGATTCAAAATCTATTTCCACCTCTTAGAAACGGTAGGCGGCCACACTTGCTTTGATCCTTTCCCTTGATGATGCGGTCAAGCAGTGATACAGATCAGGAAAGATGAAAAATGTGATTTGAATAACCTGTTAGTTAAGGGCTAGGTCACTAGTGGGGCCTTGTGCCCTTTTAGTATATTATTACAGTTAGTCTATGTACACGTATGACTGATTAGCTGTTGATTTGCCAGCATGGATTTTTGCGTGGCATTTCTCCAATGTAGCTAAATACAGGTAGTCATGTGTTGACATAGCCTTACACAGGAATATGCTAAATAACCATGGAGACCCAGTTATGGGTCTACAACACAATAAAAGCCAGAAATCCCCCCAGAGAAGGAAAACCAAACAAAGTGGTGTCCTCATTATAGAGAACACCAGACCCACCATATGAAGTGGCTCACATGTCAAGATCAGGTTCTATTACAAGCCCTAAGGATGTGACAGGGCTAAACCTATGCCGGTTATCCATCCACAGACAGATGTTTTGGGGGGTATTGTCCCTTATCAGTGTGTAGTAGGATTCTGGCTAACGGGAGTCATACCTTGGAGATTACTGGGGAGACCAGCTTAAAAAACATGGTGGAGCTTCTGTAGAGAGTCTCAACACAGCAATCCACTTTGGAGTCTTTGGAGTCTCCAAGGCATTGCTTTTTTTTAGCCAGAATTCTATTGCACACTGAAGTGGGGAAACACCCTAAAACAGCTGTCTGTGCATAGATGACTGGCTTAGGTTTTCCCCTGTCACATTCTTAAGATTTGTAACAGAGCCAAATTATGACATAGGGGCCACTTAATATGGTGGATATGGAGATCTCTTTAATAGGGACACCCCATTGCCTGGTTTTCCTCTTTTCTGGAGGAATTTCTGGCTTTCACTGTTTTGTAGACACATAACTTGGGCTCCACGGTTATTTTGCATATTATTGTTTCCCACAGAGCTTTGCACTTAGGATTGCTGTGTTGAGACTCTCTACAGAGGCTCCACAGTGTCTTTTGTAGCTGTTCTCCCCAAGATCAGGTATTGTTTTGTTTACACAGGAATGTATACACAATCCAGTCCACTATCAGCACTGAATACAACTTCTCAGCTATAGCTTTGCTCTGATAACTAAATTAATTATTTCATTTCTACAGGAAATCATTTTGGAGGTAATGAACATGGAAGCAAGGAGAACCATGAGAACGTGGGTAATAAAATAGGAGGCAAGGGATCATCGGAGGAAGACAACTCTAATGAAAACAAGGGTATTTTTATGTGCTAATTCTTATCTTCTTTCATGTGGATCTCTAAATATTGTAAAGTGCTGTGCCCCTATAAACTGGAGCATCACTTTTCAAGAGGACAGCAGAATGGTGTGCAGCAGACAGTAGTGAAGTTTTGTACAGTATGCCACCATCGTTCGTGTGTCTTCTCCATAGAAGACACCATGCTGGCATCTTATATTATGTATCAGCACAATATGTAAAAGTGGCTTCCACTTATCTGATAAGTTGGGGGTCAGTCATCCAGGACCCTACCAATAAGCTAATTGAGAAGGCACAGAAGTTGGTAGTTTGTGCTAAAGCCTTCTCTCTGCTCACCAAGCACATCACTGTGCACTGTATAGTCACTGTGCTTGGTATTGCAGCTCATCCCCAGGGCTGATAACGACTACTCAGCTGTGGCTTTGGTCTGATATCTAAATTAATAATTTATTTCTACAGGAAACAATTTTGACGGTAAATCTGGCCATGAACATGGAAGCAAGGAGAACCATGGGAACGTGGGTAATAAAATAGGAGGCAAGGGATCATCGGAGGAAGACAACTCTAACGAAAACAAGGGTAATTATATGAGCAAGTGCTTGTCTTGTTTCATGTAACTCTCTAGGTCTTGTAAAGTGTTCTGTCTCTATAACCAGGAGCATCTCTTTTCAAGAGGACTGTAGAATGGTGTGTGGCAGACTGTCGTGAAGTACAGTATGCCACCAGTGTCTTATCTTCTTCATAGAAGACAGTATGCTGACCTCTAAAACTAGGCATCAGCACAACATGTGATAGTGGCTTTAGACTAGCACTTTTTCACTTCTTCTCATAGTATATTAGCAGTTTGGTCTATGTGACTCAGTGATCCTCTTCTACGTAGAGCTGCAGTGTGGTGTAGGTAGGCAGATGCGGTTGAATTTCTGACCAGCCACTGCTCGTTCTATAAAGCAGTGGCTAAACAATAATTCAAGTTTTTGACTTCTTATCTAGCTTCAGTTCACTATATATCAATCCATCAACAGAATTAGCTTTACTAATTATGGGTTTGTGAGACCTCCCCGTAGATATTAGATCTATTGCTGGTCATGTCATATTTGCCACCCGTTCCAAAATTGCATCTTGTTGGAAATCTTTAGAAATCCCTAACATCACTAGAATATTCAGAGATTTAGATAACAGCTGCATGTATGAAGGGTCTTGGGCTTCCTCCAGAAATGCCAAAATTCCTTTCACTAGAAAATGGGAACAATGGATCAATCACAAGTTGTGTAAGATACCTTTAAATTCATCCATCAGATCGGGGATGATTCCTACATAGCTATGCCTCTAACTACTTATATTCTCTGATAGATATTGTTTCTTAATTGTATATGCTATACTAATACAATTTACATCTACTGTATCTTTGCACCTATTGCAATATACTTATAATTACATATGTCATATTGACTGAGATTGTCAATACCCTATTTTTCATGTACTACCTCATCTTGTACTTGTAATCTATTCTTCAATTGAATAAAAACCTATTGTTCAAAAAAAATAAAAAATAATAATAATTAGAACACCCTAGGATAAAATTAAGGATAAGGGTAGTGGTTCTCTTACAGCAAGATTCAAAATCTATCTACATTTCTTAGAAACGGTTGGCGGCCACACTTGCTTTGATCCATTCTCTTGATGACACGGTCAAGCAGTGATACAGATCAGGAAAGATGAAAAATGTGATTTGAATAACCTGTTAGTTAAAGGCTGGGTGACTACTGGGGCCTTGTGCCCTTTTAGTATATTATTACAGTTAGTCTATGTACACGTATGACTGATTAGCTGTTGATTTGCCAGCATGGATTTTTTAAGTCATGTGTAAAATTAGCCTTACACAGGAATATGCAAAATAACCGTGGAGCCCCAGTTATGGGTCTTCAACACAGTGAAAGCCAGAAATCCCTCCAGAGAAGGAAAACCAAGCAAAGGGGTAACCCCAATATAGAGATCACCAGATCCACCATATTAAGTGGCCCCTGTGTCAAGAATGTCACATGGGAAAACCTAAGCCAGTTTTCCATCCACGGACAGCTGTTTCGGGGTATTGCCTCTCATCAGTGTGTAGTAGGATTCTGGCTAATGTGAGCAATGCCTTGGAGATTACTCAAGCAAAACAATATCTGATCTTGGGGAGACTAGCTACAAAAAACACTGTGGAGCCTCTGTAGAGAGTCTTAACACAGCAATCCAAAGTTCAAAGCTCCCCAGGAAACTAGAATATGCAAAATAACCATGGAGACCCAGTTATAGGTCTACAACACAGTGAAAGCCAGAAATCTTACTTAATCCAGCAATTAAATATAGGTTTTTAATAAATGGGTCAATGAAGAAGTACAAAATCCAGCTACAGAGTCAACCCTTCAAGAGAACAATCGCTTCAGTTATTAAATATTCTTTATTATCTCAACACATATCGAGTGTCCACGGTTGGTCCACCACCTATCCGACTAGATGGGTTTAGCTGTGGGCAAGGACAATGTCCCTATTATGGACCCTGTGCTAAACCCTTTGCCTAGGGACGGCCCCTGATGGTGGGGACTCCCTGTCCTCCAGCCTAAGGCTAACAGATCCTAGGTAGCCCTCCCTGTTGAGATGAGCCTATTCTGTGGGGGACCTCTATGGACAGCAAGACAAAAACAAACATAAATTTAGTGCGCCATGTATACATCCCTGGTGATATAAAAATATGAAAAGGTACGCGGCGCACTGGACTTACTCATTAAAAGACACTCCGTTATAGGGGTGTAAGCGGTCACCCAGATATATGGACCGAATCAAAGCAATACACTAATATCCCAACGCGTTTCCCCCACGGTGTGGGATCATCAGGGGGTGAATGAATCTTTCCGTTAAATTAAATAATGAGGTGTAGAAAATGCTGCATCAGGTCAGCAGCATATAGCCTATATATCACACTGATAGGATAAAGGCCCAGATAATGGGACCACTCTATTGGTGAATCTCTCTCACCATCCCTAGTGTGATAATGTCTGTTACTGCACAAATGGCAGTTCGAACTGGACCTATTGGTTTTGCATGATATTATTAGTATTAAAGAGAGTTTAAGGGAGCATCCGACATAATCAACCATCGATGCATGGCTATCAATTACATAGATGCAGGACTTCAGATTAGGATTTCTGTCTAAGTGTTTTGATGTCACTCCATGTATAGTATGCCAACAGGGCACAGGTCGTCATGTTATAGGACGAGCGTCCCTATGTGATATAGATATATGGCTTGAAAAGGTCCTAGATCACGTAAGTCTGGCCCCACAGATATATCAGGTGGATGAATGGAGCATTTAAGTTGTCCTACGGTCCAGTCCTCCCTTGCAATCCCTATGGCGGTCCAGAGTCCTCCAGAGAATGAAAACTAAACAATTTGGTGTCCCCATTATAGAGATCACCAGATCCACCATATTAAGTGGCCCCTATGTCAAGATCATGTTCTGTTACAAGCCTTAAGGATGTGACAGGGCTAAACCTAAGCCAGTTATCCATCCACAGACAGCTGTTTCGGGGTATTGCCCCTCATCAGTGTGTAGTAGGATTCTGGAGTATTGTTTTGGAGATTGCTGTGGAGATCAGCTACAAAAAGCATTGTGGAGCCTCTGTAGAGAGCCTCAACACAGCAATCCACTTTGGAGTATTTGAAGTCTGCAAGGCATTGCTCCTGTTAGCCAGAATCCTACTGCACACTGATGAGGGGATACACCCCCTGAAACAGCTGTCTGTGCATAGATAACTGGTTTAATTTTTCCCCTGTCACATCCTTAAGGCTTGTAACAGAGCCTTTACTATTAGACCTTTTAAGAAAATAAGCGCCACAAACAGATGATTGAGGTATGGCTTAAAAATTATGTAACAGTCTTACCATTCTGATGCACCCTGATAGGGATCAGCCTAGTGTGGAGGAAAAAATGCTGCGTCTGGGCCGATGGTTAGATGTGGTCATAGGTTGTTTGAAGATGTAGACTGGTGCAGGGAACCAATGTCCCTAGTAAGCCCTTGATGGGGAGTGGGGCATTGCTAATGTTCACCTGCCTGTCTACACAGAGTTCCTACCCCGCAAGGGGCGGCCCTGTCCGGATACCTTACCCTAACATAGGGAGGCGTCCCTATTTATGCCCTATGGGATAGTTCCCGACGTGTCACGTTTCAAGTGGTCTATCATCAGGGGAAAAAAATCCAAAATGTGCAAAAGGTAATCCTTAGATCAGTGGATCTCTTGGAATAGAAAGAACAGGACATTGATGGTCCTATGGAAAGGAGGACCCCACAAATTGTTTAGGGGCAACTCTGGGGCAGCTGAAATGATGTCTGGGTGCAACTTGTTAGTGGGAGCACCCCTATTTAAACATCCTCTACCCTACACAGGTTTTTTTCTTGTAAGAGAGCCAAATCATGACTTGGGGGCCACATCATATGGTGATCTCTTTAATGAGGACACCCCTTTTCCTGGTATTTCTTTTTTTTTTTTTTTAAGTGAATTCTGGCGTTCACTGTTTTGTAGACCCATAACTGGGGCTTCATGGTTATTTTGCATATTACTGTTTCCCACGGAGCTTTGCACTTTGGATTGCTGTGTTGAGACTCTCTACAGAGGCTCCACAGGGATTTTTGTAGCTGGTCTCCCCCAAATCAGCTATTATTTTGTTTACACAGGAATATGGCATGTAGAACACAATCCAGTCCACTATCAGCACTGAATACAACTGCTCAGCTGCAGCTTTGCTCTGATATCTAAATTCATTATTTCATTTCTGTAGGAAATAATTTTGGAGGTAATGAGCATGGAAGCAAGGAGAACGATGGGAAAGTGGGTAATAAAATAAGAGGAGGCAAGGGATCATCGGAGGAAGACAACTCTAATGAAAACAAGGGTAATTTTATGTGCTAATGCTTATCTTCTTTCATGTGGATCTCTAAATATTATAAAGTGCTGTGCCCCTATGACCTGGAGCATCACTTTTCAAGAGGTCGTTTATGTGTCCTCTCCATAGAAGACACCATGCTGACATCTTATATCATGTATCAGCACAATATATAAAAGTGGCTTCCACTTATCCCTGATCCCCACTCATCTCCTTAGTTTCCTAGCAGTTCCATCTATGTGTCTCCGGGTTCCTCTTCTCCTTAGAGTTGCAGTGTGATGTGGGCAGGCAGATGTGGACAGTCACTAGTGGGGCCATGTGCTCTTTCAGTACATTCTTATATTTAGACTATGTCCACATATGACTGATTAGCTGTGGATTTGCTTTTGCTGATTTTCATTCTGCAAATCTGCAGTATTGCACAGTCCCAGAAATCACTATGTCTAGTCTGCAGCATTTCAGCACCAAAAAAACACTATTTGGTGTGTTTTTGTCAGCTGAAGATTACAAGCAGAAACAATGCAGGTTTTCATTTGCAGAAAATCCACATCTAAACGGTCATGGGTGAACATAGCCTTACATAGGAATATTGCTATATATAACATAGTTCAGTAGGCAAAGACTGTTGGTATTACTCTTCATCTTGAATCAGCAGAGTGAAGTGAGGAGGAAGACACACAATGATATCACCAGCCGGTGTCCTTTCACTTCATAGATGAGACAATTGTAATGACTAATACGAGGCGATTATCAGTCTCTTGAGAAAGGTTTAGACTGCAGATTCACCCTATGTAGTATGCAATATCTATCACTGCAACTACTGGTATGACTTCATGGGATGGAAGAGACTCTGGCTCCTACCCTCTACCCTTTTACCCCCCATCCTGATCAATAAAACACAACAACCGTACTTGGTGTAAAGGCCGTACCGGCAATTTATTAAATAACCATAAATAAAAACAATACCATACTTTTTAACATTTATTATAACCACTTTAAACATAATACTTTTAACATATATGATAACCAAGACACTGAGGGATCCTAGAAGGCAATCAGAGCATCCGGTCCACGTTTTTAAATCACTTTTTTACCCTCGGCCACACTCTCCGACCCAAGGGCCCCAAATGCACGATTTATATCCCAGCAAGGCTATTAACCCCATCAGGGTCCCCAGTTTTCCATTTACCACCAAAACCTCATAGATGCACGCCGTAAAGATAAAGCCATGCACCTATACCAAATATTGCCTCCCAGGATCCCCTTCTTTACTGCCCACTGCGACAAATAAACAACACATAAGGGAGGGCGGGTGGGCAACTTCTACCCACGCTATCCCTCACTGAATAAGCCCCACCCCAATTTCCTCTAAACTCACATCCCATAACCTGCTCCACCCCTTCCTTTCTCCTACTGGAACACTCCCCTCATAACATAATTAACCCTATCCGCCACTTACTTCCCCCTAAGTCAAGCCGCATTTCGCTACAGCTGCGCCCCGCTCCATTGCTTTTCTTATCCCTGTTGTTGTTTTCTATGGGAGAAATTGCTATCTGGTACATTATCAGGGCTTACTATGCAATGGTCGGGTTTGGGATGGTCCCAACGCTATGCTGGGCCCCCCAGACGCCATTGAGGTGTCACCATGTGTTGCTGGTCTATGAAAAGGATTGTAAGGCATAGTACACCCCGATAGGCAGTAAGTCCAGAGAGTCAAAGTCTGCAGTAAACCAGTGTGCTTCTTTACTAATGGAACTCAAGTGCAAAACAATACAGACAAGGCACTGAGCTGGCTTCTCCAGTCTGGTAGAAGGTTTTGTGCTGATGAAAGACCAGAGCTAGCTGTCACTCTCTCTCTTAGGCTACTTTCCCACTCACTTTTTGTGCGGATCCGTCTTGTATCTGCACAGACGGATCCACACGAATAATGCAAACGCTTGTATCCGTTAATAGCAGATCCGTTTGCATTATTCATTAAAAAAAAAGTGTAAGTCAAAACTGATCCGTCTTGACTTACATTGAAAGTCAATAGGGATGGATCCGTTTTCAATTGCACCATATTGTGTCAGTGAAAAACGGATCCCTCCCCATTGACTTACATTGTAAGTCTAGACAGATCCGTTAGGCTCTGCATAGTCAGACGGTCACAAAAACGCTGCAAGCTGCGTTTTAGTGATCATTTAAAAAACGCAACGGAGGCCAAACGCAGCCAAATTTATGCATTCTGAATGCATCCTTATCCATTCAGAAGGCATTCGGGCTTAACTGAGCTGGGCCGCTTGTGAGAGACCTGAAACGGATCTCACAAGCGGACCCAGAAACGCCAGTGTAAAGGTAGCCTTAGAAAGCTGTTAGTCTGGCCAAACGGCTTTGGCTCAGTATTCCCATCCCAGTGTTTTTTTGTGCAATTGTAATAGAAAACTGCAGCACTCTCCAGCCTTGATCTTTCCAAACTTTATTTCACCAATACAAATGCGACATTTCGATCTGTGTGATCTTTCTCAAGCAATGAGAAAGATCACACAGATCGAAACAACGCATTTGTATTGGTGAAATAAAGTTTGGAAAGATCAAGGCTGGAGAGTGCTGCAGTTTTCTATTACAATTGCATCTGGATTTGGGGAAGCACAAGACTGGCTTCTGACACAGCGAGCACCACCACAGTAAGGAACAACCATCATTTTTGTAGTGCTGCTACATTTTTTCTTTTTTGCAGTGTTTTTTTGTGGTCACTTGTGGAGTCTGGCAGAGTCTGTCTTACTGACCACTGGTCGCTATCTTTAGATTTAGATTGGCAGAGGTTCCTACTAAACACTGGTCCTTATCTGCAGACAATGAGGAGCTCTAACTGCTTATATACAGTTTCTAACTGAATTAGAACTTACTATTGGAAAGGGTAGAAAAGCACGGCCTAAAAAAAAACTATGTTGCAATTTCAGTCTGTCATATACTTGAATAGAGTTTCAATACAAGTGTATGGTAATGAGTACACAGTTTTCACAAACTTAAACAAGCTTAACCAGGCAGTCAAAAGGACAGTGCATCCATTAGGCTACTTTCACACTAGCGTTCGATCGGATCCGTTCTGAACGGATCCGATCATATTAATGCAGACGGAGGCTCCGTTCAGTACGGATCCGTCTGCATTAATAACTTAGAAAAAATTCTAAGTGTGAAAGTAGCCTGAGCGGATCCGTTCAGACTTTCAATGTAAAGTCAATGGGGGACGGATCCGCTTGAAGATTGAGCCATATGGTGACATCTTCAAGCGGATCCGTTCCCATTGACTTACATTGTAAGTCTGAACGGATCCGCTCGCCTCCGCACGGCCAGGCGGACAAGCAGTGTTCAGCTGTCCGCCTGTCCGTGCGGAGGCGAGCGGAGTGGAGGCTGAACGCCGCCAGACTGATGCAGTCTGAGCGGATCCGCTCCATTCAGACTGCATCAGGGCTGGACGGAGGCGTTCGGGTCCGCTCGTGAGCTCCTTCAAACGGAGCTCACGAACGGACCTATGAACGCTAGTGTGAAAGTAGCCTTATAGTAACAGTGGAAGAATTCTAACTTCTCAATGCATAACTAGAAAGTGCCAAACTCTCTCAGCAATAGCTGGCTGTGCATTAATAATTTCCACAGCACAGTGCAAATACAGTGCAATAACAGTGCTAATTAATAGTGTTGATCACAAATAATCTATTTGGAAATTTTTATTGTGAATATCGGCACTTCGAGAATTTGCGAAGATGTAGAATATAGTGCTATATATTCGTAATTGTGAATATTCTAGATTTTTTTTTTATCAGTAACCTCCTTTCTTGCTTGTGGGCAGATAAGAAGGCTGCAATATCTTTGTCAGAGCTTAGCAACATCTCTAGCAACCAATAGGAAATTTGCCTACCCCTTTACTTTATAAGTAGGTTTTGCAGTTTGCAGTTTTTTGCAGTTCTGAGGGAGAGAGCAGTGACATTGCTGTTCTCTGTGCTTTTATCTGGATCCTATTCATTATCAAATTACATTGGAAAGCTAGTTATCTCATATATATATATATATATATATATATAGTACACATAGTTAGTGGGAGATGTGTAGGTTAGATAGTGATATAGTGTAGCTGATAGGTTCCATTGCAGGGTGTTAGGTAGTGTGATAGGAATTACTGTTTCTCTGCTGTCCATACATATATGGTACAGACATAGTGCTGTGATGTCACAACAATACTTAGTGCACCAATCAGTGATATCTACTCAGACCTGATAAAATGTGAAGTTCCACGTATTGCACAAAAAATATGCACATCATTAGTGCCAATTTGCGCAATGGCGAAAAAGAATGACGAGATCACAAATTCTACAATTTGCGAATTTATTGCAAATATTAAGCAAAAAATTAGCAAAATATCATGAAAACAATATATATACTGAATTTTTCACCCTATAAGATGCCCTTCCCCCCCCCCTCAAAAGTGGGGGGAAATAGCAGTGCGTCTTATGGGGCGAATGATGCATTTTTCTGAATTTTCAGTGATACGCTGCACCATGATGCCGCGCGGCGGGTGTATCAGCTGAGAGGGAGGAGGGGCTAGGGGCCGGCATCTGCTTTTATAATGACAGCGGGGCCCATGCAGTGACTGTATTCTACTACACGGGCCCCGCTCACTGTATATAATCTTATCTATAATTGTAGGCATTGTTAATATATAAAAGTTCAAGGTAATCAGCGCCTGTATACCGTATTTACAAGCGCTTGTAGCAGAAAGGAGGGAGGAGGCAGGCCGAGAGGACGGGCGCTGGCAGCGTGAGTCACTATGTCACGCGCCTGCGCTGCCCACTTTATGAATGAAGCAGGCGGCGTGGGCGCATGACGTAGTGACTTACGCTGCCAGCGCCCGTCCTCCCGGCCTGCCTCCTCCCTCCTCTCTGCTACAAGCGCTTGTAAGTAATACAGGTGCTGATTACCCTGAACTTTTATATATTAACAATGTCTACAATTATAGATAAGATTACATACAGTGAGCGGGGCCCGTGTAGTAGAATACAGTCACTGCACCGCCCCGCTGTCATTATAAAAGCAGATGTGACCCCCACCCCCTGTTTTGGGGGTCATTCACACTGCAGGGACACTATTATGGGGGGATCTGTGGATGACACATAGCATAAGATGCTATATATGTGTCATCCACAGATCCCCCCCATAACAGTGTCATCCACAGATCCCCATAACAGTGCCATCCAGAGACCCCAATAAGAGCCACCCAGAGATCCCCCATAACACTGTGACCCACAGATCCCCCATAACAGTGTCACCCACAGATCCCCCAAACCAGTGTCACCGACAGATCCCCCATAACAGTGTCACCCACAGATCCCCCATAACAGTGTCACCCACAGATCCCCCATAACAGTGTCACCCACAGATCCCCCATAACAGTGTCACCCACAGATCCCCCCCATAGCAGTGTCACCCACAGATCCCCCATAACAGTGTCACCCACAGATCCCCCATAACAGTGTCACCCACAGATCCCCCATAACAGTGTCACCCACAGATCCCCCATAACAGTGTCACCCACAGATCCCCCATGACAGTGTCCTCAACAGATCCCCCATAATAGTGTCCTCCACAGACCACCATTAGTTCAAAACCCACTAAAAGCACACATTTTGGTTCAAATTTAATTTTTTCTTATTTTCCTCCTCAAAAACCTAGGTGCGTCTTACTAGTCAGTGCGTCTTATAGGGCGAAATATAAATATATATATATATATATATATATATATATATATAAATATATAGGATATATTACAATAAACATATAAAATGCAGTTCAATGATATGAAACAGTACAAAAGTGCACACAATAGCATAAATCACAGTGCAACATAACTCTTCAAAGTGCAATAAACTAGGGAGTTGATTGCTTTGCATAGTAGCAATAGGTGTGTTGTCCACAAACATCAATAATCCAAAGTACCCTTGGTCCAGGGCACTATAAATACAACTACTCAGCTGATGGTTTGGTCTAATATCTAAATTAATTTTGCTCATTTCTACAGGAAACCGTTTTGGAGGTAAATTTGGCCATGAACGTGGAAGCAAGGAGAACCAAGGAAGGGTGGGTCATAAAAAAGGAGGAAGCAAGGAATCATCTGAGGAAGACAACTCTAGCGAAAACAAGGGTAATTGTATGTTCATGTGCTTAGCTTATTTAATGGGGATCTCTAGATCTTGTAAAGTACTCTGCCTCCATGGACCTGGAACATCTATTTTTAAGAGGACATCTAATCAGAGCAATATAAGAAGGTTGATTCAGACGATTAATTAGCCTTCTGCGCCAAGGAGAGAAGTGGTAGTCTTAAGCAGCATTCATTGTCATAACTATAACTATAATCACAATATTAAGTGTGTGACACTATTGTGATTGTCCTAGACATACATTTCCAGACCTGTAAAGGGAAGATTAGTTACCTGCTTCACCCCGCTGGCTTCCTGCTCCTTCTTCTCCCAGCCTGGGATCCCTCACTGTAAACATGTGGTTTGACATCGCCACGGTGGTTACCGGCTCCCTTTACCTTATTTAAAATCGATATATGACACAAATGGATCTGGTCTCTTCTGTGGTCAGTGATTGGCTGCAACAATGTGAAGCTGGATGTTTATAGTGAGGGAGCCCAGCAGAGCATTGTAGGCCTGGAGGAGCAGGGAGCCAGTGCTGGAAAGTGGGTAAGTAGTCTTTCCTTTACAGGTCTGGTAAAGTGTATGTGTGTGGGTTTGAGGGGTTGCCAAACCCAGGGCCGGGACAAGGTATTTTGCTGCCCTAGGCAGAGCAGGCGAATTGCACCCCCCACCCAATCAATTCACGTTGACCCAACATTCTAATAAAGATATTTAAAGGGAACCTGTCACTGGGATTTTGTACATAGAGCTGAGGACATGGGCTGCTAAATGGCCGCTAGCACATCCGCAATCCCCAATCCCCATAGCTCTGTGTGCTTTTATTGTGTAAAAAAAAAACTGTTTGATACATATGTACATTAACCTGACATGAGTCCTGTCCCTGAGATGAATCCAGCATGAAGGAACCCAGACCGCCCTGCATCCTCAGAATCTCCTCCTTGCTCCCCGACATCAGAAAGCTAGAGCACCGTAATCTCGCGATGCGCAAGCTAGCGCATGCGCAGTGTCATCATAGTGTTCCTTCCCTGTGCTGGCATCAGCCTCAGGGAAGGAACTGCGTATGCGCTAGCTCTCACATCGCGAGATTACGGTGCTCTAGCTTTGTGACGTCGGGGATCAAGGAGGAGATTCTGAGGATGCGGGGCGGTGCTAGGCTCCTTCACGCTGGACTCATCTCAGGAACAGGACTCATCTCAGCTTAATTTGCATATGTATAAAATCGTTTTTTTACACTATAAAAGAACAGAGAGCTATGGGGACTGGGTATTGCGGATGTGCTAGCGGCCATCTAGAAACCCATGTCCTCAGCTCTATACACAAAATCCCAGTGATAGGTTCCCTTTAAACACATCTTATAAGAAGTAGTGATGAGCGGCATAGGCAATATTCGAATTCGCGATATCTAGCGAATTTTTGGCCAAATATTTGCCAACTAATTCTCAAATTCGAGAATTTGTGAAATCCAGTCATTGTTTACTTGATTGCAAACATCGGCAATGTAATATATTGCTGATAGATTAGTGATAAATTTGTGATTAGAATATTCAACACTATTCGCGAATACGAATATATAGCACTATATTCTAAATATTCGCGAATTCTCGAAGTGCCTGATATTCGCAATTTGAATATTCATGCTCAACACTAATAAGAAGCAGTCACATCTATAGCAAAATAAATTCCAGTGACTGACAGATGATGTCTCCACGGATTTCAGTTTGTTCACTTTTCTTCTCTGTTTCGTCCAGACCATCATGCACAGACGTCTTTTGGCCAGGGGTGTACTACCCGCTTTGGCATATAAGAAGACACTAGGATTAATAAATGGAAAATGATAGATGGCGGGCTGTTACAGATTTTACAATCAGGTTACTTATCTGACTTCACTCATTGCTTCTGCAGTCTATCCCCACTCCATATAGCAAAGAACCCCTTAATCCAGCTGCCCCTTTAACATGCCCATTGTGTAGCTTCTACCAATACTGTGCATGCTGTTGCCCTGTGTGGCCACATTAATGTACCTATAATGTTGCCTTATGTCAATTACTGCACAGTACAAATTTATACAGACCACAAATTCATACAGACCACAAGATCATGTGGCCCACTATAACCTCCTTCTATTAAATCGAGACCTCAGTTCAGACCCCAAATTAATGTGGACAAAAAAATGATAACAACAACAAATATATTATTTGTTATTAATAAATAATTAGGATACCCTAGGATTAGTAATTGACGAACATCTGTCGGGATGTTTCGCGAAGGCGTATTCGCGATCAAATGTTCGCGAACTGCTAGTTTGCGGCGGGCCCCATTGACTTTAATGGCAGGCAAACCTTAAACACCTTCATGTCATATTTGCAGCCACCAAATACTTACTAGAAGTGCATGAATAGTCCCACAACATGAACAGTGACATACCAGAGGGGGATCTTTGGCAAAAATTCCCACAAAAAATATGTATTTTAATCAGGGGCCATTTTTATGCGTCTTAAAGGGAAACTCTCAAAAATGTGCCCTGCTGGAGCCTAGAAAAGATTTGCTGTAGGACACTGGAGTACAGGCCCCAGAAATTAGGCATTCACCGGACAGAAAAGAACTTGTGATTATGTGGCTGGAGGTACATTAGGCGGTCACTGGCTAAAAATAATACTGTAGGCCAGTACAGGCCCCCAAAATTAGGCATTAACCTGACAGAAAAGAACTTGTGATTGTTTTAGATACAAATTTTACTGTAGGCCAGTACAGCTCCCCCCCCCCCTCCCCCAAAAAAAAAAACCTTAATCAGTATTTTGTGGAAGCAGTTATACAGAACGCCTGAATCAATATTTGGTGGAAAGAGATATATCGCACCCCTCAATCAGTATTTTGTGGAAGCCGTGTATAGCAGGCCTCAATCAATATTTGGTGTAAGCAGGTATATCGCACCCCTCAATCAGTATTTTGTGAAAGCTGGTATATATAACCCCTTAATCAGTATTTTGTAGAAGCAGGTATATCGCACCTCTCGATCAGTATTTAGTGGAAGCCGGTGTATCGCAGGCCTCAATAAATATTTGATGTAAGCAGGTATATCGCACCCCTCAATCAGTATTTTGTGGAAGCAGGTATATAGAACCTCTTAATCAGTATTTTGCAGAAGCAGGTATATCGCACAACTCAATTAGTATTTTGTGGAAACAGGTATATAGAACCCCTAAATCAATATTTGGTGGAAGCAGGTATATCGCACCGCTCAATCAGTATTTTGTGGAAGCCGGTGTATAGCAGGCCTCAATCAGTATTTGGTAGAAGCAGGTATATTGCACCTCTAAATCAGTATTTTGTGGAAGCAGGTATATTGAACCCCTTAATCAATATTTTGTAGAAGCAGGTATATCGCACCCCTCACTAAGCATTTTGTGGAAGCCGGTATATAGAACCTTTTAATCGGTGTTTTGTAGAAGCAGGTATATCGCACCCCTCAATCAGTATTTCGTGGAAGCCAGTGTATTGCAGGCCTCAATCAATATTTGGTGTAAACAAGTATATCGCACCCCTCAATCAGTATTTTGTGGATGCAGGTATATAGAACCCCTTAATCAGTATTTTGTAGAAGCAGGTATATTGCACCCCTCAATCAGTATTTTGTGGAAGCAGGTATGTTGCAGTCGTTTCAATAGCGTTTGTCCCTCTATCTAGCTGCGATATTGCAGCAGAACCGCACACAACTGCTACACAATACAAATGCACTATGATATACTATCTATGTTAGAAATTATATTATAAGTATATCACACCCCTCAGTATATCACTTCTATCAATAGCACACCTATACCAGTCCTTAAAAGGACTTTTATGGCCCTATTAGCTAGCATTTGGTGTCCCTAACAGCCTGTCCCTGCTCCACAAAGCAACCTCTCCCTACACTGACAAAAGACAGAATGTAAAATGGCTGCCGGATCAGGTTCTTTTTATAGGGTGGGGGTATGTCCATGTGCTGAAAAGTCTCAATTGGCTGTTCTGTCCCACCTAATGGATGTGTCATGGGTCAAAGTTCGGCGCAATGCAAATGAATATGTCGTATGCGAACATTGCCATATGTTCGCATGTTCGGTGAATCGCGAACGAGCAAAATTCGCCGTGAAACGACCGCCGGGTGAACCGCAAGGCCATCTCTACCTAGGATAATGATCCCCAAGTTAGGTCAATGAGAAGGCAAGGTAGGCTACCATCTCGGGAGCAGATCCAATTCATGATGTAGGTTTAACGGTCCCATGAGTGCTTCATTTCTGATGAAGATGACCACTCCAGAGACCTCTACAGAGTCATTTTAATTATTATTAGTGTTGATCATCTCGAAGTTAACAAAGTGAAAAATTCTAATTCACTGTGAAGCCAAATTTCCCGGTGCTTCAAGGTAATTAATCAATTTCCCTGAAATGGTGGTAAAAATTTTAAGAAATCATACTTACCTAATCCATTTGAGTGCAAAGAGGCCACCGCGGCCATCTTGCCTGAAGATCCCGCTGTGTGTCATTTCACGCCGCATCTTCAAGCAAGATGGCCTTGGTGGTCTCTTGATAAATAGATCGCAAATAGGCCAGCACTACTCACTGTTATTGCAATGATTCCAATGGTGGTGCCCGTAGCGTTGAATCCTGGTCCTAGGATTCCCGTAATAGCCAGAAAATGAGTAGAATAAGCCACGGCACTTCAAATGGATCCAATTGATTTCTTTATTACACCTTGTGCAGCAACGTTTCAACCAAACGGTCTTTATCATTTGTACTTACCTCATTCTCTTGATAAATAGATGAGGTAAGTACAATTACATTTTTTTTAGCAACCACTAAAATGCTTTAATATTGATCTCAGATTCCGCAATCAGCGATAAATGTGGCATCTGAGTGGTTCAAAGATGGTGAGCGGTGCAATCGCCGTTCCCTGTCATTGCACCCGCTACTTACAAAAAAATGTGCTTAGGGACGAAGTAATTCGCCACATAGCGAATGTTTTTTGTAAAATTCTGTGAATTAATCTTTCATGTGGACTGTAAAATAACAGCTTCTGGGCAGCAGATTTTGTTGTGTAAACAGCACTCTGCTGCCCACAGAAAATTACAATATCCATTGCTTCTTCACATACAGTGGAGGAGATTGTTGTATGTAAATGCAGCTCTTCTTCTACAACAAGGAGCAAGCAATTACAGGGCCTTCCCGATAATCATATTCTCCATTAGGAAGTGTAAATCCAGCATACGTTCATGCTCTTAACTACCATTGTGTCTAACCATCATCAGTTTCAGAACTCAGGATCTGTTCCTCAATTATTTAGGCTCTCATCCTAATTGTAAAGGGAGTCTAATATTACACTGAAAAACAAGTAATACATTTGGTATCATACATTTTCTCATGCTATGTTCCACAACAGAGAAACCTAAGCCTACTCAGGAGGTGAATCCCACTGAACCAGAGACCCCAGTTCTGCCTGAGAAACCAGTGATCCCCTAAGAAAGAGGAACCTAGTCCAGCAGTTCCATCCGTGGGAGAATCTTGTACATTCAACCATGATTCTGTGTCTCATGGAGATAGTGTAAAACTCAACTGCGTTACTTGGTATGTTACTTCTCTCTATATGTACTGTATATCATCTCCAACAGTGTGTAACTCACATCCTTGTCCTTTATAGTCTCTTAACACCTTTAACTGCATGTATTTTGCCCTAAAATCATTTTCATTACCGGTCTTCTATGGTTCGTATTTGTGAAAATGTTATTATATTCAATTAAATCCATGTTTTGACTTTTTAGTACTTGCAATGATGGCTCACTGACCTGTGTGAAAAATCTGGACTGCCCAGGTAATTTTATTTCCTCTTCATCTCTTTGTTTCAGTCCTGTAAATCATTACTTTATTACTCAGAATACTCACTGGAATATATTTACTGTCCATATAATGCCTCATCATCCAGGACACAGCCAATATAGTCATTTTTGTGTCACCACTAGTTGACATTATTTCCTTCCAACAAATACCTTAGGTCCGTTGTATCTTTATGTGTGATTATAGGTTCTCTGTTTTACATAAATCCTCAGTCAAGTATAGTAAAGTTATAATAATTTTAAGGGTGTATGATATTCTGTGCATTCTGTATCTCAGGTGTCTGTTCAGTGACTGGTTTCCAGATGATTCGTACCTTTGATGGGACATTGTATGAAACGCCTGGAGATTGTAGTTACATTTTGGCTAAGACTGCAGCCTTCACAATCAGCTTGAATAATAAACCCTGTTCAGAGTTGGGTGGTAACAACTATGTAGGTATTCCATTACAATGGGGTACAAGAAAAGCCCCAAATTTTATTTTACATTTGTCTGGTACCGTAATCTTTTTTCCGCCTCTGTTGTAGAATAAAGATGCAGTTTGTATTGAATCTGTAGACATTTACATCCCATCGAAAGCCAGCATAAAACTCCTTAATGATGGAAAAATCTTGTCAGAAGGAGAAACCACAGCTCTCCCTTACTTCCTCATAGGTATGTAAATATAGCATTATGAAGATCATGCCACCATCAGATGAAGACCTCTTCTAGAGATAGATAAACCTCAGTTGTCATTTGCTTTCATCAGTCCATCAAACATCAAGCTTCATAATATTAATACCATTGCTTCAAATTTAAATTAAGATATTAATAATCTGTCTTTCTTTCTAGACACTATTACCGTCATAAGAAGTTCTTCCACCTTCCTGGATGTGGTGAGCCCACTGTTTAACCTGCAGTATGACCTTACTCTTAACCGCCTATATGTTATCCTTGATGCCAGCTACAAAAACCAAACCAGTGGCTTGTGTGGAACTTACAATGACAATCGTAACGATGATTTCAGGTAAGTTTGTTTCATTGTACCCCATAACTAATATCTTACTCTAATATGTATGGAAGATGACTCTGGGCAGGTGGGGTGGAGGCTAGCTTGTTCTACTTGAAGTGGCCCAATGGGTTTTTGGAAATGTATTTTCAAGACAATATTCCATGGGAAAATAGTATTAAAATTAGCTCATGTTAGCCAAAAAGAAGCACAACCCACCTGAAATATGTTTTGGGGTTCCTGCCTTTTAGTACTTACAGAGCATGGTACTGGTTGGCTGGATAAGATGCCTTAGACACAGCTTATGGGGAGGGTAGTGCTTCCCATTTATTCCTCAATTCTTTCTTTTGGTAGGGTTTAAAAAACATATAGGGGGTCATTTACAATCAGAAATATGCCTATATTTTTTATTAGACCGGCAGTGGATACGCCAAAGTTATATATGCATTTAAAACTACAGTCTTAATAAATGACTCCCTTAGTACTTAAATGAACACTCAAGGCAAACTGAAACACCTTGTTATGTTATGCCCAGAGTACTGCATGATGATATGGAGCATGACAAGGGAATTAGTTGAATCTCTGTCTCATGCACTGCCTCCTTATACCTTGTCCTACCCTAGAACACAGTGTACTGGTTTTGCCAGGAGTGTTCCTTCAAAGAAAGGTTTCAAGTTCCATTTCATGAAAAAACTAGATAGTAAGTGGCTCACCTATCAAACCGAAGATGGAGACGGCACACCCCACTGGCTCACCCTATGCTTGTACTACAATCAAACTAAAATATAAAAGCACGGGGGGCACTCAATATCTAGCCATATGGACAACTAACTCCTTTTATTATACATCATAAAACACCTGGCTTAAAAATGCAATAAATACAATGAATATGATACATATGATGCATGCAATAAATACTGGGATAAATACTAGGCTAAAATGCACTGCTATAATGTTGCTGCGACTAACTATATGTATATACAATAGTTTACTGGTATTCTTGCACTTAATCCAAGTCCTCCTCCTTTCATTTAATTTCCAAACTGTGTATACAGTCTGTATGTTCACTCATTAGCGATGTGTATACAGTCAATTTGCTGAATGCAAGAAATAAATGACAGCGTAAGTGTTAGTACTTTACCACTCTCCGCCCATGTTCGGTCTTATCCTTTCGAGATGGATTCTTTCTTTTGTGGCCTGCCAGGACCTACGCGGCGTCCCACGTGATCCATCCATTTCCTCGTGGCGTCCCACATGACGGGGCAGGTGGCAGAGCGTGTCTTCTAGTTCCTAAACGTCTTCACCGCTGCAATAGTAAATGTAATTGGTGTGCCGAACTTCTTAATTTCTGAATCTCCACACACTACGCCTATATTTGGGCCACACAGGTGGGGTCCAGGTTTTATTGAATGCATCATATTTATTGCATTTTTTAGCCAGGTGTTTTATGATGTATAATAAACGGATTTAGTTGTCCATATGGCCAGATATTGAGTGCCCCCTGTGCTTTTATATTTAAGTTCCATTTCATACTGTTCACAGCTAGTATGGGAGTTATTCTGAGCTTTGAGGTTAAAGAGTGATTCGGAGCTTTTAAGTTAAAGAGGCAATCCTATTAGCGATTGACAGCTATCTCTGTTTGCACAGCCGTAGAGGAAATCACTCCTTGACTTCATACCCAGAATGAGCAGGAATTTCAATGAAATAAAATACAAGTTTTGCTGAATCTTTTCCCACAAAACTATATATCAATCTGCTCAGATCCTCCTGCTCTTTAACATGCTGCCTTCAGCTCAGACAGTATTTTCAATGTGACAGGTTCCCTTTAAGATGGGAAGATTATTTAAATACAATAATATTTAAATACCTCTAAGCTTTTGGTAATTTTTTATTTTCCTTTGTGCATTGCAGGAGCTCAAATGATATCACTGAGACTGTATCCAGCTTCTTCAGCAAATCCTGGAAGACACAATCCCAGTGCTCAGAACATGCAAAACAGTTGGAAGACGAAGGTAACTGCAATATTATTGAGAATCAAATATTTTAAAGGGTCATCTACATTTTTCGTAGGTACAAAAAACTTCACAGTTGTAATTGGGATCTGTGTTACATGCATATCCTGTGAATGAGGGGATGTATCCAAATACCCTTGGTGGATCTGAAAGGATTCCTTCTTCTGTCTGGTCAAGCAAAAGTGGCCAAAATTATTCTATGAGTATATTTTGCCTTTGACCTACTGTAGATTTAGATCTCAGAGAACTTGATCTTGATGGACAGATGTCAAAAATCTTTGTCTTATTATAATAGTGTCCTGTCTTATTATAACTGAATGGTTGGCTTACATGAGGTTGACACATTTCTGTTTATTCTCTACCAGATAAAAAAATTACTGCTGATTTGATCTGTTCTGAAGCCTTGGAAAGCTCCATCTTTGAAGACTGCATTCTTCTTATTGACACCCACTCCTACAGGATCTCTTGTGCCAATAGTGTCTACTACAATAAACAGATTGGACTTTGTGCAGCTTTAGCAGACTATGCTTATCGCTGTGGCCGGGCAGGAATATTTGTTCCAGTTAGTTCTTCATTCTCAGACTGCAGTGAGTTTTATTGCTATTTTTGAAAAATCAACCAGTATTAATGCTTTCAGTGGAGAGATTGGAGGAGTGTTATTAGTACTATTACTCCAGTTTTCTGGCCATTAAAAAAATATGGCGTTTCTAAGCATTACAGCCCCCCCCCCCAAACTTTTATTATCCGAAACAGCATGTTGTATCTCAACACCTTATGTTGGTTAGTAACATGCAGCATACAGTTCAAACTACACTAGGAGCAAGCATGGATACCTTAGCAGTAACCCCAAGAAGGACTGATTAAGATAAGTGATTCAGGTTTGATTTGCGTTTTCCTCATGCATAATGTGAACTGGTATGTGGCTTTCTCCACAAGCACAGAAAGGAATCATCTCAATAGTCATGATGTCTGTCAATGTTTAGTCATAGACAAAAAATGCCTCCTAACCATCAATGTTTTTTTAATTACACTTTCAGCTCCGACTTGTGAAGGGGATATGACTTTAATTACAGATGATACCTTCTCACAACACGATTGTGCTGAATTCTCTACTACACACCTTATAAAAATTACATCTTCTATCCCACTGAATGAAGCTTGTGTCTGTCCTCCTGACCTCTACTATGATGCATCTCTGAATAGTTGTGTGTTGGGGTAAGGGCACTTTAATATTAGCCTTATATGAGAATGAGTCATGTTGTGCAATAATCATGATTAGAGATGAGTGAAGTTTTGAAAAATTTGATTCGGCAGCTTTGTCGAATTTTGACAAGAAATTCCATTCATTAATAAATAATTTGTCACGAATCTCTATGTTAAAACCCTATTCAGTCAATCAATGGGATCGTTTTTAACAGCTGCCTAGACAGAAGTGCACCTGTCTAATGGCCATTAAAAGCGGTAATACACTAGTGCAGTATGGCCTTTTGGGTTTAAAAGAAAATAATTATTCCCCTCATCCACTTGGCTCATCCAGAGGCAGTCCACCCCTCTCTTCAGTGGAAAAGACATGCCGAAACGACCTGCGCTGAGCGTGGTGATGTCCAAGCATAATCACGTGGTGAGTGACGTCATCACATCACTGCGTACTCCCAGCGTGATCAAGTGGTGATGTTATCACTGATGATGTCACCATGTGATCACTGGGAACACGCAATAACATCATGACACTCAGTGCAGGGCAGGTCTTTTCTACTCAAGAGAGGAGCGGACTGCCTCTGCCCAAGCTTGTTGATGAGGTGAGTATTTTTTTATGTTCTTTCTAAGACCACTGTAGCCAACATTTTAGGGAAAACGATTGGTTACCACGAAGCACAAGGAAATTTGGCTTTGTGACGAATTGAATTTTTCCTACACTTCGGATCAAATTCCTCTTTAGATGCTTCGATTCGCTCAACATTAATCATGATCTACTATTGAGAAGGGCAACTTGTTCTCACCAATGAATTGCAGAAACCCAACCACTAGCCCAACGCTTGACTGAACACATACTATTATATATTTATATACATCTGCATTATTTGTGACCATTCAAATATATTTCTCTCTTCCAGAGATTCATGTCCTTGTTACAACAATAACCATCTGTACAAGTTAGGCGAGACTATAACCCAGGCCGATGGACAAACATGGTAAGGAATATATTTACTGAATTATTCCAATTCTTTCACTAGACAGATAATGGTTATGGTCGGCATAAGAAAAATGGTTGAAATTCATATATCACTTGTGTTTTTCATTTTAGCCCTTGTGAGAGATTATTGCAATGTGGTGACCCAGAAATACCCCCAATAGGTGAGATTCCTGGAATCTTGATTTTGTATTTTAATAAGTAACTGATCTCATGATATATCATTATAAAAATGCTTTGCTGTGGAGGTAACTTGCTTGTTTTTCATTTTGACAGAGGTGGAAAAGTGCCCTGAGAATGAAATCTATTCAGATTGTTTAGCTGGCTTTGGAAAGTATTGTGAGCCCTCTTGTAGCAACTTGGCTATATTCGAAAACGGATGTATCCTTGAATGCGTTCCAGGATGTGTCTGTAAATCTGGGTAGGTAAAGTCAATACCCAAGATTTGTGGTCATGAATGATAGCTCCAGTAATATGAAACTAGAAGGCCCATTAAGAGATCTTAATGTAAAATTACGGAATATAGGTAACTGTCATGAAGAGTTAACCTCTTCGCGAACACAGGCTTTTTTTTTATTTTCTCTGGTTTTTTAAACACTGCCTTCTAAAAGCCATAACTTTTTTCTATGCACATTGCCATATGAAGCCTTGTTTTTGTACTTTCTTATGTCACTTTAATTAAACTTTAATATGATGTATTGGGAAGCTAGAAAAGAAAAAATCTAAATGAATCTGTTGCCAGCAAATTCCCTATCAAACTGATTACATAGACACATAGCTATAGTTCACCTGAATAAAATGTGTTTTTCCATTGTTGGTCCATTGTTGGTCAGTTTCTGAGTTATATATTTTCTTAATATGCAAATTAGACCTTTGGTGCAACAAGGGCATCACCATTGCTCTTGGCTCTTGTTGCACCACAGCTCCCCTCCTTTCTGTGGCCAACCCCTTCCTTATTGCTTTGTGACTGCCTGGCCCTGTCAATCAAAGCAGTCGGTGAGGGGCTGCCCACAGAATGGAGCTTCGGTGCAATTTGAGCAACGGTGACACCCTCAATGCACCAAATGCCTATTTTGCATATTAAGAACAAGTATCATAATTTGGGAATGGAGCCTCAAATCAAAAATAGAAAAGCAGCATTTTAACCAGGTAAACCACAGCTATGTGTCTATACAAACAGTTGGACAGGAAGGTTGCTGGTGACAGATTCCCTTTAACTTTACAATAAAAAAGACAGCACGATTACAGTCAGTACAATACCAAACTTTTATAAATAACTTTTATATTCTTCGGCCTAAGTGCTGTGTAAAGCTCCTCTTTAGTTTTATTAATAACATTTACTATAGGTCTATGTGTGACTTTTTGATAATATTTAATATTTTTGATAATATCTCTTGAAAATGAGAGCTACACTGTGATTGGGTGCTATCAACAACAAAGACAGTTTTACTTTTAGACAGTTTCATAACTCTGATCCAAAGTTCCTATTAAGCCCTGCATGAGGCAGGACCTAATAGAAGCTTAACAACAGCAGGCCTGGGAGCTTTCACCATTCTCACAGCTACTATAGTAACTGAAGGAAAATCAATGGTGATTTTTAAGTCACCCTTCATTTGAATTCACAATCAAGAATATGTATATTATTAATGGGTTGTTACCTTAGGAAAGTCAGTATCTATTAGTCTTAATATGGCATGTGGAAGTGGAAGGT
Source organism: Bufo gargarizans (assembly GCF_014858855.1). Lineage (NCBI taxonomy): Eukaryota > Metazoa > Chordata > Amphibia > Anura > Bufonidae > Bufo > Bufo gargarizans. Next base: position 565,998,115 of record NC_058081.1, on the reverse strand, counting down.
CCATTGCTTAAGACCCCTCTCTGTTAGTCACAAGTGAGGAGCCAAGACTTACAGCAGGTTCCATTATCAGGGAGTCTATGCAACCATGCATTAAATGGTCACCTATTTATTTGAATGGTAGGTATGTGAAACCAGATATCTCCTGCAGTGGTCACAAATATGCAGCCACCTTCAGCTTTTCACTGGAATAACAGCCAATCACTGGGGGTTTTAGATGCTAGATGTACACCAATCAACTAATCATCAGATAAGAAAAGAGGTTGTCCAGATAGATGGAAGAACTCCTTTTAGGGATAGAAAAAGGGATTAGAGTATTATTCAATGTGAATATGTCGCTTAGTATAAACTAAACTGTATAATCTGCTGAAGGTTTAAGCTGTTGGAGGATACAGGAATGCATAAAATGTGCTATGCTAAACTTTGCAATTATTTTAGTCTTCTGAGGAGCAGTGATGGAAGTTGCATACCACTAAATGAATGCCCTTGTGTCCATGGAGATGAGTTGTTTCAACCAGGAGAGACACTGGCCCAGGACTGTAACACTTGGTAAGCCTCTTGCGGTGTTGACACTTGTTGTCTATGACTAACACATATTAGACATATTAAACACATTTATTACTATTTCTATATCTAACCCTGGCAAATGTTACTGTACATTTTTGTTAAAAAATTATTCGCTGCTATATTTGCATATTTATTCGATTGCCTTACATACCTTCCTTTGGATTTTAAAATTGGTCCTAAATTAAAAAATGACCATAAATTAAATTCCATAAAAATAATTTGATTTAATAAAATACTAAACAAATTATCAAAAAATCCATGTTTACTTTATTTTTATTACAGCACATGTGAAAATGGAAAGTTCTCATGTACCAATAACCAATGTAACAAAGTGTGTAATGCTTACGGTGGATCACAATTCTTCCTTTTCGACAATGTCTGGAAAACTTTTACCACAGGAAAATGTGCAATTGTGCTAGTTGAGGTTAGTTGTAAAAATTGGGATTTTATATCTGTAAATAGACTGAAAATAATATTTCCTGAAGTATTTTACATATAGAACAATATTCATAATGTCCCTCTCTACAGTAAACTATAAGAATATTAGTCACCCAGAGGTTTTGTGAGATTATAAAAGCATGAAGCTACATGTTATTACAGATTGAGTGGAACCACTGTGCCTAAAAATTAACATCAGGAACCCTAAGGCATAAGGGGAAATAGACTTGGGACTAGTTCAGACTTGGATAATAACTTCAGGAACCCAAACCCTTAGAGATATGGACTTGGATAACTTCAGGAACCCAAGCACACAAGTAGTAGCAAGCAGACATGGTAATAACTTCAGAAACCCAGAAACACTTTCCAGGAACATACAGATACAAGGCAAACCTTTAGGGGCAGGCTTTAGACTTCTGAAGCAAACATTGTTGCGCAGAACCAGACATTGCTGAACAGCTATGGTCTGGCGACACACTTCAGACAGAACGTACTCCAAACAGGCAGAACTCAGGAACTAAATAGCAGAACTAATAAGCACATAATGGACAACAGGTACAGATTCAGACAGATTCAGGCACAGACTGGTGAATTAACCCCAGAACCAGTATGGAGAGAGCACACATCACAACAGAACTATTCACACTCACAAGTAAACAGCGGCCAGTATGCACGGAACAGAGGCGGATGTGCACTGCCACACAGACATATGGTCCTAGGAACAGTGGCACACAATGAACGGGCAAGTAACACAAATTCAAATATCTATATTTTTCAATTATTTTCCCTTCTAGTCTCGTGAAGGTGAAAGCCCATTCTTCAAGGTTATAATGAAGAATGATCCAAATGCAGACATGGGAGGAGCTCTACTTAAGAAGACTATCTACATCACATTTGAAGGAGCAAGTGTAGTGCTGAGTGAATTTGACACCACAGTGGTAAGACTTGTACAAAGCTGTGCAGTAAACAACTTCGTCTTGAAGGGCTGAAAGGACTTTAAATGTATTTTATTTATTGTAGAGATTGGTGTCATCAGATCTTTGAAATTACATAGTTTTTTGGATGTCTTATATTTGCAGGCATATGAACTAGGCAGTAGGACTCAATTAAGAACTTACAGATCTGGATTCTATGTGGTGGTCACTTTCCTGGAGGGTCTTGCTGTGTACTATGACCAACATCTAGATGTTATCATTCAACTGGAACCAAAACTACAGGTATGTTACGACTAACTTGGATTTAAAAACGAAGGGGGTCATTTATATATTATAGATTAGGTGTATTTCAGGCATAGATGGAGGCACAACGGTTAGTTACGCCTCAATCTACAACTTCTTTCCACTCGCACCAGGTCTGAAAAGGGGCTGTGGCAGGGTCAGGAAGGGGCTTGACCAGCTTCCCTGACAAAATAATCTTCATTTATGCAGTTTTCTGGTGTAAATGAAGCCAGAAATCTACAGCCGTTCTGAGCTTTTGTAGATTTCTGGTTAGGGGAAAGGAGGAGGATGTACCTAATTTATGACAAGGCATGCACCTCGTCATGAATTAGGAGCATCCTCTGGCAGTGCAGGGGATATCAATACTGGCACAGAAAGTGCCAGTCTTGATAAATCTCCCCCATTGAATGTGAACGCTATGAAGCGACAGTACCACCACTATTCTGTATATGGGATGCAACAAATTGTTTAAAAGGAATCTGTCACCACAGTTCTGGACTATTAGCTGCAGTAATACATAGCAGTAGTACTACACATAAGGAGACCAGATCGACATTTTTTATTTTCCTACTGCAACCATTCCCCCATTGTTAGCACTGAATGCTGTGCTGAAATTAACAGCTTGGACTATGACAATGCATTTTAGTGCAGCTTTAAACTATTGATTTTCCCTGAAATGGCAGTAAAAATAAAAAAATCATACTTACCTCATCCATTTCAGCATGAAGAGGCCACTGAAGCCATCTTACTTGAAGATCCTCCACGAAATCTCATGCGCAGTGATGCATGACGTCACCACACTGGCCAACATGTCATGTGATGTCACCTTGCACTGTGCGAGATTTTGTGGTGGATCTTCAAGCAATTTCGTCACAAAGCGTGTTTTATTGTAAAATGCGCTAAAGCAGCAGAATTGAATTTTTAAGAACTTTGCTTATGTGTAGTCATAGACCATTGAGGATAGTTAACTTCTTTTGTTTGGATACAGGGCAAAGTTCAAGGTATGTGCGGTGATGCTGATGGAACCACCACTAGTGAGATATCCATTAGTAATATGGCTCAATATGCCTCTCAGTTCCTGTATGATGAGGTAGGTGACCATTCACACACATACATACTCACACAAACACACACTCTCACATACATACACATTTTTTTAATACAATTTTTTTCATTTTTGAACAGTGTCCTGAAGTGCCACCTCCTCCTCCTGTTACTGATAATCACAAGGCATTTGTGGAGAAACGATGCAGCCTTCTTAGGAGTGATGAGTTTTCTGAATGCAACACATTGGTAGGACTTGTTCTTCACTACTATATTTGTGTTTGTAAATGTAATTTTTTAGGTATTCTTTTTATTACTAACCTTCAACAGAAATAAAGGTTGACAGCCTTGGTAGCCATGTAAAGTGAATGGTACTAAGGCTTTTTGTCATTTTAGAGAACAACTTACATAAGGTATAAAATACTGTAAAAATGTACTGAGTACAAATTGTTTTCCTAAAAGGTGAATGTGGAGCCTTACTACGTGGCTTGTGTTGAGGAAACCGAGGCCTGCACAGAGGGGGAAAGCTGTCTTTGTTTCTGCACTGCCTTGGCAGCTTATGCCCGTGCCTGTTGCCGCAAGGGTATCACCATTGAATGGAGAAGTCCTGACACATGCCGTAAGTCTTTTTTTTTCTTCAAAAAGTTGTATTATTGTGTTGCCTCTAAAGTTTTATTGATTACTTAAATGGTCTATTCTGTTTTGTTTCAGCATCTCCTTGTGAATATTACAACAGAGGTAAGATATAGCTTTTTACTGACTACCAGAACTGAATGATCTTAAATAGTGTATTAAAGATGACGTCTACTAATAATTGGAAACTTTTTGTCTTAAGGTGCTGGAGAAGGTCCATACCGCTTGGTAATGATGAACGGCAAAAACTTAGTGTCTCATAACAAGACAGTGTCACTGGAAGATGATACTCCTGGCAACTTGAAGGCTAGCTTCATGGTCACTCCAAGCCTTTATGTGGACCAACATAAGAGTATGTGAAAAATGTTTTCACAAATGTCATGTGACCTCAATGCTCAACCAACCCACAGAATATTTAATGTACAGCTTGAGTAATTAACATTGACTCCTTTTTGTTTCTTTATGTAGATGGGAGAAGGTTGATCTCCTTGGAGTCTGCACAACACCAGAACTACTTTATTGTACAGAATGATGATGGAAGTCTAAGCCTGATGAAGTGGCAACCAAGTGTAGAATTCCGTAGAAAAGCTACTTTTGTTTTGAGACCAAGTCGCTGGGTGAACGGATTCAATGCTCTGGAATCCTATTTATCACGAGGACTTTATCTTTCCAACAGTGGCGAAGGTCTAGTAATGTCGAAAGTGAAATCAGCAAATATGCTGCAGATGAGCTTCAAACTTATCGGTAAGACCTTCTGTCCCAATTCGAATATATGCACTTAAATGTTATTTCACGAAATTTAAGACCTAAACACTGCCTATTAATTTTCAGAGGAAAGCTTTGGCTTGCCATCTTTCTCTATATGTACCTGGAAATACAAAGCATGTGGAAATCCATGTATTCCAACATGTCAGGATCCTATTGGTACAAAGTGCACATTGACTCTCAAGTAAGTTACACTAAACATAAACCATAAACCATGTTTTAGAGCAGGCCCATTAGGAAAGTTCCTGATAAAAAAAATCTTGTAGTTTATCATGTTATATACTATATTTTAGTATGTATATAACATCTATTAAACTGTTATATTTTGCACATTTCTTAGGGTTGAAGGTTGCTACCCCATGTGTGCCCCAGGAATGGTCTTTGATGAAATTACTCATCGTTGTGTACAGTTTGAGGATTGTAAGTTTTTATGTGTCAACTTTTCCTTACAAAACATTGGTGTACATGGGTATCTATGGGTTTATTAACCTTGAATTATTTTTTCCTAGGTGTCACTCCGACTGTTGAGCCCCCTGTGGTAAAATATCACATTTATTTATATTTTAATAAAACTATTGTTAAGGAGGATAGCCAATGTATATGCCTCTACACTGATGAATTACACTTCACTTCTCATATCTGCGTGTAGGCTAGGACAAAGTCAGCAGGGCTCATGCACATGAACATATTTTCTTTCCATGTCCGTTCTGTTTTTTTTGCGGACCGTATACGGAACCATTCATTTCTATGGGTCCGCAAAAAAACAGAAGGTACTCGGTATGTATTCCATGTCCGTATGTCTGTATTTCTGTTCCGCAAAAAAATAGAACATGTCCTATTATTGTTCGCATTACGGACACGGACGGTACTGTTCTTCTAGAGGCCAGCTGTTCCTCGCCGCAAAGTACGGAATGCACACGGGCATCATCCCTATTTTTTGTAGATCCGTTTTTTGCAGACCGCAAAATACATACGATCATGTGCATGAGCCCTAACCCATTTCCTCCAGATTATCAGGGGTCCGACACACTGCACCCCCGCCGATCAGCTGTTTGAAGGGAAGGCAGCGCAATGAGAGCTGTTTTCTCTGCTCTGTTCACCTGCTCACCGCACCATTTTCAGTGATGAGCAGGAAAAAAGAGCAGAGAAGGCAGCACTCATACGAAGAAAAAAAGCAGACAACCGCTTTAAAGACACACTTACAAAACATACAGGATAATACAGCCCCACATATGTACCTCTTACATCTAGTGATGTCTACACTCTGATGTAAATATTCTCTTTCCTCATCTTCTCCATTCAGACCAGATCACCATGATGATTTCTTTCAGCCATCTCTTCTCTCTGCAGAGTTTTTCATCATTCTTTTTCATCATCCTCTCACCTTCTGAACACCCCATCCTGCCATCCCTAATACTGTGCCCGTTGTACTCCCCAATACTATATTGCCAAAACAGTTACCCTGAAAATACTGGTACCACACAGATAGTGTGCCAGTACAAAAAATACCCCCTTACATTTTAGATCAGACCCCCATATCAAACCTCATTTGATACCCCCCATCTCAGATCAGACCTTCTTTAGACCTCTATGTCAGACCCCAAAACAGACCACCATTAGACCTCCATGTCAGAAACCTCCATCTCAGACCAAACCCCCCATTTACCAGACCTCAGACTAGACCCCATCAGACCTCTCAGACCCCCCATATCAGACCTCAGACCAGACCTCAGAGCCCTATATCAGACTCCCATTAGACCTCCAGAAACCTATATCAGACCCCAATCAGACCTCCAGACCCCCCATTTCAGACCTCAGACCCCCCAATCAGACCCCGAGACCCCCATATCAGACCTCAAATCAGACTTAAAAATAAATTAATTAATTTACCTCTACTGCTCCACTGCCACTCTCCAGGTCCTGTGGTCTCCCAGGTTCTCTTCCCAGGGCCCGCGCTGCAGTCAACTGACCTTCTGCAGCATCAGGTAATCATGCGCCCTGTACGTCCTGATGCTACAGGCAGCCAGGACACAGCAGCGTGAGACCTGAGAAGAGCAAGCAGGAGGAGGGGTAAGTACAGCACTCACAGCACTTCTCTCCCTGCCTCCTGCATACTAGTGAGCGCTTCCATAATAGAAGCGCTTACTAGTGTTCTCTTTATAAGATGCAGTGCATCTTATAAAAGGAAAAAGTACAGTGCCACTGCTGGCAAAGGGGGCATTGGTCACAGGCTGTGCCGATGCCGCCCGAGGCGAGATTCTCATCTCGCCTGATAGCAAAAGCGGGCCTGGTGAGGGCGTACCCCAACCCTTTCAGGATACTGTGTTAATCTAATGGCAGTTTTCTGGCCAATAACTTAACACTCATTGCAGCTGTCATAATGCAAACACACCCTGCTTTTTAGAAAGGATGTGTCTGTGTGCCTCCAACAGGAGGGTACAAAATACACATTTTAAAATTAACATCGGTATCTGCCCTTTGTCTTTACTGGTTTTTATGCACCGTGCCTTATATGTCTTCAAATTACAGAAACTTTTCATAGTAATTATGTGTTCTGCTTCCAGACTGGATGTGAAAATGTTCACTGTACAGTGGATACTTGTGCCGATGGGCAATACCTTCAGCAGGTTTCTACAGCAGACCCTTGCTGCCCACATTTTGTGTGCGTTGGTATGTATCTATTAAAGCCGAACATTATAATTAAATATATAAATGGGTACAGTGTTTTACTAATGTAAATAATGTTGTTATAAGAAATATTAATTATTTGTGATTATTAATAATTGATATTAATGTCAATAATTAATATTAATGAATAGGTGTAAGAAGCTACTGTTGACTCTGCCTATTTCCTAACTCTACCTTTCTGTAACTTTACTTTCCTGAAACTCTGTGCATGTACTAGACCAGGCATCCTCAAACTGCGGCCCTCCATCTGTTGCAAAACTACAACTCCCAGCATGCCCGAACAGCCTACAGGTATCATCCTACAGTAGGGCATTGTGGGAGTTGTAGTTTTGCAACAGCTGGAGGGCCGCAGTTTGAGGATGACTGCACTAGACACTGCGGTGACTGAAGACTATGTACTGTATTTTAACAATAAAATATATTTATTAAAACAAATATAAACTCTAATATATATATATATACACTGCCTGTCCCCAAAAAAAGTCGCCACCAAAAAAAAGGTCACGCACTCTAAGGATATGATGTCACTTTGAGGATTCAGCAGCGGGGGTGGGGGGCGGCACCTGTGATTGGGGGACATTACTGGGCACATATAAGTATATATATGTATATTACTGTGGCGGTATATATACTGTATGTATATATATATATATATATATATATATATCTACACAACTAGGGGATTTATATATATATATATATATATATATAAAATCTGGCACTTCCTTCTTCAATGCAACATTATTATATAGAGGTGTTTTACTATACTGTACATTCTGGGTGCTGGAATATTTAAAAAGATCATGTCACACTCCATCAGATGCTATATGATTTCATTAACCTTCGAGAGCTGAAAAATTGTATCTATGTATATGAATCCACGGAAGAACTTCCACCGCTGGCCAGGTGGACTGCTTTTGAAGCCTCCCATTGACTATCCATACAGTACATCTCACGAAAACATATACTGCACAGACCTTCATAAGTGCAGTTTGTGCAATGCACACAATACTATATACTTGCACATAAGATATCACAAACATTTGTGTCAAATCTCTGCAAAATCTATATCCACAGCAGTTATTAAATATGGTTTGATAGAGAGAGGCTAGGTGGGCACATATTGGGGATTGGTATGGTTACAATCCAATCACGTTCAGTAGCTGACTTATAGGGCTCAGTTTGGCTTTGGAAAGTATTGGTTTATCTTGCGCCTTAACCACAATGCAACTTATACAATAAGTTCCCTTCATATGTGAGAGGGGAAAGTTTGCTTCCCCTAATGTCTTATGATTAATATTGTCTCCCAATGTATTTTCTTGTAGACTTGACAACAACCACCCAATCGACTACGCCATATGTGAGTATCTGTCAATTTATGACCTTCTTCACTGCTGTATTGTAGCTTTTTTTTGTTGGATTGCCAAAATAATTTTGACACTTTAGCTTTTTACTAGTATAATGTTAGCATTTTTTTTTTTTTTTTGTGGTTTAGGTTTGGGAATGCTTAGATGATACAAAGCATAGATGTAATATCAGGATGCAGATTCATTCTCATTTACTGTTTCTTATAATAGGAGGAGTGCAAAGATGTCACATGTAAATTTTCATAACTGATGAGTCGAACTTCATGGCTTATGTCTCTGTTTGCTTTACAGTGTGCGGGTGTCATCTGTCCAGCTCTACCAGAGTGTGACAGATTGGTGGAAGTGACCTCACAAAATCCATGCTGCAAGGAATATGAGTGCGGTGAGTGTTTTTTATCTTTCACATTTATTATCTCAGTGAAGGCAGTGTTCACATCTGCGCCAGGCTGACCGTTGTTCTGATCCGTCAGGATAACAAAGTAATAACAAAAAACAGATCCAGTATGAGTGCCGTAAGTACTCATGGAAAGAGTCACTACCAGGGGCGTAGCAATAGGGACAACAAGGGAAGCAGCTGTTGTAGGGCCTGAACCCAGAAGGGGCCCACCCAGGAGGAAGACTAAAAGATGTCAGGGTCCACTCAACACTATTATACAATGACATTATAGACAGTGACAGTATATATAGTGACATGACATACAGTATATACGTATAAGAAATGGATGGCGAGAAGTGAGTAGATAAAATCCTGCATAGATGTTTCTGGTTCTGAGTGACCCATAGAGATACAGAACATTCTTTGTTGCTCTGCTCAGTGAGAAGGTACTGTGACTCTTATAAGGAAGGTCATGTCGCTTACGTCTTCTAAACAACTTGAAGGTCAAATTATTATATTGCTCCTACTTTTCTTATAACACATTATTTTTTCTTTTCTCTTTAGTTCCTCCTCCTACAACTGTAAGTATACTGATATTTGCCATCTGATATATAATATATTGTATGATTGAATATGGAGGCCAGAATCTTTAAAAGTCCCCGGTATACACAGAATACATTAACATTTATTTTGTGTTTTAGGCCCTTTTTAGGTCTATGTATGATTTGGAAAATATCACTGAACGGATACAACCCTAAATTATCTCATATATCCGCTTTACTAAAAAAAAAAAAAAAAAAAAAAAAACATTGCCCTACAATTTAGATTAGGAATAGTTCTATCTCTATCGTTACCTTCCCTCTAGGTACAATCTCTACTATTCCTTAGGCTACTTTCACACTGGCATTTTGAATTGCGTTTGTGAGATCTGTTTCATGAATCTCACAAATGGTTCAAAACGGATCAATTCAGCCCCAATGCATTCTGAATAGATAAGGATCCATTCAGAATGCATCCGTTTGGCTCCGTTCCGCCTCCATTTAGTTCTGGATGCGAAGCCAAACGGATCCGTCCTGACTTACAATGTAAGTCAATTATTTAAATCCCAATTATTTAAATCCCAAATATATTTGAGTCTTAATTAAGTGTGTATTACAGTATTATTAACCATTGTCTGTCACGTTAATATATTTTGTGTGTATGTATTTTAGACGCCATGTAAAGATGTCGTCTGTGAGCCACCACCAACATGTACTAAGAATGGTGCTAAACTGGTAGAAATCCCATGGTCTGATCCCTGCTGTCAACACTATGAGTGTCGTAAGTCCTTCTGCCCATACAACCATTGTTATTGTAATGACGTCCATGGACTACATTAACTGATCAATGGATCCGGTTTTCTCTATTTTTCAGAATGTCAGGAGACCTGCAATCCTCCTCCTACTTGCAGTGATTTAAGTCCGCCAGTAAGAATTGGAGACCCTAATGTTGAGTGTTGCCCAGAGTATGACTGCCGTAAGTACTCATGGAAAGCGTCACTATGTAGACCAGGGGGTTGGGTATAACCATCCTTATAGCTGCTAAAGTTCAGACTCAGACGATTCCACTGAAAATGTTCCATGAAGATTTCTGTTTGTTTCTTTGACAGCCCCTATATCATCTACCCCAGCTTCATCTACCCCAGGCAAGGTACAGTCATGCACTTTGATAAACTTCTCAGAAATGATAAATATCAAACATATAACTGATGAGTCGAAATTCATGGCTTATGTGTCTGTTTGCTTTACAGTGCGCGGGTGTCACCTGTCCATCTCTACCAAAGTGTGAAGAAAATTACAGATTGGTGGAAGTGACCTCACAAAATCCATGCTGCAAGGAATATGAGTGCGGTGAGTGTTTTTTACCTTTCACATTTATTATCTCAGTTAAGACGATGTTCACATCTGCGCCAGGCTGACCGTTGTTCTGATCCGTCAGGATAACAAAGTAATAACAAAAAACAGATCCATTGAATGATTTCCATGACGGATGTAAATTTAACAAATTCCGCTTGCATCTGTCACCCATTGACTTCAACTCAAAAAAATATACAGGAATCTGTATTCATCACATATCCCTATTTTTGGGTGAAAAAAAGCCCTGCAAAAATGACTTTTTCTTCTGCCAAAAATAACAAAATGCAGACAGGGTAAACAGTAACAGCAAAAAGGATGCTTCCATTGAATATAATAGCATTATACTTTTTTTTTTTTTAAGTGAAAGCTAGTTCTGTCTGATCACAACAACTGATTCTCCTATGTATAATTTATTTGTCTATATGTCAGGCTGCCTGTCTATTGCTGTTCTGTTGTCTTCCTATCTCTCTATATCTATATCTATCTATCTATCGATCTATCTACCTTATACCCGTGAATCTATTATAACACTATGAGGCATGTTTAGATGCCTCCACATCTCGCCGGAAAACATTCATTTTAATTTAAAGGCATTGTCTCATGTCAGACACTGTTGGTGTATCACCAGGATTTGTCATCCATGTCAGATTGGTGCGTGTCCCACCTCTGGGACTTGCACTTATCTACAGAACGTACCACTGAAAGTGAAGGAGAGCACACTGAGCATGTGCAACATGCTCTGCACCCATTTCTATGCAGCTGCTCTACATTCACTTGGAGGGTCCTATTCTAGAAATATGACCCGCACCTATCTCACATTGGTGGAGTATCCTAGCGATATGCCACCAGTGTCTGAGATGAAACAACCCATTCAAATGAATGTTTTCAGGCGAGATGGCGAAGCATCTCAACATGCCATGCCATGTGGTATTATGATAGTTAAAACCTCTTTAATTTACCTATATTGCACTCTTTCAGATGAATACAATTCTATATGTACAGTATATTTCTGTTTTTGAGTTATACATAGAGATACAGAAACACTTAGTTGCTCTGCTCAGTGATCTAAATGACTATATTGCACCTACTTTTATAAAATATTCTTTTCTTTTCTTTCCTTTCCAGAACCTATCACTATTTCTGTAAGTATATTACTAAATACCATCTGGTGTATAATATATTGTATGATTGAATCTTTAAATGCCCTAGGTCACTGTCAGATTGCGGTGCCTGGGGACCACCAGTAACATTTATTTCGGGGCCCATTGTACAAGTACATATAAATATTAGTTGACCCTCATTTACAAATCCCTAAAACTGCTACAAACCCACATTTATGTTCAGAAGTTACCTGCTGTCTAGCCTTCTCTGTCCTGGAGACATTGGGGGAGACACAATGACAGCGCTGGGAGTTTTCACAAGGCCATAGGTTGTCATAGCAACTGATCAGAGCCTCTTATTTCACAGAGGGGATTCTGATCTGAGCCCCCTCTTTCTGTCTAACCCCTCGAATGGCTTGGTCTCTATTCACACAGCATCTGAGGGGTTAAATTACCAGGATTGGTGTTATCTCTGATCCTGGTCATTGCAGCTGGGCGCCAGGTCTATTACATAACTGACAGTCGCCATGTATGGAGTGGGATAAACTCATGAGGCGGCTCCATACACTTACACTGCACCAAGGACACACAGTTACATCGTGGCCTTTCTAAGAGGGGGTTGGGGGGGGGGGGGGGGTTGAGGTGTGAAATTAAGTTAGGGTTGAATTAGGAAAATTCAAGGCTAATTTTGTTCACAATCCTCATCTCTTGAATAGACGAGAGGGCAGTTATAATGAACTTCTCTTCTGTGGAGGATCTGTCCAGTCCTTCATCATACAGACAATACACTGACTTATTAAAAAACACTGTGTAATGCTTCCTTCCGCCTGTGATGGCGCTGCAGGGAGGTTGAATATCTACCAAGTTCCCCCATAGATTACAGTTGAACACTCTGGTTCCCTACAGGGGAAGATTTTGTGATCATCTTATTGTCAAGGGACCTTCTAACAAGTAGGGATTGTCCAAAGCAAGCAGATAACTTCTTTAGTGACGTGCCATTTTGCGCAATGTTTGGTTTATATATACAGTACCCGAGTCAGGAGGTGGCATAAGAAAAGAGAGGTTCTAAAATGCCTAGTTAGGTGCCGCACATTTTTCACGTCATGTGTCATAAATTCACACATCCTATGGCACTATTGATGAATTCTCCCCATTGTGTATTTAAAATACTGATTATTTGCTCTTCATTTCTAACTTTTTTCATATTTGTTTTTTGGCACTATTGATTAATCTTCCCCATTGAGTATTGAATTATATGGTTTTTTTTGTAATTGTTGTATTTATGGTTGATTTATAACTTTGGTATTTCATCTTTTTACAGACTCCAACCCCCAAGGTATGTGACATGATATATTATTTTGGTCAGTTTTGGAATAGATGGAATGACTTGAATGACTAATGAAAGGGAGCTGGAGTTGTATGAATGTTGTATCTCTTGCTTGGTGATATAGAAATAATATGAATGCTTTTTTCTCATGTTGACAGCAATGTGATCTAGTCACGTTTTCTGTGGACAACTGCGCCCCTGGGGAAAAACTCCTTGTGAAACCAAACCCAGAGAATCCAGACTGTCCGATGTATGAATGCGGTAAGTGCAGAGCCGTTTCTGACACTCACGACCACTGCACCCTGTCCCTTAGTTGACAATACTGTAGTAATCTAGCAGAGAATCCAGATGAGTGTCTTTGGTGAGATCCCTATCTTCTCCCAGCACAATCAGCTGTTCTCATGTGATGTGAGAAACAGCAACTTGTCTGCAGACCCCAAACCCCGTCCCAGAGCAGCCACGGAGTGCTCAATGTGCAGTATTGTAAATGGAAGGCTGGAAACGCCATGGACTGTCATGCTCCGTGGTTGTTCAGTGATTGCAGAGATTCTGGGCCGTCACACAGTAATAGCTAGTTTTTATACATGGAGACAAAGGTATTTGTGTTTGACAACTTGTGTTACAGAAGGATCTTTGCATTCAGTATTACCTTCTAGAAAGGATATAAACATTTTAAGGTTTAAAAGGGTTCTCCCATTTCAGGCACTGGAGGCATGTCACTAGGTTATGCCCCCAATGTCTGATAGGTGCGGGTCTCACCACTGTGACCGTACCTATACTTAGAATGGATCCTGCAAAGTCCCGGAGGGCGCAACGCACATTAGCGGCAGACCCTCCATTAATTACTATAGGAGTGCTGAAAATAGCCAGGTACTGGCTCAGCTATTTCTGTCAGCCCAATAGAAGTGAATGGAGCAGTAAACACGCTTGTGCGGTGCTCTTTCAATTAATTTTTAATGGGACTTCCGAAAATAGGCAAGTGTGGTGGTCGACTATTTTTGGCGCCCCCATAGGAATGAATAGAGAGCGGCCACGCATGCACGGTGCACCCTCCGGGACATTGCGGGTTCCGTTCTCAGTATAAGTGTGGGCCCCCAATGTCTGAGATGAGACAACCCCTTTAAGAATTAGGGCACGGCTACATGGTGACATTTGACTAAATGTATGTCAATGGTGTCACAATGCGAAATGCAGCTTGCATGCAACTTTCACTTCATTGACTTTAATGTAAGTGCTGCATGACACATGACTTTCCTGCCACTTGGCTGTGTTTTCACAGTAAAATCCCAGTTCTAAACGAGTCACACAACATCTAGTTACAGACAAGTTGCACATATGTTGTTTCACGTTACTGTTCTGCACCTTGGAGTCGCGCGGCACCCTTTTTAGCCGTACCCTTACTCAGGTCACTGACCAACATCAGATGCTGCGCTCTTGTACTCAGCCAATGTGTTGTAGGTAAGAGATCAACAATACAGAACTTAAGCCTTTATTTTACTTTATAGTGTCTAATGGTACTACTACACCTCCTCCTGTATTGACCCCAACACCTGGCGTAAGTATACCTAAATTATACACATTCTGAAATGTCTTTTATCTTGCATCTGACAAACCAGGAGGGCTGATAATCCGCCATTGTAGTAATTGTTGACCAGTGAGAAGAACCAACAACGTTAGGGCTCATGCACATGAACGTATTTTCTTTTTGTGTCCGTTCCGTTTTTTTGCGGACCGTATGTGGAACCATTCATTTCAACGGGTCCTCTCAAAAAAACGGAAGTTACTACGTGTGTATTCTGTTTCCATATGTCCGTATTTCACTATGTCCTATTATTGTCCGCATTACAGACAAGGATAGTACTGTTCTATTAGGGGCCAGCTGTTCCATTCTGCAAAATACGCAATGCACACGGACATCATCTGTATTTTTTGCAGATCCGTTTTTTGCAAAATACATATGGTCGTGTGCATGAGCCTTTAGGCTAAGACACATGTGGAGAATTTTCGTATGGATTTCTGCATCAAATCTGTGCTAAAATCCGCACGTAAATCCACCATGAAATGTTATGCGGATTTAGACATGGACTCCACAGGTAAACTGTTGTCTCTTGTGGATTTTGATATCAAAGATCAAAATTCCTTTTTCAGAACATCTATGAAAAAAAATTCCGCTGCAAATCCACATACAATCCACAAAGCATGTGCACAGTATAAGTAAAACTACATGGACTCGCACTGTGTAGCACGTGAACTTAGCCTTACGGTGAACTTGCGGTGTCGGTGCCTGTGCTGCAGTTCGCAATACACGGGCAACGACCGTGTGCACGCTGTTTGCAGACCCATTCACTTGAATAGGTCCACGATCCACATCCAACAGTCCAAACCGCAAAAAAGTAGTGTGTGGTGCGGAGGCACGGACAGAAAACCCCATGGAAGCACTCCGTAGTGCTTCCGATCCGTGCCTTCATTCCGCAGTTCATAGTATCTACCAGATTGAGGACCTATTTACTCAGGGGCTGATTGGGAACTTAAAGTGGCCCTGGAAAAAAAAAAAAAAGTGGCCCTATGTTGTAGGCGGGTCCAAATTGACAAGTAGGCAGGGTCAACAGAAGTAGGTGGGGCTTGTAATACTGTAGTGCAGTACAGATTACCACCCCAGCAGAACCAAATACCACAGTGCAGCACAAATTACTGCTTCCCCAACCACAGTATTCAACTGTATCACTATCAATACAGTTTATTTAAGGAAGGCACCTGTGGCCATTGTACCTGGTCTGTGGCTTTCAAGAGGGTTTGGGCGGCCTCCTGGGCATCGGCCCACTGGGAAATTTCTCTGTTGGGTCTATTGGCCAATCCTCCCCTGCATTCACTTGTGCTGAGCACACGGCCGGTGCCCGTATATTGGGGACCCACTGTTTGCAGTCCACAATACAGGAACGTACCTGCTATGGTCATGTGCATGAGGCCTTATAGTAGCTCCTGACCCTTAAATAGGTATTCTGGTTATAAGAAGCCGAGTTAGGGGCCTCCTCACCTACATACTGCATAGGGAATAAATGGAGCACAATGCTTGCTCGACAAGCTGTCCCATTCATTATAGGGTGCAGAGCCCCTGACCTTATGATTGTGAATCTCACAATTTAGTAGCTACAAGGTCTTGATAGTGCATTAATGAAATGTTTCTATATATATTTATAATTGTTTGAATTTACTTGTTACATGTAGACTGACACTGATTTTATTTGTAGGTTTGTGACGGCACCATTTGCCCACCATTTAGATGTGAGAAGAATGGCTCTAGTATGGTTTTGGATTCAATAGTGAATTGCTGTCCTGTATACGATTGTGGTGAGTCATTGTATATCTGAAAGACACTTGCTGCATTTCACACTGGTGTCCGAGAGCTATGCACGTCTTAAATTTTGTATTGAAATATTAATTTGCTCATTTCATTGTTTCTTTTTCTTTACAGTATGTGACCCATGCCCCCCTCCTCCAAATTGTAATGGAAATAAACCAACAATGTCCATTGACCCAGAAAAGGAATGCTGCTTCACATACAAATGCGGTCAGTATTCATTTACTAAATAAAAATGTTCTCCATTCTCAGGGACCTGGCCCATACATGTGTTATGTCAGTGGCTATCCATAAGAATGGCTTCCATGTATCCCTAGTAATACACTACATCTCCGCTGCTAATGCTGGGGAAAGTGTGGCTGCCCACAACTTCCCCCAGTGATCATAGCTGATCACCAGGGGTTTCAGAAGCTGGATCTGCAGTAATCAACGGATCACAGGGCCAGCTTGATTTCAAAAGGGATTGTATGGCGAGACTACTTCAGTAAGCCTGGAGGGCAATATAAACACCTATAATAATTACCATACAATATGTATAAGTAAAACATAAATCTGTATTAATACTTCAATATCATAACAACAATAAAATCGTGGCAGAATGCATACATGGAGGATGATCAAAAGTATACAAAACCACCTCCCTGGTGATGCGAGTAACAATGTAAAATATACAAAAGGATTTCAGTCACGTAGTTTTGGTTTATTCATACATTTATTATGGATTAGACCCTCAGTATACAGTATATCTGCGATATCTTCAATATGTCCAGGTGATGGCTGAAGAAAAACCGTAGACTCCCAGTACCTCCCCGTCCCCCTTAGATTGTATTGTCTCTGGAGAACCCAGGATATGAAAATGGCTCCTCAAATCACTCAACCTCAATGCTAGCAACAATAAATCACTGCAATACTATCTCAAGCCTCTAGGTGATGCACTGCTCTGCATCATCTATGATAGTAATTATAGTCTGCCTTCACCTGTATGAGCATTTTCTTTAACTTTTCATTTTCCTTTACAGATCAAGAAAGCGTTCCAACACCTGTAAGTGTAATCTGCAAGTATTTTCTAACTCTGCATCCTGTAGCTTCATCTTTATTTCTGATCCTTATATAATGCCAACATGTTCCATGGAGCTGTACAGAGATGGCCATCACTCATTCAATTTCATATCAAGCTATTTAACCTCTCTGGATGGGGATTGTTTTTGGACTGTGGAAAAGGAGAGCCTACAAGCTCTAATAATCTCACACATCCCCTTTAATATAAAAAAAAAACAAAAAAAAAACATTGCCCCACAATTCCACACATTTTATGCACTTATATACCGCAGCTCTTTACAGACATTAGCATCCAACTGTCCTTAATAGGGCTCACAATCTAAGTTCCCTATCAGTATGTCTTTGGAGTGTAGGAGGAAACTGGAGTACCTGAAGGAACCCACACAAGCACAGGGAGAACATACAAACTCCATGCAGATGTTGTTATTGGTCAGATTTGAACCTAGGACCCCAGCGCTAACCACTGAGCCACCATGTTAAGATTAGGAATTTGACTGATATGTGTCAAACATATAACTGATAAGTCGAAATTCATGGTTTATGTCTCTGCTTTACAAACAGTGCGCGGGTGTCACCTGTCCATCTCTACCAAAGTGTAAAGAAAATTACAGATTGGAGGAAGTGACCTCACAAAATCCATGCTGCAAGGAATATGAGTGCGGTGAGTGTTTTTTATCTTTCACATTTATTATCTCAGTTAAGGCGATGTTCACATCTGCGCCAGGCTGACCGTTGTTCTGATCCGTCAGGATAACAAAAAAAAAAAAACAGATTCATTAAATGGCTTTCCATGACGAATGCAAATGGAACATATCCCATTTACATCTATCCCCCATTGACTGCAATGTAAAAAAGAAAAACACAACAAAAAGCTGGAAGCTCCTTTCCATCACGTATCCATAATATTAGTCTGTAATGGAAATGGCAAGAAACTTGAATGGGGTTAGTAGTTTTTCATCTTTGTTAAAACCTTTAGTTAGTTAAGAAGCACCTACCTACAGAATCAACCCTATTAAACCGGTTAGGCTGCCTGGAAGGGTCTATCCTGTTGTTTAAAATAATACCTGAAAATCTGTTGTGGCGTTCCTGAGAAAAAATACTTTTATTCTTTATGCAGATGAGGGCACTAAGGGGTGTGGCCAAAGCTGGGGTAGATGAACAGACTAGGCCCCGCCCCTCGGTGCACTGAAGCCTTCATCTGCATAAAGAATAAAAGTATTTTTTCCTCAGGATCACTGCAACTGATTTTCACAAGCCAGGAATCATGTTAATCAGCAGGATCAATCCTACCAGGCGGTATCTATCTATCTATCTGGGTGTTTGTCTGCCTCTCTGTATTTGTCTTATATCGATGTATCTATCAGAAAACGATGTGGACATGTTTAGATTCCTTCTCTTCTATCTGAAAACATCCATTTCTATTTCACCTACCTTTATTACGTATTCTCTCACATGGGAGAAGTGAGTAGATAAAATCCTGCATAGATGTTTCTGGTTCTGAGTGACCCATAGAGATACAGAACATTCTTTGTAGCTCTGCTCAGTGAGAAGGTACTGTGACTCTTATAGTGAAGATCATGTCGCTTACGTCTTCTAAACAACTTGAAGGTCAAATTATTATATTGCTCCTACTTTTCTTATAACACGTTATTTTTTCTTTTCTCTTTAGTTCCTATTACTACAACTGTAAGTATACTGATATATGCCATCTGATATATAATATATTGTATGATTGAATATGGAGGCCAGAATCTTTAAAAGTCCCCGGTATACACAGCATACATTAACATTTATTTTGTGTTTTAGGACCTTTTTAGGTCTATGTATGATTTGGAAAATATCTAGTAACAGGGATGTGGCTGAGGGGAGTTCAAAAATATGTATTAAAGGAGTAGTCTAGTTTAAATTTAGGAAATGCAAGGTTAATACGGTCTTTTGTTCACAATCCGCATTGCTTGGTTAGAGGAGGGGGTAGAGCAGAGGAGAGAGCTTCTCTTGTCCTGGAGCAGGGATGGCCAACCTGAGGCTCTCCAGCTGTTGCAAAACTACAACTTCCAGCATGCCCACACTGGCTACAGCTATCAGCCTACAGCAGGGCATGGTGTGAGTTGTAGTTTTACAACAGCTGGAGAGCCGCAGGTTGGCTGTTTCCTGCCCTGGAGGATCTGTCCTATCTTGCATTACAAAGACAATACATTGATTTGAACAGACGCTGCGTAATGCTTTATTCCCCCTATGGCGGCAGAAAAAGGAGTGTCTCATGTACCTAACTAGGTGTCCCAAAACGTTCATGTCATGTGTATCATAAATTTATACATCCTATGGCACTATTGATGAATATTCCCCATTGTGTATTGAACTTTATGTTTTTTTTTTGTAAATGTTGATTATTTGTGGTTGATTTATTAACTTTCTTTTTCATATTTTGCAGCCTTCAACCCCCAAGGTATGTAACATTATGTATTATTTTGGTCAGTATTATGCAGGTGGAATAACTTGAATGAGGGATTGGAGCTGGAGCTGCATAAATACTGCATTTCGTGTTTAGATCAGTGATATACACTTCGGTGATCTAGTCGCATTTTCTGGGTATTAACTTCCTCTACAGTACATAATAAATGCAATTTGCTGATATTACACAACCCCTTTAAGAAATAGTCTGTCTCAGATTACTCAAGTCCTCAGCACAAATAAGGAAAAAACGATGTTTCATCTAAGGGTACTTTCACACTTGCGGCACAGTGATTCGGCAAAACAGTATGCCAATGCTCAGTCCGAAAAATGCATTGAAATGCCGGATCCGTCTTTCCGGTGTCATCCGGCAAAATGGATCCGGAAGGACTGATCCGGCATTCCAATATTTGGAATGCCGGATCCTGCACTAATACATTCCTATGGAAAAAAAATGCCAGATACGGCATTCAGGCAAGTCTTCAGTTTTTTGGGCCGGAGATAAAACCGAAGGATGCTGCAGTTTTATCTTTTGCCTGATCAGTCAAAAAGACTGAACTGAAGACATCCTAAAGCATCCTGAACGGAATGCTCTCCATTCAGAATGTATGGGGATAAAACTGATCAGTTCTTTTCCGGCATTGAGCCCTTTTGACGGAACTCAGTGCTGGAAAAGAAAAACGCTAGTGTGAAAGTACCCTAAAGGATCATATAAATTACCCTAATACCATTCTCTATCTTTAGCTATGGTTATGATTCCTTGTAAGAATGGCTTCCAAATCACTTTTTAACAATTAGTAACACCAGTAACAGCGATAATATACTGTACATGTGGGACAGATTAATAAGAAACAAGAGCTATACTGGAAACTGTAAAATCCTGAAAATGCCTAATTCTAAAGTTCTAAAATTGTGGGCGCGGTGTGGGCAGGGAAGGGGACGGGCCGGCAGGTCCATCTCATTTACCATTTTCTGTGCCTGTTTCAAGTGTAGAAAAAGGTCTACATGTCAGACAGCTAGGAAGCTGTCACACATTTAGAACCAGCGACGCCTGCGCCTCTACATAACTTTGCTGGAACCACCGCCAAGCTTAGGCCTTTTTTAGGACTGGCGTCTAAAACATCGGTCTTAATAAATGTGCCCTATGTTCTTGTATTGTTCATAAACATGTCAGGCTTTTTGGATTGTAGAAAATATTGAGAACATTCTCTGTTTTTCTGTCCATTAGATGGTGTGATGAGTCATTGTGATCTCGTGTAATTCCTCTTACTGAGTTGTGTTGTCTTGTGTCTTTTCACAGGAAACTACGCATACTACAATCATCTCGAGCACAAAACAGGTATGTCCAGACATCCGTACTAGATGTCCTATTAGTAACATCATGAGTATAAGCAGTAGTAACAATAGGTAGATATTGTGATTTATACTTCTCTATCATGCTAATATACAGATCTGTGAGGACACAGTCTGCCCACCGAAGGTCTGCAAAGACTATGAAGAACTGGTTGAACGACCAAATCCACTTGACCCATGCTGTCCAATCAAGACATGCGGTAAGTGTAACTGACAATAGTAATGATACTACTGTTCACAGCAATGTTGTTAATAGCTGATCTCAGAATGATAAACTTATTTCCTGAAAAATTTCATTATTTCTACAGCCTGTGATGCTTATTGTCTTTAACTTTACTCAGTTGCTTCCCCTAGTGCTGTAGCTACTAGGAAAAAAAGGGGCTGCAAATGAGCTGTCAACAAGCTCTGCTTCTGATGCCACCAGATGTAAGGCAGCTATCCCATAAACAAATGTTCGAGCCTTCAAATAGGCCTTGAGACATTACTCGGATATTAAATAAGCCACCATCTCATCTGCAGACAGCTGTTTTTGGGGTGATCACTGCAGAGTATAAAGCACTGGCTTATTTAATATTCAAGTCATATCTCAAGGCCTATTTAAAGGGTTGAACATTGACTGATAGGATAGCTGCCTGACATCTGGTGGCATTAGAGGCAGAGCTTGCTAAGAGCTCATTTGCATCCCTTTCTTTCCAGAATTCAAGAAGAGCATGTATGGCCTATAAATCTCCTCAGGCTGATTAAAGCACTCTCC
Organism: Bufo gargarizans; assembly: GCF_014858855.1. Taxonomy (NCBI): domain Eukaryota; kingdom Metazoa; phylum Chordata; class Amphibia; order Anura; family Bufonidae; genus Bufo; species Bufo gargarizans. The sequence goes on along the minus strand of NC_058081.1, from coordinate 565,975,726 downwards.
CCAAGGAGAGATAGTACCCCCCAAATACTGTATCTACTAATAATGTCATGTCTGCCAGCTTTGTTGCTAGGGATGCACTGCCAAACAACCACAGTTTTCTCAGTGAAAGTGTTATACTTCACTAGCAACAAATCATATGATCAGCCCTTCAGATTAAAGGGAATTAAAGGAGACATAGTTAGCCATAAGTCCTCTTCCAGTGTGTAAAGAAAATGACAGATTGGAGGAATTGAACTCACAAAATCCATGCTGCGAGGAATATGAGTGCGTTGAGTGTTTTTTACCTTTGCACATTTATTATCTCAGTTAAGGCGATGTTCACATCTGCGCCAGGCTGACCGTTGTTCTGATCCGTCAGGATAACAAAGTAAAAACAAAAACTGATCCATTAAATGGTTTCTATGGAGGATGCAAATGGAACATATCCCATTTACATCTATCCCCCATTGACTGCAATGTAAAAAACAAAAACACCTCAAAAAGCTGGAAGCTCCTTTCCATCACGTATCCATAATATTAGTCTGTAATGGAAATGGCAAGAAACTTGAATGGGGTTAGTAGTTTTTCATCTTTAGTTAGTTAAGGAGCACCTACCATCAGAATCAACCCTATTAAACCGGTTAGGCTGCCTGGAAGGGTCTATCCTGTTGTTTAAAATAATACCTGTCTTCTGAAAATCTGTTGTGGCGTTCCTGAGAAAAAATACTTTTATTCTTTAGGCAGATGAGGGCACTAAGGGGTGTGGCCAAAGCTGGAAAGCTGGGGTAGATGAACAGACTAGGCCCCGCCCCTCGGTGCACTGAAGTATTCATCTGCATAAAGAATAAAAGTCTTTTTTTCTCAGGATCACTGCAACTGATTTTCACAAGCCAGGAATCATGTTAATCAGCAGGATCAATCCTACCAGGCGGTATCTATCTATCTATCTATCTGGGTGTTTGTCTGCCTCTCTGTATTTGTCTTATATCGATGTATCTATCAGAAAACGATGTGGCATGTTTAGAGTCCTTCTCTTCTATCTGAAAACATCCATTTCTATTTCACCTACCTTTATTACATATTCTCTCACATGGGAGAAGTGAGTAGATAAAATCCTGCATAGATGTTTCTGGTTCTGAGTGACCCATAGAGATACAGAACATTCTTTGTTGCTCTGCTCAGTGAGAAGGTACTGTGACTCTTATAGTGAAGGTCATGTCGCTTACGTCTTCTAAACAACTTGAAGGTCAAATTATTATATTGCTCCTACTTTTCTTATAACACGTTATTTTTTCTTTTCTCTTTAGTTCCTATTACTACAACTGTAAGTATACTGATAAATGCCATCTGATATATAATATATTGTATGATTGAATATGGAGGCCAGAATCTTTAAAAGTCCCCGGTATACACAGACTACATTAACATTTATTTTGTGTTTTAGGACCTTTTTAGGTCTATGTATGATTTGGAAAATATCTAGTAACAGGGATGTGGCTGAGGGGAGTTCAAGAATATGTATTAAAGGAGTAGTCTAGTTTAAATTTAGGAAATGCAAGGTTAATACGGTCTTTTTTTCACATTCCGCATTGCTTGGTTAGAGGAGGGGGTAGAGCAGAGGAGAGAGCTTCTCTTGTCCTGGAGCAGGGGTGGCCAACCTGAGGCTCTCCAGCTGTTGCAAAACTACAACTCCCAGCATGCCCACACTGGCTACAGCTATCAGCCTACAGCAGGGCATGGTGTGAGTTGTAGTTTTACAACAGCTGGAGAGCCGCAGGTTGGCCGTCCCTGCCCCTGTCTGTCCCATCTTGCATTACAAAGACAATACATTGATTTGAACAGGCGCTGCGTAATGCTTTATTCCCCCTATAGCGGCAGAAAAAGGCGTGTCTCATGTACCTAACTAGATGTCCCAAAATGTTCATGTCATGTGTATCATAAATTTACATATCCTATGGCACTATTGATGAATATTCCCCATTGTGTATTGAACTTTATGTTTTTTTTTGTAAATGATTATTTGTGGTTGATTTATTAACTTTCTTTTTCATATTTTACAGCCTTCAACCCCCAAGGTATGTAACATTATGTATTATTTTGGTCAGTATTATGCAGGTGGAATAACTGGAATGAGGGATAAGAGCTGGAGCTGCATAAATACTGCATTTCGTGTTTAGATCAGTGATATACACTTCGGTGATCTAGTCGCATTTTCTGGGTATTAACTTCCTCTACAGTACATAATAAATGCAATTTACTGATATTACACAACCCCTTTAAGAAATAGTCTGTCTCAGATTACTCACGTCCTCAGCACAAATAAGGAAGAAAACAATGTTTCATCTAAGGGTACTTTCACACTTGCGGCAGAGTGATCCGGAAAAACGTATGCCAACTGATGGCATTTGTAAGACTGATCAGGATCCGGATTAGTCTTAAAAATGCCTGATCAGTCCGAAAAATGCATTGAAATGCCGGATCCATCTTTCCGGTGTCATCCGGCAAAACGGATCCGGAAGGACTGATCCGGCATTCCAGTATTTTGAATGCCGGATCCGGCACTCATACATTCCTATGGAAAAAAATGCCAGATACGGCATTCAGGCAAGTCTTCAGTTTTTTGGGCCGGAGATAAAACCTTAGCATCCTGCAGTTTTATCTTTTGCCTGATCAGTCAAAAAGACTGAACTGAAGACATCCTAAAGCATCCTGAACGGAATGCTCTCCATTCAGAATGTATGGGGATATAACTGATCAGTTCTTTTCCTTTTGACGAAACTGAGTGCCGGAAAATAAAAACGCTACTGTGAAAGTACCCTAAGCTATCTTTCTTTTTTTTTTTCTCTCTCTCTCAAAATCAGGCACTCAGACTGTGAAACCAGATCCTAACAGATGCGAACTGAAGCCTTCGGTTAGGATCTGTCATACATTAGTAAAATGGACAGCCCCAAAACATATGCTAACTGATGGCATTTGTAAGACTGATCCAGCATCAGTCAGAAAAATGCATTTAAATGCCAGATCAGTTTTTACGGTGTCATCCATAAAAACGTATCCGGCATTTATTTTTTTAACATTTTTTTCAGTCTGCACATGCGCAGAACGGAAGGACTGATCCGGCATTCCGGTATTTTGAAATAATACATTCCCATGGAAAAAAATGCCGGATCCGGCATTCAGGGAAGTGTTCAGTTTTTTTGTCCGGAAACAAAACCGTAGCATCCTGCGGTTTTATCTTTGTCCTGATCAGTCAAGAAGACTGAACTGAAGACATCCTGATGCATCCTGAACGGATTACTCTCCATTCAGAATGCACAGGGATAAAAATGATCTGTTATTTTCCCGTATAGAGCCCCTAGGACGGAACTCAGTGCCGGAAAAGAAAAACGCTAGTGTGAAAGTACCCTAAACGATCATATAAATGACCTTAATACCATTCTCTATCTTTAGCTATGGTCATGATTCCTTGTAAGAATGGCTTCCAAATCACTTTTTAACAATTCACCTTTATGCAGTAACACCAGTAACAGCAATAATATACTGTACATGTGGCACAGATTAATAAGAAACAAGAGCTATACTGGAAACGGTAAAATCCTGAAAAATCCTAATTCTTGTGATACTTTGGGGTCATTTATTAAGCTGAAATACGTCTATATTAGGCAGCAATCGTTGAGCAGCAATCTGCGCCTTCTCCCTGCTCACGCCAGGTCTAAAATTGTGGGCAGGGAAGGGGACGGGCCGGCAGGTCCATCTCATTTACCATTTTCTATGCCTGTTTCAGGCGTAGAAAAAGGTCAGACAGCTAGGAAGCTGTCACACATTTAGAACTGGCGCTGCCTGCGCCTCTACATAGCTTTGGTGGAACTGCCGCCAAGCTTACGCCATTTTTAAGACCGGCGTCTAAAACATCGTCTTAATAAATGTGCCCTATGTTCTTGTATTGTTCATAAACATGTCAGGCTTTTTGGATTGTAGAAAATATTGAGAACATTCTCTGTTTTCCTGTCCATTAGATGGTGTGATGAGTCATTGTGATCTCGTGTAATTCATCTTACTGAGTTGTGTTGTCTTGTGTCTTTTCACAGGAAACTACGCAAAATACAATCATCTCGAGCACAAAACAGGTATTATATTACACAACCCCTTTCAGAAATAGTCTGTCTCAGATTACTCAAGTCCTCAGCACAATTAAGGAAGAAAACAATGTTTCATCTAAGGGTACTTTCACACTTGCGGCAGAGTGATCCGGAAAAACGTATGCCAACTGATAGCATTTGTAAGACTGATCAGGATCCGGATTAGTCTTAAAAATGCCTGATCAGTCAAAAAAATGCATTGAAATGCCGGATCCGTCTTTCCGGTGTCATCCGGCAAAACGGATCCGGAAGGACTGATCCGGCATTCCAGTATTTTGAATGCCGGATCCTGCACTAATACATTCCTATGGAAAAAAATGCCAGATACGGCATTCAGGCAAGTCTTCAGTTTTTTTGGGCGGAGATAAAACCGTAGCATGCTGCAGTTTTATCTTTTGCCTGATCAGTCAAAAAGACTGAACTGAAGACATCCTAAAGCATCCTGAACGGAATGCTCTCCATTCAGAATGCATGGGGATATAACTGATCAGTTCTTTTCCGGCATTGAGCCCTTTTGACGGACCTCAGTGCCAGAAAATAAAAACGCTACTGTGAAAGTACCCTAAGCTATCTTTCTTTCTTTTTTCTCTCTCTCAAAATCAGGCACTCAGACTGTGAAACCAGATCCTAACGGATGCGAACTGAAGCCTTCGGTTAGGATCTGTCATACATTAGTAAAATGGACAGCCCCAAAACGTATGCTAACTGATGGCATTTGTAAGACTGATCCAGCATCCTTATCAGTCAGAAAAATGCCTGATCAGTCAGAAAAATGCATTGAAATGCCGGATCAGTCTTTACGGTGTCATCCGTAAAAACGGATCCGGCATTTATTTTTTTAATGTTTTTTTCAGTCTGGGCATGTGCAGAACGGAAGGACTGATCCGGCATTCCGGTATTTTGAAATACATTACTATGGAAAAATATGCCGGATCCAGCATTCAGGGAAGTTTTTTGGGCCGGAAACAAAATCGTAGCATCCTGCGGTTTTATCTTTGTCCTGATCAGTCTAGAAGACTGAACTGAAGACATCCTGATGCATCCTGAACGGATTGCTCTCCATTCAGAAGGCATGGGGATAAAACTGATCAGTTATTTTCCCGTATAGAGCCCCTAGGATGGAACTCAGTGCCGGAAAAAAAAAACGCTAGTGTGAAAGTACCCTAAATGATCATATAAATGGACCTTAATACCATTCTCTAACTTTAGCTATGGTTATGATTCCTTGTAAGAATGGCTTTCAAATCACTTTTTAACAATTCACCTTTATGCAGTAACACCAGTAACAGCAATAATATACTGTACATGTGGCACAGATTAATAAAAAACAAGAGCTATACTGGAAACTGTAAAATCCTGAAAAATCCTAATTCTTGTGATACTTTGGGGTCATTTATTAAGCTGAAATACGCCTATATTAGGCAGCAATCATTGAGCAGCAATCCCTGCTCACGCGAGGTCTAAAATTCTGGGCGCGGTGTGGGCAGGGAAGGGGACGGGCCGGCAGGTCCATCTTATTTACCATTTTCTAGGTGTAGAAAAATGTCTACATGTAAGACAGCTAGGAATTTAGAACTGGCGACGCCTGCGCCTCCACATAACATTGGTGGAACCACCGCCAAGCTTAGGCCATTTTTAAGACTGGCGTCTAAAACATCGGTCTTAATAAATGTGCCCTATGTTCTTGTATTGTTTATAAACATGTCAGGCTTTTTGGATTGTAGAAAATATTGAGAACATTCTCTGTTTTCCTGTCCATTAGATGGTGTGATGAGTCATTGTGATCTCGTGTAATTCATCTTACTGAGTTGTGTTGTCTTGTGTCTTTTCACAGGAAACTACGCATACTACAATCATCTCGAGCACAAAACCGGTATGTCCAGACATCCGCACTAGACGTCCTATTAGTAACATCATGAGTATGAGCAGTAGTAACAATAGGTAGATATTGTGATTTATACTTCTCTATCATGCTAATATACAGATCTGTGATGACACAGTCTGCCCACCGAAGGTCTGCAAAGACTATGAAAAACTGGTTGAACGACCAAATCCACTTGACCCATGCTGTCCAATCAAGACATGCGGTAAGTGTAACTGACAATAGTAATGATGCTACTGTTCACAGCAATGTTGTTAATAGCTGATCTCAGAATGATAAACTTATTATTTGCAGAAAAATCTCATTATTTCTACAGTCTGTGATGCTTTTTGGCTTTAACTTTACTGAGTTGCTTCCCCTAGTGCTGTAGCTACTAGGAAAAAAAAGGGGCTGCAAATGAGCTGTCAACAAGCTCTGCTTCTGATGCCACCAGATGTAAGGCAGCTATCCCATAAGTCAATGTTCGACCCTTCAAATAGGCCTTGAGACATGACTCGTATATTAAATAAGCCAGCATCTCATCTGCAGACAGCTGTTTTTGGGGTGATTGCTCTTCATCATTGCAGAGTAGAAAGTACTGGCTTATTTAATATTCAAGTCATATCTTAAGGCCTATTTAAAGGGTTGAACATTGCCTCATTGGATAACTGATTTACACCTGGTGGCATCAGAAGCAGAGCTTGCTAAGAGCTCATTTGCATCCCTTTCTTTCCAGAATTCAAGAAGAGCATGTATGGCCTATAAATCTCCTCAAGCTGATTAAAGCACTCTCCCCAAGGAGAGATAGTACCCCCCAAATACTGTATCTACTAATAATGTCATGTCTGCCAGCTTTGTTGCTAGGGATGCACTGCTCAACAACCCCAGTTTTCTCAGTGAAAGTGTTATACTTCACTAGCAACAAATCATATGATCAGCCCTTCAGATTAAAGGGCATTAAAGGAGACATAGTTAGCCATAAGTTGATTTGTGCACTGTGCAATACCTTCTATTGATGCCTTCCCTTATAGTAGATCTCAAATATTACACAATTAATAATATAAGGAATTAAACTGCATTTTGGAAAGTTGCCTTTCCATAGGCTTGAGCATCAAGTATGGGACAGAAGGTGTTAGCTCCAGGTCAGGTGCCAAGGGCATCATAGCCAGTGGTACCCCTTTTAGTAATGGCAGATGATTTTAGTAATATGAGCAGATCATCCCTGTATGCATTTTGAATCCACAAATGGAGGTAAAATTGAGCGAACGCTATATAGTAATTAATAAGATTCTCAATTACATTATAGCAGATTGATCTTCTACTAAATGAGTATGTGCCACCCAGGGGTCTGTGAAACTAGTGTTTCCAGGGCTGTATGTAGTGTTTATGCAGCCCTAGGCATGTTCACTGCTCACACCCCCTAATTGTTTGGCTGTAGCTACCCATTGACTTGAAGGTATACAGTAGCTACATAAAATGATTTTGGCCATGCAGTAAAAATCGCTATTGAAAACACACTTTGTTGTACTATAATTGGCCATGCAGTTTATATAACTGAAATACATTAAAAGGGTTACCTGGGGATTGTCAGATAGGTTAGCAATATCAGATCTGCAAGGGTCGGACACCTGAGACCACTTGGCCTAGTTGCAGCTCATCCCCATTCAAGTCAATGGGGCTGAGCTGAAATACCAAGCAGAGCCGTGATCACCTTCCCAAAAAAGCTGATCCGGCGGGGGTGCCAGGTCTTAGATCCTGCCAATGTGATATTGATGACCTATCCTGGAATGCTTCACATACAACTACATTTCCAACAGCAGTAATCTTCAAGACTGAAGAAGATGTCGACAAAGAAGTCCTAATGAAAGGAGAAATAAAAATTAATGGACTTTATGTGGTTTGTAAATTCTTTGCAGTGAAAATTTAAACTTAACTATTTCTGTTGTTCTACAGAATGTCCTTGCAAAACTATACCAACCTGTGCCGCTGATGAGCAGTTAGTGGCAGTACAGCAGAACAACCAGTGCTGTCCCAAGCTCAAGTGTGGTAAGTTCTCTGGAAAGAAAAATGAATGCTAATTTTTTAAACCTTTTCAATGGTCAAACTTTCAGGACTCGTTTTGGATGATGATGGGTTTGTGATGTGGTCCTACTTTCTTCTAAGATTTGGAGGGATCTGCATACTATCTAATGGTTGTAAGAGGGCCTAACAGGCTTTCATTCTAGACCTGAGGGAGAAGATAGATTGGAGAAGTTGGATTTGTAATGTCCTCTGCTATTGTTAGGTATTGTCAGTTTCCCTGTTTTATCCAATCAAAGATTATTGGGACAGATGGATGAAGGCTTTGAGATGGCCTATAGCTATAGCCAGCCTTGCAGCCACCACTAGATCAGATTGCCTTGGAGAAGTGTATTGGCCAAGACATTAGATTGTAGAGTCATTTGCTAGAAAAATGCAAAATGCTAATGTTTGCTGCCGTAGTTGAACAGATATATACATATATATATATATATATATATATATATATTTTTTTTTTTAAGTTTTACAAGTTTATCATGGTTTACCATTGCACTTTGTCAACGACTCCTTCAAAAACTCAAATTCTACTTTATTTTCCAATTCCAGAGAAGAAGAAGGATAATTGTCATCCTGTCCCCACCCAAGTGAATATAACATCAGGAAAATGCAGTGTTAACGTAAGTATAGTGATTAATCAAATGGCCTCTATTCAATGTAATATTATGAGTACCAAGGCGTTTTTTGTACTAGAGTTTCCTTTAAAAATAGCTGAAATAGTAGGGTGATCAAATCCCTACTGTTATTATGGAGTCATAGACATTCTGTGTGCTACCTCTGTAAAGAGCTAGAACCTTTCCTAGAGGCAATGCTAGTAAAAGACAATGGGGTCGTTTATTAAGACCGGAGTTTCTTAATAACCCCTTTAGCTGATGGTGGCTCTGCCGAAGTTATGAAGAGGTGCACATCAACCGCAAGTCTAAATGTTACTACCTTGTTGCTACTGTTGCTACCTTGCTGGCTTAAATTTAGACCATTTTCTATCTCTAAAACAGGAGTAGAAAATAAAAAATGAGAAGGGCCTGCTGGCTTGTCCCCTTCCCTACCCACACTGGAGTGAGCGGGGGAAAAGACACTGATTGCGGCGCAGAAATATGCCTAATATAGGAGACTATCTAATAGTAAATGACCCCCTATATGTCTGTAACATAGAATATATATGGATAGAATATATGAAATCCGGCACGTAGAGGTACAGAGGCAGCAGTCTATAGGCATGTATCGCAGAGTTGTAATATAGCAGAGTGCATGGGCCCTTACAATGTACATTAAATGTGTATAAGAATCTTAAATGATCTTAGACATAATGATTTGTACAATGCCTCTTGTAATATAATCTTTTGTTAACATAATGCCTAAATTCCTATACTGAATGTGATTTCCATTGACTGTATGACATTCATGATCTCAACATTGATATACTTTTTTTTCCAGGTCATACTATCTTCTTGTAGTGGATATTGTCACTCCAAAACAGAGTATACCAGAGTATACCGCTGGACCCCAGTTTCCCAATGCCGCTGCTGTTCTGCAACAAAAACCCGTCCCAAGACTTTAGAGTTGCCATGCACAGATAGCACAAAGATCCGCCAGACAGTGTATGAAGCCACCCAGTGCGGTTGCAACAATTGCTTTGATGATAAACCAAGTGGATCTGGAAGCGGCAGCGGCAGTGGGGATGAGACAAGTGGGTTCGGTCTGTGGACACCTTTCGTAATAAGAAATTAAATTTGTAGTTTATAATTATAGCATTTCAAGTTAAGGAAACCTTGCAAAAACCGCTGCTCTAATTTCTGCATCATTTTGTAAGAGACTTTTTTTCTAACCCTGTATGGTATAAATCAGCCACTTTTACTTACAGTGTAAAATGCTGTAAAGATTTCTTACTTCTGTCTCAAAGTTTGTCTCCACCTATTGGCAGAACCAACCAAATAGACCATACGGATTGATGTAGCTCCTCGCATTAGCAATATTTTTGACATATGCTGGTATGGTGTTACTGCTTGTTGTATTTTGTGCCTATTTTTTCTTCTTCCATTAGCTATCATGCACCCCAAGGGGTATTTTACCATGAGAGTATCAGCAGATTGCTTCATGACTTTCTTCAGGGCTTGTAAAAAATTAGAAAATCTGGGAAAAGCACCACTCCTGTCAATAGGTTGTAAGTGGTATTACAGTTTAGCTTCATTCAAGTGAATATGACTGAGGTGCAATACTACAAGAAACCTAAGGACAGCCATGTTTTTCTAATTAAAAATTTTTTTTTTGAGGCTATATACACCTACAATATTCAGCCATTCTGTCACAAAGAATTAACTTTTTGTCTAGCTGTGTGACTGGTACTTTCACTTTCTGCCGGTCATCTAATAATCCTTATCTCAAAATTACCAAAAGGTCATAAAAATTTATTTGAGCCACATTATTATCAGTAAGATAAGGATTGAGCTTTAATGAGTGTTTATGAGGTCAGAGCAGAGATAAGGAGCCCGTCAGCTCCCTGCCTGATGGAGCAGAGAGAAAATACCTATCCTGTTAGTAGAGCATCTCAGCTCTGTACAGAGAAAAGGACTCCATATTTTTAATAAATACCTATTGAAAAAAATATTTTTAGCTCATAATAAAGGTTTGCATAGCCTTTAAGGCATTATTCCACAGGATATGCTATAAATGTCCAATAGGTGGAAGTCCCACCTCTTGGACCTGCCTCACAAACAGGGTTCCTCTGACCCTTTTCTATCAGCAACTGTGAATAGAGAAGTAGCCGCACACATGCAGATCTCTCCATTCACTTCTGTGTGAGTTCCAAAAATAGCCAAGCATGCAACTCCTATAGAAGTTAATGAAGTGAGTCTTGTATGTGCAGCCACCGTTCAATTCACATTAGCTGAGAGATTGGGTCAGAATTCACCTCTGGGACCAACACCAGTTGGATGTTTATGGCATATTATGTGGATATTCCAAAAATGTTGAAATGGAAATAACCCTTTTGCTAAGGTGTTTTCAAACCAAGGTAAAATGAAGGATGAATTGATAATGAAGGATGTTTTTTAAAAAAAAATGAAGTACTGTATGAAATGCTTCAATTTAATGTACATAATATAGAATTACAAAACTCATGGGGTTGTAGTGCAATATGAAATTTGTAAAAATGTAATTTTAACCCATTATGGCTCTGTTAGAGGTGGGGACTGACTAAATGGAAAATGATGGTCTGACTGTAATCAGTAATTTCTTCTACTTGTAATACAGCCGTTAGAGCAGATTTGCGAATTTTCTCTTATTTCCAAAAATAAAGGACTTTCTTACAATTTTCAGGTTTTTTTTGTAATTTTTTTTTCATTCTTTTCACACTAATCCTGATAAATATTCTGGTTACAAAAACCCATCGCATCAGTGGGACAATGTACAATAATATGACACAGTTAAAGGTAAAAAGTTAAATGGAAATAAAACAAAGTATCAACACATATAGTAGAAATTAAAAGGGGGTCTGCAGTTTGTTTAAACTTATGATCCTATCCTCTGGATAGATTATCAGCATCTGATCGGCGGAGGTGCCGGGTGTTGGAACCCGCCGATCAGATGCTGATGATCTATCCTAAGGATAAATCAGTTTAAACAAACTGCTTAACCCCTTTAACAAACACATCAGGATGGTGATGGCAGTAATGTGTTTCAAAAATGATATAAAAGGAACACTTCCTATGAAAGCAGATTGGAAGAAAAGGTTTAGACCAAGTGAAACGTATGGAGGTGGCCTAAAATTATTTAGCAGGAAGATGAAAACATTTGCTTTTCAACCAGACATCCCATCCATGAGATAATTTTTTGAGTAATACAAAATCACTTAGAATGACACATTGTTAGGCCTGGGCCTTCTGCCATACCTCCCACTGTATCACCTGTTATATCCCCAGCATCTCCTGCCTCACTGCCCGCTGTTGTCTCCACCAGATGTGGCAGGGGAATGCCTGCCAGATGCATCCTCTGATCATGCAGGCTCCGTGCTCCATCCCATGCTGGCATCCCATAGGGGCGCGTGTCTGTCACTTCTTGTCATTTATGCTTCCAGGGGCGTGTGCGTCCTGCCTCCCAGCACCGCCTCTGGGCGGGGTTACAAGTTTAAATAGCAGCTTCCTCTTCCAGAAAGTTTCCTGAGTGTTGAGTTACTCTCAGTAATAGCAAAGGTGTTCTGATCTTCTGTGCTTGACCATTGTGTTTGCCTGTCGCTTGCATCCACTACTGGACCTGTCTGACCCTGAGCCTGTCTGTCCCATGCTACTATCTGATACTGGTTTCTGCCCTCTGGCTTGTCTCTGACCATGCTTCAGCTTCTGCCTCTGACAATTATCATCATCTTCATCTGCTGCCTTTACTTCAGTCTTCTCTGCAATACCTCTTCTCACCACCGTATTTGCTATTGACTCAGTTCCCACTAGCTCCAGTTCTTACTGCAGCCAGAGCTATGGGAGCATTACCTTTTGCCTGACTCAGTGAGTCAGCTGTCAACCATATTAGCTTATCCTGTAGGTAGTGGTTTAGTTTCTCTCTTGCTGCGTTCTGTTCGGTCTCCTGTGAGAGTGCTGAATAACACCCTAGGGGTTAGTAGCTGCCATCCCTTTGTTGACATATAGAATCCACACTCTCTGGTTTGACCAGTGGATCCCACTAATTGGTCGTAACACACATGTTCTATAAGATGTTACAAATAACCCATTGAAAATTTGTATGTTGCAGTCTTGCATGTGACTTGTTATGCTAGAATGTGTCCTGTCCCATTTTGTTTTATGGAATGAGTACTGAAAGGCTACCAGGGTACACTGGGCTTAGGGGCCATAGACAATCAAGGCGGTTTTTTCTTTTAAAAAAAATTAAATGCTAGGATATACAGGGAGGCCATTAGTCATCCAAGGAACCACATTGATCTAGAGCTGACTATTTAGACATGACAACATTTTCATTAAATACCATAATGAGATGTGAATGACTTTTTCATCACTTTTTATAAATAAATAAAAATTGTGGAGTTAGAGGACCTTTCACCTGAAAATGAAAGTTAAACTAAAGATATAGCCTTAGTTACATGCGTATTCAGTCATTCATTTTTCAATCAGTGCCCCTGTTTGTCCGCGCTGCCCCCAGAATATTTGCCGCCTTGTATGCTAATGAGGCATTCAGCTCAACTGGGCGGGCCTTCAAAAGTTCTCCCGGGAGTGTCATTCTTCTCCCTGGCAAAGAGCGCATCCAATCAGCGCGCTCCGCTCTTAGCCAGGGAGAAGACGCTCCAGTTCTCGCGAGATTCGCGAGAACTGGAGTGATTTTATCCATCCGGAGCCAGCACCATCTTGCGAGAACTGGAGTGTCTTCTCCCAAAGCGGAGCGTGCTGATTGGATGCGCTCTGTGCCAGGGAGAAGAATGACACGCCTGGGAGAACTTTTGAAGGCCCGTCCAGTTGAGCCAAATGGCTCATCAGCATACAAGGCGTAAATATTCGGGGGGGGCAGCGCGGACATGCGGCGGCACTTATTGAAAAATGAATGACTGAATAAGCAATACCGGGGGCATGTAAGTAAGGATATATCTTTAGTTTAACTTTCATTTTCAGGTGAAAGGTCCTCTTTAAAGCGACCCCAAAAAACTGCAATTTTTATTTTTTTCCCACTACACCTTTTGTCATATGGGCTTTATATTTTTATATTTTAATAGTACCAGTCTGCATTTGTCGTTTCCCTTCTCCTATCCTGCTTGCTTTTGGGCGTTATTGCCAATCGCAGACATTAGCCCCAGGTGTTTGCTGTTTAATGGCCTGCCCAGCACCATACATATAAGGCACTGATTGAGAAGGGGTAAGCAACTGGGATAAGACAGGCTTTGTGTTTTCAAACAAGTGAGTGAGAATCTGAGTAATATTTGGCAGGTTCAGGAATCAGGTCACATAGCTAGATTTCCCACCATTGTTATGATGGGGAAAGTATGGGATAAAGTGAAAAAGATAAAAAATGTAATTCATCTTACTTTACCCCAATATGGTATAATCATTATTTCTAGAGAGCTTTATGAATTAAGCTCGTTCTGTAACCTGGTGAGAAGTGGTAATGGCTATTTTAACATTGTCAATGAGATGGTTGAGATCTTAGAGTGCTCATCAGTGTCTCTTAAAGGGGTTATCCCATGAGTGATGGAAAAAAAAAAAGTCATACATAATCTAGTTCTAGTACGACAACCTCTTTATAACAAATGTAGAACCAGTCCTGTACCACACATGGATCCAGAGATCTCCCCATTCAAGTTGTCAGCTTAGGGGGCATGTCTTTTCTCAGAGGTATGTCCTTTTTGCTGCAGCTGGTGTCAGTTGAAGGATGGAACTGAGAATATGCTTCTATTTCAGTGAGCAGGACAGAGAAATGACAAAAACCGCAAACAGCAGGTGGCGCTGTACTGATAGATTTAATTGAATAACTCAGTAGCTATAAAAAGTTTTAAAGAGGACCTTTCACTGGTCCTGACATTACAATATTAGAACCTCGCATTGTAGGGCATGATGAGTTGATGTCAGTGCTAATTAGTAGCATCAGGACAGGGAGGAGGAGACGTGGCATCTCCAGGGAGAAAAAAAAGCTCTCTACCCTTGAAGTGAATAGGATGGCTTAAAGGGGTTGGCCACCCTAAGTATAAAAAATCCAAAGTGCCCCAGACAATAGTCAAAACTAGGAAGTATTTATATCATGTGCAATGTACTGGTTATATATCATTTTTCTAATCTGTTCAACATGACCGGCGTATTGTCGAGTCGCTTACCTCTTAAACTCCACTCCCCCTCCCAATAATGACAGACTCAGCAAGTGGATTATATGGCCACAGCAGCCTTTTATTAATAACATAAATACAAATAAATATCATAAATACATAACTTAACCCTTGGCCTTCCCACCTGAAGGCCCCGCCCTAAAACCTTACCAAGAACCCATGAATGCCAACACGGGGAGGGTCCTTGAAGCCCCATAAATGACGGATAACTGGCCTCGCCCTCAGTTAAATTACCTCTAGCCGATGAACGCCAGCTCAGAGGCAGGAACCAGTAACCAAGGGCAACCAACTTGGGCCGCTACCCGCCATATCACACCTTAAACCAGTACCTGGGGAGTCCAGAGCCTCCTTTGGCTCTCTCCCCACCACGCCAGAGCCACCATAACCACCAACTCCAAGGACCCCCCACCGCCCACGACTCAAGAAGGTGAACACCTCACCTACTTGTGTCCCGCCACACCCGCAGCGCTAATTCAATGCCGTCCTGCAAATCGGAACACCAGAGATCAATCCCCACCCCGTTCAAGTGCACCCCATCGCTCCTCCAAAACGCCCCCACACCGGGCTCCAGCTCCCTATGCCGAACAACAATGCCACCGTTACGTGCCACAAACCTACCAACTGCCCTGTTAACCTTGATTCGCGCCTTATTCAGCCGCTCCACAGACCTCGCCTCCCTCCAATGCTGGCGCGGCACCATATCCGACCAAACCGTCACCAGTCGCGGATATTGCGCCCACAAACGTAGCAAGTCAAACTTAATGTCCCTCGCTAACTCCCTGAAGGGGCGCGCCCCCAAATCATTCCCCCCGACATGCAACACCAAAACATTAGGAGGCCTATCCAACCGTGCAAATCTGTAAAACTCAGGAAGAACCCGACTCCACAGCATCCCACGCATCCCAATCCAACGAATTACCGCCACCTCTCTCGAAATCGACAACTGCCGCCCGTCCGGCCTGACTGCCGCTCGCAACGCTCCCCAGAACACGTAGGAGTGCCCCATAATCCAAACCAAGCACGGTGGAACACCTACCAGAGACAAAGAAAAACGTCAACCAAACACTGCCATCTACCCCCAGCCCCCTTTCCCGCAAGTTCCTCATACCCATGCGGGCCTCACATATGACCAAAATCAAATAGACTCCCAATGGCCAATACGCCGAATAACGTCATCGCCCAACCCCCTCCTGGCAGCCTCCGTGGCCGCCCCGATCCGAAAAGAATGTCCCCCATACAAAGAGGGATCCTTACCCAAGCCCGACAAGCATGATCGCAGAACTGCTGTAAACTGGAAACGAGAAAGATAAGACCCGTCCCCATGAACTAATAAAGGGCCCGCTCGCCCTGTCCCATCCTGTCCCCAAAACTCCCTGAGGCATCGAACCGGGCACGCGACCGAACCCTCCACTTGGAACAACACTACCCTACAACCCCGACCCAGCTGGTCCGTTTTTGACCGTCTAATGCAGAATTCCAAACGGTCATCAAATAATTCCACATCCTGCCCACAAAGGCCTCCCGCCCGCCCCCTACTTGGACTAACCAACTCTCCGATCCTCAAGGCCCCAAAAAAGGCGAGCGAAAAAGCCAACCTAAACAGCCCAACCTCCCCTTCCGAAATACAAACCCCTTCCAACTGACCCAACAGATCCACCAACAGACTAAAAGAAATCGGACGGCGACTATCCACATCGGATGCACGCCTCCTCCAACCACGCAAAGCTTGCGCAACCCAAAAAGACTTCGACACATCCACCACCCCCCGGCTCCGACAACCAAAGGCCACACCCGCCATAAACTTGACCACCCTGGAATACGACCACCCCTCCTCCCAACAGTGCCCCACCCAAAGCAACATCAACGCGCTATCCTCCAACCCACAACCCTGCAACCGCTGCCTCCAGGCCTCCCACAGGGCCCACGCCCGTTCATACGCCGCCCAGGTTCCCGCCGCCAAAGAACCCCTCACCAGACCGAACGGCAGATTCCACATTTCCGGCGGAAAGCTGGTCCCCTCCGTCTCCGCCTCCGGTGCCAATGCGCGAAAACGATCCCACTGGAAACGAGACAAAGCATCCGCAATTGAGTTACTAACCCCCGGTACATGAGATGCCACCACCCACGCGTTTAAAGACAGGCAACCCAACGTCAAATACTGAAGCAACCGCACAACCGGTGGCGACGAAGCTGAATTGCGATTAATGGCCTCAACCACCCCCATATTATCACAATGAAAACACACCTTCCGATCCCGAAAGATTCCACCCCAAATGGACACCGCCACCACAATGGGGAAAAGTTCCAGCAACACCAAGTTTGTCAACAAGCCCTCCTCCTTCCATACATCCGGCCATTCCCCCACACACCAACGGCCCCCCAGATACGCCCCAAAACCCCGGCCCCCAGCCGCATCCCTAAACAAATCCAAATCTGCTGCCGACACTCCGTCCGCCATCCACAAGGACCGCCCATTGTACGTTTCCAAAAAAGACGCCCACACCGTCAAGTCATCCTGCAACTCACGGGTAATCCGAAGAAAATGGTGGGGAGACCGCACTCCCGCCGTTGCCCTAGCCAATTTCCTACAAAAAATTCGCCCCATGGGCATTATGCGACACGCAAAATTAAGCTTGCCCAATAGGGACTGCAACTCGCGGAGCCGCATTTTCCGTTTTCCGCAAGCCACAGACACCTCCCGCCGCAAATCCACAAGCTTATCCTAAGGCAACCTGCATTCCATAGCCACCGTGTCAATGACAATCCCCAAAAAACTCAATCGCGTCGTCGGGCCCTCCGTCTTTCCAGACGCCAAAGGAACACCGAAAAGGCGAGACATGGCTTCAAAAGAATGCAACATCACTGAGCAGCCATTAGAACATGGCGGCCCGATAAACAAAAAATCATCCAAATAATGAATGATAGAACCCCAACCTGACCGCTCACGTACCACCCACTCCAAAAAAGTACTGAACTTCTCAAAATAAGCGCACGAAACCGAACAACCCATTGGCAAACACTGGTCAACAAAATACCCCCCATCCCAGAAACACCCCAACAAGTGCTGACACTCCGGGTGCACCGGCAAAAGACGAAATGCCGCCTCAATATCAACCTTGGCCAACAGCGCCCCCTGCCCATACAACCGGACCCAACGAACCGCCTCATCAAACGACGTATATACAACCGAACACAATTCCGGCGCGATCCCATCGTTAACCGAGTTCCCTTTTGGGAAAGAAAGGTGATGTATAAGGCGGAATTTATTCTGCTCCCTCTTAGGTACGACCCCCAACGGAGACACCCGCAAATCCTGCATCGGCAATTCCCGAAAGGGCCCTGCCATGCGACCTAACTCCACCTCTTTGCGCAGTTTCTCTGTCACCACTCCAGGAAGTTCCGTCGTCATACCTCAACCACCCCAAACCCCCATATACACGGTATGCCTCGCCTATTGCATCCAGATAACAGAAAAGTGCTGAACAATTATCTGGCGCCTTCTCCCCGATAACACTGGCTAAGATCACAAAAGCCTGTAACCAGTTTGAAAAAGTCTGCGGAATCAAACGAGAACGCCGCTTATCCTCTTCCTCCTTTTTCCTATCATCCCGCCTATCCCGGTCCAAATTAAAGCACTCCAGGGGAAGCAGCGAAAATAAATCCACGTACTCCCCTTTCCAAATTTTTTCCCTAACCTCCTGCTTCAAGTGCGCCCCCAGCGGCCCCTCAAAGCACACATAAACCTCCCCTTTCGCAGCGTCATCCAAACGCGGCTCCTCACCATCCTTCTCCCTGGTCCCGTCCCTTCCTTTATCGCCCTCCTTATCCGCCACTCCCTGGTGCGCTGCCCCAACCCCACCTCCAGCGCCTGAACTGCAGCTGCGCCACTAGATGTCTCCCTCACAGCACTTGTAGATCCCAAGGCCTGCAGTACCTCAGCCTCGCCACCAGATGTCACCCTCGTCCCGCTTGGAGCTCCAAGAGCCTGCAGATCTGCAGCTCTGCCACCAGATGTCGCCCTTCCTTCATCCTCCAGAGTCGACCTGAAGCCAGCGCTGCGCTGCTCCGGTGAGTAAACAAGCTCAAGGCCACACACAGGACCCCGCCGACCAACAGATGCAGCCTGCCTTCCTGTCACACGCCGGGCAGAGAGACCAGGGCCCGATCCCCCTGCCGAACCAGCTCCGGATCCCACGCTGCCTGCATCAGAGGAGAGGGGGAGGTCCCGCACCCCCCTCCTAGGGTCCCGCCGTACCACAGGATTCCTCCCAGCACGCGACTGCCTGGAAGAACGGGTACTCACCGCAGCGCGTGCTGGAGGGGCCACAGAGGGGCTCCTTAACCGGCGCCAGACCCTCGGGGTCACTTCTGGACTTAGGCGCGCCGGAGGCCTTGTCCTCCGCGGCCGGCTGGAGGGGAGAGCCGAAGCAGTAGCCTCCCCAGACCCCGGGAGCAGACCTTGAACGGTAGCCTGCAGCCATCCAGATCCCCTGCTCTCTGCTGCCGCACGGAGCTGTGCCAGGAGCGCTTCCACCTCAGACATCGTGGGACAGGAACACCAAAAGAGGTACTGCAGCAGCTCAGACACTGGCTGCTGCCACACTGCTGTCCTCACAAAATGGCCCCTTTTCCCGCCCCTGCTAACCCTTTTAACCCCTTAGCCACACCTCCATCCCTTACGTCACTATCCTTCCTCCTTAACCCTTTGTAACCCCGAATCCTCTCCCTCCAAGCCCCAGTCATGCCAGGCCTCCATCCAGCCTTGCAGCCCTGCTTCCGGCCTGCACTTGACATGCTTCCCTTGAGGAGCTCCCTCAGAGCGGCTGTGTGGGCTGAGCAGCTACAAAGTGAAAGTAAAAATCCCATCATGCATTGCAGCAAGCATGTTCAGAGGAGCAGTCCCATGACATCCCGGCCCATCTGTGTTCCCATAGAGACAAGAGCCTCTCAGATAATATCAATAACTCAGTCATCAGTGAATAACTGCTGTACAGACATAGTAATAGAAGGAACGCCCCAGTCCCAGCAGTAAAGACAGGTCACTACCCGTCCCACACAGGAATGTGATGCTAATGTATCACACATATGTTACTGGGGGGTACCCTATTCATAAATTTGCTGTGGAACCCAATCATTTATAGTTGTGCCACTGGATGTAAACAATGAACAGATTGAATAGAGGGGGAGATTTATCATTTAGCATATTCCTGAATAGTGGTGTTAAAAAGTTGCAAACTATGGGGGAGAGTTCAAACCTGGTGCAAAAGAAAACTGTCTTAGTTGCCCATAGCAACCAATCAGATTCCACCTTTCATTTTCCAAAAGAGCTCTGAACAATGAAAGATGGAATCTGATTGGTTGCTATGGGCAACTAAGCCAGTTTTCCTTTACACCAGGCTTGATAAATCTCCATCTATGTGTTTACGACTTTTTAACTGCGTTAGGGGCGTGACTAGGGTTGAGCGAACCCGAACGGTAAAGTTCGGGTTCGTACCGAACTTTAGGATTTTTGGAGCCCGGACCTGAACCCAAACATTTCAGTAAAAGTTCAGGTTCGGGTTCCGTGTTCGGCGCTTTCTTGACGCTTTTTGAAAGGCTGAAGAGCAGCCAATCAACAAGCGGTTAACTGTCTGACCTTAGAATCCATCACCTACTAATGGCATGGCTGTGATTAGCCAGAGCAGCATGTGACCCAGGCTCTATATAAGCTGGAGTCACGTAGCGCTGCACGGCACTCTGCTGTTACAAGTGTAGGGAGAGGATGCTGCTGGACTGTAGGGAGAGAATACGAGAGAATCTAACTCAGCGATGTACATAGAAATAGTTGTGTGTGTTAACTATTTTGGCAATCTACAACATCTGGATTAGTCAGTGTGCAATTTAGGCTAGAAATACACCCATCATTTTCTGAGCTTTTAAAAAAAAAAAATTTTTTTGCAAAAAAAACACGTTATTTTCCTGATCTGCAAGTGTTAAATTCACGTTTAATATATACAGCTTTCATATTCTGTTACCAAAAAAACACTTTTTGGGCAATCTACAACATCTGAATTAGTCAGTGTGCAATTTAAGCTAGAAATACACCCATCATTTTCTGAGGTTTTAAAAACACACTTTTTTTTGCCAGTAAAACACTATTTTCCTGATCTGCAAGTGTTAAATTCAAGTTTAATATATACAGCTTTCATATTCTGTTACAACCCCCCCCCCCCCCCCCCCCCCCCTTTTTTGGCAATCTACAACATCTGGATTAGTCAATGTACAATTTAACCAGCTCAGCTCCCTTAGCTTAAACCCCCTTAATGACCAGACCACATTTTACAATTCTGCACTACACTACTTTCACGGTTTATTGCTCGGTCATACATCTTACCACCCAAATGAATTTTACCTCCCTTTCTTCTCACTAAAAGAGCTTTCATTTGGTGGTATTTCATTGCTGCTGACATTTTAACTTTTCTTGATATTAATCAAAATTCAATTAAAACTACATTTCTATATAATTTTTTCTCTAAATTTATTGTTCTACATGTCTTTGATAATAAAAAATGCAATAAGTGTATATTTATTGGTTTGGGTAAAAGTTATAGCTTTTACAAACTATGGTGCAAAAATGTGAATTTACGCACTTTGACTTTCTGAGCACCTGTCATGTTTCCTAAGGTTCTACAATGCCCAGACAGTAGAAACACCCCACAAATGACCCGATTTTGGAAAGTAGACACCCTAAGGTATTCGCTGATGGGTATAGTGAGTTCATGGAAGTTTTTATTTTTTGTCACAAGTTAGCGGAAAATTATATTTTTTTTCTTTTTCTTATAAAGTCTTATATTCCACTAACTTGTGACAAAAAATAAAATTTTACTTCTCACGCTTTAGGGCCCCTAAAATACAAGGGCAGCATAAATACCCCACAAGTGACCCCATTTTGGAAAGAAGACACCCCAAGGTATTCCGTGAGGGGCATGGTGAGTTCCTAGAATATTATTATTTTTTGGCACAAGTTAGCGGAAAATGTTTTTTATTTTTTTTCTCTTACAAAGTCTCATATTACACTAACTTGTGACAAAAAATAAAATTTTACATGAACTCACCATACCCCTCACGGAATACCTTGGGGTGTCTTCTTTCCAAAATGGGGTCACTTGTGGCGTATTTATAATGCCCTGGAATTTTAGGGGACCTAAAGCGTGAGAAGAAGTCTGGAATATAAATGTCTAAAAATTTTTACGCATTTGGATTCCGTGAGGGGTATGGTGAGTTCATGTGACAAAAAAAAAAAAAAAAAATATTTCCGCTAACTTGTGCCAAAAAAAGAATCTTCTATGAACTCACCATTCCCCTCAAAAGTGATCTTTATAGCGCCGCAGCGATTTTACGGTGTTTTTGCAGTGATCAGAAAAAAAATAATTCTGTCACTGCGGTGGGGGGGACTGAACGCAAGTGTGCGCACAAGATCAGGCCTGATCAGGCGAACACTGCGTTTTTTGTAGAGCCTATAGAACATGTCCTATTCTTGTCAGCAATTGCGGACAAGAAAAGGCTTTTTCTATATAGTTCTGGCAATGTGCGGATCCGCAAAATGCGGAAAGTACATTGCTGGTGTCCGTGTTTTGCAGATCCGCGGATCCGCAAAACACATACGGACGTCTGAATGGAGCCTTACAGGGGGGGTGATCAATGACAGGGGGGTGATCAGGGAGTCTATATGGGGTGATCAGGGGTTAATAAGGGGTGTAAGGGATCGCCTCTTATTTGAGGGTCATTCTCATAGATATGACTTTAGGACACCAGGTTTCAGGTCCAAACCGTGCATTTATTGTGCACACTCCAACCAATACAGGTTATCATGAAGTCGCAGCTTCACCTAACATGTGACATCCACATAAAATAATAAACACTTGCCCGGCTAGGCTCTAACTAACACAGAGTTTCCTGACTCACCTAAGTCCTTGTTCACACCCTGTGAACACAAGCAGCTTTCTCGGCCAATGTCCTACAGCCTCCTGGCTGTACAGAGCACAGTACGCCGACTGCCTCCAGTCCAGTGTCTCAGCACACATGGGGAATAGTGGTCTCTCAGCCCTCCTAGCTTGGACCACACAGAGCCTCCAGGCCTCTGTCCACAGGCAACACACTCCCCCCTTGCTGACACCCTGGGAGGTGCTTTGTGCCAGCCTGATTACTTCCAGCTGGTCTCACCTGTGGTGGAATAGGGGTGTGGACCGAACTATCCACCCCTTCCTTGCCTCTAACCTGCGTGAGACCTGTCACTGTCTCACAGGGGTTAATAAGTGACAGGGGGGAGTAGTGTAGTGTGGTGCTTGGTGCTACTTACAGAGCTGACTGTGTCCTCTGGTGGTCGATCCAAGCAAAAGGGACCACCAGAGGACCAGGTAGCAGGTATATCAGACACTGTTAACAAAACAGCGTCTGATATACCTTTCAAGGGTTAAAAAAATCGCATCTACATGCTGCCAGCGAATAATCACCGCTGGCAGGCTGTAGATCAACTCGTTTACCTTCCGATCCTGTGAACGCGCGCTCCTATGAGCGCATGTTCACAGGAAATCTCGCCTCTCGCGAGATGACGCGCCAATGTGTCGAAGAGGAACAACCCGACCACCCGCAGGACCCATCATTTTCTGGGGATTTAAAAACACACTTTTTTTTGTAAAAAAACGGTATTTTCCTGATCTGCAAGTGTTAAATTCAAGTTTAATATATACAGCTTTCATATTCTGTTGCTAAAAAATACACCCATCATTTTCTGGGGTTTTAAAAACACCCTTTTTTGACAAAAAAACACTATTTTGAGGCCTTGCAGCATCAGCACGTGTGAAATTAAAGGCTCATATACTGCTGTCAAATTCAGTTGTTAAACAAACAATCGTTTGGGCCAAAAAAATGTAGTTGGCATCCTTTGATGCAGATGTCATTGTGAGATACACCCTTAATACATTTGGGTTAGATTCAGAGATTTGAAATACCACCATTTCGTGCACCAATATTGAATTCAGGCCTACACTGGTTCAGGCCGTGTGAGATACACCCTCTACATACAGGGGTTTGATTCAGGCATTTGAAATACAGCCATTTGAAATACAGCCATTTTGGGCAAATAAATATTTAATTCAGGCCTACACTGCATCAGGCCCTGTAATATACACCCTTTACATACAGGGATTTGATTCAGGCATTTGAAATACAGCCATTTGAAATACAGCCATTTTGGGCAAAGAAATATTTAATTCAGGCCTACACAGGTTCAGACTGTGTGAGATACACCCTCTACATACAGGGGTTTGTTTCAGGCATTTGAAATACAGCCATTTGAAATACAGCCATTTTGGGCAAATAAATATTTAATTCAGGCCTACACAGGTTCAGACCTTATGAAATACACCCTCTACATACAGGGGTTTGTTTCAGGCATTTGAAATACAGCCATCTGGTGCACCAATGTTGAATTCAGGCCTACACTGGTTCAGGCCGTGTGAGATACACCCTCTAAATACAAGGGTTTGATTCAGGCATTTGAAATACAGCCATTTGGTGCACCAATATTGAATTTAGGCCTACACGGGTTCAGACCGTGTGAGTTACACCCTCTACATACAGGGGTTTGATTCAGGCATTTGAAATACAGCCATTTGAAATACAGCCATTTTGGTCAAAGATATATTGAATTCAAGCCTACAGAGGTTCAGACCGTGTGAGATACACCCTCTACATACAGGGGTTTGATTCAGGCATTTGAAATACAGCCATTTGAAATATAGCCATTTTGGGCAAAGAAATATTTAATTCAGGCCTACACTGGTTCAGACCATGTGAGATACACCCTCTACATACAGGGGTTTGATTCAGACATTTGAAATACAGCCATTTGGTGCACCAATATTGAATTCAGGCCTACACTGGTTTAGGCCGTGTGAGATACACCCTCTACATACAGGGGTTTGTTTCAGGCATTTGAAATACAGCCATTTCAAATACAGCCATTTTGGGCAAAGAAATATTTAATTCAGGCCTACACTGGTTCAGACCCTGTGAGATGCACCCTCTACATACAGTGGTTTGATTCATGCATTTGAAATACAGCAATTTGGGGCACCAATATTGAATTCAGGCCTACACTGGTTCAGGCCGTGTGAGATACACCCTCTACATACAGGGGATTGATTCATGCATTTGAAATACAGCAATTTGGGGCACCAATATTGAATTCAGGCCTACATAGGTTCAGACCGTGTGAGTTACACCCTCTACATACAGGGGTTTGATTCAGGCATTTAAAATACAGCCATTTGAAATACAGCCATTTTGGGCAAAAAAATATTTATTTCAGGCCTACACTGGTTCAGGCTGTGTGAGATACACCCTCTACATACAAGGGTTTGATTCAGGCATTTGAAATACAGACATTTTGGTCAAAGAAATATTGAATTCAGGCCTACACTGGCTCAGGCTGTGTGAGATACGCCCTCTACATACAGGGGTTTGTTTCAGGCATTTGAAATACAGCCATTTTGGGCAAAGAAATATTTAATTCAGGCCTACACTGCATCAGGCCCTGTGAGATACACCCTTTACATACAGGGATTTGATTCCGGCATTTGAAATACAGCTATTGTAGGCAAATAAATATTTAATTCAGGCCTACACAGGTTCAGACTGTGTGAGTTACACCCTCTACATACAGGGGTTTGATTCAGGCATTTTAAATACAGCCATTTGAAATACAGCCATTTTGGGCAAAGAAATATTGAATTCAGGCCTACACAGGTTCCGACCGTGTGAGATACACCCTCTAAATACAGTGGTTTGATTCAGGCATTTGAAATACAACCATTTTGGCAAATAAATATTTAATTCAGGCCTACACTGGTTCAGACCGTGTGAGATACACCCTCTACATACAGGCGATTGATTCATGCATTTGAAATACAGCAATTTGGTGCACCAATATTGAATTCAGGCCTACACTGGTTCAGGCCGTGTGAGATACACCCTCTACATACAGGGGATTGATTCATGCATTTGAAATACAGCAATTTGGTGCACCAATATTGAATTCAGGCCTACATAGGTTCAGGCTGTGTGAGATACACCCTCTACATACAGGGGTTTGATTCAGGCATTTGAAATACAGCCATTTGAAATACAGCCATTTTGGGCAAATAAATATTTAATTCAGGCCTACACAGGTTCAGACCATGTGAGATACACCCTCTACATACAGGGGTTTGATTCAGACATTTGAAATACAGCCATTTGGTGCACCAATATTGAATTCAGGCCTACACTGGTTCAGGCCGTGTGAGATACACCCTCTGCATACAGGGGTTCGATTCAGGCATTTGAAATACAGCCATTTGGTGCACCAATATTGAATTCAGGCCTACACAGGTTCAGACCGTGTGAGATACACCCTCTACATACAGGGGGTTGATTCAGGCATTTAAAATACAGCCATTTCAAATACAGCCATTTTGGGCAAAGAAATATTTAATTCAGGCCTACACTGGTTCAGACCGTGTGAGATACACCCTCTACATACAGGGGATTGATTCATGCATTTGAAATACAGCAATTTGGTGCACCAATATTGAATTCAGGCCTACACTGGTTCAGGCCGTGTGAGATATACCCTTTACATACAGGAGTTTGATTCAGGCATTTGAAATACAGCCATTTGGTGCACCAATATTGAATTCAGGCCTACATAGGTTCAGACCGTGTGAGTTACACCCTCTACATACAGGGGTTTGATTCAGGCATTTAAAATACAGCCATTTGAAATACAGCCATTTTGGGCAAAGAAATATTTAATTCAGGCCTACACTGGTTCAGGCTGTGTGAGATACACCCTCTACATACAAGGGTTTGATTCAGGCATTTAAAATACAGCCATTTGAAATACAACCATTTTGGGCAAATAAATATTTAATTCAAGCCTACACTGGTTCAGGCCCTGTGAGATACTCCCTCTACATACAGGGGTTTGATTCAGGCATTTGAAATACAGCCATTTTGGGCAAAAAAAATCTTTAATTGAGCCCTAGTCTGGTTCAGGCCCTGTGAGATACACCCTTTACATACTGTCGTTCTATTCTACTTTTAATTAAACACTCAATTAAAATAAGGGACGTGGCCCAGGTCGTGGTGCTGCTGGTTGAGCTCCTGTTGCAGGGAGAGGACGTGGTCGATCTGTGCCAGCTACACGCACATGTGAAACCCCTTCCTCAGTTGCGTTTAGGTGACAAAACCTGCAGCGGTATTTGGTCGGGCCTAATGCTGCTCTACGAATGGTGAGGCCTGAACAAGTACAGGCGATAGTAGATTGGGTTGCTGACAGTGGATCCAGTTCCTTCACATTGTCTCCCACCCTGTCTCCTGCTGAAAGACCACAGTTGGCAACTGCAGCCAATGTCCATCAGTCTTTCACCTCACCCCCTTGCAAATCAGCAAAGCAGTCTGAGCCCCAAGTCATGCAGCAGTCTCTTCTGCTTTTTGATGACTTTGTTAGCAGGGTGTCCCAGGGCCATCCACCAAGCTCAGCCCTGGAAGTGGAAGAGATTGAGTGCACCGATGCCCAACCACTTATCTTTCAAGATGAGTACATGGGAGGACCATCGCAGCATGTCTAGGATGATGACGAAACACAGGTGCCAACTGCTGTGGCTTTCGAAAGTGTGCAGTCTGACAAGGAAGGCAGATGAAGACTGGGTAGAAGATGATGCGGAGGATGATGAGGTCCTCGACCCCACATGGAATCAAGGTCATGCGAGTGACCTATGTAGTTCGGAGGAAGAGGCGGTGGTCGCACAAAGCCAACAGCACAGCAGAAGAGGGAGCAGGGTGCAAAAGCGGAGCAGCCGCCCTCTAGACAGTATGCCTGCTACTGCCCACCGCAGCAAGGAACCAAGCACACCAAAGCAGCTCCAAGGAGTTCCCTGGCATGGCAGTTCTTCAGACAATGTGCTGACGACAAGACACAAGTGGTTTGTACGCTGTGCAATCAGAGCCTGAAGCGAGGCATAAACGTTCTCAACCTGAGCACAACCTGCATGACCAGGCATTTAAGTGCAAAGCACGAGCTGCAGTGGAGTAGACACCTCAAAAACCAAGAAAGGTCTCTGGCTCCTCCTGCTTCCTCTTCTGCTGCAGTCTCGGCCTCTTCATCCACCTATGGAGTGACAGTGCCACCTGCCACCCCACAAACAGAGGATATTCTAGCAACACCAACACCTGGGTCAACAAGCATCTCCACAATGTCCCATGGAAGCGTTCAACTCTCCATCTCCCAAACCCTTGAGAGGAGTAAGAAGTACCCCCCTACCCACCCACGATCCCTAGCCCTGAATGCCAGCATTTCTAAATTACTGGCCTTTGAAATGCTGTCATTCCGTCTGGTGGAGACGGATAGTTTTAAAGGCCTTATGGCGGTGGTTGTCCCACAGTACGTCGTGCCCAGCCGCCACTACTTTTCCAGGCGAGCCATCCCTTCCCTGCACAACCAAGTAGGGGACAAAATCAGGTGTGCACTGCGCAATGCCATCTGTGGCAAGGTGCACCTGACTACGGATATGTGGACCAGTAAGCACGGTCAGGGCCGTTATATCTCCATAACAGCACACTGGGTAAATGCAGTGGCAGGTGGGCCTGAGGCGGATAGCAGTTTGGCGCGTGTCCTTCCACCACTGAGGATTGCAGGGCACTTCAGTTTGCCTCCTGTTGCTTCCTCCTCCTACTCTGCTTCCTCATCCTCTTCCAGCTCCTCATCTGGTCATCGTAACACCTTCAGCACCAACTTCAGCACAGCCAGGGGTAAACGACAGCAGGCAGTTTTAAAACTTATCTGTTTGGTGAACAAACCCCACACCGCGCAGGAGCTGTGGACGGGCCTTGAACAACAGACCGATGAGTGGTTTGTGCCAGTCAGCCTCAAGCCCGGCCTGGCGCCGGTTTGACGCACATCCCTTGCCTGGCGCATGTGCTGAATTTGATGGTGCAGAGGTGCCTTAAAAATTACCCCAATATGCCAGAGCTGCTGTATAAAGTGCAGGCCGTTTGTGCGTGTTCTCTGCGTTCTCACCCTGCTGCTGCTCGCCTGTCAGCGCTGCAGCATAACTTCGGCCTTCCCGCTCACTGACTCATATGCGACGTGCCCAAAAGGTGGAACTCCACCTTGCACATGCTGGCCAGACTGTGTGAGCAGCACCAGGCGATAGTGGAGTTTCAGCTGGAGCACACATGGGTGAGTCGCACGGCAGAACAGCACCACTTCACCACCAATGACTGGGCCTCCATGCGAGACCTGTGTTCCTTGTTGCGCTGTTTCGAGTACTCCACTAACATGGCAGTGCCGATAACGCCATTCTCAGCGTTACTATCACACTTCTATGCCTCCTTGAAAAAATGCTCCTGGCGATGATGGAAGAGGATGTGCTACAGGAGGAGGAGGAAGAGGGATCATTTTGTAGGGTTTCCGGCCAGTCATTCCCAAGTGGCTCCGAGGGTGCGTTCCTGCACCCACAAACCCAAGGTACACAATTGTCCAGCCAGGGCACAGTTCTGGAGGATGAGGAGGTGGAGGATGAGGAGGAGGAGATGAAGGAGGAAGAACCATGTTCACAGCAGGGTGGCACCCAGACCAGCAAATCGCCATCACTAGTGCGTGGATGGGGGGATACACATGACACAGACGATACACCTCCCACACAGGACAGCTTTTCGTTGCCTCTGGGCAGCCTGGCACACATGAGCGATTACATGCTGCAGTGTCTCCGCAATGAACGCCGAGTTGCCCACATTCTAACTTGTGCTGATTACTGGGTGGCCATGCTACTGGATTCCCGTTACAAGGACAACGTACCATCCTTAATTCCGTCACTGGAGCGTGATCGTAAGATGCACGAGTACAAGTGCACGCTGGTAGAAGCGCTGCTAGTGGCATTCCCACCTGACAGCGGGGGCACAGTGGAAGCACAAGGCGAAGGCAAAGGACGAGGAAGAGGTCACCAACAGAGCTGGGGCACCGCCAGCAACTCAGAAGGCAGGGTTAGCATTGCCAAAATGTGGAACAGCTTTGTCAGCACACCACAACAACCAGCACCACCAGCTGATATGGAACGTCTTAGCAGGAGGCAGCATTTCACCAACATGGTGGAGCAGTATGTGTGCACACGCCTACACGTACTGAATGATGGGTCTGCCCCCTATAACTTCTGGGTCTCAAAATTGGGCACATGGCCTGAGCTTGCCCTTTACGCCTTGGAGGTGCTGGCCTGCCCTGCGGTCAGTATATTATCTGAACGTGTGTTTAGCACGGCAGGGGGGCGTCATCACAGACAAGCGCAGCCGCCTGTCCACAGCCAATGTGGACAAGCTCACGTTCATTAAAATTAACTATTCATGGATCCCTCAGGACTTGTTTGTACCTTGTCCAGAATAGACATGTATACCGGCACTAACCAGCAATTGTTATACTGCAGCGCAATTGCTCATGTTTGTATTTTGGCTATTTCACACTCTTTTGGAGTGTACCCTAATTTTAAAAATAAAATTAAAAACAAAAACCTGTGCTGGCTACCTCGTCCTCCTCCATCACCGCTTCCACCTACACCGCTACATCCACCTCCTCCTCAAACTCCTACTCCATATGGAACTCCACCTCATAAATCAATTTTTTTTATTTTTTATTTGTATGTGTTTTATTTTTCATCATTTCACTACTTTATTCACCACTAATTCACCAATTTTGGTGTGTATAGTACTACTGCTATACCTAACTAGACCGTTAAAATTAACTAAAAAAATTGTCAGTTACATTTCCTTGTGAAATTAACAAATTCTTGGGTGTATATTACCACTGCTATACCTAGTAGACAGGTTAAACAAAAAAAAATATATAGTCAGTTACATCTTCTGGTGAAATTCACAAATTTTTGGGTGTGATGTACCACTGCTATTCCTAGTAGACAGGTTAAAAAATAAATAGTCAGTTACATTTTCCGGTAAAATTCACCAATTTTTGGGTGTGATGTACCACTGCTATACCTAGTAGACATTTTTTTTAAACTGTTATTTACATTTTTTGGGTGAAATTCAGCAATTTTTGGGTGTAATATACCCCTCCTCTACCTAGTTGACAGCTTAATACATTTTAATAATTTTTCTGTTACATTCTTGGGTTGACATTATACAATTTTAGACGTGAATAAACACCTGCTATGCATAGGTGACAAGGAATAAAATTTAACATATTATTCAGTAATTAATGCGCGCCACATCCTTTCATTCAATGCTTAAACTTTGAAAAGTTTTCACACTTTTACGCTTTAATAATTTCTCCCATATTTCAACTCTATTCTTTTAAATTTGAAAAAATGAATCCTCCCTTGGATGTGGTCTCTCTTTCTCATGCTGTTCCCTCTCTGGCCTGAAACCCTGATTACCCGCCACCTGTGATCACCATGGTAGGCGCATAAAAGAACATCGAAAGTTGATAGAACAGATATGAAATTGGATCGTAAACATCACGGGCACGTGCAACATGGTGGGGCAGTAAGTGTGCACACGCCTACACATACTGACTGACAGGGGTCAGCCCCTGCAACTTCTGGGTCTCCAAATTGGGCACATGGCCTGAGCTTGCCCTTTACCCCTTGGAGGTACTGGCCTGCCCTGTAGCCAGTGTATTGTTTGAACGTGTGTTCAGCATGACTGGAGGGGGTTATCACAGTTCATATTTCCCCAATTTTTTTGGGTGTACCCCAATTTAAAAAAATACAAATACATTTAAAACCAAAAAGAAGTGTAGGCTACCTCCTCCTCCTCCACCGCCACTTCCACTGCCTCCTCAACCTCCTACTCCATATGGATCTGGTTCTCCTAGAGCAAGATATATATTTTTTAAATGTATTTTATGTTATTTTAAGTCATTTCCCTTTCCACATTTGTTTGCAGAGCACTTACCATGCTCTTAAGTACATTTTGACGACATTTGCAGCCCTCTAGCCCTTTCCATGACATTTTTACAGCCATTTTAGTGCTCAAAGGTTCGGGTCCCCATTGACTTCAATGGGGTTCGGGTTCAGGTTCAAGTTCTGGTCCTGAACTCAAACTTTTTTCTGAAGTTCGCCCGAACCCGTCGAACCCGGACATCCAGGTGTCTGCTCAACTCTAGGCGTGACAATTGCAGGGAGGGGAGGTGGCCAGTCTCCCCAACAAATTTCTGTAAATTTTTACCAGTTTTCTGACTGAAATGAAGCCAGATCTCTCGCAGCTCTGAGCTGTCATAGATTTCTGTTTAGGTGAACAGACTGCCAGAGGATTCACCTAATTTATGACAAGACCTAAGCCATGTCATCCTCCGGCGGCGTAAGGATATCAAAACTGTTCATATTGTAAAGCATGGAACAATTTTCCCAATTCCTTCTGTTGTTTCTGTAGAGGGAAACCAAACAGATCACTTGACGTGTGTGAATAAGATCATACAGCTTTGTACACAGTCCATTCATTGAACTCATTCATGCTCCCTGCACAAATGTTGAAGGTAGCCATAGGTTTCCATTCACTCAGAGGCTGGGTTCACTTCACACCACGTGTCTGCTCTCTGCTGGACTTTCCATCCTGGGTATTTATCTGAATAGCAGTATTTTGTTATATTGTTACTGATCTGTTCACTTTGCTGGAAAGAGTAGCATAGTATCAGGGGCAGATTGGCCATGGACCTTACAGGGAAATTTCCTGGTGGGACGATGACCAGGGGGCCACCTAAGCTCTCCTCTCTGCCGCCAATGGAAGTTTTTGGGGATGTATTTTGTGCTGCTGGCAGTATTTTGTGATGGACTGTGGTATTTGACTCTGTTGGGGTGGTATAATGTGCCACAATATAGTATTGCTGGTCCTGCCTTCCATCAATTTGGTCTGAACTACAAAACGGGGCTACTTTTGGTATTTTTTCCAGGGCCACTTTAACCCCTTCTACCCCAGGCCAGTTTTTACAAATCTGACATGTATCACTTTATGTGGTAATAGCTTTGACACACTTTAACCGCCTCCGGACTGCATAACGCACGGATGCGTCCGGGAGGCGGTCGATTCATTCCACCTGGACGCATCCGTGCATCATCTTGCGAGACGAGAGATTTCGGACTGAGCCGGCCCGCGCATGCGCATCGCGGGCCGGCAAAAGTACAAGCACTATTTCGTCACCAGCCTGCCAGCCAATGATCGTGGCTGGCAGGCTGGCAATTTTTAAAATCACAAATCGGAAGCCATTTAACACATTATATTTGTAAATATTATGTGTTAAATAACTTCCCTGCTCCTCTGCTGGTCCTTTTGGTCGGTTGGTTCCAGCAGAGGAGCAGGCATCACAGTGAGTAGCACCAAACACCACACATAGCCCCAGATCACCCCCTGCACCCCAATTAACCCCTTGATCACCCCTTCTTGCCCCTGTCAATCACTAGTGAAAGGGAAAAAAGTGATCAGTGTAAACTGTCACTTTTTTTTCCCACTGGTATTGACTGTTAGGTTTTAGGAATAGTTTAGGCCCCTTGGTTAGGTAGTTTAGTGATCGTTTAGCGCCCAGCCCACCGCACCGCAGTCACTTATTCGCCGATTAGCGTATCGCTAATCAGCATTTGTACTTTTATAGTATCTGTAAGTGATCAAAACTGATCACAGTCAGATCTATAATAGTATTAGTGTCACCTTAGCTCGCCCTCCACCCAAAACGCAGCGGCCTCCGGTACTTCGCTAGCATCCCATTTGTAAGACAGGCTTGCTTTCTTTCTTGGGTAGTCTCAGGGAATACCCCTAAATTTAGTAGCCCAAATGTCAAACAGGGGGTATTCTTCTGAAGAGGCCTACAGGCTTCTGACCCAGTCGGATGAGGAATGGGAACCCTCATCTGATGAATCTAGCGGGTCAGAATATGAACCTGTAGAAAGCAGTGGCAGTCTGACTCAAAGTTCGGACGAGGAGGTTGAGGTCCCTGATAGCACCAGGCGTACCCGGCCCCGTGTCGCTAGACCACAGGTTGCGCAGGATCCGCTTCAAGGGCAGCAGAGTGGGGCTGGCGCTGTCGGATTACGTGGTGAGGCATACACCAGCGCAGGCCATCCGGGACCTAGTACCGGCACTGCCATACAACATGGTGAAGTGGCGAGCACCAGAAGGGCAGTTGAAGCTGGTACGGTGGCACATGCAGTAGTTACCCCATCGCAGCCACCGCACAGACAGGCCCGTAGAGCCCCTAGAATCCCTGAGGTGCTTGCAAACCCTGATTGGCAGTCCCCAACTTCAGCCGCACCTGTAGTTCCCCCTTTCACCGCCCAGTCTGGAGTTCGGGTCGAGACAGCTCAGATCGGTTCGGCCCTGGGATTTTTTGAGCTGTTCTTGACTGCGGAGCTTTTGGACTTAGTTGTGGCAGAAACAAATCGGTATGCCACTCAATTTTTATCCGCCAACCCGGGAAGCTTTTATGCCCAGCCTTTCTGGTGGAAACCAGTCCAAGTTTCCGAAATTAAAATTTTTCTGGGCCTTCTCCTCAACATGGGTCTAACCAAAAAGCATGAATTGCGGTCATATTGGTCCACGAACCTAATTCATCACATGCCCATGTTCTCTGCTACTATGTCCAGGACACGATTTGAGACCATCCTGCGTTTCCTGCACTTTAGCGACAACACCACCTGCCGTCCCAGAGGCCACCCAGCTTTTAAACCGGCTCCACAAAATTCGGCCCCTCATAGACCACTTCAACCAGAAATTTGCAGATTTGTATACCCCAGAGCAAAACATCTGCGTAGATGAGTCCCTAATACATTTTACCGGGCGCCTTGGCTTCAAACAATACATCCCAAGCAAGCTCTGTGAAAGGGCCACAGGCTATACCCACAAATTTTGGATCTATGAGGGAAAAGATCAGACCCTGGAGCCGGTCGGTTGCCCTGACTACCTTGGGAGCAGTGGGAAGACAGTCTGGGACTTGGTGTCACCCTTATTTGGCAAGGGGTACCATCTTTATGTGGACAATTTCTACACAAGTGTGGCCCTCTTCAGGCATTTGTTTCTAGAACAGATTTGCTGCTGTGGCACCGCGCAAACTAGTCGCGTGGGCTTCCCCCAACGGCTCGTTACCACCCGTCTTGCAAGGGGGGAGAGGGCTGCCTTGTGTAACCAAGAACTGCCCAGCGGTGAAATGGAGAGACAAGCGTGACGTTTACATGCTCTCCTCCATTCACGCAGACACAACAATCCAAATTGAGCGAGCAACCAGTGTCATTGAAAAGCCCCTCTCAGTCCACGACTATAACCTTCACATGGGAGGGGTGGACTTCAATGACCAGATGTTGGCTCCGTATTTAGTTTCCCGACGCACCAGACGCTGGTATAAGAAGGTGTCTGTATATTTAATTCAATTGGCTCTGTATAATAGTTTTGTTCTCTACAGTAAGGCTGGGAGAACACGATCCTTCCTCAAATTTCAGGAAGAGATCATCGAGAACCTCCTGTATCCAGGAGGTTCCGTGGCCCCATCCACCAGTGTAGTTAGCCGTCTACACGAGCGACATTTCCCCAATGTCTATGCTGGTACCTCAACCCAACCGTCACCCTGAAAAAGATGTTGTGTCTGTAGCAGGAGTGGAATAAGGCGTGACACCCGCTATTTCTGTCTTGACTGCCCTGACCACCCTGCCCTATGCTTAGGGGAGTGTTTCCGGAAGGACCACACACAGGTACACCTAGCATAGGGATCACATCTCACAGGACAGGCACACAGGGCTATTAGGGCCCATTCACACACAGAGCTGCTGCAAACCTCTCCTTTCACCTGGGACAAAGTGCATAATGCACTTCGCCACATCTTTGGGTGCTTTGTGCTTTGCACATTGTCCCATGGGGAAGGAGAGGTTTGTCCTATAAAGGTAAAAAAAAACAAGCAAAAAAAAAACACCAGTAAGCAAAAAAGTTAACGTTCAGTTCCAAAAGTTAAATAAAGTATATATGTTCTGTTCAATGGTTATTATAAAGTTAATAAAAATTATTGCGTTGCGGCCTGTTTTTTTTTTTTTTTTTTTTTACCTTCCAGGTGGACCAACCGATCGACTAGCTGCAGCACTGATGTGCATTCTGACAGAAGCATTGCGCTGCTGTCAGATTACACAAAAGTCGGTGTATGCGGTGCTGCAAGACGAGATTTCTCCTCTGCAGTAAAAGATATGTTTGCCGAGGCATATGAGCTAAGGAGGTGGCGGTGTTCATATGCTTTGGCAAACACTTTGTATATAAAAAATATAAAAAAATCCCGGCAATGATTTATTTATCCACATCGATTGATGTGAATGGAGAAATCGGGTTTGCCAGGGCATACAAGCTAAGTGGGTATGGATGTTGGGCGGAGCTCCTATGTCCTGGCAGACGCCTTTCCCCTCCTTTTTTTTTTGGGCAGAGATTTTTTCATCCACATTAATTGATGTGAATGAAGAAATCTGTGCCGTTAATTTTTTTCTTTCAGCCCAGAGGCTGAACGGAAAATAATAAATCTCATTACCTGTATGCTCAATATAAGGAGAATAATATTGATGCTGGCCATACATGTAATGATTGCGGAGACCCTCAAATGCCAGGGCAGTACAAACACCCCACAAATTACCCCATTTTGGAAAGAAGACACCCCAAGGTATTCGCTGAGGGGCATATTGAGTCCATGAAAGATTGACATTTTTGGCCCAAGTTAGCGGAAAGTGAGACTTTGTGAGAAAAAAATAAAAAATAAATTTCCGCTAACTTATGCAAAAAAAATAAAAAATTCTATGAACTCACCAGGCCCCTTATTGAATACCTTGGGGTGTCTTCTTTCCAAAATGGGGTCACATGTGGGGTATTTATACTGCCCTGGCTTTTTAGGGGCCCTAAAGCGTGAAAAGAAGTCTGGGATTCAAATGTCTAAAATAGCCCTCCTAAAAGGAATTTGGGCACCTTTGCGCATCTAGGCTGCAAAAAAGTGTCACACATGTGGTATCGCCGTACTCAGGAGAAGTTGGGGAATGTGTTTTGGGGTGTCATTTTACCTATACCCATGCTGGGTGAGATAAATATCTTGGTCAAATGCCACCTTGTATAAAAAAATGGGAAAAGTTGTCTTTTGCCGAGATATTTCTTTCACCCAGCATGGGTATATGTAAAATGACACCCCAAAACACATTCCCCAACTACTCCTGAGTACGGCGATACCACATGTGTGACACTTTTTTGCAGCCTAGGTGGGCAAATGGGCCCACATTCCAAAGAGCACCTTTCGGATTTCACAGGGCATTTTTTACAGATTTTGATTTCAAACTACTTCTCACGCATATGGGCCCCTAAAATGTCAGGGCAGTATAACTACCCCACAAGTGACCCCATTTTGGAAAGAAGACACCCCAAGGTATTCCGTGAGGGGCATGGCGAGTTCCTAGAATTTATTTTTTATTTGTCACAAGTTAGCAGAAAATTATGATTTTTTTATTTTTTTATTGCAAAGTCTCATATTCTACTAACTTATGACAAAAAATAAAAAATTCTAGGAACTCGCCATGCTCCTCACGGAATAGCTTGGGGTGTCTTCTTTCCAAAATGGGTTCACTTGTGGGGTAGTTATACTGCCCTGGCATTTTAGGGGCCCAAATGTGTGCAAAGTAGTTTGCAATCAAAATCTGTAAAAAATGGCCTGTGAAATCCGAAAGGTGCTCTTTGGTATGTGGGCCCCTTTGCCCACCTAGGCGGCAAAAAAAGTGTCACACATGTGGTATTGCCGTACTCAGGAGAAGTTGGGGAATGTGTTTTGGGGTGTCATTTTACATATACCCATGCTGGGTGAGATAAATATCTTGGCAAAGGACAACTTTTCCCATTTTTTTTATACAAAGTTGGCATTTGACCAAGATATTTCTCTCACCCAGCATGGGTATATGTAAAATGACACCCCAAAACACATTCCCCAACTTCTCCTGAGTATAGCGATACCACATGTGTGACACTTTTTTTCAGCCTAGGTGGGCAAAGGGGCCCACATTCCAAAGAGCACAGGCCATTTTTTTGAGATTTTGATTTCAAACTACTTTGCACGCATTTGGGCCCCTAAAATGCCAGGGCAGTATAACTACCCCACAAGTAACCCTATTTTGGAAAGAAGACACCCCAAGGTATTTCATGATCGGCATAGTGAGTGTATGGAAGTTTTTATTTTTTGTCACAAGTTAGTGGAATATGAGACTTTGTAAGAAAAAAAAAAAAATCATAATTTCCCGCTAACTTGTGACAAAAAATAAAAAGTTCTATGAACTCACTATGCCCATCAGCGAATACCTTAGGGTGTCTACTTTCTGAAATGGGGTCATTTGTTGGGTTTTTCCACTGTCTGGGCATTGTAGAACCTCAGGAAACATGACAGGTGCTCAGAAAGTCAGAGCTGCTTAAAAAAGCGGAAATTCACATTTTTGTACCATAGTTTGTAAATGCTATAACTTTTACCCCAACCCTTTTTTTTATTTTACCCAAACATTTTTTTTTATCAAAGACATGTAGAACAATAAATTTAGTGAAAAATTTATATATGGATGTCGTTTTTTTTAAAAAAAAATTACAACTGAAAGTGAAAAATGTCATTTTTTGGCAAAAATTTCGTTAAATTTCGATAAATAACAAAACAAGTAAAAATGTCAGCAGCAATGAAATACCACCAAATGAAAGCTCTATTAGTGAGAAGAAAAGGAGGTAAAATTCATTTGGGTGGTAAGTTGCAAGTAGTGTAGTGCAGAAGTGTAAAAAGTGGCCTGGTCATTAAGAGTGTTTCAGCCTGGGGGGGCTGAAGTGGTTAACTTATCCAAACCAGTCTGAGATTGTTTTCTTATGACACATTGTACTTCATGATAGCCATAAATTTTAGTCGATATATTTGAAAAGTTCACAATTTTAAAAATTTAATTTTCTCTGCTTTTAAAACAGAAAGTGATACCACATAAAATATTTATTACTTAACATTCTCCATATGTCTACTTTGGCATTTATGTTAACATCATTTTTTAAATGTCATTTTATTTTTTTAGGACGTTAGAAGGCTTAGGATTTTTTAAACAATTCTTAAAATCTTTGCGGAAATTTCCAAACCCCACTTTTTAAGGACCAGTTCAGTTCTGAAGTCACTTTGTGGGGCTTACATAGTGGAAACCTCCCATAAATGACCCCATTGTAGAAACTACACCACATAAGTTACTCAAAACTGATTTTACAAACTTTGTTAACCCTTTAGGTTTTCCACAAGAATTAAAGGAAAATGGAGATGAAATTCCTAAATTTCACTTTTTTGGCAGATTTTCCATTTTAATCCATTTTTTTCTTTAACACATCGAGGGTTAACAGCCAAACAAAACTCAATATTTATTACCCTGATTCTGAGATTTACAGAAAGACCCCACATGTGGTTGTAAACTGATGTAAGGGCACACTGCAGAGCGCAGAAGAAAAGGAGTGCCCTATGGTTTTTGGAAGGCAGATTTTACTGGACTGGTTTTTAGATGCCATGTCCCATTTGAAGCCCCCATTTTGGAAACTAGAGGACATGTTTGCAGTTTTATTGGTACTATTTTGGGGTACATATGATTTTTAATTGCTCTATATTACAATTTTTGTGAGGCAAGGTAACCAAAAAATGGCTGTTTTGGCATAGTTCTTATTTTTTACAACATTCATCTGACAGGGTAGATCATGTGATATTTTTATAGACATATCAAACATGTCTACTTTATTTTTTTGTTTGTTTCAGTTTTACATAATAAAGCATTTAAAAAAAAAAAAAGTTTTTGTGTCTCCATTTTCTGAACGCCTTATTTTTTGTATTTTTTCTGCCGATTGCCTTATGCAGGGGCTTGTTTTTTGCAGGAAGAGTTATTATTGGTACTATATTTTGGGTACATATGATTTTTTGATCATTCATTATTACACTTTATTTATTTTTACATTGTTCACCTGAGGGGTTAGTTTATGTGATATTTGTATAGAGCAGATCGTTACGGGTGTGGGGATACCTAATATGTATACTTTTTCTTATTTATTTAAGTTTTACACAATAATAGCATTTTTTTTTACCCCAAAAAATAATGTTTTAGTGTCTCCATAGTCTGAGAGTCATAGCTTTTTTATTTTTTGATCGATTTTCTTAATTTTTTGTGGGATGAGGTGACGGTTTGATTGTTACTATTTTAGTGGGGCATACGCCTTTTTGATCGCTTAATTTTGCAATTTTTGTGATGTAATGTGATAAAAATATCTTTTTGGGCACTGTTTTTAATTATTTTACGGTGTTCACCTGAGGGGTTAGGTCATGTGATATTTTAATAGAGCAGGTTGTTACGGACGCGGAAATACCTAATATGTCTACTTAGCAGTTTTGAAGCAAAAAAAATAATATTTTAGTGTCTCCACTGTCTGAGAGTCATATATATATATTTTTTGACTGATTGTCTCAGGTAGGCTTTCATTTTTTGCGGGATGAGGTGACGGTTTGATTGGTACTATTTTTGGGGGTATACACCTTTTTGATCGCTTGGTGTTGCAATTTTTGTGATGTAAGGTGACAAAAAATGCCTTTTTTTGACAGTTGAATCGTGTGATATATTTATAGAGCCGGTCATTATGGACGCGGCGATACCTAATATGTTTATTTTATCTTTTTTTTTCAATTTTTTACTATAAAATATGGGGAAAGGGGCTTTTTTTTTCATTTTTTACTTGAAACTTTTTTTATTAAAAACACTTTTTTAACTTTTTTTTACTTTATTTCTGTCCCACTCTGGGACTTCAACTTTTTGGGTTCTGATCCCCTCTGCAATGCATTACAATACATCTGTATTGTAATGCATTGCCTGTTAGTGTATTACACTGAGTAAGGGTCCATTCACACGACCGCAAAATGGGTACGCATCCGTTCCGCAATTTTGCAGAACGGGTGCAGACCCATTCATTTTCAATGGGGCCAGAATGTGCTTTCCGCATCCGCATTTGCAGATCCGCATTTGCGTATCCGCACTTCCGCATTGTCGGGTATATAAAGCAAATGCTTTATATAAATATATATTTTTTTAAATATCGGGTCAAAAGAAAAATTATGCAAACTATATTGACCCGTGAGATGGACATAAACATCTCAAAAAGAGTTCAATCGAGAACCTGATTATTTTCTGCAATCAGTAAAACAGGGTACAAGCGTCTATGCAAAAATATAAATGGTTTATTATACAATAGTTTAAAATACAATCAAAAATGAATCAACATAAATTTCAGTAATATACAATAATATGCAGTACCCAGAATTCACCACTATATGATACCAACAAAACACTACTCAACCAACACAAGAATATTATGCCATACAGCTTTAAATTTGTGAGAGATATACAATCAATGGATTATGCAGAAAACTCAATCAAGAAGATGACAGATACAAGCCCTTGCTCTGCCCAAAAATGATGACCAATCTTTCAGATAATGGTAGTATTGCAACAAAACTTATAAATTATTGGCTTGATATCAAACTAGGGAATACAAAGATTCCCAACAAAGAGTTTCTCCAATATTATCCCCTTTTTTCAGTTATATGCATCGTAACTGAAATCAGAGAAAATACTGATGTAGCAACTAATGTTACACTTCCGCAAATGAGCGGGTATCTGGCTAAGTATCAAGCCAATTAATTTAGATCAATACTACATGAAAACAAAATATATATTACCCAAGGGTCAAGTGATGTGCAGAGTCTTGGGGCAGCCAGCTCTCAAGAGTTTTTCCCGATAATCCAAATGATTCTCCAGAGATCGATAATCCAAACTGTTTGTTTCTCTTTTTCCTTTTTCTCCCTTTTTTTTTTCTTTCTTCGTATCTGGTTTCTTAACCCAAAACTTATCAGATGAACACGCCCTCCAAATTTGGAACTTTCCAATCATTATTGGATGGGTGTGTGCATTGATAAGGAGCATGACGTCATAATACTACCCAGAATGCAATTTTGCTACTGATGTAGTATTAACTGCTCATATCTAGGTGGCACTGTTGTATAAGCAATAAGCATCATACCATTAAGGATTAACTTATACATGCCCGATATTTTCAATACTTCACACCTCTGACATCTGGAGGCCTTGTCTCAGGGCTGAGGGACAAACTTTGATACATGAATATATACTTTGAGGAACATCTAGACAATTCTCACACTGTGGAATTCATGTTCAGATAGGAAAAACAATGAAGCCTCAGAATCTGCAGGTGCGGTGTATCTTCTAACTTTCTAAATGTATAATATATTGTTACAATAACACTAGCTTTTGAACAGCACGGTAATCTTCTCATGGACTTACTTCGGTCTACATGAAAATCCATACAAAACAGTGAATATAAATCAACATTGCTCTTACGCTGGGTTCACACCTGAGCGTTTTACAGCGCGTTCCTACGCGCTGTAAAACGCACAACAGGCAAGAACCAATGATTCCCTATGGGAATGGTTCTCACCTGGGCGTTTTACAGCGCGTACGATCGCGCTGTAAAACGCCCGACGCTCAAACAAGTGCTTGAGCTTTTTTTGGGGCGTTTGTCGCGCGTTCCCGCACATAGAAATTCGGGAACGCGCGACAATGTGTGAACGCCAATCTCTGTATGCGCGATTGTAAACGCCCGTACAATCGCGCATACAGAGCGCTCGTTTCCGAACGCTCAGGTCTGAACCCAGCGTTAAAGGCAATGAATACCCATTATAACTAAAATAATTAAATATAACTGTTTACACTTATGAAAAAGCACAACAGCATCCGTGCTTACGTTTCCGCAAAAAAATAGAACATGTCTTATTCTTATCCGCAATTGCGGACAAGATTAGGCATTTTATATTATAGTGCTGGCGACGTGCGGTCCACAAATTGCGGAATGCACATTACCAGTGTCCGTGTTTTGCGGATCCGCAAAATACTTACGGAAGTGTGAATGGACCCTAATACACTAACAGGTTGCCTAGGAGACTGGGCATCCGTAAAAGGCAGGTCCAGATGCCGTGCAAGGCATTGGGCAGCCTCTGCACAGCATCACGGTACCCAATGGGCTCCCTCACCCACAACAAACTTCTTCCATGTCGCAGTCAGCACGGACCGCGACATCAGCAGGCATCAGCTTTTACAGCGATGCCGGCGGATATAGTAGGGGCCTGGCTATCAGGGAATGCCGGGCCACTGCAATGATCGGGCGCACACCGCTTAGGCCCCTGCCCGATCACTATGACGTACTATTACATCAAAATGCAGGAAGTCCCTGACTTCCATGACGTAATAGTACATCATATGTCAGGAAGGTGTTAAGTTCCCAGTCCGCCCCTGCATGGTATATTATACTGTTCAAAGCAGGGAGTAATGAATGGAAAACAGGCAGAGTCCAAAGTTCTCTGAAATCCATTTGTCTTAAATAAATCCATAGCGGTAAAACTTTGATTACCGTTTTCAGCTATAACCCAACAGAAAACCCAGCAACGAGCAGAAATAAGGTGTGAACTAAACCAATAGAAAACTGAAAGATGTTTCTTTGTACATACAGTATGAATGCAAAGCCCTTTGCCTCTGTTCTGGGACAAGTGCCGATATTCGCATGTGCGCTAATAAAATCGCCTTACGAATATTCGCGCCTCAATCACTTTCTAGGCAATGTGAGTAAGATCTGAGCTTTTGGACTTTTGGGAATAAATCGAGATACAGTGAGGGGTGATGACAGTAGTTGACAGAGTACAGATCAATGTAATCTGTAAGGTGGAAAGTAAAATAAAAAATACGAATATTCGTAAATCGAATTTTACGAAGTTCTACGTATTCGCGAATATGGTGCTATACTATATGAATGCACAGGCCTTTGCCTCTCTGTTCTGGGGACAAGTGTAGATATTCGCATGTGCGCTAATAAAATC
Source organism: Bufo gargarizans (assembly GCF_014858855.1). Classification (NCBI taxonomy): domain Eukaryota; kingdom Metazoa; phylum Chordata; class Amphibia; order Anura; family Bufonidae; genus Bufo; species Bufo gargarizans. The sequence continues at coordinate 565,931,864 of NC_058081.1, read as the reverse complement.
GCCTTACGAAGATTTGCAACTCAATTCACTAATGTATGAATGCAAAGCCCTTTGCCTCTGTTCTGGGACGTGCCGATATTCGCATGTGCGCTAATAAAATCGCCTTACGAAGATTCGCGCCTCAATCACTTTCTAGGCAATGTGAGTAAGATCTGAGCTGTTGGACCTTTGGGAAACAATCAATTATATGTGTACTGTAATTTTGTGAAAAAAAAAAAAAAAAAGAATATTCGTTTTTACGAATATATAGCACTATATTCGAAATATTCGCGAAATCGCAAAGTTGCGATATTCGCGAAAAAAATTCGCTTTTCGAATATTCGCGCTCAACACTACCAGTCAAAGTGTAGGACTATTGAGAAAGGGCACTTGTTTTGCATTTAATGATACACAGTGTCAATGCCCTGCTACGTGTAAATACAAACACGAATGTTCCTTTTGCAGAGGGGGGCACCCAATGTCCCGCTGTTTTAAAAAAGCTAACATCTCTCTGCTCCTCTTTTCAAAGGAATTGTTGGGAAAAAGCTTGGAGTCCAGTAAGGTTGTTGATCATGCTGCCTTGGCTAAGGAGCTATCCAAATCAGCAGATGGCTGAGTTGTTAATTAATGGCTTTAAAAATGGTTTTGTAATAACGGGTTTTTCAGGTTCAGGTTGTTCTGTAGTAAAAAATCTGTTGCCTGTGTATGAGTTTCTTAATGTTGCTGTAGATAAGTTGTTGATGAGTTGTCTTTAGGTAGAGTAGCTGGCCCTTTTGTTTACCCCCCTTTTGAGCATTTTCGTACATCCTTTTTAGGCCCCTTTCACACGGGCGAGATTTCCACGCTGGTGAAATGCGTGAGGTGAAAGCATTGCACCCGCACTGAATCCAGACCCATTCATTTCTATGGGGCTGTGCACATGAGCGGTGATTTTCACGCATCACTTGTGCGTTGCGTGAAAATCGCAGCATGCTCCTCTTTGTGCGTTTTTCACACAACACAGGCCCCATAGAAGTGAATGGGACTGTGTGAAAATCGCAAGCATCCGTAAGCAAGTGCGGATGCAGTGCGATTTTCACACATACACATGGATGGGGACCCGATCATTATTATTTTCCCCTATAACATGGTTATAAGGGAAAATAATAGCATTCTTAATACAGAATGCATAGTACACTAGGGCTGGAGGGGTTAAAAAAATAAAATTTAACTCACCTTAGTCCACTTGTTTGCGCAGCGCGGCTTCTCTTATGTCTTAATCTTTGCTGTGCACAGGAAAAGGACCTGTGGTGACGTCACTACACTCATCACATGATCCATAACCGTGGTAAAAGATCATGTGATGGACCATGTGATGAGCGCAAGGTACTATTCCTCAAAGAAGAAGACAGAAGAGAAGCCAGGCTTTTTTTTAACCCTTCCAGCCCTATTGTACTATGCATTCTGTCTGTATTAAGAATGCTATTATTTTCCCTTATAACCATGCCTATTTTTCTCACGCGCATTCAAAACACATTACAATGTTTTGCACTCGCGCAGAAAAATCACGCATTTTCCCGCGACACACCCGCATCTTATCCGGGCCAAAAACATGATGCCCGTGTGAAAGAGGCCTTAGGAGTTGATCCTAAGAAGGAGCCTAATTCCTTCAGACTTATTTACCACTTGTCCTTTCCTTTTGGTTCGTCTTTGAATGACAAGATTGATAAGAGTTTGGTGTCAGTGTCCTATGCTTCCTTTGATTAGGCAATTAGCTTAATTAAGGATTTTGGATTAGGTTCTTTATTGGCTAAATCTGACATAAAGTCTGCTTTTCGTTTGTTACTTCCCTAGGTTTTTGTCTTTGTGTTTTTTTTGTTTTTTTTTGACCGGTGTTTACCCATGGGCTGCTCGTTGTCATGTTTTCATTTTCAAGCATTTTCCGGTTTTCTGTAATGGGTGGTTGTGTTTCGTATGCCTATGGGTTAATTAATGCATTATCTGGATGATTTTTTGTTTATTGGTCCAGGTTTATCTCCAGCTTGTGCATGACTCCTTTATTGTTTTATGAATGTCTGTGCTGAGTTTGGAATTCCTCTGGCTTTAGATAAGACGTTTTTTCCGTGTACGTGTTTAGAGTACTTAGCAATAGTAATTGATACGGTGGATGGTGAATTCAGAATAACTTCTGAGCAAATAGTAAAAGCTATTTCTGCGATCTTGGTGTTATTTCGTAGGTCAGGAGTAGAGATGAGCGAATAACTCAAAAATTCGATCCAGCCGGTTCACTGAATTTTCAGAAATATCCGAATATATTTGCAGCAAATCGCAATAAAAAAAACTGCTATTTCCGGGCTACAGAGAGCCTTTATAGGGGTAGAGAACACTTTGCCTTGCAGTAACATGCATAGGGAGTGTGCTGGGGTAGTGAAATAATACTGTGATTCAGTATGACATGCAGATGACAAGCGTCGCTATTAGAATCACTGCACACTCCACTTATTTGGGCAGTCACGGGGCCCAAACTGACCAAATAACTCGAGTATTAACTCAGCCTTAAAGGTACATGTTAGCATCAAGAAGAAGCGCTCTCCTTTTACACCCTCATCAGCTGATTCCACCTAGATGTGTACAGAACCTGTTCTTCTAAACGCTTATACAAGTAGAGCCTGACCCGACAGAGTGAAGAGGGTGTCAGCAGTAAGTCTGTGTTGACGTCACTGATATTTTTCCCTTCCTCTGATCCGTCAGAACAATAGTCCCCAAAAAAACGGATCCTGTCTATGGAGCATCTGCCTTTACTTGGTCAGCATTTGCTCAATAATCCCTCAGTATTGCTAATGCCAAAAAAAAGCAGGAGTGAATCTAATATTTGCATGTCTTCTGTGTTTTGTACCCACTCCTGCTTTTGGCTACCAAATCATAAGCCAATTCTGATGGGACCATACAGGCCTTAAAGCTGTTTCACAGACAGGATCCGTTGTGCGTCTCATTTTTCCTTTCTTCTGACAGATGAGAAGAAAGGTCAAATAAATGATGATGTCAGCCAGGCCAAAAGGCAAAAGAGTGGCCCAGTCATAAAGTGGAGAGGGTGGGAACAGCGTGAGAAGTCCACAGAGTGGCCCTATGACATAGCGGTGAGGTGGAAGCAGCATGAAGAGGCCACAAAGCGGCACAATGACAGAGTGTGTATGTGGCAGCAGCATGAGGAGACCACAGAGTGGTACAATGACAGAGTCTGGAGGTAGCGGCAGCTTAAGTAGGCCGCAGAGCGGCACAATGACAGACTGTGGATGTGGCATCAGCGTGAGGAGACCACAGAGTGGGACAATGACAGAGTCTGGAGGAAGACACAGACCGGCACAATGACAGAGTGTGGATGTGGCATCAGCATGAGGAGACCACAGAGTGGCACAATGACAGAGTGTGGATGTGGCATCAGCATGAGGAGACCACAGAGCAGTACAATGACACAGTCAGGAGGTGGCGGCAGCATCAGGAGGCCATAGAGTGGCACAATTACAGAGTATCCAGGTGGCAGCAGCATGAGAAGACCACAGAGTGGTACAATGACAGAGTCTGGAGTTGGCGGCAACAGCAGCAGCAGTCTCAGGAGAAAGCCAACGAGTGGCACAATGACCGAGTCTGGAGTTGGCAGCATCATGAGAAGGCTACCGAGTGGCACAAGGACAGAGTCTGGAGTTGGTGGCAGCAGCATCAGGAGAAGGCCATCGAGAAGCACAATGACAGAGTCAGGAGTTGGCGGCAGTATGAGGAGGCCACAGAGTGGTACAATGACAGAGTCTGGAGGTGGCGACAGCAGCAGCATCAGGAGGATACCACAGAATGGCAAGGTGACATAGTGTGGAGATGGTAGCAGCATCAGCATCAGGAGACCACAGAGTAACAAGATGACATAGTGTGCTATTTGGGTTGCACATAATTGGGTGCAACCACAGTGGAGGCTAAATGTAGACGGTTCACAGTTGGTGCAGCCCAGATATGTCCAAACCCCTTGGGCGGGAGCCATGGGCGTAACTAGAGGTGACTGGGCCCCACAGCATTTTTTTGTATGCCCCCCCCCCTTCCCCCGTATAAACCCCGCTCTTTTGGCTAGTCACGATCTAGACTAGACCAGGCTGCCACACCATCCTTTTCCTATTATATATATTATATACATACACACACCCCCTATCTGTCATGTAGTGTCATTCTATCATACTGTTGTGGGGGCCGTGTCAAAGTCTTAGGCCCCTTTGACACGGGCGAGTTTTCCGTGCGGGCGCAATGCATGATGTGAACGCATTGCACCCTCACTGAATCCGGACCCATTCACTTCAATGGGGCTGTGTACATGATCAGTGATTTTCACGCATCACTTGTGCGTTGAGCATGCTCTATATTCTGCGTTTTTCACGTAGCGCAGGCCCCACAGAAGTGAATGGGGCTGCTTGAAAATCACATTGCATCCGCAGCATTGCGGATGCAATGCGATTTTCACGGATGGTTGCTAGGAAATGATAAGGACCCGAACTTTATTATTTTCCCTTATAACATGGTTATAAGGGAAAATAATAGCATTCTTAATACAGAATGCTAAGTATCATGTGGCTTAAGAGGTTAAAAAATCCACTTGATCATCCACTTGATCGCCTCATCCACTTGATCGCGCAGCCTTCGCAGCTCGTCTTCTTTCAGGACCTGGCAGGAAAAGTACCTTTGGTGACGTCAACGTGGTGAGCATGGTGATGTCGGAGCAGGTCCTGCTGAATGAAGATAGAAATCTTCTATGTTCATTCAGCAGGACCTGCGCCGTCGTCAACACGCTTACCACCAGCTTGCTAGGAGATATTGTTTGTAAACTTTTCGTTTTTTATCACGTGCATGAAAAACACATCAAAATGCATTGCACCCGCGCAGAAAAAACTGAACACAATCGTAGACAAAACTGACTGAAATTGCTTGAAAAATGGTGCGAGTTTCACTGAATGGACCCTGAACGCATCTGGAGCCAACCCATATCGTTCGTGTGAAAGGGGCCAGCCATTCCCGTATTGCGGACCGCATATGCGGATCAGCAATAAATGGGCACCCATCACGGATGTGGACCCATTCACTTCAATGGGTCCGCAAATCCGGAGATGTGGAAGGGTGCGAAACGGAATCACAGAACAGAACACTACATAAGCACTATGCAGGGCTTCCGTGGGGTTCCATTCTGCACTTCTGTTCCACCAAAAGATAGAACATGTCCTTTTTGCAGAATTGTGCTTTCCTGGGTAATATACCTGGAGAGGTGAACATGACATCACACTACACTGTATGTACAGCACATTATACCCCTGCTGTAGGATAGGCGCCCATTCTATGTATTGCTGCAGGGCTGACACCGACTGTAGTCTGTCCCCATGGTCTGAGCCCCTGGTAACCAGTGGAGTAGCTAGAAATGACTGGGCCCCACAGAAATTTTTTTAATGGATAGGCAGGCGTCATACATTGGCATTTGATTCTTTAACATACATGTGTTTTTACTGGACTATGACGTACACGATACAAAAATGCAGTACTCCACGTTCTTGTATCCTGCACAATCCGGTAAAAAAATGTGATGCGAACTAGCAGTGCATTGAACAGTTGTTGAAAAAAACATACTCGCCTGCTCCCCGCCGCTCCGTGATCTTCCAGTCCCCATTCTGGCCTCATACTGGTGTCCCCAAGCTGCACATGGGCGTCCAGAGGAGTGTGGCATCAGATGGATAGGGGGCCTAGAGGGCAGGGCATCAGATAAGTAGGGGGCCCACAGGACAGGACTGGGGGGGGGGGGCTTCTGAATGGACAGCAGATGAATGCAGCTGAGGGGGGGGGCAAAGGACAGCAGATGAATGCAGCTGGGGGGGGGGGCAAAGGACAGCAGATGAATGCAGCTGTAGGACAGCTAGGGTTGGCAGGGATAAGCCTGGAATGTATGGGCTCCAGATAGTGACAGGCACAGCATCTTCTTTCTGCAGCACTTCCTGTCTCCCCTCTCCCTCTTGTTACTGCCGACTACAGAGCAGTCTCTGTAGCAGAAGCTGGGCTGTACTAATAGTAAGGAGAGGGAGGGGAGACAGGATCTCCCTGTAGCACACTGTACTGAGCCCTGGCTGCACTATTAAAGGAAACCTGTCATCTGGATTTTGTGTATAGAGCTGAGGACATGGGTTGCTAGATTGCCGCTAGCACATCCACAATACCCAGTCCCCATAGCTCTGTGTGCTTTTATTGTGTAAAAAAACTGATTTGATACATATGCAAATTAACCTGAGATGAGTCCTGTCCCTGACTCATCTGACATACAGGACTCATCTCAGGTAATTTGCATATGTATCAAATCGTTTTTTTACACAATAAAAGCACACAGAGCTATGGGGACTGGGTATTGCGGATGTGCTAGCTGACATCTAGCAACCTATGTCCTCATCTCTATACCCAAAATCCCAGTGACAGGTTCCCTTTAAGCAGCCAGGCTCCTCTATTAACCACTTCAGCCCCGCTAGGTGAAACCCCCTTCATGACCAGAGCACTTTTTACACTTCGGCACTACACTCCTTTCACCGTTTATCGCTCGGTCATGCAACTTACCACCCAAATGAATTTTACCTCCTTTTCTTCTCACTAATGGAGCTTTCATTTGGTGGTATTTTATTGCTGCTGACATTTTTACTTTTTTTGTTATTAATCAAAATGTAACGATTTTTTTTGCAAAAAAATGACATTTTTCACTTTCAGCTGTAAAATTTTGCAAAAAAAAACGACATCCATATATAAATTTTTAGCCAAATTTATTGTTCTACATGCCTTTGATAAAAAAAAAATGTTTGGGCAAAAAAAAAAAATGGTTTGGGTAAAAGTTATAGCATTTACAAACTATGGTACAAAAATGTGAATTTCCGCTTTTTGAAACAGCTCTGACTTTCTGAGCACCTGTCATGATTCCTGAGGTTCTACAATGCCCAAACAGTAGAAAACCCCCACAAATGACCCCATTTCGGAAAGTAGACACCCTAAGGTATTCGCTGATGGGCATAGTGAGTTCATAGAACTTTTTATTTTTTGTCACAAGTTAGCGGAAAATGATGATGATTTTATTTTTTATTTTCTTTCTTACAAAGTCTCATATTCCACTAACTTGCGACAAAAAATAAAAAATTCTAGGAACTCGCCATGCCCCTTACGGAATACCTTGGGGTGTCTTCTTTCCAAAATGGGGTCACTTGTGGCGTAGTTATACTGCCCTGGCAATTTAGGGGCCCAAATGTGTGAGAAGAACTTTGCAATCAAAATGTGTAAAAAATGACCGGTGAAATCCAAAAGGTGCACTTTGGAATATGTGCCCCTTTGCCCACCTTGGCAGCAAAAAAGTGTCACACATCTGGTATCGCCGTACTCAGGAGAAGTTGGGGAATGTGTTTTGGGGTGTCATTTTACATATACCCATGCTGGGTGAGAAAAATATCTTGGTCAAATGCCAACTTTGTATAAAAAAAATGGGAAAAGTTGTCTTTTGCCAAGATATTTCTCTCATCCAGCATGGGTATATGTAAAATGACACCCCAAAACACATTCCCCAACTTCTCCTGAGTACGGCGATACCAGATGTGTCACACTTTTTTGCTGCCAAGGTGGGCAAAGGGGCACATATTCCAAAGTGCACCTTTCAGATTTTGCAGGCCATTTTTTACACATTTTGATTGCAAGGTACTTCTCACACATTTGGGCCCCTAAATTGCCAGGGCAGTATAACTACGCCACAAGTGACCCCATTTTGGAAAGAAGACACCCCAAGGTATTCCGTGAGGGGCATGGCGAGTTCCTAGAATTTTTTATTTTTTGTCACAAGTTAGCGGAAAATGATGATTTTTTTTTTTTTCTCTTTTTTCCTTACAAAGTCTCATATTCCACTAACTTGCGACAAAAAATAAAAAATTCTAGGAACTCGCCATGCCCCTCACGGAATACCTTGGGGTGTCTTCTTTCCAAAATGGGGTCACTTGTGGCGTAGTTATACTGCCCTGGCAATTTAGGGGCCCAAATGTGTGAGAAGTACCTTGCAATCAAAATGTGTAAAAAATGGCCTGCAAAATCTGAAAGGTGCACTTTGGAATATGTGCCCCTTTGCCCACCTTGGCAGCAAAAAAGTGTGACACATCTGGTATCGCCGTACTCAGGAGAAGTTGGGGAATGTGTTTTGGGGTGTCATTTTACATATACCCATGCTGGATGAGAGAAATATCTTGGCAAAAGACAACTTTTCCCATTTTTTTATACAAAGTTGGCATTTGACCAAGATATTTTTCTCATCCAGCATGGGTATATGTAAAATGACACCCCAAAACACATTCCCCAACGGCGATACCAGATGTGTGACACTTTTTTGCTGCCAAGGTGGGCAAAGGGGCACATATTCCAAAGTGCACCTTTCGGATTTTGCAGGGCATTTTTTACACATTTTGATTGCAAAGTTCTTCTCACACATTTGGGCCCCTAAATTGCCAGGGCAGTATAACTACGCCACAAGTGACCCCATTTTGGAAAGAAGACACCCCAAGGTATTCCGTGAGGGGCATGGCGAGTTCCTAGAATCTTTTATTTTTTGTCGCAAGTTAGCGGAAAATGATGATTTTTTCCCCAACTTCTCCTGAGTACGGCGGTACTAGATGTGTGACACTTTTTTGCAGCCTAGATGCGCAAAGGGGCCCAAATTCCTTTTAGGAGGGCATTTTTAGACATTTGGATCCCAGACTTCTTCTCACACTTTCGGGCCCCTAAAAAGCCAGGGCAGTATAAATACCCCACATGTGACCCCACTTTGGAAAGAAGACACCCCAAGGTATTCAATGAGGGGCCTTGCATAAGTTAGCGGAAATTGATTTTTGGGGTTTTTTTCTCACAAAGTCTCACTTTCCGCTAACTTAGGACAAAAATTTCAATCTTTCATGGACTCAATATGCCCCTCAGCGAATACCTTGGGGTGTCTTCTTTCCGAAATGGGGTCACATGTGGGGTATTTATACTGCCCTGGCTTTTTAGGGGCCCTAAAGCGTGAGAAGAAGTCTGGAATATAAATGTCTAAAAATGTTTACGCATTTGGATTCCGTGAGGGGTATGGTGCGTCCATGTGAGATTTTATTTTTTGACACAAGTTAGTAGAATATGAAACTTAGTAAGAAAAAAACAAAAACAAAAACAAACAAAAAATTTCCGCTAACTTGTGCCAAAAAAAATGTCTGAATGGAGCCTTACAGGGGGGGGGGGGGTGATCAATGACAGGGGGGGTGATCAATGACAGGGGGGTGATCAATGACAGGGGGGTAATCACCCATATAGACTCCCGGATCACCCCCCTGTCACTGATCACCCCCCCTGTAAGGCTCCATTCAGACATCCGCATGATTTTTTACGGATCCATGGATACATGGATCGGATCCACAAAACACATGCGGACGTCTGAATGGAGCCTTACAGGGGGGTTATCAATGACAGGGGGTGATCAGGGTGATCAGGGTGATCACCCCCCTGTCACTGATCACCCCCCCTGTAAGGCTCCATTCAGACATCCGCATGATTTTTTACGGATCCATGGATACATGGATCGGATCCACAAAACACATGCGGACGTCTGAATGGAGCCTTACAGGGGGGTTATCAATGACAGGGGGTGATCAGGGTGATCACCCCCCTGTCACTGATCACCCCCCCTGTAAGGATCCATTCAGACATCCGCATGATTTTTTACGGATCCATGGATACATGGATCGGATCCACAAAACACATGCGGACGTCTGAATGGAGCCTTACAGGGGGGTTATCAATGACAGGGGGTGATCAGGGTGATCAGGGTGATCACCCCCCTGTCACTGATCACCCCCCCTGTAAGGCTCCATTCAGACATCCGCATGATTTTTTACGGATCCATGGATACATGGATCGGATCCACAAAACACATGCGGACGTCTGAATGGAGCCTTACAGGGGGGTTATCAATGACAGGGGGTGATCAGGGTGATCACCCCCCTGTCACTGATCACCCCCCCTGTAAGGCTCCATTCAGACATCCGCATGATTTTTTACGGATCCATGGATACATGGATTGGATCCACAAAACACATGCGGACGTCTGAATGGAGCCTTACAGGGGGGTGATCAATGACAGGGGGGTGATCAGGGAGTGTATATGGGTGATCACCCGCCTGTCATTGATCACCCCCTGTAAGGCTCCATTCAGACGTCCGCATGTGTTTTGCGGATCCGATCCATGTATCCATGGATCCGTAAAAATCATGCGGACGTCTGAATGGAGCCTTACAGGGGGGTGATCAATGACAGGGGGGTGATCAATGACAGGGGGTGATCAGGGAGTGTATATGGGTGATCACCCGCCTGTCATTGATCACCCCCCTGTAAGGCTCCATTTAGACGTCCGTATGCGTTTTGCGGATCCGATCCATGTATCCGTGGATCCGTAAAAATCATACGGACGTCTGAACGGAGCCTGACAGGGGGGTGATCAATGACAGGGCGGTGATCAATGACAGGGGGGTGATCAGGGAGGTTAGATGGGGTGATCCGGGGTTTATAAGGGGTTAATAAGTGACGGGGGGGGTGTAGTGTAGTGTAGTGTGGTGTTTGGTGCGACTGTACTGACCTACCTGAGTCCTCTGGTGGTCGATCCTAACAAAAGGGACCACCAGAGGACCAGGTAGGAGGTATATTAGACGCTGTTATGAAAACAGCGTCTAATATACCTGTTAGGGGTTAAAAAATTCGGATCTCCAGCCTGCCAGCGAGCGATCGCCGCTGGCAGGCTGGAGATCCACTCGCTTACCTTCCGTTCCTGTGAGCGCGCGCGTTCACAGGAAATCTCGCGTCTCGCGAGATGACGCATATATGCGTGACTGTGCGCAGGGCTGCCACCTCCGGAACGTGAATCTGCGTTAGGCGGTCCGGAGGTGGTTAATGGTCTGTGCTGATGGGCGGGGCTTAGCTCCCTGCTCTGCTCCGAGGACATTCTAAAGCAGCAGTGAAGTAAGTGTAGAGGGGGGTGTGGCCAGTCTGACTGTTTACTACTGCTCCGGGCCTTTGGCAGCCAGGGGCCCAGAAGCAGCTGCTTCCAGTGCTTCGCTAGTAGGTAAGCCAATGGGGGGAGCCACCCCACCACTCAGGTGAGACAGTAGGAATGAAATGAAATGAAAGGACCATTGACTTTCTCAGTCGAACGTATGGACAGTAGGAGGCACACCATCACAATTGAGTATTTTACCAATAAACCTGAAAATTGCTAAATACCCTGTTGTGATAGTGCGCCTCCTACTGTCCATACGTTCGACTGAGAAAGTCAAGCGTCCTTTCATTTCATTTATCTTATTGTGTGCAGATGGCAGCATCAGGATACCACGGAGTGGCAAGGTGAAAGAGTGTGGATATGATAGCAGCAGCAGCATCAGGGTACCACAGAGTGGCAAGGTGACATAGTGTGGAGATCGCAGCAGCATCAGAATCAGGATACCACAGAGTGGCAAGGAGACATAGTGTGGATATTGCAGCAGTAGCATCAGGAGACCTGAAAGTAACCTGGTGACAGAGTGGGGCTGTGGGTGGCAATACCAGTACCCGCTGATGAAGGTAGGTAAAAGAAGGAGCACTTGGCATCAGATGTGTGGCATCAGGCGGGTGGCAGGATTAAAATAGTAACTGAGGCAGGTAGGCAGAAGAAACCAGTCTCTTTTGTCAAAGTGTTGGTGTGGCACCATGGATGATCTAGTCTGATGCATCAGGCATTGGTGGGTGGAAATCCTGGCTGATCCACACCTGATTCATCTTGACAAAGGTCAGTCTCTCCACATTTTGGGTGGATAGGCGAGTTCTACTTGGGGTTACTATGGCACCCACCGCACTAAACACCCGCTCTGATGCCACACTTCTGTACGGGCAGGACAACTTTTCCAGGGCGAACTCTGCTAGTTGTGGCCACAAATCCAGTTTGGCTGCCCAGTAGTCCAGCGGATTTTTTTTAAAATAAAAATCTTGCACTCATTGAGTGAGGAATCCTGTGGGTTTAGCTGAACTAGTTCGACAATCTATCCAGACAGAATCAGTTACGCTCGTCTGCAAGGGGCCTAAGGTATTTTCATATCCAATAGCTTGGATAGTGTCCCTGCGTCATTCTAAAACAGTTGGAAAATTAAAACTCACACATGGTCTGTCAAATAATAATCATTCATAAACTTTAATAATTCTTTAGATTTTTTTATTAAAAATAAAAATTAATAATACATTTTTAAATATTTTTATAGGACCGTTGATAACCTCAGCAACGAGAAGTTGCAGCAGCATCAGGACAGTCTTCATTAGACAATCCTTCTGCCCCTCCATCCACGGAAGAAAATCCGGAATTACAAGCTGTCTCTGAAGATGTACCCAAAATTATATCAGTGCCACAGCAGATAAACACCCAGCGTCGTTCCTCTGGTAGACGTAGGGGTCCCCCTCCCCACGATTCTGCTTTAGATACTCGAACCATTGTTGAATCAAGGGTTATGGAGTATCTAAACCAGAATCGTGATGAGAGTCCTGACGAAACAATGGTAAGAAGTTTGGTCCCCTTACTTAAAAAAATACCAGAGGAACGAAAAGCTTGGTGTCTATCTGCTGTGGCACTTTTAATGGACCTATTTGCAGGTCCACACGAACCAATTGAAACTGTACATAATTTGGAGCGAGATAGGGATGCCATGCTAAATTGGAGGCCATTTGGGCAATCATTTTCCCAGAATCCACCTCCAACGAGATACTATCGAAGTGAATCTTCTACCCAGGGGAGTTCACAATTTGAACTTGGATACCAAAGGTCTTCCGAGGGAACTCGTCTCCCCAGTTCAAATACAGACCCTTTTACAAGGGAACTTTTTGATCTCTAACTTTTTTTTTCTAGTTGATCTCTAACTACAAAAATAATAATATTTTAAACTATAATAAATGTCATTTTTCATTTAAATATAATGTCTATAAATTTTTATTTATTGAATGATGACAAAAAAAAATGTTGACTGGCACAATGTTTATTTAAATATAACATATTTTAATCACATTCATGTAGAAATGGTCTAGATTTGTCTGTGCCAGTCAACTTCTAGGTTTGAAGGGCAATGGGGAGCGCTAATGCTGTTCACAATAAAAATTTCTATTTTAATTTTTTCAGTCCTCAAAAAATTTTCTATCACATTATACACTGCGCGTTTCAATGGTAATATACCACCATGTAATTCATCATTGATCGCCAAACTTTAACTATATTTTAAAAAGCACTAGCCTTGGTACATACACATGATCTTGGCCCCTAGAGCACGTTATAAGTTGTTACTATTCTATGTATTAAACATGGAAAGGAGCTGGATATTTTGTGTATAAATTATTATATTCTGTACAGTAATCTATAAGGACTAATTTCAGGCTCAGTAATGATTTTTTTTGTCAAATCATTTTTATTTTTAGAAATAAGTTAATAACATAATAAAAAAAAATATATCACTAAAAGACAATTTTTTATAATTTTAATTTTTTTAAAATCGCATTTTGTGGTTAAAAAAGCACAAAAAATACATTATAAAGATTTTTTAATAAATGTAATTTAGAGGTATTTGAAGGTATTTAATCCTAAATTAAATATTTTTTTTAAATTTTAAACACTATCAATAAAATTTTATATAATGATAGTATAATTTGGAAAATATTAAATGCCTCAGCTCGCAAGCCCACGTCAAGGGTCCTCATTATCTTGCGAGTCCCTAAACTAAACTAACAACAGGGGATCTAACTAAACTAAGAAAATGTAAAGGAGATTGGGGCAGTTGACAGCAGGGCTCTGGCTGGAGGTAGCACTTTGTGAAAGGTTGTCACACAGGTTGTCGGGGCTGGGAGTGGAGAACATCTTGGTGTGTAACCTGGTGTCACTGTGCTGTACAAAGGATCTGCTGGGCATGGTGCCTCCACAGAGGGCAGGGATTCAGATTGACTGAGGAGGGCTTGTACTTTGGAGAAGAATATGTGGCTTCATGTGACAGAGCAGAGGAATCGCACAGAAGAGTGTGTGGATGAGGATACGTCGTGTCTCCAGTAGCTCTGCCCCTGACATCTCCAAGTGACAGACACTGCTGGACCCCCCTTTTTCCAGGGCTGGTTTTTATCCCCAGTCCGGCCCTGGCGCAGGCGCATTAGTAAACGTGGGCCAGTGTTTGCTGTGTGCGGCAGGATGGAAACAGGGGGCTCTGTGTGGTGCCAGGAGATACTATACAGCACTCTGATCTATGCCCAGTTTTTCTTTGCTGTGCTGGTATACATCCACCCCCTGATCAGTGCTGGGTTAAAGGGGTTGTGCAGTGTAAAGATGCCAATGACCAGGCTGAGAATAGGGCGGGAGTTCAGTGTGGGAGCATGTGATGACAGGGCAGGAGAAGAGTAGCAGGAGGCTCTTTTTCCACAAAAGCTACAGCCAGGCCAGTCCCTAAGTCCCTAAAGTAATGAAAGAAAAGGTATTTACTGATATAAAAAAATGCTTATGTTTTTACTGTTCCCCTCTCTGAAAATTACAACTCCCTCCCAGCATGCCCTGACCTGCTGAGAGTTGTAGTTTTCCTCACTGCAAAGTGCCATACTCCTAGGCCTATTGACACCATGTAGACCATGATAGAAACTGCTGTGGCTTCTGCTGCTACAGATGTAGCAGGGGTAACACACACATACTCTTAACTCAAATTTCTTAACTCATCGTGCTATCTAGTTGTAAAAAAAAGCCATTGAAAAGCAATTGCTTAAAGGGACACGGACAGGCCTTCTGAGGATAATTAGCTCTTTATATGCCCCCCTAGGTCTTATAATAAGTTCCCAATTCATATTCATATTCCCAAGTACTATCCCTGTGCGCATTGTTAAACGTGAAAAATCATCTTTATAATCACCTCTCCTTTCTGCACAAGGGGCGTTCTTTGTGCCGCATTTGTGCCCAGCCCGCGCCCCAACTGCCGGATCCTTAGACACCCCCATCTCATTAGTATTCACTTCGCTGGGCAGTATTTTCCTGTCCCCCGACATTCGGAGATCCTGCGCATGCCCCTTAGGCAGAAAGGAGAGGTCATTATAAAGATGATTTTTCACGTTTTACAATGCGCACAGGGATAGTACTTATATGAATTGGGAACTTATTATAAGACCTAGGGGGGCATATAAAGAGCTAATTATCCTCAGAAGGCCTGTCAGTGTCCCTTTAAGGCCCCTTTCACAGGAGCGAGTTTTCCATGCGGGTGCGATGCGTGACTTGAAGGCATAGCACCCGCACTGAATCCTGACCCATTCTTTTCAATGGGTCTGTGTTTTAACGCATCAGTTGCGCATTGCGGGAAAAAACGCAGCATGTTCTATGTTCTGCGTTTTTCATGCAGCCCTGGCCCCATAGAAGTGAATGGGGCTGCGTGAAAAACGCATTGCATTTGCAAGCAAGTGCGGATGCAATGTGTTTTTCACTGATGGTTGCTAAGAGATGTTTGTAGACCTTCAGTTTTTTATCACGCGTGTGCAAAAACCCATCAAAACACATCGCACCCGCACGGAAAAAACTAAACAACTGAACGCAATCGCAGACAAAACTGACTGAACTTGCTTGCAAAGTGGTACAAGTTTTTCTGAACACATCCTGAACGCATCCGGACCTAATCCGTCACACTCGTTTGAAAAAGGCCTAACGGATTTAGTTCAGATAACGTGTCTCATAAAGCGTGTGTGTTAACCCTGCTACATCTGTATATACGCCGCATTGAATGGGGCTAAGCCATGAAAGGACACTGCATAAAAAGTGGACATGTCTGTTCTTGGGACAGTTAAACCACCCCTTTAGGACAGGGCCATTTTCAATTTTTTTTATAGTTTTTTAGAGCCGTAACTTTTATTTTCCCATTCACATAACTGTCTGACAGCTTGTTTTTTGTGGGATAAGTTGTACTTTTTAACGGCACCATTTACAGTTGCATACAATGTAGTTGGAAATGGGAACATCTTTTTAAATGGCATAGAATATATATTTTTTTTAAACAAAGTTTCGCTACAGTTTTATGAGTTTTGTTTCCACAGTAAGGCCTCATGCACACGACCGTTGTGTGCATCCGTGGCCGTTGTGCCGTTTTCCGTTTTTTTTCGCTGACCCATTGACTTTCAATGGGTCCGTGGAAAAATCGGAAAATGCACCGTTTTGCAGCCGAGGCCGTGATCCGTGTATCCTGTCCGTCAAAAAAATATGACCTGTCCTATTTTTTTGACGGACAACGGTTCACGGACCCATTCAAGTCAATGGGTCCGTGAAAGAACACGGATGCACACAAGATTGGCATCCGTGTCCGTGATCCGTGGCCGTAGGTTGCTTTCATACAGACGGATCCGAAGATCCGTCTGCATAAAAGCTTTTTCTGATCTAAGTTTTCACTTCGTG
The DNA here is from genome assembly GCF_014858855.1 of Bufo gargarizans. Lineage (NCBI taxonomy): Eukaryota > Metazoa > Chordata > Amphibia > Anura > Bufonidae > Bufo > Bufo gargarizans. The sequence goes on along the minus strand of NC_058081.1, from coordinate 565,915,393 downwards.
AAAACTCATTTCCGACAGTATATTCTAACACAGAAGCGTTCCCATGGTGATGGGGACGCTTCTAGTTAGAATACACTGCAAACTTTGTACAAGACTGCCCCCTGCTGCCTGGCAGCACCCGATCTCTTACAGGGGGATATGATAGCACAATTAACCCCTTCAGGTGCGGCACCTAAAGGGGTTAATTGTACTATCATATTCCCCTGTAAGAGATCAGGGCTGCCAGGCAGCAGGGGGCAGACCCCCCCCCCTCCCCAGTTTGAATATCGTTGGTGGCACAGTGTGCCCCCACCATCGCCCCCCCTCCCTCCCTCTATTGTATTAAATCGTTGGTGGCACAGTGTGCCAACCACCATCGGCCCCCCTCCCTCCCTCTATTGTATTAAATCGTTGGTGTCACAGTGTGCCAACCACCATCGGCCCTCCTCCCTTCCTCTATTGTATTAAATCGTTGGTGGCACAGTGTGCCAACCACCATCGGCCCCCCTCCCTCCCTCTATTGTATTAAATCGTTGGTGGCACAGTGTGCCAACCACCATCGCCCCCCCCCCCTCTATAGCAGTAACATTGGTGGCAGTGTGCGGTCTCAACAGTAGAAGATTCATACTTACCTGCTTGCTGCTGCGATGTCTGTGAACGGCCGGGAGCTCCTCCTACTGGTAAGTGACAGTTCTTTAGCAATGCGCCGCACAGACCTTTCACTTACCAGTAGGAGGAGCTCCCGGCCGGACACAGACATCGCAGCAGCAAGCAGGTAAGTATGAATCTTCTACTGTTGAGACCGCACACTGCCACCAATGTTACTGCTATAGAGGGAGGGGGGGGCGATGGTGGTTGGCACACTGTGCCACCAATGATTTAATACAATAGAGGAAGGGAGGGGGGCCGATGGTGGTTGGCACACTGTGCCACCAACGATTTAATACAATAGAGGGAGGGAGGGGGGGCCGATGGTGGTTGGCACACTGTGCCACCAACGATTTAATACAATAGAGGGAGGGGGGGCGATGGTGGGGGCACACTGTGCCACCAACGATATTCAAACTGGGGAGGGGGGGGGTCTGCCCCCTGCTGCCTGGCAGCCCTGATCTCTTACAGGGGAATATGATAGTACAATTAACCCCTTTAGGTGCCGCACCTAAAGGGGTTAATTGTGCTATCATATCCCCCAGTAAGAGATCGGGTGCTGCCAGGCAGCAGGGGGCAGTCTTGTACAAAGTTTGTAGTGTATTCTAACCTGAAGCGTCCCCATCACCATGGGAACGCCTCTGTGTTAGAATATACTGTCGGATCTGAGGTTCACGAAGTAGCTCATATCCGACAGTATATTCTAACATAGAGGCGTTCCCATGGTGATGGGGACGCTTCAAGTTAAAATATACCATCGGATTGGAGAAAACTCCAATCCGATGGTATAAAAGAACTCCAGACTTTACATTGAAAGTCAATGGGGACGGATCCGTTTGAAATGGCACCATATTGTGTCAACATCAAACGGATCCGTCCCCATTGACTTGCATTGTAATTCAGGACAGATCCGTTTGGCTCCGCACGGCCAGGCGGACACCAAAACGACTTTTTTTTCATGTCCGTGGATCCTCCAAAAATCAAGGAAGACCCACGGACGAAAAAACGGTCACGGATCACGGACCCACGGACCCCGTTTTTGCGGACCGTGAAAAAAAAGGCATGAGGCCTTAAACTGACTTGTTACTTTCATTCTCTGGGTCAGTATGATTATATCTATACCACATATTAGATTTAATATTGAAAAAAAAACTTTGAAAAAACAATTTTTTTCTTTGCATTGCCATGTTGGCATCAATAACCTGTTTGTTTTTATGTCTATGGAGCTGTGTTAGGGCTCATTTTTTGAGTGTGTCTTAAAACTTTTTTTTTTAAACACTTGAACAAGAAATTATTAGATTGTTTCTGACATAGACTCCAATTTATCAGCATTAAAGTCAGAGTTTCAGGGGGCATGGCTTAACTCTCATGGAGTGAGGACGCTTCTTGCTTCAGCTCCTCTAGAATCCACGCAACATCCTGGCCATCCGTGGTTCCACTCACTCCGAGACCGTGGAGCTAGACTCTGAAAGTGAGACGGAGTAGACTGTGCGACCTGGGAGTTCTGTCTTCACTACCTGGGGGCTATATTCTCTGTGAGGCCTTCTACCTGGCTCCGGTCCGTGCATCCTCACCACCATCTTGGATCCCGGATCTTCTGGCTGTCTGTTCCCCCTGGTGGCCTGCGCCTGTTGATCTGCGACTGGTGGTGTCCTGGTGTGGGTCTGGCTTCCCTGCTCTCTCCCTGTGGTGCTCCTGTGACTCCGTCTCGTGGCCCTCCAGTGCTCGCCATGGACACACGTGCCTGAGGAGTCTTGGGCCTGAGAGCTAGGTTCCGTCTGCGCTGCATCTGTGAGCGGTGGGAGCTGTGCTGCCGGCTCCCTGACTGCGGATGGTGCGAACGAGCAGCAGGTCTAAGCTGTGGCCCTGCAAGGACTATTCCTGGTGCCTGCCCGAACTTACCTGTGGCTGCCTCCGCTCCTTCTCCTTGCTGTTTGACCACCTGAGGCCTTGGCTGACAGTGCAGACTTTACAGGTACTGGTTGAGGTTGATGGGAGCCCACACCCCATAGACTGTCCTGCTTTTATATCTGGGTGGTCTGGGGTCTGCTCGGCTCTTTGTGATATACTGCTGCTGGGGCACAACTGAAAGGTTCCTTCCACATTGCTCTACATAAGGGACTCCTTCTAATTGCGCCTTGGATCATCTGTTTCACTCCGGGCAGGGGGATGACAACCCTCTTTTGGTGTCCTGCCATAAGCCTTACATATATGGGCCGCAAGATGGGCATTTCTGCTGGCCCCCTTCCTCCTAAATTAATGGTGGATGTCATGAGCTAAATGGAAGATAAGGGTCTTGACGGTCCTCCTGACCAAGAGGCGATCAACTTGAGTAAAATAATGTCAGCTATCACGCAGTGTCAGTCTGCTTTCACAGTCAAAATAGATCACCTGCAGTCTGATCTCACCTGTCTTAGGCATGACATTAACATTTGTGACAGGACCACTGAGGTGGAAGGGAGATTGGGTGAGGTGGAGGACATGGCACATCTAGGAGAAAACCATGTTAGAGCCCTGCAGCAGCAGGTGAGGTCCTTGAAGGCAAAAGTGGATGACGCCGAAAATCGGAATAGGCGAAATAACATACGTATTATGGGCCTGCCGGAGAGGGCTGAGGGACAATCACCTGAGGTCTTTGCGGAGCAACTTATTAAAAAATGTCTGGATCCCATTAATCTTAATTAATCCCATTAATTGTTGAGAGAGCACACAGAATACCTACTAAACCCTTGCTGCCGGGAGCCCCGGCGCGCCCTTTCATATTGAGAGTACTGAATTATCGGGACCGTAATACTATGCTGGTGGCGGCCCGTCAGTTACAGGATATCGGATTTGAAAACTCCAGGATCTCGTTCTACCCAGACTTTTCCTCGGAGGTCCAAAAGCTGCAACGCCAATTTACTGCGGAGAGGGCTCACCTGCGGGAAAGAGGTTTCTGATATGCCATGTTGTATCCAGCTCGTCTCAGGATCCAGGATGGTGAATCCGTTAAGTTCTGCTCTACTCCGGAAGAAGCCTTGGACTGGCTCGATGCAAAAGGCTGAGTATCCATGGACCCCCCCAGGTTTCAATACTTCTGTGCACCCTACGGATGTCCGCATTATCGGCGGGAGCTGAGAATGGCTTGAACATCTTCACTCACTTTAGATTCTTGTGGTCTTAGATTTAGAACTGGGGACTGTTTAGTGTTCTCTTTCTAGGACTCTTTGACTTTGCAGAAGAATTGCTAGTTTCTAAGTTTGGGATGATAGGCTCATTGTTCTGGGTTACTATGTGTTACATGTGTCCGTCCTCTATCTTGTGGTGTGTGTGGGTGAGTGAATGGCCTGGATTTCCTGGGATCTCTGCGACCTATGCGGTTGACTTTATAACATGATGGCGAGCTGTAATTTGATCCCCTGGAACGTCAGGGGGCTCAATGATAGAGTGAAAAGATCTCTTGTATTCAATTATTTGAAGAAATTCTCCCCAGATATGGTATTGCTGCAGGAGACTCACTTGAGAGGCCAAAAACTGTTAGCATTGAAGCGTCCATGGGTCGGGTCATCGTTCCACGCTGTATACAGTAATTACGCTAGAGGAGTCTCTGTCCTGGTATCTAAATTGATCCCTTTTCAGTTGCATTCCGTGCAGACTTATTTGTCTGGTCGTTATGTTATTATAAATGCTGCTATAAGGGAAAGGGATTACATAGTGGTTGGCTTATACATATCCCCCTTCCAGAGAAGGGTACTAGATTACATTATGGGGAATGTATCGACTATGCCGACTGGCCCTCTAATCATGATGGGTGACTATAATGCGGTTTTGGATCCGATTGCAGATAGGCTCCGTCCCCAGGCCTTGCATAATAGATCACTTGTCAATTGGGCTGAAGCGCATGCTCTGACTGACGGATGGAGATTTCTCCACCCAAGAGACCGCCAATATTCCTATCACTCAGCATTTTTTGATACTTTATCCCGTATAGATTTGGTGTTTGTTAACAGGGAGCTATTGCCATGGCTGACTAGGGTGGAATACCTCCCGCGGGGTATCTCCGATCACGCCCCGTTACTTGTGATCTTGGCTATGCCTCTGGCACCCCCTGATAGGCAGTGGCGTCTTAATGCTAAATGGCTGGAAGTTTTGCCTGTGGCCTGTGCAGCTCTAGAGGGTGCAGCGGATTATTGGGCGTCTAATAAGGGGTTGTCTAAACCTACCGTTGAATGGGAGGCCTTCAAGGCGGTGTTGGTTGGCATTGCCTCGCATAGGAAAGAACTAGTGAGTACTAGGACCAAACTGGAAGAAGAGGTAGCTAACAAAAATATATGAATATACTCAGAACCCCAGTGCAGAGACCCGAGGGGTGTGGGAGGAGGCCCAGTGGAGCTTTCATCTTCATTTGGTAGAGTATACTCAGAAGAAGCTATTGTATCAGAGACAAGTGGTGTTTTCGGAGGGAGATAAAAACTGTAGGGCTTTGGCTTATTTAGCGGAAACGGAAAATCCTCAGACAGTGATCTCCCACATTACTAATGCGGAGGGTGTTCAGTTCTCTCAACCAGGAGACATATGTGCTCAATTTATTATTCTGACCTCTATGCCTCTAAAACACCCTATATAGCCGGAGATATGCAGGGGTTTTTGAAGAACATCCCTCTTACGCCACTTTCTTGGTCAGATAAATCTTTTCTGGACTCTCCCATTGAGGTGGGGGAAGTCAGGACAGCGATAGAAAGCATGTTGGTGGGCAAGTCTCCTGGTCAGGATGGTTTCCCGTTAGGTGATGATACAAGGCAGATGTGGACAAACAAAGTGTGCAGTTATTGAAACTCTTTAACTACACCTTTGAGTGCAACAGATTGCCCCCGTCATTCATGAAGGCGACTTTTGTAGTAATCCACAAACCTGGATAGCCTCCAGACCAGTGCAGCTCCTATAGACCGATCTCCCTTTTGAATGTTGATGCGAAAATTTTAGCTAAACTTCTAGCTAGGCGTCTTAGGGAAGTCATATTATCAGTGATTGATCCTGACCAATCTGGTTTTATGCCGGGTAAAATCACTGATATTAATCTTAGAAGATTGTTTACCAACCTACAGGTCACACATGATAACGCGGGGCCCCGAGCGATTGCATCCCTCAATAATGAGAAAGCTTCTGATTCTGTTGAATGGAATTTCATGTGGGAGACGTTACGCTGCCTTACTATATCAGGCCCCTATGGCACGGGTTAGGGTCAAGATAAGATGCCTTATTGTCACTGTACAATACAATGTAATGCAATGTACAATACAATGAAATGTTGTTTGGAGCAATCCTAGATGCCATGGACAGAGGAACAAGAACTGACATTTAAACTAAAGCATTACACAAGAGAAAAACTAAACATTGCACTAAAAAGCATTACTATTCACAGTTCACAGTTCACAGCATATATATAGCAAGAGCAAAGTAGGAAGTGCTTATGAGTATATATACACTGATTCAGACACCACTGCAGACAAGAGGTCATCATGGGGTCTTAAATGCAGCAGTCACTTTCAGTCTGTGGTAGTTTCTATCCTAGGAAGGGGCATTAATCTCCGAGCATTTAGAAGACTGATTGCTTTGGGGTAAAAGCTGTTCTTCAGCCTAGTGGTGCGGGCATGTAGGGCTCTAAGACGCTTACCAGAGGGTAGGGGAATGAAAAGGCTGTGGCCAAGGTGAGTTGGATCCCCGCAGATAATTTTTGTCCTGTTGCTGCAGCGAGCAGTGAAGATGTCATCCAGTGATGGTAACTGAGTACCAGTAATTCTGATGATGCGCTTGAGGGTCTTCTTGTCCTCAGAAGAGCAGCCGGAGTACCACACTGTGATGCAGTATGTGATAACAGATTCTATGGTGCACCTGTAAAAATTGACTAGCAGCTGTTTTGGGAGTTGTGCTTTCTTCAGACTCCTCAGAAAATAAAGCCTCTGAAGGCCTTTTTTGGTAATTTCTGTTGTGTTTTTTAGCCACGACAGGTCCTGACTAATATGAACTCCCAAGAATCTGAAACTTTGAACTATCTCCACGTTTCCACCATTAATGCTAATGGGATGGTGTCCATTTTGTTTCTTCTTCCTAAAATCCAGAATTAGCTCCTTTGTTTTCTTGGTATTGAGTATGAGGTTGTTGTTCTTACTCCATCTCATAGAATGTGTCGGCATATAAGAACCATTTGGCCCATCTAGTCTTCCCAATATACTGAATACTATGGATAGCCCCTGGCCCTATCTTATATGAAGGATGGCCTTATGCCTATCCCATGCATGCTTAAACTCCTTCACTGTATTTGCAGCTACCACTTCTGCAGGAAGGCTATTCCATGCATCCACTACTCTCTCAATAAAGTAATACTTCCTGATATTACTTTTAAACCTTTGCCCCTCTAATTTTAAACTATGTCCTCTTGTAGCAGTTTTTCTTCTTTTAAATATTCTCTCCTCTTTTACCTTGTTGATTCCCTTTATGTATTTAAAGGTTTCTATCATATCCCCTCTGTCTCGTCTTTCTTCCAAGCTATACATGTTATGGACCTTTAACCTTTCCTGGTAAGTTTTATCCTGCAATCCATGTACCAGTTTAGTAGCTCTTCTCTGAACTCTCTCCATCTCTCTAGGTTCTCAACCTCTTTCCTATAGGCTGTTTCATCATTGTTGGAGATTAGGCCTATCACGGTAGTGTCATCTGCAAATTTTATAATGGTATTGGTATTGTGAATAGGTTTACAGTCATTTGTGAAGAGGGAGTAAAGGAGAGGGCTCAACACACAGCCTTGCGGTACCCCAGTGTTTAGTGTTAAGGATGAAGAAAAGTGCTTGCCCATGCGTACGATTTGTGGTCTTTTTGTAAGAAAATCCAGTATCCAGTTGCACAGGTGTGAGCTGAGACCCAAGTTGTTCAGTTTCGTTGCCAACTTGTTGGGAGGGATGGTGTTAAAGGCCGAGCTGTAATCAATGAATAGCATCCGCACATAGCTGTCTCTCTGCTCCAGGTGTGACAGCGCAGTGTGAAGGGTAAGTGAGACAGCATCCTCAGTTGACTTATGTGCTCTGTAAGCAAACTGGTATTGGTCCATGGAGGTGCAGATCTTGCTCTTCATGTGCCTGAGGATAAGTTGTTCAAAGCACTTCATAGCAATAGGAGTGAGAGCCACTGGGCGATAATCACTTAAGGTCTTCACCCCGGCCTGTTTTGGAATTGGGACAATTGTGGAGGACTTCAGGCAAGTGGGGACAATGGCCTGCTCTAGTGAGCTGTTAAACATACTGGTAAACACTGTTTTCAGCTGTTTAGCACAGTTTTTTAGGACTTTTCCAGGAACTTCATCAGGGCCAGCTGCTTTGTGGGGATTAATGTGGTTTAAGGCCCATTCTACCTCATGTGCTCCTAGTATCAGGGAACATGATGGAGCCTCTTGCTGGGCAAATTTGATGATAGGCAGCTCATTGTCTTTGTCAAATCGTGCAAAAAAATTTTTATTTAGGTCATCAGGAGAGAAAGAATTTCCAGTGTTGATAGAACAGGTGTTGCTCTTATAATTCGTAATGGACTTGATACCCTGCCACATGCATCGGGAATCAGAGCTTGTAAAATGATGTTGTATTTTTGTTTTGTAGCAGTGCTTCGCCTCCTTAATGCCCCAGGTCAAATTGGACCTGGCTGTTTTGTACTCCTCTAGGTCTCCCTTTCGGAAAGCAATGTCACGTGCCTTCAAAAGGTTTTGGACATTTCTGTTTATCCATGGTTTCCTATTTGGGAAGGTCCGAATGATTTTGGTATCAGTGACATTGTCTATGCCAAATTTAATATAGGATAGGACAGAGGAGGAATATATGTTTAAGTCTGTGTGATTTTCCTTTGTAGCTGCCTGTTTAAACAAATCCCAATCTGTGTCCTCAAAACAATCCTGTAGTCTCATTGTGGCTCCTTCAGGCCAAACTCTGATTGTATGCAAAGTAGGCTTAATCCTGGTGATAAGAGGTTTGTATGCTGGAGATAAAAACAAAGAAATGTGATCCGACCTGCCAAGATGGGGGGCAGGTGATGCTGTATAAGCATTTGCTATGTTGCAATAAACACGGTCCAATGTATTTCTCCCCCAAGTTGGGAATTTAACAAACTGGTAGAATTTGGGGAGCACAGTTTTGAGATTGGCTTGGTTAAAATCACCCGCTAAGATGAAAACTCCATCTGGATGGATATTTTGCAGACTGTTCGTAATATCATGCAATTTGTACAGTGCCAGCTTAACATTAGCTTGTGGAGGAATATAAACTACGGTGAGATACACGACTGTGAATTCCCTCGGTAAGTAGAACGGTCTGCATTTAAGTGTCATAAGTTATAAATCAGCAGAGCAATATTGTTCAGCAATGACTGTGGAGGTACACCAAGCCTTATTGACATAAATACACACCCCACCTCCCTTATTCTTACCGGACTCAGCGGTTCGATCCATTCGGTAGGCAGTCCGATCCGTAAGGTATGGATCCCTGTCGCGCCCCTTCATAGAGGTACTAGGCAGGGGTACCCCTTGTCACCTATGTTATTTGCCCTAGTTATGGAACCCCTTACTCAATTAGTCAATAAATCTAGACTGATTAAGGGTTGGTCTATAGTGGGAGTACAGTAAAAGATATCGCTTTACGCTGATGACCTGCTGGTGTATCTGGCTGATACAGGTCCATCCTTGGAAGCACTTTTGGATACCATAGATGGTTTTGGGAAATGCTCAGGCCTTAGGGTAAATTGGAGTAATTCCAGTCTCTGCTTGGTAGATAAGATGGCCTCCACAGATATAACGCCCCTGTCGCGTTTGAAGGTAGTTGACTGTTTTGTCTGTTTGGGGATTAAGGTAGACAGAGATCCGAGGCAGTTTTATCAGCTCAATGTAGTCCCCACTATAGAATATATTACCCATAAACTGGAATCTTGGGAAAATTTGCCACTGACCTTGATAGATAGAACAAATATGATACAATAATGTCCTCCTTTTCCTTGCACAAAAAAGTGGTCGATCAGGTAAGACAATCAGAGCCTCCCTGATGTACTGCTCAATAATTACAGAGGAGAAAACTAACAGGGGCAGTAGACTAAATAACATAGCAATTTATTGATATACAGGAGATAAAAAATGACCCCTACTGGCATACAACGAGTAAGACGTGCCCTCTCAAAAAAATGGGAGGGCCAGCACAGTGACAGTACAAACACGATACAAAAGATTCTGCTGGGTGACTGGACAAGTGATGCGCAGGGATATGGCAAGTGCGGCGGAGTGGACGTATAGGAAAATACTACCCAATAGCCCTAATGCCTCCCTACTTGTCCTATTACACCCTAGAGCGTATAACCAAAGGACGGGGTCCAAAAATACCCCGCAAGGGGTGGCCCAGACAGGAACACTGATCCTGGCAAGGAAGCCCTAATAAGGCCCTAGCCGATGTAGTATGGCCCAGGAAACAGGTTTTCCCTCTTTGGAGCAGAATACTGATAGTTTAAAGAAATACAGAATATAGAGAGACTCCCCCACAGAAACCCACAGGGAAAAATATGTAGGGAAATACTCAAGTGTCCCGACGCGTTTCATCCAATGAAGCCCCAGGCTTCTTCAGGGGACACGGGGCTACACGGTGGTTGACCCTGACGACTAAGTAGTCCAGTGGGCAGGATATAGCTTCTATCTCTTTTTGGAGTCAGTGTGTGACTAGACCTACAAAAGATGATTGAATACATGTATGTTAAATGGCTATCACATAGTCAAAAGACATAAGTCTCCCCATCATTAACTCAATATAGGGCCATGGAGAGGTTTTACTCACTCAGTGATGGCTGCGGTCAGGAAGCGGCTGTTGGCACACTATAACAGGAGACCCATGGTGGTGGTGTCTATAGTGAAAGTGACCGGCAGCCATTGGAGCCAGAATGTTTGTTTCCGGTCAGGCGCCTACCGGTGACGTAATCCACAGGCGTCTGATACAGCGGTCACGTGATCGGGAAATCCGGAAGTCACGTGACCGCGCCTGCGCATTCAACCACTGCCTCATGCGTTCCATGAGGCTCGGGGTGGAACGCAGGCCGGCGCAGGGCCCCGACGTCACTTAGCCGTGCCACGTAAGACGAGCATGCGTCACGGCCGCAGCTCTAAGATCGAGGCCCGGCCCCAGCCGTATAGTACAGGGTCGTCCCAGGTAACGGAAATCACGTCTAGTACACATCTGTTAATAGACCCTCCGGACCTGGGACTCCCATAACATCCTGTATCGGCCTCTCCTGTGGCCCACAGGATATTACACATTGTGGTAAAGGTGAAATGCTCATTATTATAATAAACAATAAGAGACTCACATTCATCCTAACATAGGGGTAGAGGGAGGGGATACACAGAGGAAAAACACTCATCACAGGTCCGTCGGGATCACTGTTCCCTCTGTGTCCCCCCCCCTCCTTTCTCTATCACGGGGACATGACAATATATGCCCAATATCCCACGTTATAGACCAAAATAAAAGTTTTTTTGTGGGAAAATTGGCCACAGGGCCTGAACCAGAAGCTTGATAATCAAAAGGAAACAGCTGAAATTCAGCTGTTCGTTAAGCCCATTAGGGGCCACCGTGTTAAGTGTAAATGTCCACCAGCATTCCCTTTGTAGGATGGATCTGTTCCAATCCCCCCCACGGACTGGTTTAGGCACATGTTCAATCGCCATAAAACTGATGGACTCCGGGCGTCCCTCATGGGCCGTCTGGACATGGCGTGCAACGGGAGTATCCCTGTTGTTACGAATGTCCCCGTAGTGCTCGCCCATGCGTTTTCATAGCTCCCTAAAGGTCTTGCCCACGTAGCGCAGCCCGCATACACACATTATCAGGTAAATGACACCTGTGGTATGGCAGTTTAGAAAGCCTTTTACATGGAAAGTGGTGTTATTGGGCAAACGTCCTCCCCTGTGACAGGCAGCCACAGAAGCTACACCGTCCGCATCTGTGGCAGCCCGTCACCGGTCTATCCAGCCACGTCCGGGGTTTCATTGCAGGGACAAAATGGCTATGTACCAATCTATCCCGCAGATTACTACCCCTCCTGAATGTGAGGGAAACCGAGGGATCCAAGACCTCGGCCAGGTCTGGATCCATCAGCAGAGTATCCCAATGATGTGCTAGGATCCTCCTCACTTGAGATGCAGCCGCATCGAAAGTACCCACCACCCGGACAGTACTCTGAGACCCACGTGCCCTGTTGTTTATGGGATGAAGGAGTTCTGTGCGTGTGCGCTCCTTCGTTCTTCCATAAGCCAGTCTGAGGTTTCTGTCTGGATAACCCCTCTCCTGGAATCGAGACCTAAGGTCACACGCTTGATGTTTGAAGTCCGTTTCCTCCGAGCAATTACGTTTGAGTCTCAGGTACTGTCCGGTAGGGATCCCTCTCTTAAGTGGAACAGGGTGGCAGCTGTCCCACCTAAGGAGGGAATTCGTGGAGGTCGGTTTGCGATAAATGGTCGTATTAAGACCACCTCTATCATCTCTCAGGATGACTACATCCAGGAACGGAAGACGATCCCTGACAATAACTGACGTGAACCTCAAGTTAAAGTTGTTAACATTGAGTTCTGCAAAGATTCATCCTACAAAGGGAATGCTGGTGGACATTTACACTTAACACGGTGGCCCCTAATGGGCTTAACGAACAGCTGAATTTCAGCTGTTTCCTTTGATTATCGAGCTTCTGGTTCAGGCCCTGTGGCCAATTTTCCCACAAAAAAAAACTTTTATTTTGGTCTATAACGTGGGATATTGGGCATATATTTTCATGTCCCCGTGATAAAGTAAGGGGGGGGGGGGGCGACGACACAGAGGGAACAGTGATCCCGACGGACCTGGGATGTTTTTCCTCTGTGTATCCCCTCCCTCTACCCCTATGTTAGGATGAATGTGAGTCTCTTATTGTTTATTATAATAATGAGCATTTCACCTTTACCACAATGTGTAATATCCTGTGGGCCACAGGAGAGGCCGATACAGGATGTTATGGGAGTCCCAGGTCCGGAGGGTCTATTAACAGATGTGTACTAGACGTGATTTCCGTTACCTGGGACGACCCTGTACTATGCGGCTGGGGCTGGGCCTCGATCTTAGAGCCGCGGCCATGACGCATGCTCGTCTTACGTGGCACGGCTAAGTGACGTCGGGGCCCTGCGCCGGCGTGCGTTCCACCCCGAGCCTCATGGAATGCATGAGGCAGTGGTTGAATGCGCAGGCGCGGTCACGTGACTTCCGGATTTCCCGATCACGTGACCGCTGTATCAGACGCCTGTGGATTACGTCACCGGTAGGTGCCTGACCGGGAACAAACAACCCTGGGAGGATGCGTTCCACCAGGTACTATAGCTTTTTTTAAATCGGCATTCTGGCCCCAATGGCTGCCGGTCACTTTCACTATAGACACCACCACCATGGGTCTCCTGTTATAGTGTGCCAACAGCCGCTTCCTGACCGCAGCCATCACTGAGTGAGTAAAACCTCTCCATGGCCCTATATTGGGTTAATGATGGGGAGACTTATGTCTTTTGACTATGTGATAGCCATTTAACATACATGTATTCAATCATCTTTTGTAGGTCTAGTCACACACTGACTCCAAAAAGAGATATAGGCCATATCCTGCCCACTGGACTACTTAGTCGTCAGGGTCAACCACCGTGTAGCCCCGTGTCCCCTGAAGAATCCCGGGGCTTCATTGGATGAAACGCGTCGGGACACTTGAGTATTTCCCCACATATTTTTCCCTGTGGGTTTCTGTGGGGGAGTCTCTCTATATTCTGTATTTCTTTAAACTATCAGTATTCTGCTCCAAAGAGGGAAAACCTGTTTCCTGGGCCATCCTACATCGGCTAGGGCCTTACTAGGGCTTCCTTGCCAGGATCAGTGTTCCTGTCTGGGCCACCCCTTGCGGGGTATTTTTGGACCCCGTCCTTTGGTTATACGCTCTAGGGTGTAATAGGACAAGTAGGGAGGCATTAGGGCTATTGGGTAGTATATTTACCATACGTCCACTCCGCCGCACTTGCCATATCCCTGCGCATCACTTGTCCAGTCACCCAGCAGAATCTTTTGTATCGTGTTTGTACTGTCACTGTGCTGGCCCTCCCATTTTTTTGAGAGGGCACGTCTTACTCGTTGTATGTCAGTAGGGGTAATTTTTTATCTCCTTCTCCTTGACCTGTCCTCTGCCTTCGACACTGTTGACCACTCCCTTCTGTTGCAAACGCTCTCATCTCTTGGCATCACTGACCTGGCCCTCTCCTGGATCACATCATACCTCACAGACCAGATGTTTAGTGTCTCCCACTCCCGCACCACCTCCTTGTCTCATTCCCTCTCTGTTGGTGTCCCACAAGGCTCTGTCCTAAGACCCCTGCTCTTCTCTATCTACACTTTTGGCCTGGGACAGCTCATAGAGTCCCATGGCTTTCAGTATCACTCCTACGCAGACGACACACAAATCTACCTCTCTGGTCCAGACATCACCACCTTACTATCAAGAATCCCAAAATGTCTATCTTCTATATCATCCTTCTTCGCCTCTCACTTTCTAAAACTTAACATGGATAAGACAGAATTAATAATCTTTCCCCCATCTTGTTCAACCCCCCCAACAGATCTATCTATCATGATCAATGGCTGCACACTCTCCCCAGCCAACAAAACCAGCTGCCTTGGAGTGACCTTGGATTCTGCCTTTTCCTTCCGACCGCGCATCCAAGCTCTTTCCACCACCTGCCGCCTCCAACTCAAAAACATCTCCTACATCCGTGCTTTCCTTAACTTTGAATCTTCAAAAATGCTTGTACATGCCCTCATTATCTCCCGCGTAGACTATTGCAACATTCTCCTCTGTGGCCTTCCATCTAGCACTCTCGCACCCCTCCAATCTATCCTCAACTCTGCTGCCCGACTAATTTACCTCTCACCCTATTACTCCTTTGCCTGCTCCCCTCTGCCAATCCCTTCACTGGCTCCCTATTGCCCAACAAATTCACTTCAAAGTACTAACAAATACATACAAGGCCGTCCATAAGCTGTCCCCTCCCTACATCTCTGAGCTACTTTCCCGATACATCCCCACACGCACTCTCCGATCCTCACAAGACCTCCTTCTCGCCTCTCCTCTTATTGCCTCTTCCCATAATCGACTCCAAGATTTCTCCCGCGCATCCCCGATACTCGCTACCCCAACATATCAGACTCTCACCTACAGTGGAATCCCTCAAAAGAAACCTGAAAACCCACCTCTACAGACAAGCCTACAACCAGTGACCCTGCTGCCTCTATACCGCCATGACCAACTTAACCCGCACCTACTGTGTCCTTCTCCCATACCATGTAGATTGTAAGCCCTCACGGGCAGGGCCCTCTCTCCTTCTGTACCAGTTTGTAACTCTTCTTGTTTATGATTAGTGCAATTGTCTGTATTATGTATGTATACCCTTTATCATATGTACAGCGCTATGGAATGAATGGCGCTTTAATAATAAATAATAATAATAATAAAAATGGTTTTGTTACTGAAGCTTCTATATCTTTACAGAGCAGCTCCTACAAAGATCCCCCATCTCCACTTCTACTCCTTGGATAGGATTTTTTCCCCATTTCTGTGGAAACACCAGTCCCCTCGCCTTGCTAGGAAATCTTTAAAAGCCTTATATACTCAAGGGGGGCTGAGATTACCAGATATGTATTTGTACTATATCGCTGCCCAATTAGTGTATGCCTCTTGGTGGATTAGGGCAGATGCTAATAATTCGGTGGTGGTATTAGAGGCGGCTTTAGTGGCCTCCTATGAGGCATTGGCTAACTTGGTGTTTCGGGGAGGGGTGACCTCAGTGTTGCATTATACTGAAGCGATGGCTGCAGTATTGACGGCCTAGAAGCAGTTTGAGGAGACACACACTGAGGGTGAGGGGGGTGGGGGGGGATACTTGGTCCCCATATATACCCCTGTGTCGTAACAAGTAGCTGCAAGAACTGTTTCATTTACCCGATTATGAATTCTGGCCTCAAAGGGGTGTGAAGTACCTCACCCAGTTGTATGTGGATGATGTCTCCTGTTCATTTGAGAGCCTTCGAAGAGAGTACAAATTACCTCATACGTGTTTCTATCGTTACCTCCAGCTGAGACATGCCTGTGAGGCCCAGTTCAAATCTTTATCCTTGTGTTTGAAACGTGCCCCCCTTGAATCTGTGGCTCGGTGGAAGCAGCCATACAAACCTATTTCATCTTTCTATGTTGAAATGACGAAAATGCAGGATTCGCCGCTCTGTCGCTCCTTCGAGCGTTGGAGGGTCGATATCTCGGATCTGGAAGCATCTCACCTGGATGAACTAGGCTGTCTGGAAGACCACGGTAATAAGTGCTCGTCACCATCTCATACAACTCAAGTGGGTAAATAGGGTATATCTCACCCCAGTGCGCCTGCACCATATGCGTAGTCTCTCAGATCCTTCTTGTACCAGGTGTGTAGAGCCGAGAGGATCTTTATATCACATGGTATGGACTTGTCCTGCTATGCAGTGGTACTGGAGTGAGATTCGTGATTTTATCTCCACGAAGCTGGGGCTCCTGGGGATACTCTCACCTATAGTTTGTTTGCTGGGATTGGTAACAGGAGGTAGTTCTTACCAAATATGGCAGGAAGTTGCTCCGACTACTCATGTTTACAGAAGGAAAAAAATCCTTTTGCATTGGAAACCACCCAAGACCCCTACCCTTGGATCCTGGATCCAATTGATAAATGCTGACCTGCAGATGTATAAACTCACTTTTCTAGCGAGGGGGACTCCTAATAAGTTCAATCAGATTTGGGACCCTTGACTATGTGCACAGGGTACTATCTTAATTCATGGGTGGGGTTCTGGGACTCCAGGATGAGTTATTGTGTGAATGGTTGTTGTGTCCCGTTCTCATAACAACGCTGTGATGTAATATGGGCCTGCTCATCTGTTTAGTGGCAAGATATCACATTGCTTTATCCTGATGTATTTCCCTCTCAGGGATCCTTGTATGAGTATACTGGATTATGGATTTATAGTCCAAACTTTCTTTGTTTTCTGTATCCCTTTGGGATTTGGTGGATGTTCATAAAATTTCAATAAATAAATACTATAAAAAAAATAAAAGTCAGCGTTTCAGGCAGGGTCTTCTTGGGAACATAGCTTCTGCATCCTCGGATCATTCAGAAGGACCGAGCACCATCTGGGTACTCCGCTAGGTTTTTGAGCTCTTAGTTGTTTTAGTCACATTTCACCATGGCGTCTGAGGAGTTAAAAGTGTGTGACTGATGTTATTGTCAATTGCATACATTAGCCCTCGGTGTCTGCTGTTTAAAACAGCAAGCACTTAGTGGCTGTAGCACCTACTGCGCTTGCGAGTGGGTGCCATCTTTAAACATTTAACTCATAATGTAATGTATATTTAAAATGTTTTTCTGAGATATTATAACTAATGGCATATCCTGTGAATAGGTCATCAGTATCTGATCGGTGGTCGTCTGACATCCAGGACCACTAACGATCAGCTGTTTGAGAAGGCTTCTCTATGCTTTTCCTAGGCCATGTGATGTCACGTTCATTGATCAAATTGCCTCAGCCCCATAGAAGTGAAAGGTACTGAGCATGATACCAAGCACAGCCGCTATACAATGTACGGTGCTGAGCTTGGTGAGCTGTGAGGAGGCCGTGGCGCTACTGCGATCACTTCAATAAACTTATCCTTTTGAATATGCCAGAAAACATTTCCTTCACTTTGGATATTTTTTAGGCTGGTTGGCGGACTGGGTGGTTCACCTAGGACATGGAATGTCCACGTGTGACTGCTGTCCAAACTACTGACTGTAAATAACAGACACAGTTATGAACTAAATGAGTGCCTAATGAGAAACAATTTTATATAGTGCAGTCCACAATACTGTGCTGTTTAGCATACTGCATTGTGTAATATCTCCAGCTCTAGGGTGGGCCCCCAAAATCTATTCCACTGGTGGGCCCTAGGCCCCCCCAGTCCGACACTGTATATACATATATATATATATATATATATATATTTACAGACACACAGATATGTGCCTCTACATTTGGCGCAGGCGTGAGATTGACATCTGGTCCTGTCAATCAAGCTGGAGGGGGAGCCTGATAAATACATTTTTAAAAATCAATCTGCTCATGTGCTCACATAGAGAAGAGCCTGCTGTCGATCATCACATAACCTGTTCCCAGCTGACAGCCTATCAATCATCTCTGTATATATGTTGGTTGGACCTAATGCTCGATATGAATATATGATTACCCTTCATCTGGGGAAAAAGGGGAAATATAGTAGTGGTCAAACACCTCTATATACAATGTACAGGTGGTCAAACATCACTATATACAATATACAGGGGGTCACACATCGCTATGTACAATGTACAGGGGGTCACACACAGGGGCGTAGCTATAGGCTCATTGGCCCTGGTGCAAGAATTCAATTTGGGCCCCCCCCACCCTCAATACCATTTCCAAACACCACCAGACCTCTGCACGCCCACCGTGCCCATATTGCTGATGATATAGCTGCCGCTTGTGCTGGAATCAGTCTATTGCCGAATGCACACGGCTGTGAACGGTCCGTGGTATCCCGGCCTGGATTGCTGCTGACAGCAGGAGAGCACTGACGCCGTGCGCTTCATGCCGCCACTGTACTTCAGTAATACACTCGTATAGATCATACGAGTGTATTACTGTAGTACAGTGGCGGCATAAAGCGCACGGCGTCATAGCAACCAAGTGCGCTCCTGCTGTCATCAGGAATCCAGGCCGGGATACCACGGACCGCTCACGGCCGTGTGCATTCGGCCTATATGTATCATTCTGCAGCATGGGAGGTACATAGTTCTTAATTTTCCTTCACTTATACTTTCAGTTTGCTTCATCATATGCCAGCAGGGCTATTAACATTGCCGCCAAGCCCGCCATTATTGCTCACACAGGGCTGGTCAGCACTGGAAATATGGGATTGCAAGTGCAACCCCTATGGGAGCAGTGACTGTCACCATATTGCTGTGAGTGACTGATGATATAGCTGCCGCTTGTGCTGGAATCAGTCACTCACAGCAATATGGTGACAGTCACTGCTCCCATAGGGGTTGCACTTGCAATCCCATATTTCCAGTGCTGACCAGCCCTGTGTGAGCAATAATGGCGGGCTTGGCGGCGATGTTAATAACCCTGCTGGCAAATGATAAAGCAGTGATGATCATTATATAGCTGCCGCTTGTGCTATGAATGTGATGGTCTATGGGCCATAGACCATCACATGATTCATAGGACTCTGCTGTGACATCTACCAGTACTTGTAGGGTAGCAGTAGTGGGTCCTCTTACTTGCAGAGCTCATTTGCAGCTGCACATGTGGCTAGAACGGTGCTAGTAAGAGGACGCACTACTGCTATCCTATGTGATGGTAGTGTTCTCTAGCTACTAGCAAGCATCCAACTGCCAGAGCAGAGACTGTCTCCGAGTCTCTGCTAGTCACGTCGCCACGGCTGCCCTCACCTCACTCACTCGGGCGGCACGCAGCTTCTTCTCTGCCGCTCCACTTCCGGACAGTACTGCCAGACGGGACGACTCCCTCTCCTGGCTAAGCCTGCTCCTGCACGGCTGCACGCACGCACGGCTCTGCCCCCGCCCCCCCCCTCCTGTGAAGTTAGCCGCCGGATATTCTGTACTGTGTAAATCAGGGGCCACTGCCAGGGATTCACTCCGTATCTCCTGGGGGGCCCCGTGGGCCCCCCTGACTTAGGGGCCCGGTCGCAATTGCGACCGCTGCGACCCCTATAGCTACGCCACTGGTCACACATCACTATATACAATGTACAGGGGATTACACTTTACTACATACAATGTACAGGGAGTCACACATCACTATATACAATGTACAGGGGAGTCACACATCACTATATACAATGTACAGGGGGTCACACATCACTATATACAGTGTACAGGGGGTTACACATCACTATATACAGTGTATAGGGGTCACACCACATCAATATATAATGTACAGGTGGTCACACATCACTATATACAATATACAGGGGGTCATACATCACTTTATTCGATATATAAGGGTGTCATGCAGCGGGCGCCACCTCCCAGGGCCCTTTAAGAGTATAAGTATAGAGTAAAGTACTTGTTTGATTTGTCGTGATGCCAGTTGCAGTGAAGCAACAAGGGCACAGGGCCCCATTTAGTGATATGGATGGTACCCAGGATATGAATGCCAGAGTGGTGTAGGGTGGCCTAATGTCCCTTAATGGTGTAGCACTTGTGACAGTGCTCCTACCTGGATACGCTGGACCCCAGGCGTTGGCTCCGAAGCAATGAAAAGGGGGGTTGTTGATGAGGGGGGATGAAGAATAAATTGAGTCCAGAAATTGTGATTAAGTTAACAACAGCTTTACTTGAATAAACTTTCTTCCAACACGATTTACAGGCTTTGTCTTGGTCTCTGAATACTGTTGCACCAGGGAGTCTCCCTCTCCTAGCTCTTGAGGCTCCAATCTATGGCCTCCAGATCCAGCCGAGCCAAAGGTGCACTAGCTGGCCTAGACAGGCCTCGTCCAACAGAAACAGGCTCCTGCTGCACACCCTCCCTTGGCAGAGGGTAAGCTAGTCTCACCCCTAACTAAACCATGTTGTGTCCTTAAGGTGGCTTAGTGCAATGTATCTAGTTGCGTGATCCGCAGGATTATGCTGTGTAGGCATGTAGTGCCACTGTTTAGGACAAGTGGATCTCCTGATCTTTAGACCCCAATTTCAGACGTAGACGTAAAAGCCTCTGGTTTCGTTGCAAATATATCCTAGGACTACCTTGCTGTCCATATAAAACTCGACTTCTTCTATTTACAGGTTCATTCCTGATTTTATAAGTTCAGCCAACTCCACTGCAAGCACAGCAGTGCAGAGTTCCAATCTGGGTATCGTGTGCTCGTTTAGTGGCGCCAGTTTAGTCCGGCTTATGACAAACCCTATATGAAATTGTTCTTTGACATCAATGGTCTTTAAGTATGCTACGGCTGCAATCGCCTTGACTGAAGCGTCCCAAAAGATATATAGTCTTTGCATCTTGACTGCAGTAGATGGCACGGAAGCATAGGGTCATGCCAAGTGAAGGCTGGTCAAAGCTTTGAGAGACTTCTTCCAACCTGTCCACGGGTCCTTTTTCTCCATGGGAAGTGGATCATCCCAATCAGATGTCTCTGTGATGAAGGCCCTTAGCATAATTTTGCCTTGGATAGTAACAGACACTACGAATCCCAGAGGATCATATAAGCTGTTTATATTGGGCAGGACTCCTCTATGTGTGAAGGGATTTCCTTCCCTGCTGATTTGAAAGGTGAATGTGTATGTCTTTAAATCCCAGAGCAAACCGAGGCTCTGCTGCATGGGAAGGGAGTCGGTACTAAGATCAAAGTCCTTTAAATCACTTGAATTGTCTTGGGTGAGAAGGCCTCCGTTAACTCACGGTTGTTGGAGGCGATTTTGCGCAACTTCAGGTTAGATAGACCGAGCAACTCTTGAGCCCCTTTCAGCAGATTGACTGAGGTCTCGTTCATGAGTGTGGATTTCAAGCAGTTGCTTAACCCTCTCGGGCTGAATGTCTGAGACCAGTAGATACCGACTGCAGGGGAAGGACTGTTTCCGAAGATGTACACTCTCATTCGGTACTCTAGAATGTCTTAATTGGGGTCGTTGTCGCGGTACCAGAAGAACCTCAAGTAGTTTCTGTGTTCTTCCTTTACGAGGAAGCAGTGTAACATCCGTTGTATGTCGGCCATAAATGCTGCGGAATTTCTGCGGAAGCAGAGAAGTACCTCTAGAAGAATGTTGTTGAGGTCTGGACCAGACAGTAAGACATTGTTTAGTGAGACGCCTTCGCACCTGGCGCTTGAGTCGAATACTACTCGTATCTGCCTTGTTTTTTTTGGTACCAACACTCCTCAGAGTCTTGGAGTGGGGGTGCCATTTCTGCATGGTTGTTCTGGAATATCCTTTCCATGAAGGTAAAGAAATGTTCTTTTGTCTCTGGTGTCCTCTAAAGTTTGTGCTAAAGGGAAATGAGTCGACTGTAGACAAGTTCTTTGTTGTTAGGTAAGTGCTGTCTCCGGGGTTTAAACGGTAAAGGTGCAATCCAGCTTTTTGACTTGTCTTTTACTATCCCTTGATCCATGGTATCCAAGAACAGCCTGTCTTCTATGGACATTGCAACCCTGTTGTCTTCTCTTGTCCTGTAGAAGACTGTGCACCCTAAATGATCTTGCTCACCGCCACAGGCGTGGTCTTTGCAGGAGGGATTTGTGAAAGGACAAGGCACAGGAGCGATTTGTGCCAATTTATTTCAGGAAACTGCTGTGACATGGCTGGAATAAGGAAGGACGTCCATTCTCAAGTGTGCTGTTGACTGAGGTCGGCTTGTGTGCTCCTCCTAGACAGACGTCTCTTATGATGACCCATCCTAGGTCAAGTCTCTGGGTTTATGGAGCGTTTTGGGGATCGTTAATCTGCCCTCTAGCCTTATGAACTCGTAGTATGTCTCTTCCAAGGAGTGAGACTATCGGGGCTTCTGGGTCGAGTTCCGGTATCAGGTGAGCTATAATCCTCAGGTGGGGGTGGAATGCTGCTACCTTTGGTGTTGGTATCTTAGAATGGTTGTCAGTTATGTGATTGCACTCCAGTATGGTTGGCAGTGACAAGCAGGTCAGACCATCTATGGACTCTACCTTGTACCCAGTTGCTTTCCTCTCCGCTATCTCAATGGTACCTGCACATGACCTTAAGGAGTAAGGAGAGCCGGGCCCTACGATATTGACAGGGCCGGCGCTTCCATATAGGCAAGGGGGGCAATTTCCCCTGGGCCCATGAGTCCTTAAGGGCCCCCAAGCCCACCACCCTATACTGGGGCCGGCCCACAACTAACGGCAGATCACAGGGAGATGAATGCTTCCATTGTGGAAGCGTTCATCTCCATAGTCATCTGTATCGCCATCCTCAGGACAGCGATCAGATGGCTGTGCTGTGGGGCAGGGGAGGGAGAGGTGTCTCCCTTCCCTGTTTCTCTGATAGGCTGCCGTCACAAGGCCCGCAGCCTATCAGAGGACGGTGCAGGCGGCGCAATGGCATCATCGCGCCGCCTGAGCTGTACAGCGTGGGACACAGGCCAGAAGAGGCCTGCATCGCATCGTTGTGTGATGGAGGTAAGTATAAGTCTTTTTTTTTTTTTTGTAATTCCGGACTATATATTACTGCCACATGGGGGGAGTGGTAGGCACTTGATACTGGCACATGGGGGTGGAGGGGGGGTTTGGCACTTGATACTGGCATATGGGGGGTTGGCACTTGAGACTGGCACATGGGGGGGTTGGCACTTGATACTAGCACATGTGCATTGAGAGGCAATTGTTACTGGCACATGGGGTGGGAGAGGCACTTGATAATGGCACATGGGGGGTTGACACTTGATATTGGCACATGGGGGAAGGTTTGACACTTGATACTGGCACATGGGGGGGTTGGCACTTGATACTGGCACATGGGGGGGTTTGGCACTTGTTACTGGCACATGGGGGGTTGGCACTTGTTACTGGCACATGTGGGGGTTTGGCACTTGTTACTGGCACATGGGCATTGAGAGGCAATTGTTACTGGCACATGGGGTGGGAGAGGCACTTGTTACTGGCACATGGGAGTGGAAGAGAGGCACTTGTTACTGGCACATGGGGGGTGGAAGAGAGGCACTTGATACTGGCACATTATTATGGGGCACTATGGGGGCTTCTACTGAGGCCACAAAGAAGAGGTATTTTATATGGGGGGCTCTGTGTGGTACTAGTATTATCTGTTTCTGCAGTACATTATTGGGGAGCACAGTGGCACAGTATTGGGGGTAGTAGGATGATTTGTCCAGAAGGACAGGATGATGGAAAAGTAGTAAACTAAGATTTTTTTTTGTTATCAAACTAAAGAGACGGAAAATGGCGATAAAATGGTGGTCTGGTCTGAAGGTCTGAAAGGATAAGAGAACATCTACATCAAAGGAGATATCACTGGATATAAGAGGTATGGGGTGCTGTATTTCTGTAGTAAAGGGGGGACGCTAAAGTCAGCAAGTGTCATGTGGGGGGGGGGGGCCCTTATTGTTTTTCACCCCAGGGCCCCATTTCACCTAGAACCAGCCCTGAATGTTGAAGGTGTTGAAGAAGGTGGATTTAGGTAAAGACCGGTTGCTTTGATCAACTAAGATTGCATATACCTTGATTGCCTTATCTCGGTGACCGACTGGATACACTCTGACAAGGCAGATTTTTTAGCAGGACTTCCCCCCCTGCTAGTCCTTTACAGATCTCTGTACAGTGAGAAGTGACTACTTGGGTATCTATTTCGGTGTCTATCTGCTTTCCGTCATGCTCCTCTGCTTGGGATGATCCCTGAGAAGGATGTCCAGGGTGTAAAGCTGTGTTGTGTTTTGTGCTACAGCATTCTGTGCATGTCACACTCACCTTACAGTTCCTGTCAAAATTCGATGTTATAGTGCAGCACCTGAAGCAGAAGTTGTTTTCTTTGAGGAATTCTTTGCGTTCCTCAAAAGACTTCTCCCTGAAGGCTCTGCCTTTTAATAGAGAATGTGGTTTCTTGTGCAGGGGACATTTTTTAAGATCTTTGTGTTTGTTCTCTACTTGAGAAGACGTAAACAGCCTGTTAGAAGAACCTGTGGAGGCAAGGTTAGTTTTGTGGAATGCCACTAGTGTTTTATGAGACTGGACACCAGGGGTAGTGGGACATGATAATGTAAAGTCAAAACTGGGATAATTCCTAATCCTTGCCTGTTCAGCGACAAAGTCTACAAACACCATGAAGGGGGGAAATGGTACATTATGAAACCATTTATAATGGTAACCACGCGTGATCCACTTCTCTTGTAGATTATAAGGGAGTTTTTGGACAATCTGATTGTGTTTTCCATGACAATCTGATTGTGTTTTCCATATGGAGTGTAAGTCTTAAACCAACTAACCAATTTACATGGAATTTATACACTGCCTGCCCAAAACAAAAGTTGACACCTGGATTTAAGTAGGCAAATAGGTATGAGCCTCATATTGGATAATTACTGCATGGGCGATTATCTTTCATCTGCCAACAAGTTATTTAACCCCAACTGGTGCAATGAGTTGCTTCTCATTTTTTAAACAACCATGTCGAAAGACACATTTTGTGGTTGTTGAAAAGATTTTAGTCTGTTTGAGAAGGGTCAAATCATTGGCATGCATCAAGCACAGAAAACATCTAAGGAGATTGCAGAAACGACTAAAATTGGGTTAAGAACTGTCCAACGCATTATTAAAAACTGGAAGGATAGTGGGGAACCATTGTATTCGAGGAAGAAATGTGGCCGAAAAAAAAATGAATGATTGTGATTGGCGATCACTTAAACGTTTGGCGAAATCAAATCGAAGAAAAACAACAGTAGAACTCAGGGCTATGTTTAATAGTGAAAGTAAGAGCATTTCCACATGCACAATACGAAGGGAACTCAAGGGATTGGGACTGAACAGCTGTGTAGCCATAAGAAAACCACTAATCAGTTAGGCAAACCAGAAAAAAAGGCTTCAATTTGCTAGGGAGCATAAAGATTGAACTCTTGAGCAATGGAAGAAGGTCATGTGGTCTGATGAGTCCAGATTCACCCTGTCCCAGAGTGATGGGTGCATCAGGGTAAAAAGAGAGGCAGATGAAGTGATGCACCCATCATGCCTAGTGCCTACTGTACAAGCCTGTGGGGGCAGTGCTATGATCTGGCGTTGCTGCAGTTGGTCAGGTCTAGGTTCAGCAACAGTATGTGCTCCAAGAATTAAGTCAGCTGACTACCTGAACATACTGAATGACCAGGTTATTCCATCAATGGATTTGTTCTTCCCTAATGGCACGGGCATATTCCAAGATGACAATGCCAGGATTCATCGGGCTCAAATTGTGAAAGAGTGGTTCAGGGAGCATGAGACATCATTTTCACACATGGATTGGCCATCACAGAGTCCAGACCTTTACCCCATTGAGAATTTTTTTTTTTGGGTGGCGACTTTTTTGGGGGCAGGAGGTGTATCTAACATCTAACACTTCAAAATCCAGGAAACTTG
The DNA here is from genome assembly GCF_014858855.1 of Bufo gargarizans. Taxonomy (NCBI): domain Eukaryota; kingdom Metazoa; phylum Chordata; class Amphibia; order Anura; family Bufonidae; genus Bufo; species Bufo gargarizans. Next base: position 565,889,530 of record NC_058081.1, on the reverse strand, counting down.
AAACGATTTATAGCAATTTAACTGTGTTAATTTGTGTCGGATAAAAAGGAGAAGATGGGAGGAGGGGAAAAAGAAGAAAAGAAAAAGGAAAAAAAATATTGGCCCCAAAGGTGCACAGGCGTTCAGCAGACTTTACTGGACAAAAAACGGTCACCAAATCCTTTGAAGGAAAAATAGATCAGATTTTGAAGTCTCCAAGGGTTACTGCGAGGACAAAAGGGGCCGCAGGACATTAGCTCGAAAAGAGCTGATAATTTTGAGGTCATGGATGAGGAAACTCAAAAAGATCTTGGTCAGTCCCAGGGGTCAGAGGAGAGAGTGGAGGGAGGAGAAATATCTAATGCTAACTCTTTCCCTCTAAATGAAATACTATTGGCAGTAAAGCAGAATAGGTATCTAATACAGGACATTGCAACCCATCTCGGATCAATTCAGACTGATGTGGTCCTAATTAGAGAGGATGTATCCAGGATCCGAGAGTAAATATTGTAGAGATTTCCATGGTAGCAATCCAGAATGAATTCAAAAAAACAAAAACTGAGATCTCCACTTTAAAGTTGGTTACCCTAAAAAAAAAGTGGTGGATCTGGAGGATAGATCAAGAAGATGTAATGTGAGAATTTTGGGGTTACCCGAGGGGGCTGAGGATAAGAATCCTATTCAACTCATACAAATGATGATCCTAGAGAATTTGGGGAAAGAGCATTTTTCTCTACTGTTTCTAGTAGAAAGGGCGCACCGGGTCCCAGGAGGCAAATTAATTCCTGGGAGACAGCCACGGAAATTGCTTGTTAAGATGCTGTTAAGAGTGACAGAGATATGGTATTAAGAAGGGCAAGAGAGTGCCCTCCTGTTCTATATGACGGAAATAGACAGGTTTTTTTTTAATGGACTTTTCTAAAGACATTTGCAGTTTCTAAAGACATTTATTGCGGTTAAAAAGCACTTACGAGAAAAGGATATTAAGTACTCACTGGTCTAACCAGCTAAACTTCGGATTATTTTTAAAGATACGACTCTCTTTTTCGATACGTCGGATAAGGCTTTGGACTGGCTCGATCAAAATAATATCTGATTAATGCTTAAGGAAAGAAAAGAGGGAGAAGAAAAAAGGAAAGAAAAACTTTTTTTGTTTTTGATTAGTGGGATTAATAATTGATTGATTAAGGTTCTATATTTTACCTTCTCTTGATTTATTAGCGGTGAGGGGGTGGAGCAGCGGGGAGAGGGGGAGGGATGGTCATAGGTGAGAGATCTGTTGCAGCATGTGGCGGATCAATTGGATTGAGGGGTTAGGGGTGGGCTGTGATGCGTCTTGTAGGATGTAGGGAAGGAAGAAAGTTCTTTTTTTTTTTTATTGTTTTTGATTTAATGTCATTTAGAATTTTTACCTGGAATTTTCAGGGGTTGGGGGATAGACGAAAGAGACAAGCAGTTTTTGATTAGGTGCAGAGACACTTGCCAGCAATTGTTTGGTAGAGACACACCTTACTGAGGAGACCTCCCGGCGTTTCATCGGGGATGGGCTGCGCATACGTATCATTCCACTTTTTCTAGTTATTCTAGAGGAGTGGCAGTTTTATCCAAAGAACGATTGATTTTGTTTGCGAGGCATCCTCCGTTGACAGGCAGAGGAGATATGTCTTCCTATATTACAAGCTTGCAGGGAAGTTATGCATTCTAGCTTTTGTTTATATTCCACCTCCAGTCTGCTTTTTTTTGTTCTTAACTCTCTGCTATCATTTATGGATAAATGGCCTGAATGCCCCTCATTAATTATTGGAGACTTCAATTGTGTTATTAATCCCGCTGTATATATGGTTTCTGTGGGGGTGGACAGTGATATTCCTGCTCGAGGGTCTCCCCTAGAACATTTCTGTTCCGAGGCTGGGTTTAAGGATATTTGAGGACGCCTAGGCCATGGGAGAAGAGCTTCACTCTAATGAATAAAAAATATATGAGCTATGTAAAATGGATGAAATATGAGATAAGGTCTTTCTCGGACCGTCTAACTTTGTCACTTGAACTCTGCCTGGTTTATGATAGGAATACAGGGAGACCCCCATTTAGATTAAACCCCTATTGGCAGTGGCGTTGCTAACCCCCTAGGCTATTCCTTGCCCCCCCCCCCCCCGCTGATTCCCCAAGGCAGCTGCGCTGCCTCTTGAGCCTCAATGGTCGGCGAATACTAATGAGCGCTTCAATTTTGGAAGCGCTCATTAGTACCAAAGGACCAGGAAGCGGTGAACGCTCTGTACTTACTGCTTTCTGGTCCTCTGCTGCTGTCGGCTGTGCACAGCGTGAGGGCACACTGTGACCTCACGCTGTGCGCGCCAGTTCAGAGCACAGCCGACGGAGGAGGAAGAAAATCAAGGGCGGCAAGGAGCGGCGGTGTCCAGAAGCAGGAGAGGTAAGTGTTTTTTTTTTAAATAAAAAATTAGGCTGCTGGGGCATAATGGCAGCTAATGAAAGGCATAATGGGGGCTAATGAGGCATATGGGGCTAATGAGGCATATGGGGCTAATGAGAGGCATAATGGGGCTAATGAGAGGCATAATGTGGGCTAATGAGGCATATAGGGCTAATGAGGCATATGGGGGCTAATGAGACATAAGGGCTAATAATGGGGGTTAATTAGGCATAAGGGCTGATATGGGGGCTAATGAGAGGCATAATGGGGGCTAATGAGGCATATTGGAGCTAATGAGGTATATGAGGCATAATGGCTGATAATGTGGGCTAATGAGGCATAAGGGCTGATAATGGGGATTAATTAGGCATAAGGGCTGATATGGGGGCTAATGAGAGGCATAATGGGGGCTAATGAGGCATATGGGAGCTAATGAGGCATGTGGGGGCTAATAAGGCATAATGGCTGATAATGGGGGTTAATGAAGCATAAGGGCTGATAATGGGGGCCAATGAGAGGCATAATGGGGATTAATGAGGCATAAGGGCTTATAATGGGGCTAATGAGGCATAAGGGCTGATATGGGGCTAATGAGGCATAAGGAGTGATATGGGGCTAATGAGAGGCATGGGGGCTGATATGGGGGTGATGAGAGGCGTAATGGGGGCTAATGAGAGGCATAGTGGGGGCTAATGAGAGGCATAATAACAGTGTAATCCACAGATCCCCCATAACACTGTCATCAACAGATGCCCCATAACAGTGTCATCCACAGATGCCCCCATAACAGTGTCATCCACAGATCCCCCATAACAGTGCGCCTGCGCACTGAGAAAAGACAGAAAGGAGGGGTAAGAATCCGCGGAAGCATACAGAGGACCGCACAGCAGACGACTGAATAGCTTCTTTTATAAGTAAATTGTTTTATTATAAATGTATCCCTGCATACCGCGATACTCTCGTATTTTGTAATCTTATTTATATATACTTATTTAGTTTTTTTCAGTAGTATAATTAAGTGGTGAAAATTATTAGTGCCCCCCATTTTTGACTGTGGTATCTTTGTGCCCCCCTATATATTGTTCCTAGAGTCGCCACTGCCTATTGGTTATCAGTAATGAAGAGTCATGAAATAATACAACATGAGATTGATCGTTTCTGGGATACTAACTACCGTATTTTTCGCCGTATAAGACGCACTCCCCCCCCCCCCAAAAGTGGGGGGAAAATAGCAGTGCGTCTTATATGGAGAATGTAGCTGATTTTGCCCAGTTTTCAATGATACACCCGCCGCGATGCCGTGCGGCGGGTGTATCAGCTGTGAGGGAGGAGGGGCTGGGGGGGCGGCATCTGCATTTATAATGACAGCGGGGCCCATGCAGTGACTGTATTCTACTACACGGGCCCCGCTTACTGTATAATCATATCCCTAATAGTTAATTGTTGTATGCATGTAATCGCATAATGAGCGATAATGAGCGCTGTGTATCACCGTACTTACAATTAGAAGCACTCGCCGTTCGGAGCAGAGAGGAGGGAGGAGGCAGGCCGGGAGGACGGGCGCTGGCAACGTGAGTCATACGTCACGCGCCTGCGCCGCCCACTTTATGAATGAAGCAGGCGGCGTGGGCGCATGACGGATGACTCACGTTGCCAGCGCCCGTCCTCCCGGCCTGCCTCCTCCCTTCTCTCTGCCCCGAACGGCGAGCGCTTCTAATTGTAAGTACGGTGATACACAGCGCTCATTATCGCTCATTATGCGATTACATGCATACAATAATTAACTATTAGGGATATGATTATACAGTAAGCGGGGCCCGTGTAGTAGAATACAGTCACTGCACGGGCCCCGCTGTCATTATAAAAGCAGATGCGACCCCCATTATAAAAGCAGATGCGACCCCCACACTTATGGAGGGGATCTGTGGATGACACATAGCATAAGATGCTATATATGTGTCATGCACAGATCCCCCCCATAACTGTCATACACAGATCCTCATAACAGTGCCACCCAGAGAGGATCCCCCATAAGTGTCACCCACAGATCCCCCATAACAGTGCGTCACCCACAGATCCCCCATAACAGTGCGTCACCCACAGATCCCCCATAACAGTGCGTCACCCACAGATCCCCCATAACAGTGCGTCACTCACAGATCCCCCATAACAGTGCGTCACTCACAGATCCCCCATAACAGTGCGTCACTCACAGATCCCCCATAACAGTGCGTCACTCACAGATCCCCCATAACAGTGCGTCACTCACAGATCCCCCATAACAGTGCGTCACTCACAGATCCCCCATAACAGTGCGTCACCCACAGATCCCCCATAACAGTGCGTCACCCACAGATCCCCCATAACAGTGCGTCACCCACAGATCCCCCATAACAGTGCGTCACTCACAGATCCCCCATAACAGTGCGTCACTCACAGATCCCCCATAACAGTGCGTCACCCACAGATCCCCCATAACAGTGCGTCACCCACAGATCCCCCATAACAACAGATCCCCCATAACAGTGTGTCATCCACAGATCCTCCATAACAGTGCGTCACCCACAGACCACAATTAGTTCAAAAGCGCACCTTTTGGTTCAAAATATTTTTTTTCTTATTTTCCTCCTCTAAAACCGGTATAATCTAAAAATACGGTATAATTTAACTAAAATTCAGGTAGTATGGGACATGTTTAAGGCATTTATGAGGGGAATTTTAGTTAGTAATATTGAAAACCTGAGGAAGGGCTATGGTATAAATGAGAAAAACGTAAAAGATCTAGCGGCTTCGTCTACACAATTCTTTTACTGTATATAAATAGGACAGAAGAAAATAAGAGGACTATGCAGAAGACGACTCAATCCTACTCAGACTTTTTTTGGAGAAGGCTCAACAGAGTCTATTCTTTAAGGGCCAAAAATTTTTTGTAGCGTCCAGGCGACCTGGGAAATTGTTATCTAGAGTTATTTCTAGTCAAGATAAAAAAAAATGTATAGAAAATATTCAATGTACTAATGGTAAAATAGTTAGTGGACAGAACTCTATAGAGTGAACCTTTTTGGATTAATTTTCAGATGTATATAAAGCAGATAGTAAGATCACGGAGGAAATGAAGGATTCCTATCTGGATGCTATTGTCCTTCCAGTTATTACTGGTGCCCAAAAGGAAGCACTTGAGTTGGATTTTTCCATTCAGGAACTTGAAGAGGCAATTAAAGCATGTTCTGGTAATCCCTCCCCTGGATCAGACGGATTCCCATACGAATTTTACCATAAATATAAGGACGCTATACTTCCTAGGCTTCTGATGGTTTTCGCTGAATCGCTGGTGGATGGGAACTTGCTGGGGTCAATGATGGAAGCTATAATATTATTAATTCCCAAAAAAAGGCAAGGACCCTGTAGATTTGGGATCTTATAAACCTATATCATTATTAAATACTAATGTGAAGCTTTTATGAAGGATGCTGGCTACAAGGCTTTCCTGGGTCATCCGTTCTATTATCCATCCAGATCAGAATGGCTTTATCCCAAATAGGGGTACTCATTATAATCTTCATTGACTCTTCACTAACATCCAGTGTCCTGGTGGGGCTTCTCGCTCCATCCTGTCACTGGATGCCTCTAAGGCTTTTGACAGGGTGGAGTGGAGATTCCTCTGAAAAGTCTTTGCCAGGATGGGTTTTGGAGACAGATTTATTAATATGATTAAATTACTGTATAGATCTCCTACGGCGAGGCTGAGTGTTAATGGGAGTTTGACTTCTAGCTTCGACTTGAACAGGGACACTCAGCAGGGATGTCCACCATTCCCATTACTATTTGACATCTATATTGAGCCTCTGTCTCTGGCCGTTAGACAGAATGATCAAATCAAGGTGTTTGGAATATTAGGAGCAGAGGATCACATCTCCCTATATGCGAATGATGTTTTATTCTTTATAGATTATACAGAAACAACTCTCCGAGGAATTATCTGATTGGTTAATTCTTTCGGTGAGGTCTCTGGTAGGGTTGAGCGAACCCGAACTGTAAAGTTCGGGTTCATACCGAACTTTAGGATTTTTTGACCCCGGATCCGAACCTGAACATTTCAGTATAAGTTTGGGTTCGAGTTCGGTGTTCAGCGATTTAATGGTGCTTTTTGAAAGGCTGCCAATCAACATGCGTTTAACTCGTATGCCTACTAATGGCATGGCTGTGATTGGCCAGTGCAGCATGTAACCAAGGCTCTATATAAGTTGGAGTCACGTAGCGCTGCACGTCACTTAACTCTTAATAGTGTAGGGATAGGATGCTGCAGCTGTGAGGGAGAGAATAGGAAAGAATCTATCTGATATCAGAACTTGTTGTTAACTCTGCGATCTACAGCGATTTTTTTTTGTGGGTGCAGTGCAAAATTTTTGTACCCTGCCCTGAGCCCAGTGACACAGAAAAAAAAGTTTAATCCATCTGTTAGTTAGGATGGGCGTCAGCGGCCATTTTGTGCAAGTTCAGTGCACAAGCACTGCATATGTGCCAGGGACAATAATTTAATCCTGTTCTTTTAGTTCAGTGGGCAACATATACCTATGTTTTAAGTGCGCCCGCACTGCATATGTGCCAGGGGAAGGGAAAATAATATAGGTAATCCGTCTGAGTTCCGGGACCCAGGAGGTTACATATTCAAAAAATTTCTGTAAAGTACCCCTGTGCTGTATATGTGAGTGAAATCAATTCAGTAAATCCATCTGTTAGATTCTGGGGGGACAAATACAAAGCTTTTTGCTAAAAAGTACATTTGCGCCCTGCACTGCATTTGTGATAGTTAAAGAAAATTGGTTAAATCCTTCTCTTTCGTTTGTGGGTGAAAAAAATCATATCTTTTTTTCCATAAAGTACCTTTGCGGCCTGCACTGCAAATCTGATAGTGAAATATAATCAGTAAATACATCTAATTCACTGTGGGTGAAAAAAATCATATTTTTTTGGCCAGAAAGTACTTTTGCGGCCTGTGCTGCATTTCTGACAGTCTAATACAACTGTTAAATACTGCTGTTATATTTTTGTTTGAAATAAACACCCTTTCTGTGCTAGATAGTACATTTGCGGCCTGCACTGCATTTCTGACAGCCCAATACAACCGTTAAATACTGCAGTTATATTTTTCTTAGAAAAAAAAACCTTTTTGTGCTAGATTGTACATTTGCAGCCTGTGCTGCATTTCTGACAGTCCAATAATACAGTTAAATACTGCTGTTACATTGTCGTTTGAAAAAAACTCACTTTTTGTGCTAGATATTACATTTGTGGCCTGCGCTGCATTTCTGACAGTCAATTAAAACTGTTAAATACTGCTGTTACATTGTCATTTTTTTGGCCATAAAGTACCTTTGAAATAAAATCAGCAAATCCATCTGTTTTATCTGTTTCACTGTGGGTGAAAAAATCTTTTCTTTTTTTTCCCATAAAGTACCTTTGCGGCCTGCACTGCAAATCTTATAGTGAAATATAATCAGTGAATACAACTTGGACATTGTGGATGAAAAAAAAATTTTTTTTTGGCCCATAAAGTACCTTTGCGGCCTGCGCTGCATATCTGACAGGCAGGCAAATAAATACAGTAAATCTATCTGTAGGATTGTGGGGTGACATTCACAAGTGGCTCGGAGGGTTGGTTCCTGCACCAACACAGCGAGGGAACATGTGCAATACATAATTTTTAAACCCCGGACACAGAAAGATAATTCTGTTCATTCTGTGGTTGACCTTCCTACAGAAATTTGTTGGTGGGCGCATTGCAACATCTAAAATAAATATTAATAATTTAATACTTAATCCGTCTGTTAGTTAGGTAGACGACAAACCAATTTTTGTGTGAAGTACACCTGCACCTGCATATGTGCCAGGGACAATAATATAGTTAATCCGTCTGTGAGTTCAGGTGTTGACATATTTGCATTGTTGGCTGTTTTATACCCCTGCTGTACATAGCAGACAGGGAAATAATTTAAAAAAATGAATCTGTTACATTGGTTACATTAACCCATTTTTGCCGTTTAAAAACCCCTGCTCTGCATAAGTGACAGGGACTTAAATTTCTAAAATCCGTCTGTTCCATTGGTGGGTGACATTAACCCATTTTTGCAGTTGAAAACCCCTGCTCTGCATTGCTGACAGGAACTAAATTTAGTAAAAACGTCTGTTACTTCGGTGGGTGACCGCAAAAATGAGGAGAGCGTCAAATAAGGGACGTGGCCCTGGTCGTGGTGCTGCTGGTGTTGTTGGTGCTCCTGTTGCAGGGAGAGGTCGATCTGTGCCAGCTACATGCCCAAATGAACCAGCTTCCTCATGTGCGAGTAGGCGACAGAGCCTTCAGCGTTATTTAGTAGGCCCAAATGCCACTCTATGAATGGTGAGGCCAGAACAAGTACAGGCGCTATTAGATTGGGTGGCTGACAGTGCCTCCAGTTCATTCACATTGTCTCCCACCCAGTCCCCTGCTGAAAGATCAGAGTTGGCACCTGCAGCCCATGGCGATTAGTCTTTCACCTCACCCACCTGCAAATCAGCCAAGCAGTCTGAGCCCCAAGTCATGCAACAGTCTCTTCTGCTTTTTGATGACTCTGCTAGCAGGGTTTCCCAGGGTCATCCACATAGCCCTGTCCCAGAAGTGGAAGAGATGGCCAACCACTTATGTTTCGCGATGAGTACATGGGAGGACCACCGTAGCACGTCTCGGATGATGATGAAACATAGGTGCCAACTACTGTGGCTTTCTGCAGTGTGCAGACCGGCAAGGAGGGCAGGGGTGAAGACTGGGTGGAAGATGATGTGGAGGACAGAGAGGTCCTCGACCCCACATGAAATCAAGGTCATGCGAGTGACCTGTGTAGTTTGGAGGAAGAGGCGGTGGTCGCACAGAGCCACCAGCACAGCAAAAGAACGAGCAGGGTGCAAAAGCGGAGCGGCCCTCCCCTAGACAGTACGCCTGCTACTCCCCACTACACCAAAGGACCGAGCACACCAAAGCCAGCTCCAAGAAGTTCCCTGGTGTGGCAGTTCTTTAGACAATGTGCTGACGACAAGACATGAGTGGTTTGCACGCTGTGCAATCAGAGCCTGAAGCGAGGCATAAACGTTCTAAACCTGAGCACAACCTGCATGATCAGGCATCTTAGTGCAAAGCACGAGCTGCAGTGGAGTATGTCATGAACGTACCTGTACGCAGACGGATCCCGCACGTGACAAGGGGTGTTTAACTTCTGGTTAACCCTTTATACATACAATTCAGTATACTGCCACCACATGTTTTAACGGCACACATTGCTTTGCTTAGAACACAGAAGACTTAGCAAATAAGATTTTTCAATCTTTTAATAAAAGGTGAAAGGAAAAACAGTGCATATATACATTTACAGAAAAATGACTATTCTACATAATAATAATTCAAGGTAATAGTAATTCAGTATTAAAATAAAAGGGATAATGGATGAAAAGTATACTAAAGTTCCTCTGTTTCAGTCCTTGAAGCCGTTGTGCAATCCGATTGGTATAATATTAGTGGACCCTGAGCACTGACATTCAGAATGCGATACAAATCCAGGTGTTAAGGCAAGGCAGGGTTGCCATATAATGCCATGACAGCATCTTAATAACAGTTCTAAAACAGGAAGTGTCAGCAGTTCTGCCCATGCAATTATGCATTCAGCGTACATAAAAGAACAAGTAAGTATGTGGTTGGAGGTAGATTACACAGTCATTGATTATCAATTTTCCAGAAGGCCAGTGTACTACAGGCATGCGTATGTATTCTGCGCATGCGCAGTGAATGTCTGACCGCTTCCTTGCTCAGACATCTCCACTGCACCTGCGCGATGACGCCATAGTGCTCCGAGGAACAGGCGCAGTGGAGATGTCTGAGCAGGGAAGCTGTCAGACATTCACTGCGCATGCGCCGAATACAGGCGCTCACAAGGAGGATCGCATTCAGGAGGAGATGGGCGGGCTGGAGGGACGCGCTGGGTGGCGGCAGTTTCTGAAGGTAGACGGAGCCTCTAGGTGCTAATGACGCCCCCATAGCACCTAGAGGCTCATTAGCATATTAATAAAAGTTCTTTTTTTTAGCAAAACGGCTGCCCCAAAAGCAATTATATTAGGATGGTTGGGCAGGGCAGACACTAGCGGATCGCTAGTGTCTGACAGCTAAATATGTGACACCGAAGTGGTAGAAACCCTTTAACCCTTTGTACTGCGTAGCTCTCTTGGTTCTGACCCGGTCCGTTCACGTTCCGTATTTTGTCTTGTCTGTCTTCCCTGCACATATCCTAATTAAGGGACTGTCGTCCAGTTGTCCCCTGTCATCAGGACTCGTGAGGCAAGTAGGCAGGGCCAGGGGTGAGGGTGGAGCGCAGTGGTCACTATCCTTCCCCCTGTGTGTGTGTGGACGTGACCGTTACAACTACAGGCCCACCAAAATATGCATTCAGTGTACATAAAAGAACAAGTAAGTATGTGGCTGGAGGTACATTACATGGTCATTGGATATCAATTTTCCAGCAAGCCAGTGTACTACAGGCCCAAAAAATTATGCATTCAGCGTACATAAAAGAACAAGTAAGTATGTGGCTGGAGGTAGATTACACCGTCATTGGATATCAATTTTCCAGCAGGCCAGTGTATTACAGGCCCCAAAAACTATGCATTCAGCGTACATAAAAGAACAAGTATGTATGTGGCTGGAGGTCTATTAGACGGTCAATAGATATCAATTTTGCTGAAGGCCAGTATAAATAGAGGTCAAATACATATGTTTAAAAGAACTAAAAATATTAAATTGTATTAAAAACATGGCTAACAAAATCCCCCCTCTTGAAAAAAACCCTAATGATAATAGTTGAAACACATGGTCATCACAGGTGTTGAATTCCTCCGAGGCCCAAAACATTCGACGTTCAACGGACAGAAAAGGCCTTATATGCGGCGGTTTTTATCTAAGACAGGGACCAATATTATTTTCTGGGTGGAGGCGGATATTTGTGGATGGGCATGAGGAAATTCAATTAAAAGTGGTCGTCTTATGTGTTGAATTCCTTCAAGATCCATACCTCATTCATTTTTATAAATGTGAGGTCATCCACACTGTCGAAAGCTAGGTTAGTGCCCTTATCAGTCACGATCTCCCCCTGCTGCGCTGAACGTCCTTTCAGACAGGACACTGGGCGAGGGGCAAGTCAACAGTTACATGGCAAATTGTGCCAGCTCTGGCCATAGGTCAAGCCCGCACACACAGTAGTCCAGGGGTTCCTGGCTTCTCAGAGCGTCCACATCGGTCGTTAACCTGATGTAGTTGGACAACTGTCCGTCTAGGCATTCCCTGAGGCTGGATCCGAAGGCCGGATGTCGATGGGTTGGCTGCAAGAATGATCTCCTATCCGAAATGACCAACACATCTTCAAACTGCCCCCTTCTTGCATGCGCTGTTGGTTTGGCACCTGCAACTGTTTCTCAGTGAGTGGAAATTCCTCCGCCAGCGCCCTCAAAACCAGAATGCAGCATTTCTCGAAGCAAGGCGTGGAAGTGCTGCATGGTGATTGGACCATGTGATCTGACATCACCACAGGTCCTTTAGCTGGCAGCTCATGATTAAAGAAGTAAGAAGAGACTGGCAGCTATGCTATAATGGATCTCCTGGCACCCCGACCGGGTACCTCCGTCGATAGATGATCCTAGCACTTCCCAAGGACTCCAAGCACTCCACTCGACACCGTAAGTGCTGCAAACCCCACGAACCGCCGAAGCTTGGTTGAGGTCTCCTACCCACCCTGGGCCTATGACAAGGCTCCAGGCTCCAGTGGGTGAACCTCTCCTAAATCCAGAGAGCAGGAACAGCTCTTACAAGAGCTAATAGTATAGCCAGGGGAGTATAGCAAATCTTCAGCGTATAGCAATCCCCAGTGTCGATCAGTTACCCAAACACCAGCCTCAACATGATGAAGGGTAAAAACAGGAACTCTTTATTGAACACACAGCATTGACCTATATACACATAAAATACTGAGGACATGAGATGGCAGCCAATCCTGTACAGTTTAAACAGAAAACTAACCCTATTCAACAAACACAATGGCATTGTCTGTGACGCAATTAAACACACTGGCATTGTCTGTGACGCAATCAACAAAATACAATTACCAACATAATGAGCTAACTTAATCACTCACAGACAGAAACCACACATTTTTCCCAAAACACAGAAAACACCTCGAAAACCCCACATATCCCCATAATGTATACATCTCTGGATAGCTCTGATCTGGGTGAACAACATATCCAAAAATCACCCAGATGCAAGCAGGGGTTCCTGAATTCCACGGTCTGTCTTCTCCTTCAAAGTTAGTGTGGGCCATAATCCTGAGGCAAGAGGCTGGTAGCCAGGCTTTTCCACCACTCAGTGGCGAGGTTGGTTTCGTCACATACGCGATCAAGAGGAGAAGGTCAAGAGGAGAAGGTGAGTTAATTATTTTTTAACCCTCAATTGACCACCTACTAAGCTTTCTGTATTAAAGAATGCTATTATTTTCCCTTATAACCATGTTATAAGGGAAAATAATAACATCTACACAGCACCGATCCCAAACCTGAACTTCAGTGAAGAAGTTCGGGTCTGGGTAGAACAGTCAGTTTTTTATCATGTGCGTGCAAAACACATTGCACCCGTGCGATAAAAACTGAACAACGGAACGCAATCGCAGTCAAAACTGACTGCAATTGGGTACCTACTCGCGCAGGTTTGCTGCAGTACACCCAGGACGCATCCTGAACATATCCGTCAAGCCCGTGTGAAGTCAGCCTTAATGCCTAATTTTTGGGGCCTGTACTCCAGTGGCCTACAGTAAAATTTGGATCCAGTGACCGCCTAATGTACCTGCAGCCAAATAATCACAAGTTCTATTCTGTCCGGTGAATGCCTAATTGTTGGGGCCTGTACTCCAGTGGCCCACAGTAAAATTTATATCCAGTGACCGCCTAATGTACCTCCAGCCACATAATCACAAGTTTTTTTCTGTCCGGTGAATGCCTAATTGTTTTGGCCTGTACTCCAGTGGCCTACAGCAAAATATGTATCCAGTGACCGCCTAATGTACCTGCAGCCAAATAATCACAAGTTCTTTTCTGTCCGGTGAATGCCTATATGTTGGGGCCTGTACCCCAGTGGCCTACAGTAAACTTTGGATCCAGGGACCACCTAATGTACCTCAAGACACATAATAACAAGTTATTTTCTGTCCGGCGAATGCCTAATTGGTGGGGCCTGTACTCCAGTGGCCTAAAAAAATGCTCTAGGATCCAGCAGGGCACATTTTTAAAATGCATATAAATGGCCCCTGATTAAAATACATCTTTTTTGTGGGAATTTTTGCCAATGATCTTCCTCTGGTATGTGACTGTTCATGTTATGGGACTATTTGTGCATTTCTAGTATTTGGTAGCTTCAAATATGAACTGAAGGTTTTCAAGGTTCGCTTGCCATTAAAATCAATGGAGACAGCCGCGAACATGCGGTTCACAAACATTTGATCGCAAAATGTCACGAACGTCCCGGCCGATGTTTGTCCATCACTATATATAGTGTCCTGCTGTGTGCGGTCAGGATACAGTGCACAGCGTGACTTGGAAAAAGACCAGGGAAGGTGAGCACAGCCAGCAAAGTGCTGCCATCACCTTCCTGTGTCTCCTGCATACTAATGACAGCTTCCGTAATGGAAATGGTCATTAGCATTCAGACTATTCGACACACTGCCACTTTTCCTCCATTTCTGGGGGGAAAATGTGTCTTATAGTCCGAAAAATACAGTAATTTGCTAAATTGAAAAATAAGTGGAATAAAAAAAAAAAAAAAAAAACATGCCTTACCTGAATTTGCTGCCATGGCTTATGTTATCTGGAAATATTACTTTTCTAATGTTAAAGCAGACTGCAGACAATATGTGTTGGACACAGCACCAAAATAGTGATGGACGAACATCTGCCGGGATGGTTCGCGAACGCAATCAAATGTTTTGCGTACGCACATGCGCAAATGCACTATACAGTAACCAAATGCAATATAAAGAAAGTATATTGGTATATAACACCCCGCTTCAATCAGTTTTTTCGTGGGGCGACTGGTATATCACACCAGTAGAAATTATTTGTTCCACTGACGCTTGTCCCTCTATATACCTGCAGTATCGCAGCAGAACCGCACACAACTGCCACACAATAGAAATGCACTCTAACATAGAAAGTATATTGTAACATTGTAAACGGAAGGCAATCCATTAGAATATAAATAAAGATAAAATATAACCTTTAATAATGTTACTATTCACACGTCCGTAAGTGTTTTGCGGATTCCGCAATTTGCGGACCGCACATCGCCGGCACTATAATAGAAAATGCCTAATCTTGTCTGCAATTGCGGACAAGAATAGGACATGTTATATTTTATTGCGGAAACGGAAGCACAGATGCGGAAGTGCGGATCCGCAGCACATTCCGGTCCCATTGAAAATTAATGGGGCTGCACCCGTTCCGCAAAATTGCTGAACAGATGCTGCAGACCCATTTTGCAGACTTGTGAATGGAAAAGATATCCCTCAAAATGAAAATAAATTTAATTATTAAAGTTAAGCAAAAAGCATAGATGTGGTAGGCAATAACAAGTTCTCGGCGTTATTAAATCAGGTGCTCGGCGGCACCAAATCAGAAACCATATGTCCTACCACAATCTGGGGGGTTCCAGTGCACATCCGTGAATTTCGGAGGGAAAGCAAAAAACATCTATTCCTGGGCCAGAAGATGATGTGGTATTGAAGGACAGGGTGGGCAAAGAACTGTCCCTGATATTGCCCTACAGGGGGGTGCTATTCTGGCCCTGATAGCCTAACCACAGACCACCCGCCCAGATGAGAGCGACCCCGTCTGGAACCTTACCCTATATAAAAATGGCCCTATTAAGCCTCTGACCTCCAGGTGATAACTATATAGATCTATGTGTTTTTGACTCATTATAAAAGTATATTATAAGTATATCGCACCCCTCTGTACTGCACACCTATCGATAGTACACCTATACCAGGTGAGGGACTACGACTCAGATACCTATCGCCTAGACCACTGCCAGGCCAGTCAAACACCAAGCCTGAATCTCATAGTGGAAATCTATATCCGCAAGTGCCTGCTCGTGCCATTTAATTGCCACACAACCAGTAACTACCTCGTTATCTATTATAAAGGTGCTTATGTAAGTAGAATGGAAATGGTGATTTTAAAGGGAACCTGTCACCGGGATTTTGGCCATAGAGTTGGGGACATGGGCTGCTAGATGGATGCTGCAATACCCAGTCCCCATAGCTCTCTCTGCTTTTATTGTGTTAAAAAAAGTTTTGATCCATATGCAAATGAACCTCATATGTGTCCTGTATCCGGAGATGAGTCCAGCAGAAAGGAGCCCAGCACCGCCCCGCGTCCTCCGAATCTCCTCCTTGCTGGCTGACGTCACAGAGCTGGAGCGCCGAAATCTCGCGATGCGCGAGCTAGCGCATGCGTAGTTTGTTCCCTGTGCTGATGCCAGCACAGGGAACGAACATGATGCCGACATTGCGCATGCGCTAGCTCGCGTATCGCAAGATTTTGGCGCTCCAGCTCTATGGCCAAAATCCCGGTGACAGGTTCCCTTTAAGTTAAAACGTAACTTTTACTTTTTTATATATAGAATAAGGTCCCTAGATATTCTGTTAAGGTACAAAGAAAGTGCATGATAACACAAGGGATACAAAAATAAATTTGTGCACGGCGGCACTTCACATACAAGAAAATTAGTGCGCGGCGGCACTTTGAATAACCAGTGGTTCTACCGTACAGTCCAGGATCCATTGGTCACTATGGACAGTCAGTAGAATTTTACTTTGCCGAAAAACTACTACAGATGTCGGTTGAAAAATTTCAGTACTTCCTACGAGACAGGAAATACCGACAATACAATCACGATCTGGCAGAGTTTAAAGAAAACAAGGCCTACTGCGTCCTTCGCGAGAAACCAACAGCGAGACAGGCAGCCTCCGACCTTTCCACCACAGAAACAGATATCTAGACAGCTAGCAGGAACAGCCCAATAGAAATAAAATTAGAAACTCTTACAAGAGAGGAAGGGGCAGGGGAAGTAGGGGAAGAGGCCAATCTGGTGGTGCTCCATCTAATTTTTTAGACCAGGTCATCTCTTACCCCCTGAGAAACCCCTCCATTCAACGGGAGCAACAGGGCCCGAAATAATTTATGTATCTAAAAGGCCGCTATCATCCTCAGAAATGGCGGTACTGAGTAAGGGACTCTCATTTGTCCCGACACAGCGCTTGATGGCACAAATGCTTTAAGTCAGGAGACAAGCGCCAGTGTCTTGAACTGGGAATTCCTGTTGATATGCTGGAGGATGTGAGACTATTGAATAGTCTATCCGACACCAACGATCAGGATGAAGGAAAAGGACCC
This sequence comes from Bufo gargarizans, assembly GCF_014858855.1. Classification (NCBI taxonomy): domain Eukaryota; kingdom Metazoa; phylum Chordata; class Amphibia; order Anura; family Bufonidae; genus Bufo; species Bufo gargarizans. Next base: position 565,872,606 of record NC_058081.1, on the reverse strand, counting down.
TTCACCTCCCTAAGGGCAAAAAGCAAAAAAATGCCCCTGCTAGGAGACATCTCATGTCTGGATGTGTTCCTTCAATTAGTGACGACAGATTTGCGTGAACTAGCAGCCTCAGGACCTTCGGGCAATCTCTCTAGCAGAGAACAGAAAACTATCTCAAACTTACAAGGGACGAGACAATCACGATTTTAAACCCTCGGATAAAGGGGGCAACACAGTAATTATGGATATGAGGATTACTGTAGGATGTGTCTACAACTTCTGAGAGATAAACAGAACTATAGTACACTCACCGGCAATCCGACAGCCCCTTTTCTAACCGAGTTACGTGATATCCTACTAGAGGCAAAACTGAATAGGATCATTTCGGAGACTGAATTTGATTTCCTATACCCCAAGTTCCCAGTGACAGCAACATTCTATAGTCTCCCTAAAATACATAAATACATCACATTAGACCAACAATCCATCCTAGCAAGTATATACGTAGAGGCCCTATACTTATCTATACCTCATGAGGCAGGCCTCAGAGCAGTGCAATACTACCTTAGCATGAGGGGCCAACAATTTGGGGAGCATAACAAATTTGTCCTCAGACTTCTCAGATTCATCCTGACACATAATTTTTTCCTTTTTGACGGCAAGTGGTACCACCAACTCAGGGGCACCGCGACGGGGTGCTCTTGTGCACCATCATATGCAAACTTGCTCCTGGGCTGGTGGGAGACCAATAACGTCTTCAGTGAAGTGATGTCGTCATGGACTGGGCCCATTGTCCTGTGGGCCCGGTACATTGACGACATATTCATCATCTGGAACGCATCTGTACCAGCCTTTACTACGTTCGTGGGCAAACTAAATGAAAATGCGTTAGGCCTACATTTTAAATACGAGACAAATGAAAATACATTGCCATTTCTGGACATATTGATCCAGAGAAGTGACTCGGATGAGTTGGTCACCACAATATTCCGCAAACCCACAGCAACAAACTCCGTATTGCATTGGAGCAGCAGCCACCCTCTACCCCTCAAGAGGGGAATACCATGAGGGCAATATCTGCGCCTAAGATGCAACTGCTCCAACAAAGCGGAGTTTGTCAAACAGGCTGGGATTCTGAGGAACAGATTCCTCTCCCGAGGATACCCTGACTCAGTATTGAGGTCAGCATACCAACTGGCACTAACATCATCACACACTGAATTACTGGTACCCAGAATTAAACCTTCAGATACCGGACAGAAGATAAGGGTAATTGGCACATTTAATGAGGCTGCCAGTGATGTAAGAAATATTTTCCAGAAGCACTGGTCCATCCTAATGATGGATCCAGACATCAAGGAGAGGATTTTTGCCTATCTTCAGATCACCTTCAGGAGAGGAAGCAGCCTCAAAGACATGTTGGTGCATAGCCACCACAAGCCAACTGCAAAAGGAACATCACTAGATCAAAGACCGACAGCGTGTTTTAGGTGCAGTGGATGTGTCGCATGCAATACGATACACCCAGGCAAAGCATCCGTCAGCATCAATCTCCAAAAATCTTTTAAAATCAAGGACTTTGTAAACTGCCGCACTAGGGGTGTCATTTACAGAATTACCTGCGAATGCCCCCTAGAATACATTGGCAAAACAAAATGAGAATTGCGCAGACGCATTGGCGAACATCTGGGAGATATTAACAACAGAAGAGATACAGCTGTATCACGCCACGTACATGAATACCACCACGGAGACCCGTGAAGCATCAAAGCCATGGGCATCAAGGTAGTCACCCCCCCTTTGCGAGGAGGTGACTGGGACCGCACACTGTTACAACATGAAGCACGCTGAATCCATACTCTGCGTACTGCAGCCCCCAGGGTCTAAATGAGCAACTTTGCTTTGGCTGTTTTTTATGATGGCCAACAGATAAGCTATAAGGGATATGTACCACCATATATGACCCAGAGAGGCCCATACATGGCGAGTTGAAGGGCAAGCGCAAATAAGAATAGCACACGTCATCTCAAATACCCATCACAGTGTTAATAAGGCTGATGCCATCCTTCCAATATAACTACCTATTATGTTTCACTCTGACACCGCAAAAAAATATTAAGAATCATACTGCAGATACCACTGTGATGTAAGAAAGACCCTGACCTTTGCGTTAATGAGGGGATATTAGCAACAGAAGAGATGCTTACCCCCACTAATATTGATGTATGTGTGCCTGTGATCTCAAACAGGCACATGGTAATGTGTATGAGAATTCACTTATCAAATATTATACTCTCTGTATCCGTGTTTTGACCATACCGACCAGAATACCTTTATTTTAAATCGCACTGCAAAAAATGTCACTCTAATTTACACCGCACTTGCTATAGACGGTGTTGTAACAAAGGTTGCCCTACAACGTCCCGGTTACTAGGCAACGCTCTAAACACTGGCCGCTGGATACTACCTGTCCCGGGCTGATGACCTAAATCCTCGGCCAGCGGTAATGACGTGTCCCTATCTGACTACGTCAGTAAGCTTACTGCACATCTTACGCATAGCTAGCGCATGCGCGGTTGTGTCGGCTGGCCTGCTGACGTCACCGCGCTGTGCTTCAAGCCTCCTTCTGAGGACCAACAGTGCCTATCCTTTGCACTGAGAGTGCATGCGCAAGTGCATCGCGTGTGCCGCTAAAGTCACCACGCTGCGTCTCAAGCCTCGTAATGAGGCCAACTGATGTTAAAAATTGAGCCAAGTGATCTCCGGTAAGCAGGCTACATCACGGCCTCCGGACACAGCGCTGTGCTCCATGAGAAGGACTGGACCACCATTCAGGCCAATCTCTCATTACTACCTATACATCGTTAGGCAAGTACTGTGCCCTGGTACATTAGTGGAGCCTGGATGAAAGGCTACCACTCTAAGGTATCATTTGTGTCATCCACTGCTCACAATAACTGTGCATAACTATATGTGTCCACCACCAGATTAAAAACCAACGCCACAGTTATTTTGTTATATTGTCCAATTGTGTGTGCCTAAATTCCCCTGATGAGTTTTCTATACGAAACATGCGTGTAGGGATTAGCTACACTAGGGCACAATAGGGCCAAGTAGCAGAAGGGCAAGGTTCCGGACGGGGTCGTTCTTATTAGAACGGGTGCTCAGTGAATAGGACGCTAGGGCCGAGATAGCACCCATATACTAGGGTTGTCTAGGTACCTCTAACCCACTAATACCCCCGCCCAGCCCTAATTGCTCTTTTTTCAGCAAACCAAAATTCTACTGAACATCCACTGGTGACCAGAGGATCCAGGACTATACAGTAGGACCACTGGTTATTCAAAGTGCTGCCGCGCACTAATTTTCTTGTATTTAAAGTGCCGCCGCGCACTAATTTTCTTGTATGTTAAGTGCCGCCGTGCACAAATTTATTTTTGTATCCCTTGTGTTATCATGCACTTTCTTTGTACCTTAACAGAATATCTAGGGACCTTATTCTATATATAAAAAAGTAAAAGTTAAGTTTTAACTAAAAATCACCATTTCCATTCTACTTACATAAGCTACAAAACATTGGTGATCAAATCATCAACTAAACATATAGCTCCTCCCAGCTACTAATATAAAGGTGACAGAATCTGCACTTTGAATCTAATACTCTGTGCCACGAGTTATATTTCACATTAAGTAAAAAGAGATGGTTATACTTTTACTTCTGGTCTGATTCTTCAAACTACCTTTCCACTGCACCAATCACCCGGGAGCAACAGCCTGAGAGAGTACACCATGACAGGGTCACTATCACTCCCATCCTCTGCACTGGATCCTCAGGGGCTCGCTGCAGATTCCAGCCCTGTGTGTAACTGTCCTAGTACTTTTGTCAGTTGTGCACCTCTCGCATTTTAATTATGTACCAAAGAGCTCAGGATGAACAATGCAATTGACCAGTCAGTCATAGGGGAGCAGAGGCTCGGACTGTCCAACAAGGGTACAGGTGAATCCCCCGGTGGGCCCCTGAGCAAGGTGGGCCCCTAGTCTCTCACCCTCTGCACAAGTGGCACAAGTTCTAAAACGTCCATTCAGAGATAAACAACCACCCATAGGACGTTTATAGTCTATGGGTGGTCATGAAGTGGTTAATATGATTGACAACACTAGATCTCAAATTGTGATTTAAAAAGGTTACTTTTTTACGATGACAATAGATATTTCCACATCTCGACAAGTATCTACGTAAAGATTGTTTAGATTCAATCACACCAAATGATTTGATTGACAGGTAATGGATATGTACTAATGTCAAGCCCTCCACATCTACGACAGACCTTGAGTCAGATTGACCATATAGTGTGACTCACTGACAGTATATTGTCTCATGGCTTTATGTGTGATAAAAATAAATAGATTTCTGTTTACTTTGCCTAGTGGTCTGTTCATCAAAGCTGAGAAAGTATTAGAAAGGAGTGTGAAGAATGTTCAAACCCCGATATCGTGTATATACTGTAAAACAATGCGTGTGGTGTTAAGAGCAGACCGAAATGTGAATCGTGGCTGTCCCAGATATAAAATCTCCACTTTATAATCCTTCAGAACATGATCATTTCAACTATTATACACATCCTAATCCTAGAAATGTTTACCTAAGGTCTGCTATGAATTGTATGTGCCAATTATTGACACAATGTGGGGAATGTACCCAGTTTTGATTAGCAATTTTTTTAAGACGCCGCAATGATAAATCTGGAGTGAATTTTGCTAAGGCTACTTTCACATCTGCGTTTTCCTTTCCGGTATTGAGATCCGTCATAGGATCTCAAAACTGGAGGAAAACACTTCAGTTTTGTCCCCATTCGTTGTCAATGGGGACGATACTGAACAGAGCGAAACGGAGTGCACCAGAGTGCGGAGTGCAGGGAATTATACCACTGCACTGGCGAGCATCTCTGACATCCATTTAAAAAACCAATACGACTGTGATGAGATGTGGAAACGAACACACCATGAAGGGAACACTGCAGTAATTGCATTTATAGGCATAGAACTGGTACGTTGGTCAGTTAGAGGAGGAGACTGGGGTAAAGAAATCCTATAACAAGAGGCCTGGTGCATCTTTAAATTAAGGACCGAGCCCCTATGGTCTCAATAAAGTTGAATTTTGCCTGATTTGAACATTTTCAACTGTATTTGTCCACTGCATGCCCTCTGGGTACTCATTGGAACTTTTGTTTGTTATTTTGGTTCCTTTAGACTTTGTGTCCAGTATTTTTTAGTTTTTTGTTTGTATCCATCTCCTTACATTTAATTATGTTCTCTATACATCTTTAGTTTTTATATATAGGGATATGGTTCATCTGTAGAGGAGGGTTTCTGTCCGTCAGTAGTGTTGGAACAATATCTGTTTATATATATTTTTTTCTCCCTACCAACCAGGATTTTTCCCATCATCCTAGTTAGGTCGGGGACTTGATAATAGGGTAATGTTCCAGATGGGGCCACCCTTGTCTGGACCATGACTCCATATTAGGTGGTCATTTTACGGTGGAATAGTTTAGACAGGGACTTCTAGGGCAAGACCATAGTCCTAACCCTCATCATATATCTACCACTTTCAAGATTCCCGCAACTTGACTATTTTATTGCTCTGCCCTGCACTAATAAGATCATTTTCAGTTTCTAACTGGTAAATAACAGTATATTGCGGTTGCGGTGCTAAAAAATTAGATTCGACCGGTTTGCCAAATTTTCAGAAAATATTTGATTAGATCCAAATTTATTGGCAGTGAATCGTGCTAAAAAAACTGCTATTTCCTGGCTGCAGAGAGACTGTATAGTGGTGTAGAACACTGTGCCTTGCAGTAACACGCATAGGGAGTGTGCTGTGGTAGTGAAACAATACTGTGAATCAGTATGACACGCACATGACAGGTGTCCCTCTTAGGCTGGGCTCACACGGGCGTCACGTTTTGGCTCCGGATACACTGCGGCAAACCCACGCGAGTAGGTACGCAATTTCAGTCAGTTTTGACTGCGATTGCGTTCAGTTCAGTTTTTATTGCGCGGGTGCAATGCGTTTTGCACACGCGTGATAAAACACTGAATGTGGTACCCAGACCCAAAATTCTTCACTGACGTTTGGGTTCAAGGTTGTGTAGATCTAATTATTTTCCCTTATAAAATGGTATATAAGTTAATTTTGTATTTTTTTTTAACCCTCAATTGACCTTCTACTAAGCATTCTGTATTAAAGAATGCTATTATTTTCCCTTATAACCAGGGTGTAGTTAGAATAGACTTTCATCTTAGCAACCATGCGTGAAAAATTGCACTTGCTTACTGATACTTGCGATTTTTACGCAGCCCAATTTACTTTTATGGGGCCTGCGTTGCGTGAAAAAACGCACAGTATAGAGCTGATTCCACATACAGTAGATGTCTACAGAACCTGTTCTATTAATAGAGCCCCCCTGACAGAGTGGAGAGGGTGTTAGCAGAAAATTTGTGTTGACATCACTGATTATTTTGCCCTTCCTGTGATCCATCAGAACAATAAATCCCCAAAAAAACTGATCCTGTCTGTTGAGCATCCACCTTTACTTGGTCAGCATTTGGTCAGTAATCCATTAGTATTGCTAAAGCCCAAAAAAACAGGAGTGGATCCAAAACAGAGATGACACATGAATAGAATATTTACATCTCTTCTGTGGTTTGTACCACTCCTGCTTTTGGCTACCAAATCATAAGCCAATTCTGATGGGACCATACAGGCCTTACATCTGCTACACAGACAGGATCCATTGTGCGTCTCATTTTTCCTTCCTTTTGACAGATCAGAAGAAGGTTAAAATAAATGATGATGTCAACCAGGCCAAAGGGGCAAAATAGTGGCCCAGTCATGGAGTGGGGAGGGTGGAAGAACAGCTTGAGAAGTCCACTGACTGGCTCAATGACATAGTGTTGAGGAAGCAGCAGCATGAGGAAGCCACAGAGTGGCCCAGTGACATAGTGTTGAGTTAGCAGCAGCATGAGGAGGCCACAGACTGGCAATGTGACATACAGTGGAGGTGGCAGCAGCATAAGGAGGCCACAGAGTAGCCCAGTGACATAGTGTTGAGTTAGCAGCAGGATGAAGAGGCCACAGAGTGGCGAGGTGGCAGCAGCATCAGGAGACCACAGAGTGACACAGTGAAAGAGTTCGGAGGTGGGTGGCAATAACAGTACCCGCTGACAATAGTGGGTGTAGGAAGGAGCATTTGGCATCAGATGTGTGGCATCAGGGGGGTGGCAGCATCAGAATAGTGGCTGAGGCAGGTAGCCAGCAGAAACCTGTCTCTTTTGTTAAGGTTTGGATGAGGCAGCATGGATGATCTAATCTGATGCATCAGGCATTGGTGGGTGGAACTCCTGGCTGATCCACGCCTGATTCATCTTGACAAAGGTCAGTGTCTCCACATTTTGGGTGGATAGGCGAGTTCTCCTAGCGGTAACTATGGCCCCCGCCGCACTGAACACCTGATGCCACAATACTGGCCGGGCAGGACAGCTTTTCCAGGGCAAAATCGGCCAGTTGCAGCCACAAATCCAGTTTGGCTGCCCATTAGTCCAGCGGATCTTCAATGTGAGGTGGCAGGGTACTGTCCCTGCTGGTTCAGGTTCTTCTCCATATCTAGCTTCTGCTGGTGGTGAGTAGTTTCTTCACTAGGCGGGTGAAGAAAGCTGCTCATCAGCGACTCTAGACTCAAGTTGCTGCTGATTGAGCTGGTACTGCTCCCACCCCCCCACCCCACCACAGCAGCAGTGGCAGTGGAACTTGAGCGCAGAGGCCCCCCCTTCAGACCTGCGAGAGGATAGACGATGATGCAGATTGGCAGCGGCCAACTGACTATATAGGATGTCTCTATAGTAGTTCAGTTTGTCCGCGGGTGTAAAAAAAAGCCAGAATTTTGGACCGGTAGCCAGGGTATAACATGGTGGAGAGCCAGTAGTCATTCCTATGCCGAATGGTGACAATTCGGCTGTCACTACGCAAGCAACTGAGCATGCATTGGGCCATTTGCGCAAGTGAATCGGAGAGACTCCCTGCCTCCATCTCCAGAGCATACTGCCATGGTGTGTCTGGGTCCTCTGCCTCCTCTTCCTAATCTCCCTCTTGCTCCTTCTGCTGCTCCTGCTCCTCCTCTCCTGTCACCTGTGTAGAAAAAACACCCATTTAGCAACACATTGCTTGTGCTCCAATGTCCTCCTCCTCCAGTTCAGCCCCTACAGGGCTCATGTGGCCGTGAGATATAGGCGCCACGTCTCCTGTCCCCTGACCAGCCAGATTTACCAGTATCTTTTCCAGGACATGAATCAGTGGAATGATGTTGTTCATACTGTAGTCCTGGCGACTGACAAATAAAGTGGCCCCCCCAAAGGGCATGAGCAAACGGCAGGTGTCAAGCATTAGCTGCCACTGGCTAACATCGAAGTTACAGAGGGGAGTACCTCTGTCCACCTGTATCATCGTGAATTTGTTTATGGTCTTTCTCTTTTCGTATAGTCGGTCCAACATATCGAGGGTGGATTTCCAACGGGTGGAAATGTCACATATTAGCCTATTTTGGGGGACGTTCTGCTGCTGCATCTCAAGGAGAGTGTGTTTTGCGGTGTACAAGTGGCTGAAGTCAATGCAAAGTTTCCTGGGCATTTTTAGGATGTCTTGCAGATGGGTGGAAGACTTCAGGAAACCCTTGACAACCAGGGTGCATGGCTCATCTCTCCTTGACGCAGTGCTGACACCATGTTCTTCCTGTTGGCGGTAACCATGGTTTAAATTTTGAGTTGTCACGGAGAAAGCCAGGGTTCGATTTCTTCATGAAAGACGTGGAGCAGGTCCTCCCCTGTGTGACTCTGTTCACCCAGGCAAACTAGGTGCAGAACAGCGTGACACCGCCGTGCCCTGCACATGTGGTATGCTGATGGGGCACTGTAAATTATCCCTGAAGTGGAGGCTGAGAACACAGTGGAAGATGAGGAGGCAGAGGCGGACATTGTCGCAGGATCAACCGCATGAGAACGTGGAGGCGGAAGCGGCGTCACCTGGCCAAGGTGCTGGTTTGGCTGGGCAGGAACCACATTTACCCAGTGGACCATAAAGGACATATATTGTCCTTGACCGTAGTTACAGCTCCACGCTTTGGCGCTGTCGTGCACTTTGGCAGACACCGACAGGCTCAAGGACTGGCCCACCTTCTGTTCTACATGTGTGTGCAGGGTTGGTACTGCCTTTTTGGCAAAAAAAATGAGGGGTTGGGACTCTCCACCTCGGCTCGGCACAAGACATCAGTTCTACGAAAGGTGCAGAGTCCACCACTTGGAAAGGGAAGGATTGCAGCACCAGCAACTTGTCACCCGACTCCCAATTGCAATTGGCTACATCATCATCGAGTACTGTCTGCATGTCACTGATGTCCTCCTCAATGATCTTTATACCAGGAGCCTGACTGCTTGCAACACCAGCTCCCACGCCACTCATCTCATAACTACTTGCCTGCCTACCATCAGAAGCGGCGGATGTCTCCTCCAGATCTTGGCTGGGCAGTAGCTGCTGGCTGTCCTCTAGTAGCTCGTCCTCGCTGTATAGTGGAATTGAGCCCACAGCATATAATACTTCTCTGGCTGAGGGAAGAGAAGAGGATAGAGGCAGGTTGAGGACAGGTGAGGGCACAGGGCCTGCTCCCGGGCCATGCCAACTAAAGGTTGTGTCTGACGAACCCACCGACTCTTGATGTCACTTGGAACTAATTTAATGACCGAGTCAACTATTCAAGAACTGCTGGGTTGCTGGTCAAGACAGTCAGACTAGTTGACACCGGGAGCTCAGGCTTCTCGAAGCGACCCCTGCTGCCACGCCCCCTTACTTTGCTGTGACCTGTGCCTGCGCCAGAAAGATTTAGGCCTGTGCCCCTCCCCTGTGCAGGGCCTGTCACTTCTCTGTCTGACATACTGTAGGATCATATAAATAAATAAAAAGGAAATTAATACACCCCAAAAAAGTATTTCCTAGCACTTTCCCTAGCTCCTGCTAATGTCTCTCCCTGCACTAAGTACACTGGAAGATGGCTGAATTCAAGATGGCTGAGGCTATTTATAGTGCTGGACATCACAGGGCTAGCTGCTGATTGGTTGCATGAATGGCATTGTGGGTGATCCCTCATTCCCAGAGTTCTTTTCTTCATGTCCTAACATGTGCAGCAGCCATTCGTTACCTCGAAGCGTCAAGAAATTCGGATTCTGCACGATTTAAATTTTTCCTGAAATTCAGATTTTTATTCACTCATCTCTACTGTTTACCCCAAACCTTTTGGGTCTTTTTATTTATAGGCAGCCGTGTAGTGCTTGAGCTTTTGTTTTTGTGGTATTGTATGTGTCTGGTGTGCACACTGGTTTGTAAATTTGATGCCTGAACATTGTTTTATTGTGAAACATTAAACATTACATTCTAATTTATACTCTCCAGTAACTCATTTTTTGATATTCACAGTTGAATTTGCTTAGGTAGTATTTGGGAGTATTGTCATCAGATCACCCCATCCTACCACAGTCTATTTTTGTATAGGGACTATAGGTGGATATACTGTACTTGACAACTTTTTATACTTGAATTGTGGGAGGTTTGCTAGTTCAGAACATGAGGCACATTTTTATTTCTGGGCATTTGCCCACCCCATTTTGCAGACCAAGGCACTTTTTGTGGGCCATTCCCAATTTTACAACACATAATTGCCCCTCAATATGCATTTGGACACAGGTTGAAAGTGATGATGCAGCATCCTGGTTCCACATGCATCCACGGCAGCTTTCCAGTAGGTGTTACCTGGCTTCTGTGCTACCTGGAAAATTTGTCATCTCTTCTGTGAGTCTGAGAGAATGACAAGTGTTACCAATACTACACATTGGGGGAGATTTATCATGAGGGGTATTTTTTATAATTTGTGTTAAATTTTTCAAATGTTGCCCAATCTTTGATTAAGTGGAGTATCTGTAAGTTTAACACCTTTGTCTTGAGATGTTACTCTGCTTTCTACTTCAACCCTTTACTGGAGTAAGAATGTGACAATTTTTTATGGCTTCTCAAAAAGTAGGAGTTGATGAACTTGGCTTAAATCATCTCAACAGGTTTCAAAACTTGAAGAAGTGGTATAAAATTGTAAATTTTCACAATTGTTTTGCACAAGTAAACCTAATACTCAAATTTTTGCTAATTTTTGAAGCCAGATTTCAGTAGTGTGGGGTTCGATAAATCCCCTCCATTGCACGCAGACAGTAAATATAAGATTAAAGGCCTGATAAAGCAAAGAATTGTGATGTCATGTGCAAAGCTTGTACCTAGTATTCTATATTCTTTGCTCTTTAAGAGGATCAACTTCAAATAAATCACTTTTCACTGAAATGTTTAGGAGTATTGTCTCAAAGAGGCTTTCTCAGCACCAGACTAGATATCCATGTGTCCACCTTCCATCTATCCATCATCATAATCTTTCCTGTCATCATTGTCACATAAAACATCAATATGGTCCAATAGGTTATGTGTAAACCAAATCATAAAAGACCCTAGTGGCAAGTGTTTCAGTCAAAAGTCAACTCTAAATGGGCTTATTTTATGTCTTTGCAACCTTGTTGAGGCCCCATTATTTTGGTGCACTGGTTGGTCAGTCTGACCCTGACTGGTCAGAGGCTAACATTTCAACAATCCATATCATCTTCACCATGCAAAATGCTTTCCTAATAAGGCTATGTAATATTAAATGCACTGTATATTTCATCAATACTAAATAAAAGTACTGATTGTACATCTCTAAGTGTGTGACTTCTTTCTAGAACTAGAGTTGCCTGGAGGAAATGTTTTCTTACACTGTTGATGAGACCTTAGTGATTTCAATAAACAATAGAAAGTGCTCAGTATTTACAAGTAGCTATGAGTAAGTGAGGGAAATAAGCCTTGAAGGTGGTAATCCCCACCCAAACAGATTTGAGCATTATTCAAGTGTTTTAATGTTTTATCTATTGCCTTAGTGAAAATATTTAAGGTATACATTTTTAGAAATCTCAAATCAAACCTGCTGGATTTATGGACAGTGGCTCAAGGGGATTTCTGTGACAAGCCAAAAATTGTTAAAGTATAACTTCAAATTATTTTATATGAAAAAATAACACATCAATGTTCCCTTATTAGAAATGAAATATTGCAGAACATGTCAACTTGGATTGGACATTTAGTAACCTACAAGTTTGCATGACACACACCAGCCAATGGAAAGTGCAAAAGGGCTCTTGTAGAAATGAGATTTACAAGACTGTAGGGTGATTATCACCATTTTACAGTTTAGATAAATTGTAAATAAAAAGTTGAGTATCTTTAGAAACTAATGATCGCTACTTTATAATTATCACATTAATTATTACTTATCTTCCTGAGTTATAGCCAACATTACAGACAATTATGGCATTCTTCATTCTACTGTTTGCTGTTGGGAACTATCAACGAACGTGTCATCATATTATCATCTAACAACCAAGTTGAGTTTTTATAACGCATTGAGAAGGTTATATTTTTCTACATCACAGGGATGTTGGTAGGCTCTGAAGATACTACTGATACCATGAAGCACTGACATATGGGGAAGATGATGATACAACTCTGTATTTGCTGGTGTTAAGAGAGCTGGGGCACCAAGCAAAATACCCAGGACATGAGTCACTGGTACCAGGTGCTTTCAACACCACAGCTACATCGGATTACTTTAAAGTTTTAAAGTCTTGGTTCAAAGATAGCACTTCCTGGATTATAGATCACCAATGCAGACGCTGAATCATAGGTAATTACCTGTACAATGCCAGCAGATTTGTGAAAGCAGAACTGAACTACGATCATGTCTTACATTTAGACTAGTGCTGGATGCGCCGAAATTATGTAGAGGCCGGCGCCTCTCCATAACTTTGGCGGATCCACCGCCAGTGATAGGGGTTATAAAGGTAAAAAAGAGGGATACTTAATCACCAGTCTGCAAAAATTCTGCTGCAGGTCCGAGGAGTGTTGTGGGGTCGATCACACTTTCATGGAATGTACATATAGGGTTCGGACTGCGCGTATCATAAATAGACGGTATAAAACAGTTTTTTTCTCCTTCTCCCTTTAAAAAGGTACCGAGGTCTGCAGATGTCCTATTTATGGATATCCTGCAACTTGTAAAATAATGCAATAGTGTAAATCCGTATGGTTGTGCTGCCCTGCAATGCACAGATTGTACTTACACGGCACTCCACCAACAACAGGCGTATCAAAAGTATCCTCCGTAGCTTGTTTAGTTCTTCATGGCGAAGGTCCACGTTCACACGCCAGCACACAGAGCTCAACCCCGGACTTAATTACAGCACACACCAGATGAATCTGCTAGTATTCCCAACTTCTTTTGATTTAGAAATTTCTGTGGATACAAGTGGCTCCCACCATAGTGAAGCTCCGATAACTATTAAAAAGGTTTATTCAGTACATACTTACAAACATGCACTTTAAAATCGCATAAAAAATCCCAGCGTCTTTTTTCTTTGCCCGACCCAGGTTTCGCTCCTTGAGCTTCGTCAGGGGCACACATCATCTCTCCCTCCCCCTTCTTTTTTATTCGGTAGGTTGGCGTTAATCAAGCACCTGATGTGCTACTCAAAACGCCTCCTCTTTTTTTCTATCACTTAACCCTACACTTGTATCTCTTAATTCTCAATGGGAAAAACCGCAGATCTTTAAGTCCTAATTCACATGGGGATAGTTGTTCTACCAACTTCTGTAACTAATTTAAAACAGCTTGCAGGTCAAAATCTACATTCAGGCCCCCTGATTGTAGCGTACTCAATTCATATATCCACCTACTTTCTTTTTTTATTTATTTTCTCTAAAAAACTTCCTCCCCTCCAATGGTTTTGTACTAATTCTTCCCCCATAAATTTTAGTCCCTCTAGGTTCTTTTGGTGATATTTTTTATAGTGTGCTGAGACACCTTGGCTTTCAAGCCCCTTCTTGATATTTCTTATATGCTCCTGCACCCGGACCTTGAGGGGTCTGATGGTATGTCCTACATACTGGAGGCCACATGGGCACTCCAGTACATATACGACCCCTTTGCTATGGCATGTCATCTCTCCCACTACTTCCAATTGTTTGCCTTTCACAATACTGTATACTGTGGTACTATTTTGTAATCTTTCTGTTCTTTTTCTATTTTTGCAGGCAATGCAGAAACCACAACAATTGAAACAGTTTTTTTTCTTTTTTTGCTTGTGTCCTCAGGTCGGATGGCACTATGTACTAATTTATTTTGTAGATTAGGTGCTCTTTTATAAATGACCAGTGGTTGTTCAGGAATTACAGGTCCAAGTACTGGATCATTTCTCAGAATGGGCCAGTTTCTTTTGATTGCGTTTTTTAGTTTCCCAGAACATTGTGTGAACTGGGTTATGAACGAGAAACCAGTTATTTGGGGTCTCCTCTTTACACACGGGCAGCTAGAAATTGTAGTTCACTAGTGCTGTTGGAAGAGGAATTTATTAGGGTGGATGCAAGGCTAAGAGCCAGGAACTACCCTGCCTGGATGCTAGAGAGGGGCAGAAATATTGCGCTGAGAGAAAACAGACGAGAGATGCTCTTTGGAAAAGTAGGGGACAGATGCAAATCCAATACCCTTGGTAGGAAGGTGGGGAGGCGTGGAGGCAGTGGCCAGGACAACATTCCAATTTTATCCTTAGCATATAGCAAGGAATTTAATAAAATCAGCTCTATAATAAAGGGATGTTTACCTATTTTATATGACGATGAGATTTTGTATAATGCCTTAAAATCAGGTTGCAAAATTGTTTCCAGGAGAGCTACTACGTTGTCCTGCTCACTGTCCCCATCCCTCTTCACGGCAAACAGTAGGAGCAAACATAAAATCAAGTTGGCTCAAGTATAAGGGATTCTCAAGATGTGGGGGCAACCCATGCAAGACCTGCAATTATGTTACCCCCTCACAGTCCTTTGATAGATCTGACCACTCGTGCAGTTTTCCGATACAAAGTTACATTAATTGTAACACTGCAGGGGTGGTGTATATCATCCAGTGCACGGATTGTGATTTAAATGGAACCTGTCACTGGGATTTTGTGTATAGAGCTGAGGACATGGGTTGCTAGATGGCCGCTAGCACACTGTGCTGAAGCTTTGCATACAATTTAACCCTTAAGGAACTCTAGTCCTATTCTCATGATTGATTGAAAAGAAAAAGGGAGAAAGAGAAAAATGTGAACACCATACCTCATGCAACATATAAAACCATACATTTCAACACCAATAAGGCCTAAACCTATCCACCAGTATATTTCCGACTTAGAGGACTATACCACAATTTCCATTTATATTGCGGAAAGAAGAAAAAAAAAAAACAACACCAGGAGAGAAAAAAAAAGGGGGGGGGGGAGGGGAGGAATGGTATACATAGACACATGGAATTTTGATTGCTATTATTGATATATATACATCAATTCTTTTTTCAGATTGAGGCCAGTTGGAACTCTAGTATTGAGTCTAAAAATCCAAAACGGAGGAGTTTTTTGCGATGGTCACCCCCTCTCTTAGGGGCAAAGACCCTCTCTAGTGCGAAGGCTTTGAAGCCCCTTACTTGGCGGGCATGCAGGTGTATAAAATGTCTCGCTGCATTCTAAATGTTAAGTGCATTCGGATTGTTAATATAGTTTAAATGTTCCAGAAGGCGATTACTGAACTTTCGAATCGTACTTCTGACATACATTAAAGGGAACCTGTCACCGGGATTTTCGGTATAGAGCTAAGGACATGGGTTGCTAGATGGCCACTAGCACATCTGCAATATCCAGGCCCCATAGCTCTGTGTGCTTTTATTGTGTAAAAAAAACCGATTTGATGCATATACAAATTAACCTGAGATGAGTCCTGTCCCTGACTCATCTCAGGTACAGGACTCATCTCAGGTTAATTTGCATATGTATCAAAAAGTTTTTTTTACACAATAAAAGCACACAGAGCTATGGGGACTGGGTATTGCAGATGTGCTAGCGGCCATCTAGCAACCCATGTCCTCAGCTCTATACACAAAATCCCAGTGACAGGTTCCATTTAAATCACAATCCGTGCACTGGATGATATACACCACCCCTGCAGTGTTACAATTAATGTAACTTTGTATCGGAAAACTGCACGAGTGGTCAGATCTATCAAAGGACTGTGAGGGGGTAACATAATTGCAGGTCTTGCATGGGTTGCCCCCACATCTTGAGAATCCCTTATACTTGAGCCAACTTGATTTTATGTTTGCTCCTACTCTGTTTGCCGTGAAGAGGGATGGGGACAGTGACCAGGACAACGTAGTAGCTCTCCTGGAAACAATTTTGCAACCTGATTTTAAGGCATTATACAAAATCTCATCGTCATATAAAATAGGTAAACATCCCTTTATTATAGAGCTGATTTTATTAAATTCCTTGCTATATGCTAAGGATAAAATTGGAATGTTGTCCTGGCCACTGCCTCCACGCCTCCCCACCTTCCTACCAAGGGTATTGGATTTGCATCTGTCCCCTACTTTTCCAAAGAGCATCTCTCGTCTGTTTTCTCTCAGCGCAATATTTCTGCCCCTCTCTAGCATCCAGGCAGGGTAGTTCCTGGCTCTTAGCCTTGCATCCACCCTATTAAATTCCTCTTCCAACAGCACTAGTGAACTACAATTTCTAGCTGCCCGTGTGTAAAGAGGAGACCCCAAATAACTGGTTTCTCGTTCATAACCCAGTTCACACAATGTTCTGGGAAACTAAAAAACGCAATCAAAAGAAACTGGCCCATTCTGAGAAATGATCCAGTACTTGGACCTGTAATTCCTGAACAACCACTGGTCATTTATAAAAGAGCACCTAATCTACAAAATAAATTAGTACATAGTGCCATCCGACCTGAGGACACAAGCAAAAAAAGAAAAAAAACTGTTTCAATTGTTGTGGTTTCTGCATTGCCTGCAAAAATAGAAAAAGAACAGAAAGATTACAAAATAGTACCACAGTATACAGTATTGTGAAAGGCAAACAATTGGAAGTAGTGGGAGAGATGACATGCCATAGCAAAGGGGTCGTATATATGTACTGGAGTGCCCATGTGGCCTCCAGTATGTAGGACATACCATCAGACCCCTCAAGGTCCGGGTGCAGGAGCATATAAGAAATATCAAGAAGGGGCTTGAAAGCCAAGATGTCTCAGCACACTATAAAAAATATCACCAAAAGAACCTAGAGGGACTAAAATTTATGGGGGAAGAATTAGTACAAAACCATTGGAGGGGAGGAAGTTTTTTAGAGAAAATAAATAAAAAAAGAAAGTAGGTGGCTATATGAATTGAGTACGCTACAATCAGGGGGCCTGAATGTAGATTTTGACCTGCAAGCTGTTTTAAATTAGTTACAGAAGTTGGTAGAACAACTATCCCCATGTGAATTAGGACTTAAAGATCTGCGGTTTTTCCTATTGAGAATTAAGAGATACAAGTGTAGGGTTAAGTGATAGAAAAAAAGAGGAGGCGTTTTGAGTAGCACATCAGGTGCTTGATTAACGCCAACCTACCGAATAAAAAAGAAGGGGGAGGGAGAGATGATGTGTGCCCCTGACGAAGCTCAAGGAGCGAAACCTGGGTCGGGCAAAGAAAAAAGACGCTGGGATTTTTTATGCGATTTTAAAGTGCATGTTTGTAAGTACCGGTATGTACTGAATAAACCTTTTTAATAGTTATCGGAGCTTCACTATGGTGGGAGCCACTTGTATCCACAGAAATTTCTAAATCAAAAGAAGTTGGGAATACTAGCAGATTCATCTGGTGTGTGCTGTAATTAAGTCCGGGGTTGAGCTCTGTGTGCTGGCGTGTGAACGTGGACCTTTGCCACGAAGAACTAAACAAGCTACGGAGGATACTTTTGATACGCCTGTTGTTGGTGGAGTGCCGTGTAAGTACAATCTGTGCATTGCAGGGCAGCACAACCATACGGATTTACACTATTGCATTATTTTACAAGTTGCAGGATATCCACAAATAGGACATCTGCAGACCTCGGTACCTTTTTAAAGGGAGAAGGAGAAAAAAACTGTTTTATATCGTCTATTTATGATACGCGCGGTCCGAACCCTATATGTACATTCCATATAGGGGTTATTAAGACTAGCATCTAAAATGCTGGTCTTAATAAATTACCCCCCTTTAAAGGGGTTATCCAAAGTCTAAAACATGCCCCTCATATAGATTATACCTACCTGCTTCCCGACACCCGCATTGCTCTGGATCCCTGCACGGCCAGCGCTGCATCTCCCTGTCGCGTGGATCAAAACATCCGTTGATGGGGGAGCAGCCAATAGCAGGCCGCAATGGGGACGAGCCTCCCAAGCTTCACGGGTAACAATCGGGAGCGACGAGGGTGTCTGGGAGCAGGGTAAGTATAAACTATATGAGGGGCCTGGGCATTTTTAGGGGGCATGTTTTAGTCTTTGGATAACCCCTTTAATGTCTATTTTTTCTGTGTCGATGTGAATGTAGTGTAAAGATTGTGATCAGACGAAAAGAAGACAATCTGTAAAGCAACGCATTTATTTCCTCCAACAAATATTGCAAACAACAGATGTAGAGTCAATGAATGCTTCACCTTTTTAGCATAATATTCTGTGTAAACTTATATTCCATACACTATAGCATATTACAGAATAAAGGAATGTGTATATATATATATATATATATATATATATATATTAGGAACATATAAAGAGGTAGGATGTTTTGAAGGCTTGCCGTCAGTCCCTCCATTTGACAGAAGTTAGAGTGGCAACCATAATCCTTTGTTTGTTATGCAAGTGTGCATTGTATCTGAGGCTACAGTCCCTAAGGATACAGTATATCTAAAACACTGGAATGTGTTCTCCAGGGGAGGTGTCAAATAGGGTGCATTGTAGTCACACAGACCACTATATAAACCAGTATAATAGTTTTAGACCCTCTTTTTAGATCTACCTCGTCAGTGTTTTCTGTCCTTTGATCAAAACTTGATGACTTCATTAAAATGCATTCAAAAATGGCTAGTTTCTGGTACACAGCTTACCTGTGGAAAGGTGATAAATATTTTTTTGTCGGATAAGCCCTTAAAAGGGCTTGTCTGGTTCATAAAAAAAAAAAAAAATCTTCCAATTTTCCCAAAGATCAAGGAGCAATGAAAAAAGTTGCATTTTTATACAAGAATATGGCCGTGTTCAGACCTCTGTGGACATACTGTATGTACTCCCTAAGTATTCTTGATGGTGAACTAGCCATACAATCTTTTAGGAGAAAGATATCTTGGGAAACCAGAAAAGCTTGTTGTCACCAATGGTATGTGCTGACTCACCGTACATACTGTACCATATGTACATTCTGTAGATGTAGCCTGACAGAGTACAGGAGATCTGCAGTTTGCAGAAATCTTAAGGTGCCTCCAGGGCTAATCTGTGACATCAATCTGAGACTGGCCTGGCAAAACTGACATTTTTAGGCAGTATGGAATTTGTAAAAAAAAAAAAAGAAAAAATGCAGAGGACTTTCCTTAAAGGGCATTTCTGGGAGTTCAATATTGATAGCTTGTTCTCAAGATAGGTCTTCAATATCTGATCCATACGAGTCCTGTTCCTGGTACCCCCAATGATCAACTCTTTAAAGGCTATGTACACCTTTGGAGGCAAGTTTTTGGTTACAGTTGCATTTTACTCATTTTGGGCTAAAAATCTTTTTTTTCATTTGGTCTTTATTAAAAATATTGAGCAGTTCTGTCACAAAGGGTTAACTGTTTGTCTAGCTGTGTGAATTGTACTTTTTACTTTCACTTTGTGCGGTCATCTAATAAACTTTATCTCTAATTTATTAAGAGGTCATAAACAGTTAGGCCTTTTGCACACAATCGTGCCATGTTTTCTGTTTAGCAAATTGCGGATCTGGACAACACGGATGCTGCCCGCGTGCCTTCCGCTAAACAAACGGCCCATTATAGAAATGCCTATTGTCCGCTAAACGGACAAGAATAGGACATGATCTATAATTTACAGGGCCACAGAACGGAGCAACGGACACTGATCAGATGCGGAACAAAACCACGGTCGTGTGCAAGAGGCCTTATTTAAGCCACATTCCTTTCAGAAAGATAAGAACTGAGCTATGATGAGTGATTATGAGTTCAGAGAGCAGAGATAAGGAGCCGTTCATCAGTCACATGGCCTAGCCGCAGCATAGTTCCATTTAAATGAAAGGGCCTGGCCCGCAATACCAAGCACAGCCTCTATATAATGGATGACGCTGTGCTTGATATGCTGTGAGGAGGTCTCAGCGCTCATAAGAGAGTTGCAGCCTCGTCAAATAGCTGATCATTGGGGGTGCCAGGAGTCAGAACCACACTGATCAGATATTGATGGTCTATCCTGAGGATAGGTCATCGATGTTATACTCCCAGGAGTACCCCTTTAATGTATGCCTTATGAAAAAGAAAGCATCTGCAGCACAATAATGGGTCTGTACAAAAGACATTGCTCTGTGTGTGTGGTCCCTGCGGGGTCCTCTACAGGTAAAGGTAACTGTAGGGTGTCCAGAGGTTACATTTGCATCCAGGCCATATAGTCTAGGGGGGCTCAAAAGATCTATATGCCTTATATCAGGACACCAGTTCTATAAATTAAATTGTGATTGTTGGGGGCCCTGTTACAGGTTTCTCAGCTACAGGTTCATATGACAGACCTCTAGGCACTCTGTGTACCACAGTAAAGTTTTTCCCTTGTTAAACCTCTGATCAGCAGGGTTGCTTGGTGTCCGTTCCCCCCACCAACCAGCTAGTGATAACCTATCCTAAGGATAGGCCATCACTTAATAAAAGATGGACAACCCCTTTAATATTATCACACATTTAAAAGGCCATATTCATGTGTGATATTTATTGCAGAGGTTTTACTG
Organism: Bufo gargarizans; assembly: GCF_014858855.1. Classification (NCBI taxonomy): domain Eukaryota; kingdom Metazoa; phylum Chordata; class Amphibia; order Anura; family Bufonidae; genus Bufo; species Bufo gargarizans. The sequence continues at coordinate 565,851,589 of NC_058081.1, read as the reverse complement.
CAATTTTTGATGCCGTTTGTTTAAAAAATAAATTATGTTGTTATGCATCAAAATTCTAAGCAAAAACTGCTGTCAAAATAAAATATGTGAATTTAGTAAAAATACATTTGTTGCCTATGGGTAGGGTGTAGTGCATTGAATATAGTATACACAGTATGAATAGCAGCTATGCAGGCTTGTGGTCATTGACATGTTGTGTAAACCTAAGTTATGCATAGTAAAGGTATGGTAGGTAGGTAGGAGTTATCATGCTCAGATTGTGTGCGAGAAGCAGCAATACATTTGAAAAATAGCAAAATATAAGAAATTATTGAAGCGGAACAGAAAATGCGCTAACATTTTTTATGTAATTTGTGCCAAAAACATTTATTAACAGTTGTGGACACTTTTTATGTCTCATTTGGCAAGGGGATGTGACTTAGTGGACAAAGGTGTGGTTTCATGTGAAAATGGGCATGATTGAAATCATCATTCACAACATCATGCTCTAAAGAGTAAAACAAAGTTAGAGTTAGACTAGACATCCTAAAGATGTAGCATGACCGGTATCTTTTGTGGTCAGGTGTTTTGTGGGAGGAGTTACATTTTTTACTCAGATTTATCAATTGGGACTCTTTAAAATGTTTCCCCCTAGTGAAGTAGAATGTGACAGCACCTTTATGATGAAAAACATTAGAATGGAAAATCATTAGGTAAGCTCTGTGACAAATGTAACACATGGTGTGCGACAATTGAAAAATTTGTCATCAAAAATGGTTTGAAAAACTGCAGACAGTGACTTCAAATATTAACTTCACAAAAAAATTACACCCACTTACTGTCTTAGTTTTACATAGTATTAGTGAACCTGACTTACTTTTTTGGAGTGATGACCAAACCCTTGGCAAACATTAGCCCATCAGCTCTGAACTGAACACGTTGAAGGACTAGCTGGTGATTCAGGAACACAAAAGATCTTTGAGATTATTTTCATTAGCCCCATATGAAAAGGTTTTGGGGATCATTTGGTTCCCATCATTTGGTTCTTTAAAGCAGAGAGGAAACATTCATAGATGTTTAATTTTCTGTAGGTTTGGTCCGGTCATAGACGGTCACAATTTCTTTTGCGTGTATTATATTCTCTGTAACAGCTTTTAAATGTGGTCCCCAACACTCTTGCAGACAGACATTTAATTAAGGAGATGAGAGGGAAGCTTGGAAATGACCAAGTTCATGAAGATCAGATTACTAAATTAATTGTTTTCAAAGGAATTATTTGTTAAAGAGGAACCAAAGGAAATTGGAACCACTAGTGATCAACTGTAATGCAGTACATGGTCACACAAAGTCTTCTAGAGTGGAAAATGTGCAATGGTGCTTGAAAATTTGTTAACCTTTCCGCATTTTCTTAATTTCTGCATAAATTTGACCTCAAACAACATCAGACATTTACACAAGTCCTAAAAGTAGATGAAGATAACAATATCAAGCAAATCAGTAAACAATATTGGACTACTTTCACCCTTGCGTTTGGTGCGGATCCATCATGGATCTGCACAGACGGTTCCGTTCAGATAATACAAATGACGGCATCCGTTCAGAACAGATCCGTTTGTATTATCTTTAACATAGCCAAGATGGATCCGTCTTGAACACCATTGAAAGTCAATGGAGGACGGATCACTTTATTATTGTGCCAGATTGTGTCATAGAAAACTGATCCGTCCCCATTGACTTGCATTGTGTGTCAGAATGGATCTGTTTGACTCAGTTTTGTCAGACGGACACCAAAACGCTGCAAGCGGAATGGAGACGGAACGGAGGCAAACTGATGCATTCTGAGTGGATCCTTTTCCATTCAGAATGCATTAGGGCAAAACTGATCCGTTTTGGACCGCTTGTGAGAGCCCTGAACAGATCTCACAAAGGGAAAGCCAAAACGCCAGTGTGAAAGTAGCCTTAGACCTGGTCATTTTATTATTGAGGAAAATGAGCCAATATCACTTGAGTGGAAAATGTCAACCCTATTGGATTAGTAGATAATATAAAGGTGAAATTAGAGTCAAGTGTTTTCAATCAATGGGATGACGATCAGGTGTGAGTGGGCAACTTGTGCTATTTAAAAAACAGGGATCTATGAAATTCTGATCTTCATAACACGTTTGTGGAAGCATATTGTGGCAGGAACAAAGGAGATTTCTGAGGACCTCAGAAGAAAACTTGTTGAAGCTCATCAAGCTTGAAAAAGTTACACAACCATCTAGTTACACAATTCACAGTCAGACTAATTGTGTACAAACAGGAAATTCAAGACCATTATTACCCTCTCCATGAGTGATCGGGTAACAAAGATCACACCAAGAGCAAGGCATCGTTAGGTCACAATCAATTCCAAGGTAACCTCCAAGCAATTAAAGACATTTCTTGCGCTGATCTTCAAAAAGAATTGCAGTTTTCTAAAGATCACCTGGAAAAGTGAGAAGGCTATTATGACAATGATTTGTGGATGGTTGAGACCAGAATAAAGCATTTTGGTTTTAATGAGAAGCATTTAAACTAAACATTGCATTCCAGCATAAAATCTGTGAAACACTTTGGTGGCAGTATCATGGTTTGGGCCTGTTTTACTACATTAGATCCAGGATTGCTTGCCATCATTTATGGAGTAATGAATTCTGAATTATACCAAGAAAATGTCTGGATATCTGTCTGTGAGCTGAATCTCAAGATAATGTGGGTATGAAGCAAACTTAAGCACACAAGTTGTTCTGCCAAAAAATTGTTAAAGAAGAATGAAGTTAAAGTTTTGGAATCACAGAGAGTAAGAGAAAAGAACGCAACCGGCACTGCTACATGCACCCATGCAGTCACTGGAGCACATAGAACACTTGGATCCCGAACCTTCACGGTGGTGCTCTGTCGGTGATATAGTAGTTATGATGATAACAGAAGAAAGAAAGCACCGCGGCACTCACCACTGGTCACAAAGTTGCTGTTTGCAGTTTTATTTTTCAAATATGCATCGTGGACGCAGACAGGACACAGGTGAATAGACAGGCTACAGCTGTTTCGCGCTGTGTTGCGCTTTGTCAAGCCTCCTGTGACGTGAAGGAGGAGGGGGCAATAAATACCCTCATCTCATGCACGTCACTGGTTACAATCAAGTGGTATAAAAAACAAATGTGTGCTAAAACCAATCAAATGAAAACAGCTAAGTCATTCTTGTCATTTAACCCTAGAGGGCCCATGGCCTGTGTTTTGATTATCCATGCAGCTTCTCTCTGCAGGAGAATGCGTTTTCTGTCCCCCCCTCTCATGGGGGTGTGGACCACTTCTATACCTGCACATCTCAAAATTTCACTGTTTCCTGCATGTTCATTATGTATATGCTCAATTAATCTAGTTGCTCCATTTCTGGTGATAATAGATTTTTTGTGTTCCCTGAAACGTACATATAGGCACCTGTGTGTCTTTCCAATGTGGTAGTCATGCATAGGACATGTTATATGCAAGAAGCTTATAAACAACTCAAAGATATCAACACCTATGCCCCCTTCACCTCTGACCCCACTCCCAAATATCAACAGCAACTAAGAGCATTATTGTGGAAGTATGTTGACAGAGGTTTTCTAACTAAGCGCATGGCCGAAAAGCTCTATCCCCAGTTCCCCATTAAACCTGTGTGGTATATAGTACCCAAGATCCATAAATCGCTGGTAAACCCACCTGGGCGCCCCATAGTGTCAGGGAACGGTTCTCTGACCGAACCCCTGTCCCAATATTTGGATTGGATGTTGCGCCCAGTGTTAAAGGGGGTCCCTTCCTATTTGGAAGATACCACAGATTTTTTGGAGGCTCTGAAGGATATACAATGGCAGGACGGCTTTTATTTAGCCGCGGTAGATGTGGAGAGTCTATATACCAGGATTCCACAGGAACTGGGGATAGAGACGATTAGGGAAATTTTGCGCAGTATTAGCAAAAGTGACGAATATGTTGATTTCGTCACAGAATCCCTCTCATTCATACTGACACATAATGCCTTTACTTTCAATCAGGAATGGTTCAAACAATTGTCTGGCACAGCAATGGGGACACCTGTCTCATGTACCCTGGCGAATTTATTTTTAGCTATTTTTGAAGAGAGGTATATCTACAATGTCCAGAATCCATTCATTCGATATATCAAGGTTTTCCTTAGATATATCGATGATATATTCATTGTCTGGACGGGTGATCTACACATGTTTAGTGCATTCGTGGAATATTTGAATCAAGCGAACAATATGAACATGCGGTTCACCAGCACAATTAGTGCGGAGGAGCTGGATTTTCTTGATGTCAAAGTGAGGGTTAAAGATGGTCAGCTAAACCCCACTATTTATAGAAAAAGTACGTCCACGAATGCACTATTACATTATAAAAGTTACCACCCACCTCACGTAAAAACCGCCATTCCTTACGGCCAATTCATGCGTCTTGCTAGAATTGTGAAAGATGACACTGAGTTTAAAGAGCAATGTGGAGACATGAAGAGACGATTTTTACAGAGGGGTTACCCGGAGAAAATAATAGATAACGCATATTTAAAGTGGTTGCACAAGAGAGAGGTTCTGGGTAGACACATCCACACGAAAAAGAGGAGACAACAAAATAATGATGGCGAGCGTAGAGCAGTGTTCACATTCGACTTTTCACCAATGGCTTCCACTATCAAAACAGTGATCTTGAATAATTGGCAGATGCTGCAGAGGGATCCCTCCCTGGCAGCCATGGTAGACAATCCTCCCATTGTCAGTTTTCGCAGAAGTAAAACTATAGGAGACGCTGTTGTCAGGAGCAACCTCCCCCGTCCAGTTGATAACTGGCTGGGCAGGAGTGCTCCCAGAGGAAACTTCGCATGTGGACACTGCTCTATGTGCGCACATGTATACAAGCAGAAGTATCTGCAGCTGGGACATGTAGGACATGTAGTCAAACAATTTATACACTGCAAGACCCAATATGTTGTGTATGTGATTTTGTGCCCATGCGGGAGATTTTACATTGGAAAGACACACAGGTGCCTATATGTACGTTTCAGGGAACACAAAAAATCTATTATCACCAGAAATGGAGCAACTAGATTAATTGAGCATATACATAATGAACATGCAGGAAACAGTGAAATTTTGAGATGTGCAGGTATAGAAGTGGTCCACACCCCCATGAGAGGGGGGGACAGAAAACGCATTCTCCTGCAGAGAGAAGCTGCATGGATAATCAAAACACAGGCCATGGGCCCTCTAGGGTTAAATGACAAGAATGACTTAGCTGTTTTCATTTGATTGGTTTTAGCACACATTTGTTTTTTATACCACTTGATTGTAACCAGTGACGTGCATGAGATGAGGGTATTTATTGCCCCCTCCTCCTTCACGTCACAGGAGGCTTGACAAAGCGCAACACAGCGCGAAACAGCTGTAGCCTGTCTATTCACCTGTGTCCTGTCTGCGTCCACGATGCATATTTGAAAAATAAAACTGCAAACAGCAACTTTGTGACCAGTGGTGAGTGCCGCGGTGCTTTCTTTCTTCTGTTATCATCATAAAGTTTTGGAATGGCCAAGTCAAAGTCCTGACCCTAATCCAAGAGAAATGTTTTGGGAGGACCTGAAGCGAGCATTTAGTTGGAGAAAAACCCACCCACTGTTGAAATGCATTGAAGCTGTATTGCAATGAGAAAAATTTCTCCAAGCCGATGTGCATGATTAGTGTTGAGCGAATTGAAGCATCCAAAGTGGAATCCGAAGTTTACGACAAATCCAAATTTCCTGGTGCTTTGCGGTAACGAATCAATTTCTTTCTATAATGGCGGCTAGATGTGTTACAAAGTGAAAGTAATAATCCTGGGAACAAAATATCACCCATAATGCAGTACAGTCAGCCAATCAGCAGATGGTCATCCCCTGTGAAGTCATAGCCCTATAAAAATCCTAATCCCACCTAGTCTCAGCCATTTTACAGTGAACTGAGCATAGGGACAGTGTTTAACAAAGCTTCTTGGATAGGGAGACTGCAGGGACAGTGCAGGGACAGTGTAAGGAGATTATAGGAAAAGTTTTTAAACACTGTAGGAAGATCAAGGGAGTTTAATAGATACACAGAAATATTATGCATTGATTCTTAAATTGGGGTGAATAAGTAGTGTAATTTAACAGTTATTGGGGTGTCCCCTCTGTTAAATAGATAATCAGATCTACTAGGCCTTGATTCTCAATTTGGGTGAATAAGTAGTGTAATTTAACTGCTATTGGGGTGCCCACTAGTGTTGATCCAGCACCAAAGTGCTCAGGTGCTCAGGCCGAACACCTCGGGATGCTTGGGTGCTCTACCGAGCACCTGAGCTCAGTAGAAGTCAATGGGAAAACCAGAGCATTAAATCAGGCCCCCTCTGCTCGAAAGAAGGGATGGGGGAGGGGCAGAGCTAGCCGCGTCAGGAAATGGCCGCTTGACCCGAGAGCTCCTCACAGCAGCTCTGTTGCTTTTTACCAACTGGGAGTCCCATGTGAGTAATGGGACATCCCAATTGTCATTTACGTGGGAACCCACACTTTTTTTTTACGCTGGGAGGAGGGTAGGAGCTATTTCTGAGATATAACCACGTGTTGCCCCCCCCCCCCCCCCGATTGTCTTAAAAAGCTTGTGCTGTGGGGCTCATACAGGCTTTGTGTACCTCACAGTTTCTCCTCCCTCTCTCTCTCACTCTCATTCTTATTCTCATTCTTACTCCTCCTCCATTATACACTCTAAACTACCCTCATATCCCCTCCCCTTTCCTTCTCCCTTCCTTGCTTTGTCCCCCATCCTTTTACTTTCTCTGTTTACCCTCCCTTGCAGGAGGCTCCTACTCTGTTGTTACTAAGCTGAGTATTAACATGCTCAAATTTGTTCTTATATACCCTGTATATAGTTCGTCAAGATGGGTCTTGTGTCCGGAAACATTTGCCTTACTGGGATGCAACTTCTTATTCTGCTATGCAACCTTCCATAATTTATGGATCCTCTAAAGGTAACTTCACTTAACGTAAATGGGCTTAATGTTCCACAAAAGAGATGTCAGGTTTTCCACATGCTAAGGAGAGAGAGGACAGACCTACTGTTCCTACAGGAGACTCACTTACATAACCGCATTCCGGCCCTCTTCACTAAACAGTACACAAACTGGTTCCACAGGACTCATTCTTCAGCCTCTAGGGGTGTATCTATTGGGATAAGAGCCAATGTCCCTTTTCAATTACAGGCGCAATACATAGATCCTGAGAGCAGGTACTTGTTTCTAAAGGTATGCTCTACGGTAGTAAATTTACCTTAGTTAACGTATATGCCCCTAACTCTAAACAAATGCCTTGGTTAATTAAGATGTTAAGTTCTCTACAAGACTTTAGAGAGGGGATATTGATTCTAGGTGGAGATCTGAATTTAATACTTGATCACCCCATGGACTCTACTTCTAGTATCCCCAAATATTCCGCTGCACAACTCCATAAACTACGCAAAGCATTAGCTACTCACCAAATAACGGATGCCTGGAGGCTGTCTCACTCTAGTGACAGGGATTATACATTTTTCTCAGCTGTCCATAGATCCTATCAGCGTCTTGACTACATATTTATTTCCAATCACGTTTTGGAGAAGCTTGTGTCCTCTTCTATTGGACAGATCACTGTTTCTGATCATACCCCTGTCTCTCTGTTGATTCAGCTGAAAGGTCTTCCCCCTAAAGCGTGGTCATGGAGACTCAATAAAACCCTTCTAGAAAATGAAAAGGATAGAAGTAAGCTGGAAGGGAAACTTGAAGCCTTTTTTGAATTAAATAACACCCCCCATATAGATCAGGCCATGATATGGGAAGTCCACAAGGCGTTTATCAGAGGTGAGCTCATATCCCTAGGATCCTGGGTGCGTAAGCAAAGATCACTTAAGATAGACTCCATTTTAGCTCAAATCTCTGCCCTAGAGAACATCAATAAAAGTAACCCCTCAGAAACTCACTATAATGAGATTCTTAAGCTGAGAAGCCAATTGAAAGACTTGTTAAACATTAAATCGACCAAAGCTCTTAGATCAGCTAAATACAAGTTTTACATCCATGGAGATAGAGGATCCAGACTTCTCTCACAAATGATTAAAGGTCAAAGAGAGAAAGCCTTCATCGCCAGCATTAAATCTGATAAAGGACTCCAGCTTACTAATACCCCTGCCATAGCAGTAGAATTTGCTAGATTTTATTCATCTTTCTACAACCTAAAATCTGATCACCCAAACCATACTCTTGCCAAAATAAACACTTTTCTGGAAGCGGTTAAAGTCCCGACCTTAGAAACGGATGAAAAAGACATGTTGCTTTTCCCAGTGACAGTAGAAGAGGTGTTAGATGTATTGGCGAGTATTCCTTCAGGGAAATGCCCAGGACCTGATGGGCTACCCATAGTGTACTATAAAAAATTTAAAAGCATCCTTGCCCCACAGCTAGTAAACTTATGCAACTCCCTATTAAATGGGAAATTCCTCCCACCACAATCGCTAATCGCTCACATAACAGTTATTCCTAAAGAAGGAAAAGACCCCACCAAATGTAGCATCTACAGACCAATTTCCCTGCTCAACGTTGATGTTAAACTGTGGGCCAAGCTCCTAAGCCACAGAATAGCAAAGTTACTCCCTAGGCTTATAGGTGAGTTTTACATGCCATATATTACGCAAAATAACACTAAATCCCACTAACACTTCTGGGTACAGATGCTGAAAAAGTGTTTGATAGGGTCAACTGGGTTTTCATAGAAAGTGCGTTGCGCCATTTTGGCTTCCCGCACTCGTTCATCTCAGCCATTTTTTCTCTCTATACACGTCCCTCTGCCAGAGTCCTTGTTAACGGCTCTCTATCCCCACCTTTCCACATTTCCAATGGGACAAGGCAGGGCTGCCCTCTCTCTCCAGCATATTTCATTTAGTCCCTGGAGTTGCTACTATGCAAATTAAGAACCTCTGAGGCTGTTAAAGGACTGCAGGTGAATGGGAAAACTCACTCGCTGGCAGCCTTTGCGGACGACCTGCTTCTCTTTATAACAAACCCTAAAGTTGCAATCCCAGAGGTGATCAAAATCTTCTCAGACTTTGGAGAAATCTCCAATTCCAAGGTCAATTATGACAAATCCGAAATACTCAACATCACAGCTTCGGAAAGACACATGTCAGAGATCAAATCAAGTACCTCCTTCCAATGGCCAAAAGAGGCTATTAAACACCTGGGGATCATGATCCCAGCAAACCCCTCACACCTGTTTAGACTTAATTACGCCCCTCTATTTAGCAAAATTAAGTCCTACTTGGTCTCCATTAAACTCCCATTCCTTTTGTGGTTGGGTAAGAAAAATCTATTGTCCACATATGTCTTACAACAGATCCTATATACTTTAAGATGTCTACCCATACCATTGTCAAACAGATACATTTCTGACTTCCGCGTTTTATTTAGTAACTTTCTTTGGTCCAACAAAAAACCACACCTAGCATACTCTCTCCGCATTAGGGAACATAATAAAAGGGGATTATCCCTCCCTGACTTAAAAACATACCTTTAAACTATACAGTTGGAGAGGTGGATTGACTTAGCTAGACCCCATAACAAAGCCCTTCATGTTGACCTGAAGAAAAACCTATTTGGTGACAACGCTCTCCACCGACTCTGGGTCCGCGCACCAACCAAAAAGGAAAAAACCTCCCTCAGTGCCCTAACACGATGTATGTTCCAGGTTTGCGGAGGAGCCGTGGCCCTGTCCATGTCCAGTAATAAACTTTCCCCTATAGCTCCTTTGTCTGCTCTCCCATTCTACCTCAATAAAGGCAGGGGCGACTTTCACAGAGCTTGGATGTACCTAAATGTACTTAGGATCTCTGACTTGGTTGGAGCCAAGGATCTTCCGGAATTCCTAAAAACGGCCCAAACTCATGTACCTAGGTACTTATGTTCCAGACTAGTAGAGTTGGATCTTGAACTATGCTGCAAAAAATACAAGAAGTTATGTGTAAAGCCCCATAATGACCCTGCTTGGTTTGAAGCGCCGGGCCTGCCCAAACCCCAAAACGAAAGGATCCTCAACTACTACATCATTGGCAATCAAATTAGCACAACCAAATGTATTAACTGCTACTAACTCACTTAACCATAATGCTGTGAAAAAGGCTAAAACAAAGGCCGTCCTAAATAAAACCTTTTCAAAATCATCTGAACAAACCTCAAGCAGAATTTTTGTAGCCTAGTCAATAGATCCACCGAAATAGGCCTTCTCCCTTCAGCCAAACCACAAGCTCTACCATAACCTTTAATAACCTGTTTAACAGGAAAAACCCCGTTCAAAGGCTGAGCACCTCTTAATTTCAGAAAGAAAATTATACCCCTGCCAACAGCTTCAAAATAGATGACATCGCCTACTCTCTTTGCATTAGACTACAAATTAATACTAAACTCAAACTTATATCTATAAAGAATAAATCAAGGCAACTGGACGTACTGTAGATTTCTTGAAAACGTTTCACTCATTCTTTCAACGAGCTTTCTCAATTCTGAGTGACTGTACAAGAATTCTCTGGGAATAAATATGTAACTGGATCAACATCTGGTAATTATACCCAGAATGGGGTCAGAGGTGTTGATTCCATTATCCTAATTGGAGTCAGTAGGTGATAATGACCTCCCAGAAAAAGGTGTCAAGACAGCATTGTATGTGGAACTATCTTCATGGGAACTTAGATCACACCATAAATTTCTTAAGATCTGGGACAGATGGATCTCATTTAGAGGATACCAGAAGATTAGTACCAACTAATCTTACATTGCCAACTTCACACATAGGAGCCAATCACATATATTGGGTCTTTCAGTCTCTTTTCTGGCCCCTTCACTCCCCACTATTTGACACCCATCTGCCAATAAGACCCCCCCCCCCCCTTCTTTCCAACCTGTCTCGGATGAGGGAAAGCGTGATACACTATGACAATAGAGTTAGTTTAATACCATAAATATCGACAATAGTCACCTAAGTATTTGGTGCCTTGTGATCTGTATCTTGACTATATCTGTCGCATATGCATCGCATTGTCTGACCTGCAGTTTCTGCTATGTTATTTTTCTATGTTTTGTGAAACGTAGAAGTGTGGAGGATTGTCTCACCTCCAACACTCGTTTATTGTATCTGATTACTAAGCTCAATAAAATTTGCTTTAAATAAAAAAAAAAAAAAAAAAGTGTGACCTGTTTCTTTTAGATGTAAGTACACGGCTGAATCTTGACCAGAGGTTTTGGCTCTTCTATGCTGAGCCATACGCTGATGTAGTTGTTGTTTTGTTTTGCCGATATACAGTTCTGAGCATGCCTCATTGCACTGAACTGCGTACACAATGCTGTCTTGACACCTTTTTCTGGGAGGTCATTATCACCCACTGACTCCAATTAGGATAATGGAATCAACACCTCTGACCCCATGCTAGGTATAATTACCAGATGTTGATTCAGTTACATATTTATTCCCAGAGAATTCTTGTACAGTCACTCAGAATTGAGAAAACTCGTTGGAAGAACGAGTGAAACGTTTTCAAGAAATCTACAGTACGTCCAGTTGCCTTGATTTATTCTTTATAGATATAAGTTTGAGTTTAGTATTAATTTGTAGTCTAATGCAAAGAGAGTAGGCGATGTCATCTATTTTGAAGCTGTTGGCAGGGGTATAATTTTCTTTCTGAAATTAAGAGGTGCTCAGCCTTTGAACTCAAACTTACATCAGACTGAAAATAATCAACACCAACAGAATCGCTAAATAAAGTCCATTCATTCCATGCGGCTAAATAATCAGCTTATGTTCACAGTGCCAAGGACCGTTTTAAATTATTCACTATTAGTCCCAAATGAGATTCCACAAGTGCTGAGGACAAGAATGTCTGTCCAAATCCGCGTCTGGAGCCAGCTCCCAAGATAATGCATCTCGAGATAATCGAGATAATGCATCTACTAAAATGTTCCTGCAGCCTTCCGAATAACTAGCTTTAATCGAGATGTTAAGACTAGGGTTGAGCAAACCCGAACTGTAAAGTTCGGGTTCGTTCCAAACTTTAGGTTCTTTGGACCCCAGACCCGGACTTTTCAGTAAATGTTCGGGTTTGGGTTTGGTGTTAGGCGAGTTAATGGCGCTTTTTGAAAGGCTTCAAAGCAGCCAATCAACAAGCGTTTAACTCATGTGCCCTTAGAAGCCTTCACAGCCATGCCTACTAATGGCATGGCTGTGATTGGCCAGTGCAGCATGTGACCCAGCCTCTATATATGGAGTCACATAGTGCTGCAAGTCACTCTGCTCTTATTAGTGTAGGGATAGGATGCTGCTGCTGTGAGGGAGAGACTACTCAGTGATAGTGATGTCCCGAATAGTTTGCCAGCGAATAGTTCTCGGCGAACATTGCTTATTCGCGTTCGCCGCTGCGGGCGAACATATGCGATGTTCGGTCCGCCCCCTATACATCATCATTGAGTAAACTTTGACCCTGTACCTCAAAGTCAGTAAACACATTCCAGCCAATCAGCAGCAGACCCTCCCACCTCCTGGACAGCATCCATTTCAGATTCATTCGGAAGCTGCATTCACAGTGAGAGGAGGGACAGTGCTGCTGCTGATTCAATAGGGAAAGCATTAGCTAGGGCATTGTTCTGTCTCCACAGACTCATCTGCTGTAAGGACAGCGTACTGACAGCACCCCAAAAAGCCCTGGTACATCAGTGTGCTTTTTATATATATATATATTGCAGTTGCCTGGCTGCCCGTGTGTGAGAGGTTGCAGGCTCGGTCACAGACAGCACGTGCACACCATTCATACAGGGTGTGACAGAAAATACCTTGCAGATAAAAAAAAAATGCAATTAAATATTTTTCTGTGACATAATCACATTTGCAAGCCCCTGTGTGTCAGGCTCACACAGACTGTATTGTGGCCACTGGCTAGTAGCTAGGCCTCCACTCATACCGTTACAGGGTGTCATTCACTCAAATACCTTGCACATAAAAAAAATTATATTTAAAATGTTTCTGTGATATAATCACATTTGCAAGCCAGTGTGTGTGTCAGGCCCACACATACTGTATTGTGGCCACTGGCTAGGCCTCCACTCATACCATTACAGGGTGTAATTCACTCAAATACCTTGCACATAAAAAAATTATATTTAAAATGTTTCTGTGATATAATCACATTTGCAAGCCTGTGTGTGTGTCAGGCCCACACATACTGTATTGTGGCCACTGGCTAGGCCTCCACTTATACCGATACAGGGTGTCATTCACTCAAATACCTTGCAGATAAAAAAAATATATAAAAATGTTTCTGTGATATTATCACTTTTGCAAATTGCAAGCCCGTGTGTGTCAGGCCCACACAGACTGTACTGTGCCCACTGCCCACAACTTATATAGGGTGGCACAGTACCTTGCACGCATAAACCACTTATCTAAAAAAAAGTGTCAGGCAGAGGCAGGCCACACTGCAGGGGCCGTCGTGGTCGTGGTGCTGTGATTTCCACTGGCCCTGGAATAATGCCCAGTGTTCAGAGGCCACGTACCCTGAATCCCAAAAATTCTGAGAAAATAGTTGACTGGCTTACACAGGACACCCAATCTTCAACAGCTTCCGCTAAGAACCTTGACGCACCATCCTCCTCCAGCTCAGCTTTGGTCACCACTCTCCCGTCCGCCACCACCACTACCACCACAGCCACCACAGCCGTTTCACTTGATCCCTCAGAGGAGTTATTTACACATCAGTTGGATGAAATTAGTGATGCGCAACCATTATTGCCTGGGGATGTAGATAACAGGGATATGTCTCAGTCAGGCAGCATTACACACATGGACGTACAGTGTGATGATGATGATGTTGTACCCGCTGCTGCTTCCTTTGCTGAGGTGTCAGATACAAGTGAAGTGGTTGATGATGACGATGTGTCCGTGGATGCCACGTGGGTGCCTGCTCGAAGAGAAGAAGAGGGGAAAAGTTCAGAAGGGGAGACAGAGAGAAGGAGGAGACGAGTTGGAGGCAGGGGGAGGTCGTCGCAAGGAGCAAGTGGCGCAGTCAGACAGCATGTATCGGCACCCGGGGTCAGCCAGACAGCATGCATGCTGTTGCCACCACCAGAATGCCGTCATTGCAAAGCTCAGCAGTGTGGAATTTTTTTGTGTGTCTGCCTCTGACAACAGTGATCCCTCTTGCAACCTGTGCCAAAAGAAACTGAGTCGTGGGAAATCCAACACCCACCTAGGTACAACTGCTTTGCGAAGGCACATGATCGCACATCACAAACGCCTATGGGATCAACACATGATGACGAGTAGAAGCAGCGCACAAGCTCAAAGCCACCATCCTCCTCCTGGTCCAGCATCTTCAGCCACATCAACCACTGCTGTCCTCCTTGCCCCCTCTCAACCACCCGACACTCCGCCTCTCACCTTCAGCAGTTCCATCTCATCTGCCCACAGTCAGGTGTCTGTAAAGGAAATGTTTGAGCGTAAGAAGCCAATGTCACAGAGTCACCCCCTTGCCCGGCGTCTGACAGCTGGCTTGACGGACCTCTTAGCCCGCCAACTTTTACCATACCAGCTGGTGGAGTCTGAGGCCTTCAAAAAATTTGTCACTATTGGGACACCACAGTGTAAGGTACCCGGACAATTTTTTTTTTCAAATAAGGCAATCCTAAACCTCTACTCAGTGATTGAAAAGGAAGTCATGGCATCTCTGGCATACAGTGTTGGTGCAAGGGTCCATCTGACCACTGAAACCTGGTCTGCAAAGCACGGTCAGGGCAGGTATATCACCTACACTGCGCATTGGGTCAACCTGCTGACGGCTGCCAAGCATGGAATGCGTGGCTCTGTAGCGGAGTTGGTGACACCGCCATGACTTGCAGGCAGGCCTACTGTCCCCTCCTCTACTCCTCCTACTCCATCCTCTTCCATAACCTCCTCAGCTGAGTCCTCTTCTGCTGCGGCGTCTGGCTGTACATCAACTGAATCCCCCCAGCTCCCCAGGGGCTATTCCACATCCCAGATACAACAGTGTCACGCTGTCTTGGGGTTGACTTGCCTGAAAGCAGAGAGCCACACCGGACCAGCACTCCTGTCCGCCCTAAACGCACAGGTGAATCAGTGGCTGACCCCGCACCAACTGGAGATCGGCAAAGTGGTGTGTGACAATAGAAGCAATTTGTTGGCGGCATTGAATTTGGGCAAGTTCTCACATGTGCCGTGCATGGCACATGTGTTGAATCTCATCGTACAACGCTTTGTGTCTATGTACCCAGGCTTACAGGACGTCCTCAAGCAGGCCAGGAAGGTGTGTGGCCATTTCAGGCGTTCCTACAAGGCCATAGCGCACTTTTCAGACATTCAGCGCCAAAACAATATGCCAGTGAGGCGCTTGATTTGTGACAGCCCGACACGTTGGAATTCAACACTCCTAATGTTCGACCGCCTGCTCCAACAAGAAAAAGCCGTCAACGAGTATTTGTATGACCGGGGTGCTAGGACAGCCTCTGCAGAGCTGGGAATTTTTTTGCCACGTTACTGGACGCTCATACAGGCACCATCAGCGACCTCATCCCTTTTGTTTTCTTCCTGGAGCGTGCCCTGCGAAGAGTGCTGGATCAGGCTGTAGATGAGCGTGAAGAGGAAGAGTTGTGGTCACCATCACCACCAGAAACAGCCTTGTCATCATCGCTTGCTGGACCTGCAACTTCTGGCCTGCCTCGCTTCAAGTGTCTTGTCAAAAAGGACCTTCAGTCCAGCAGGAGGCATTGTCACTGACAAAAGAAGTCGCCTTGGTCAAAAAAGTGTTGATTACCTCACCTTCATTAAGATGAATAAGGCATGGATTCCGAAGGGACTGACAGTGGGGGATACGTTTGACTAACAAAAGGCCTGATGACATGCCTTGGCCTCAAAATGGTCCCCACGCTGCTGTATTTAATGTCTGCATACCGGATGACTTTCGTGAATTCTCTACCACCAACTAGGGTTCAAACCGCAATGTTTTAGTCACCTTTCTGCATGGAAAACATCAATTTTTCCGGCTGCAACAATACCTAATTTTTCAGGCATGTGTACATGCCTAATTTTTCTGGCCTCTAGTGCTGCACTGTGGCTGCAAAAAAAAAAAAAAGACACATACATGTGTCAATTCCCCTTCGTAATCGGTACCTTGTTGTGGTGAAGGGGCTTGTGTATCACAATGAAGCGATCATCACCTCTATGAGTGTGTTGGCAATGTTGCCACACCCCATAGAAGGCCGTTGCTTCATTATGATCAGACTAAAAGCGATCGGCTGGATAATTTTTCATAGAAAAAACAATATTTTTCGGGTGTGACAGTAAATTGCACGGCACAGACGCAGTGACCGTGGCGTGGATTCAAACAAAGGGGAGGGAGCCAGCGTTTTTTTAACCATCTCCCCGTTCGAAAAATCAATTTAATAAATGGACCCCAGATTGGGGACGTTACTAACAGGGATTAAACTGATGAGAATAGTACTACAGAAAATACCACTCATATCGGGTGTGACAGTAAATTGCACGGCGCAGACGCAGTGACCGTGGCGTGGATTCAAACAAAGGGGAGGGAGCCAGTGTTTTTTTAACCTCTCCCCGTTCAAAAAATCAATTCAATTCACCTTTCGGGGACCCTTGGTGTTGTGTGTGGCTGGGTGGAGGAAGAAACCTTCAATGACATCAACGGGACATGGCTAGCTTGGTATCCAACTTTGTGCAAATGGGAAGTTTGCTGTTGGGCAAATGGACTGTTTGCGGTTGTTTGCGGTGCATTAAAAGGGGAGTTTGGTCTGTCAATGTCTGTGAAGCGGGCGTAACCCTTACACTACCTGATCGATACAACATCATACCTGATCGTATACACACACTGGATGTTTTAAACCACGTTGTTCAAAAAAATTTAGGATTGTTAGGTGATTTATGCCCTTTATGGATTAAAATCCAACTCTGCGTCAACTATGTAATTTTCCATGGGAGTTTTGCCATGGATCCCCCTCCAGCATCCCCCCGATAAATGTATCCTTTCACCCTAATATTGTTATCACTTACAACTCCTTAATGCATGAAAGCAAGGGTTAAGGAGAGATTGAGGTAGATCATGCCTCAGTGGCATAGCGTGGGTTGCCAGCACAGGGGGCAAGCCAAGTATTGCGCCCCCCAAACTTGTGGACACGCCCCTTTTTACAGATAATGTAGTGCATGTCACCTGCAGTCCTATTTAACCCCACAGATAACACGGTGATAACTCTCTGAGTGCAGATAATGTAGTAGATAGGTCGGAGGCCCTAGATTTCAGCACACATGCAGTGTGACCTGAAGTTTGGGGCCGGGGTGCAGCAGTGTGGGCCAAATTCCCAATCTGCAACACTCCTTTGTGAGACTAGGGTCCTTTTAAGATACGATAAATAAAATTTTTCGTGACGCCAGTTGCATTTCAGCAACGAAGTATTAAGTCCCCCTATACAGAAGGTGATGGTGGAACCCAGATGAAGGAATGCCAGAGTGGTGTAAGGGTGGTCTATAATGTCCCTTTGGGTATTGTGGCTGTGCGCTTGTCACTGTGCTCCTACCTGGATATCCGGGAACCCCAGGTATCGCCGGACGAAGCAGAGTAAATAGGGTGAATAGGTGGTGGAGAGGATGATGAAAGAGATTGAGTCCAGACTTTGTATATAGGAGCTTTTACTTTTGCTTTCTGCTGCAACTTCTCTCTTTGTCTGACTCTATGGCAAGGCACAGGGCAACTTCTTCCTTGATAATGAGACTTCTAGAAGTGGTCTCTCTGCCCCAGCAGAATTGGAGGTGTTCTGGCTGGTGTGGGCAGCACACGCCCAGGAGGGACGCAGCACTGCAGACCTGCTCCCTTAGCAGGGTTCAGCTAGCACTCAACTGGAACTAACTGGTCCCCACCCTTCCTGAAGAACATGGGACTCGTCGACTCCTCCACATGGGGGAAGGGGGGGGGGGTTAGAATAGACTGGAAGGTTCCATTCTATTCTACCTACTGCTCTGCCATATTCTCTGCCACCTGCTGGTAAACCAGGCACATTATATTTTAACATAAACAGATGCATAACAGGAAATGCACAATATATGGGACCTGGAATAAATGTATAAAATGACATTGAGATTGCATATCCAGATAGAAACAGGTGTGGTAATGCCACTCGGGGCGTTACATGCCCCCTTACTTAAGAGGCAAGCTGTCCTTGGCTTGTGCTTAGGAGGTGCTCTAAGGTACAGTACCAAATAAAGTTAAGATGCTGCATTAAACTATGTACTATTACTAATTGATAAAACAATGGCTACCAAAAGGTCTCTGCCCGTATGAGTAGGGCAAAGCACAAGGTACCAATTCGGAGGATGAGATACTGGTTTTCTCCCAAAACTCCTTTGAGGGCTATTACTCCCTCTAAACACACATATAAGCATCGGGTTACCCTTGGCGTTGTTAGACCTGCTTGTGACTTATATTAACGTACTCAGAGCCAGTCTATAATAACTAAGCAATACAAAAAGTGCATCAGAAGTGACACAATGGGCTAAAGTGCTTAACCTCTTCAGGACACATGACGTATCGGTACGTCATGATGCCCTGGTACTTAAGGACACATGACATACCGGTACGTCATGTGTTGTTCCGATCACTGCCACCCGGCTTGCAGTGATCGGAACAAGGTGCCTGCACAAATCATTGAGCAGGCACCTAGGCTAAATGCGCGGGGGGGTCCCGTGACCCCCCCATGTCGGCGATCGCAACAAACCGCAGGTCAATTCAGACCTGCGGTTTGATGCGCTTTTTGCAGTTTCTGATCCCCGCGGTCCCTGACCGCGGGGATCAGAAACTTTATAATGCCCAGAATATATATGTTCTTCCTCCCCCTGCACCCTTGAATGATATTATGTGGGCGGGTGGTGCAGGGGGAGGGTTGCGGGCGGTGCGGGAGGCGGGCGGTGCGGCAGGCGGACCCCCGCCCGCCTTCCATTGCGTAATCGTTGGTTTCTAGTGGGTATACCAGGGTGCCAGCACATTGCTGGCACCCTGGTATAAACGGCTGACATCGTTGATGCGATGTCAGCCGTTTAACCCTTTCCATACAGCGGTCCGTACGGACCGCTGTATGGAAAAGGTTAACAGCGCAGGGAGCTCCCTCCCTCTCCGATCGGGGGGCTGCTGTGCCTTTGCAGCCCCCCGATGGAGAGGGAGAGAGCCCCCAGACAGCCCCCCAGAGCCCTGTCCTTACCCTTCCCCGTCTGCGCAGTTCTGACCATAACTGAGTAGACGGGGAAGGTTCCCATGGCAACAGGACGCCTTCTCAGGCGTCCTGCTGTCCATGGTGCTGAACAGATCTGTGCTGAAAGCATAGATCTGTTCAGTGTAAGTAAAATACAGTGCAGTACCCTATATAGAGTACAGTAGTGTATTATACAGACATCAGACCCACTGGATCTTCAAGAACCAAGTGGGTCTGGGTAAAAAAAAAAGTGAAAAAAAAGTAAAAATCAAAAAACACATTTATCACTGATTTAAAATGAAAAAAATTTAATTCCCTACACATGTTTGGTATCGCCGCGTCCATAACGACCTGATCTATAAAACGGTCATGTTACTTTACCCGAACGGTGAACGCCATAAAAATAAAAAATTAAAAACTATGATGAAATTGAAATTTTGCCCACCTTACTTCCCCAAAAAAGGTAATAAAAGTGATCAAAAAAGTCGCATGTACGCCAAAATTGTAACAATCAAACCGTCATCTCATCCCGCAAAAAATGAGACCCTACTTAAGATAATCGCCCAAAAACTGAAAAAATTATGGCTCTTAGACTATGGAAACACTAAAACATCATTTTTTTTGTTTCAAAAATGAAATCATTGTGTAAAACTTACATAAATTAAAAAAAAGTATACATATTAGGTATTGCCACGTCCGTATGGACCGGCTCTATAAAAATATCACATGACCTAACCCCTCAGGTGACCACCGTAAAAAAATAAAAATAAAAACGGTGCAAAAAAAGCAATTTTTTGTCATCTTACATCACAAAAAGTGCAATAGCAAGCGATCAAAAAATCATATGCACCCCAAAATAGTGCCAATCAAACCGTCATCTCATCCCGCAAAAAATGAGACCCTACTCAAGATAATCGCCCAAAAACTGAAACAACTATGGCTCTTAGACTATGGAGACACTAAAACTTTTTTTGTTATAAAAATGAAATCATTGTGTCAAACTTGCATAAATAAAAAAAATTGTATACATATTATGTATCGCGGCGTCCGTGACAACCTGCTCTATAAAATTACCACATGATCTAACCTGTCAGATGAATGTTGTAAATAACAAAAAAAAAAACTGTGCCAAAAAGGTATTTCTTGTTACCTTGCCGCACAAAAAGTGTAATATAGAGCAACCAAAAATCATATGTACCCTAAACTAGTACCAACAAAACTGCCACCCTATCCCGTAGTTTCTAAAATGGGGTCACTTTTTTAGAGTTTCTACTCTAGGGGTACATCAGGGGGGCTTCAAATGGGACATGGTGTCAAAAAAAACAGTCCAGCAAAACCCAGCCTTCCAAAAACCGTATGGCATTCCTTTCCTTCTGCGCCCTGCCGTGTGCCCGTACAGCAGTTTACAACCACATATGGGGTGTTTCTGTAAACTACAGAATTAGGGCCATAAATAATGAGTTTTGTTTGGCTGTTAACCCTTTCTTTGTAACGGGAAAAAAAAATATTAAAATGGAAAATCTGCCAAAAAAGTGAAATTTGGAAATTGTATCTCTATTTTCCATTAAATCTTGTGCAACACCTAAAGGGTTAAAAATGTATGTAAAATCAGTTTTGAATACCTTGAGGGGTGTAGTTTCTTAGATGGGGTCACTTTTATGGAGTTTCTACTCTAGGGGTGCATCAGGGGGGCTTCAAATGGGACATGGTGTCAAAAAACCAGTCCAGCAAAATCTGGCTTCCAAAAACCAAACGGCGCACCTTTCACTCTACGCCCCGCTGTGTGCCCGTACAGTAGTTTACGGCCACATATGGGGTGTTTCTGTAAACGGCAGAGTCAGGGCAATAAAGATACAGTCTTGTTTGGCTGTTAACCCTTGCTTTGTTAGTGGAAAAAATGGGTTAAAATGGAAAATAAGGCAAAAAAATGAAATTTTCAAATTTCATCCCCATTTGCCAATAACTCTTGTGCAACACCTAAAGGGTTAACGACGTATGTAAAATCAGTTTTGAATACCTTGAGGGGTGTAGTTTCTTAGATGGGGTCACTTTTAGGGAGTTTCTACTCTAGGGGTGCATCAGGGGGCTTCAAATGGGACATGGTGTCAAAAAAAAACAGTCCAGCAAAACCCAGCCTTCCAAAAACCAAACGGCGCACCTTTCACTCTACGCCCCGCTGTGTGGCCATACAGTAGTTTACGGCCACATATTGGGTGTTTCTGTAAACGGCAGAGTCGGGGCAATAAAGATACAGTCTTGTTTGGCTGTTAACCCTTGCTTTGTTAGTGGAAAAAATGGGTTAAAATGGAAAATTAGACAAAAAAATGAAATTCTCAAATCTCATCCCCATTTGCCAATAACTCTTGTGCAACACCTAAAGGGTTAACGACGTATGTAAAATCAGTTTTGAATACCTTGAGGGGTGTAGTTTCTTAGATGGGGTCATTTTTGGGAGGTTTCTATTATCTAAGCCTCACAATAAGACTTCAAACCTGAACTGGTCCATAAAAAGTGGGATTCTAAACTTCTAAGCCTTGTAACATCCCCAAAAAATAAAATATCATTCCCAAAATGCTACAAACATGAAGTAGACATATGGGGAATGTAAAATCATCACAATTTTGGGGGGTATTACTATGTATTACAGAAGTAGAGAAACTGAAACTTTGAAATTTGCAAATTTTTGTAATTTTTTGGTAAATTAGGTATTATTTTGTGCAAAAAAAAATAATTTTTTTGACTTCATTTTACCAGTGTCATGAAGTACAATATGTGACGAAAAAACAATCTCAGAACGGCCTGGATAAGTCAAAGCGTTTTAACGTTATCAGCCCTTAAAGTGACACTGGTCAGATTTGCAAAAAATGGCCTGGTCCTAAGGTGTAAAAAGGCTGTGTCCCTAAGGGGTTAAACGTTGCTGTAAAGGTAAAAAGTTAGTGCAAAAATATGACAGAATAAATCACAAAGAGCTCAGGTATACGTTTGAGTCTATTCTTTGGGTGCAGGCTTGTAACGTTGCAAAACTGGAACATACAGACGTGGACAAAATTGTTGGTACCCTTTGGTCAATGAAAGAAAAAGTCACAATGGTCACAGAAATAACTTTAATCTGACAAAAGTAATAATAAATTAAAATTCTATAAATGTTAACCAATGAAAGTCAGACATTGTTTTTCAACCATGCTTCAACAGAATTATGTAAAAAAATAAACTCATGAAACAGGCATGGACAAAAATGATGGTACCCCTAGAAAACACAGAACATAATGTGACCAAAGGGACATGTTAATTCAAGGTGTGTCCACTAATTAGCATCACAGGTGTCTACAACCTTGTAATCAGCCATTGGGCCTATATATATGGCTCCAGGTAATCACTGTGTTGTTTGGTGATATGGTGTGTACCACACTCGACATGGACCAGAGGAAGCAAAGGAAAGAGCTGTCTCAAGAGATCAGAAAGAAAATTATAGACAAGCATGTTAAAGGTAAAGGCTATAAGACCATCTCCAAGAAACTAGATGTTCCTGTGAGTACAGTTGCACATATTATTCATAAGTTTAAGATCCATGGGACTGTAGCCAACCTCCCTGGACGTGGCCGCAGGAGGAAAATTGATGACAAATCTAAGAGACGGATAATCCGAATGGTAACAAAAGAGCCTAGAAAGACTTCTAAAGAGATTCAAGGTGAACTTCATGCTCAAGGAACATCAGTGTCAGATCGCACCATCCGTCGTTGTTTGAGCCAAAGTGGACTACATGGGAGACGACCAAGGAGGACACCATTGTTGAAAACGAATCATAAAAAAGCAAGACTGGAATATGCCAAACTACATGTTGACAAGCCACAAAGCTTCTGGGAGAATGTCCTGTGGACAGATGAGACAAAAATCGAAGTTTTTGCCAAGGCACATCAGCTGTATGTTCACAGACGAAAAAATGAAGCATATCAAGAAAAGAACACTGTCCCTACTGTGAAACATGGAGGAGGCTCTGTTATGTTCTGGGGCTGCTTTGCTGCGTCTGGCACAGGGTGTCTTGAATCTGTGCAGGGTACAATGAAATCTCAAGACTATCAAGGAATTCTAGAGAGAAATGTACTAGCCAGTGTCAGAAAGCTTGGTCTCAGTCGCAGGTCATGGGTCTTGCAACAGGACAATGACCCAAAACACACCGCTAAAAACACCCAAGAATGGCTAAGAGGAAAAAATTGGACTATTCTAAAGTGGCCTTCTATGAGCCCTGACCTCAATCCTATTGAGCATCTTTGGAAGGAGCTGAAACATGCAGTCTGGAAAAGGCACCCTTCAAACCGGACACAACTGGAGCAGTTTGCTCATGAGGAGTGGGCCAAAATACCTGCTGAGAGGTGCAGATGTCTCATTGACAGTTACAGGAAGCGTTTGATTGCAGTGATTGCCTCAAAAGGTTGCGCAACAAAATATTAAGTTAGGGGTACCATCATTTTTGTCCATGCCTGTTTCATGAGTTTATTTTTTTACATAATTCTGTTGAAGCATGGTTGAAAAACAATGTCTGACTTTCATTGGTTAACATTTATAGAATTTTAATTTATTATTACTTTTGTCAGATTAAAGTTATTTCTGTGACCATTGTGACTTTTTCTTTCATTGACCAAAGGGTACCAACAATTTTGTCCACGTCTGTATAACGCAAAAAGCTATTTATAATCCATATAGGGTATGGGGTCAAACTGCATAGGATGATGAATGGAGTCCATGAAGTCCAGGCACAAAAGAGCAAATGAAAAAGAAAACAGTCAAAATATAACCACGAAACAAGGGGAAAGTTCCTCAAGATGTATCCATGGCTTGGCACCTATTCACCGTTTCAAAGAATTCCCAATAACGGTCAGGTGGATTACATTTATTGGTCCGTTGGGATCTCCGCAAGGGTAGTACTGAGTCTCCAGGGGTAGTGGTAGAGTCCTGGACTTGTGCAGGAGGATCAGCTGCCTGACTTGGAGGAATCTCAGCAACTGGCATCAGGACTCAAATTTGAGGCTGGAATAACCACTGAAGGGGGTCAAGCATGGAAGGCAATTCTGTTGGAGTCTCACTTTCTAAAGACAATGGCAGTTCCGATGCCTTATCCACTTCGCTTGACTGCTCCTGAGCAGGTTCCTGCAGGCATTTCTTGAGCCTGCAGGAACCTGTTGCGGTACCTTTATCTCCTCTTTGGATCTCGTAGACTTCCCATGAGGGGATAGCCACTACAGTATATGGCTCGCGATCCCAGTGACTATCCAGCTTGCTTACTGGGTGATTGTTTCTGAGCCAGACCTTGTCTCCTGATGGTAAGGGCTCAGCATGTGCATGCAGATCAAAGTCCTGTTTTTGTTGGGCCTTCTCTATTTTAGAGTCCACTATTTCTCTGGCATCCTCTAGGCGCTTCTGAAGTTCTTTGACCCACTCAGATTGGGGAATGAGTGGTTAAGAGTCTGGCACGGGGATGTCGAGGGCGAGGTCTGCAGGTAAACCGCCCTGTCTTCCAAACATGAGGTAGTAAGGGGTTTACCCAGTGGAGCAATGAGTGGTGTTATTGTACAGGTACACTAATTCAGGGAGAAGCGAAGGCCACTCGGCCCTCTTGAGAGGGGGCACAGTCTTGAGCATATTGATCAGTGTCTAATTCATATTTTTGCACAGTCCATTTCACTGGGAGTGATATGCGGTGGTCCTCAGTTTTTTGCAGTTGTACAGTGCACAATGTTCAACAACTGAAACTCGAATGCGGATCCTTGATCAGTGAGTATCCCACGGCAGAATGAAGCTCTTCCACATGGCAGCTGCTGTAGTTTTAGCAGTTAAGTCCTTTACAGGTACAGCCATGACGAACTTGGTGTAGTGGTCTATGATTGTCATAGCATAAGTGTTTCTGGATCTGTTGGGTTCCAGTTTCACATGGCCATGATTTCTAATGGACTCCTACTCGCTAAGAGATTAAAGAGGGCTCGCTGATCATGTCTTTCTCCTCTGGCCACAGCACAGGTGGGACACTCCCGGCACCAGGCTTCAATATCACTCATGTCAGTCCAGTAGAAACGCCGCCTGATGGTGGCTTCCATTTTCTGGGTTCCAAAATTACCAGACCTGTTATGGTACATGTCCATTACCATCTTAACATCCCTTTGGGGCACCACTATCTGATGGAGGCGCTCATAGGTGACTGGATCTTCTCCTGAGAAGTATATTTCTCTGTAGAAAGAGCATTTTCCATTGTCGCCAGAGGCGAACTAACTCCGAATCGGCTCTCCGCTGCCGAATTCTTTCTGGTACACGCCCACTGGAAAAATAATCCAACAGTTCTTCGAAGACTCTACTCTCTGCTTGTACAGTAGTTTGAGCCAAAGCTCTTTCTCAACTGGAGGTGAGGGACCACAGGTATTTGGAGAACTAGTGGCTTTGGAGATCCTATTCTTAGTGCGTAGACCTTCCTGTCGGGCAAACCGGGAGTAGAACATTGGCATCTCCACTTCTTCCCACTGATCATCTTTAGAAATTAGTTCCTTCTGAGCAGGTAGTCTGGACAAGGCCTCGGCATTGTCAGTAGTTTTTCCAGTCTGGTACTTAATGGTAAAGTTGAAGTTCGCCAGTCTAGAGGACCATCTTAGCTCTAGAACTCCCAGGCACACAGAGTTCAAGTGAGCCAGTGGATTATCGGTGTAGACAGTGAAAGGTGTGGCCGCCAGATAATCCTTAAACTTCTCAGTTACAGCCCATATCAAGGCTAGGAAGTCCAATTTAAAAGAGCTATAATTCTGGTCATTTCGGTCCGGTTCTTGTAAAGACCTGCTAGCGTTGGCTATGACGCTTTCAGTTCCGGCTTGTGTCTGAGATAGTACGGCTTTTAAACCTTTCTTACTTGCATCAGTATAGAGGCAGAATGGCAGACTATAGTTAGGGTAGCCCAGAACTGGTGGCTCTGTAAGTTTTTTTTTAACAGTTAGAAAGCAGTCTCTTGCTCTTTATTCCACTCTACCGATATCTTAGCATTCTGACCACCGTTGGGATGACCCTTCAAAGGCTCCTGAATTGGCTCCGCAATTTGAGTGAAGTGTGGGATAAATCTCCGGTAGTAACTTGCAAATCCAAGAAAGCTCTTGACTTCTGTGACTGTCTTAGGAGCGGGCCAGCTTTGTACTGCAGCTATCTTATCGGGGTCTGGTTTCACACTCTCCGCACTCACAACATGTCCGAGGTATTTCACTTGGGGTTTCAGTAAGTGCCATTTTGAAGGCTTTACTTTCAATCCATACTGGGTCATAGTCTGGAATACCTCTGCCAAGTGCTGAGCTGACAGCATCTTTAGCTGACGTTTGATGGATTTGTCGAGGACACCTTCAATAAACTGCTCTCTGAGGGTCTGCTCTTGTTCCTCAGCTTCAAGGGGACCTATGTGGATAACTGCCTGCAGGGCTTCATGCAGGGACAGGGCAAAGTCTCTTAAAGTCTCCTTCGACTGATGTCGTTTCCCAAAGAAGCGCATCTTAAGTTCAGAAGCGGTCCTAGTTTAAAAAGGTGGTACTGAGTCAGTCTAGGATCTGCTCAGCTGTTTTTCGCTCTGGCCAAGGCTAGGACTTAACCTCCCGGAGCACAGCTGCCTGTAACTGGCCAAGTAGGATTTCCACTTTCTGATCCGGATATACTGGATATAGCATAAACAAAGCCAACATTTTACCACGGAATTCCCTGAGTGAACAAGGTTCTTCTGCATAACGTGGGAGCCCAAGTGCTCCAAACAGTGGCGTAACTACCGGGGAAGCAACTGCTTCGGGGCCCCGGCAGCATGTGTAGCAGTTTATTTTCAAGTTAGTAAAATATTGATTCTTGTCTTAATGTTCAGGGCCTCTTCACAGCAGCAGCTGACCAGACCCCCTTGCTAATGTGATCTAATCTTACTGTCCCCTGATGTGTCTGGGATTCAAACCCACAACCTCCAATGTATCAGTGGCAAAGTATTTAGCCACACAGCTCTAAAGGCTGCCTTGCTGCTGACTGAAAAAATATGAGACTTCTACTGTTATAGCTGGCCAAGTCTATACACATGACAGCTGCCCCAACACACCCAGCACTGCTATATCTCTATATGACAGCTGTCCCAGCACATTCAGCACTGCTATATCTCTATATATGAGCAGCTGTCATGTGTATAGATGTACAGCCAGCTATATCAGTAGAAGTCTCATATTTTTTCAATCAGCAGCAAGGCAGCTCTTATGGTCTTGTGGTTAAGTGCTTTGCCTCTGATACAGAAGGTCTGAAATACAAGCACTGACTCCATATATGGACATACAGGGCGGGATACAGGAAGAGGCAGCATCGCATCGCTGACATGGAGGTAATTAGAAATGTTTATTATTTTTTTTAATACCCGACTGTTACTGCCATGGGGGGAGTGGGAGGCACTTGATACTGGCACATGGGGGGAGGGGGGTTGGCACCTGATACTGGCACATGGGGGACGGGGGAGAGAGGCACCTGATACTGGCACATGGGGGGGGGAGAGAGGCACCTGATACTGGCACATGGGGGGGGGAGAGAGGTTGGCACCTGATACTGGCACATGGAGGGAGAGAGGCACTTGATACTGGCATTTTTTTGTGGGGGGGGGGAGATGGCACTATGATACTGGGACATGGGAGGGAGGAGAGAGGCACTTGATACTGGCATGTGGGGGGTGGCACTTGATACTGGCAAATGGGTGGGTTTGGCACTATGATACTGGCACATGGGGGGAGAGGCACTTGATACTGGAACATGGGGGGGGGGGAGAGAGGTTGGCACCTGATACTGGCACATGGGGGGGGCACTTGATACTTGCAATTTTTTTTGTGGGGGGGAGATGGCACTATGATACTGGGACATGGGGGGAGGATAGAGGCACTTGATACTGGCATGTGGGGGGGGGGGCACTTGATACTGGCAAATGGGTGGGTTTGGCACTATGATACTGGCACATGGTAGGAGAGGCACTTGATACTGGCACATGGGGGGGAAGAGGTTGGCACCTGATACTGGCACATGGGGGGGGGGGAGGGAGAGAGGCACTTGATACTGGCAATTTTTTTGTGGGGGGGGGAGATGGCACTATGATACTGGGACATGGGGGGAGGAGAGAGGCACTTGATACTGTCATGTGGGATGGTGGCACTTGATACTGGCAAATAGGTGGGTTTGGCACTATGATACTGGCACATGGGGGGAAGATAGAGGCACTTGATACTGGCACATGGGGGGGTTTGGCACTATGATACTGGCACATGGGGGGTGGGAAGGAGAGAGGCACTTGATACTGGCACATTTGGGGGGGAGATAGCACTCTGATACTGAGACATGTGGGGGGGAGGAGAGAGGCACTTGATACTGGCACATGATGGGGGGCATCTATGGGGACACTTACTGGCACATTATTGGGGGGCATTATGGGGGACACTAGGCCGGCAGAGGCCGGACACTGAGGGGCATCTACTGGGGCACTATATATGGGGCATTTTATACTGGTACATTATGGGGGGCACTAGCAGGAAGGGGGGGGAGAGCACTATGGGGGAATTTATTGGGGGCACTATATTGGGGTATTTTATACTGGCACATTATGGGGGCACTATGGGGACATTAGCTCAACTGGGGGCATTACAAAGGGGTATTTTTGCACTGTCACATTATAAGGAGAATTATTACTACTGGGGGGGGGGCATTATAGTGGGCTTTATTACTCCCCCATGGTATGAGCCCCCTAGTAGCAGCACCAGCCTCTCCCTGCTCTGCTATTCCTCTGCCCCTTCTCCAAATCCTTATTATGAAATCTTTCTCATTAGGATAAAACACAACATCAGCTCCGCCGAGCGCCCGGGCAAGTGTTGAAGTGGGCCAAGTAATTGTAAGTTTTCATATAAAATATGTTTATGTTATACACATATAGCCTACACTGTGCCACACAATATACAGTATACCGCTACACTGTGCCAAAGGAGTGGGGTTCACACAGGAGGAGGGAGGTGCGAAGCGCGCTGGAGGGGCCCTTACAAATATTTGCTGTGGGGCCCAGTCACTTCTAGTTACACCCCTGGCTCCAAAGTAATATGGCATAGTAATAGGCATATAATGAACAATTACGACCCTACCTGGGAAGGGTTTCATAAATCATCAACAACTAAAGCCTAATTCAGCCAATAATCTCACTTGTCCAAGATGATAAAACTTAACATTTAATAAAGTGTTTAAGAAATACTTAAATAACTGTGAGCTAAAGAGGATTAAAACTATCTGATGCCTAGTCTGTAGTGAGCTTGATGTGCTATGACCAATGGGGGTGCACTCCCCAGGTCACACACTTCCTACCTATATAGCACTCAGTGCTTAAACGTCCTGTGTATGTTAGTATAATTCAGCCACTATTCGCTTGTGGAACTGTACTGACGCTAGACTGCACTTTTCACTTGGAACAGACAGGTTTCAGAAGCTAAAAAATACTAAACTCTGTCCCCCAACATGTTTCGCCAGCTAATCTGGCTTCATCAGGGGTTCCGGACAGCAATGTTGGGGGACAGAGTTTAGTGTTCTTTAGCGAAGTGAAAAGTGCAGTCTAGCGTCAGTACAGTTCCACAAGCGAATAGTGGCTGAATTATACTAACATCCTCTTTAGCTCACAGTTATTTAAGTATTTCTTAAACACTTTATTAAAAGTTAAGTTTTATCATCTGGGACAAGTGAGGTTATTGGCAGAATTAGGCTTTACTTGTTGATGATAGTAATAGGCATGACGCAGGCGGCTGCAGATGCCGCTGGGAGATCACTGCAGTCCAAGTGGGCGCTATCTTCGCTGTCAGACATGGCTTTTGATATCCTGTACCAGACTAGAGGAGCCAATGTAGGCTAGATTGCAGTTTAGGTGTGCATTGCTATGGGCAATGGCGGCAGAAATGGTGGGTGAATCCTTTAAGAGTCGCTGCAACTGCGCAATTTTTGAGGATATAAGGCTCTGGCAGGCAGATAATAGTCTCAAACAGTCTTTAGCAAGGTTATTTTCCCCAGAAGTACTCACACAGACCTCTGGACATTGCTTCTCAGGATCCAGGGCAAAAGGAACTACATTTTCCCTTTTCCAAAATGGCCACTGCTTCACTTCCTCTTTGTCTTTCTGTGAACTTGTACTAAGCACTTTAGGCTGCTTTCACACTAGCGTTCGGCTGTCCGCTCGTGAGCTCCGTTTGAAGGGGCTCACGAGCGGACCCGAACGCCTCCGTCCAGCCCTGATGCAGTCTGAATGGAGCGGATCCGCTCAGACTGCATCAGTCTGGCGGCGTTCAGCCTCCGCACGGACAGGCGGACAGCTGAACGCTGCTTGCGGAGGCCGTGCGGAGGCGTGCAGATCCGTCCAGACTTACAATGTAAGTCAATGGGGACGGATCCGTTTGAAGATGCCACAATATGGCTCAATCTTCAAGCGGATCCGTCCCCCATTGACTTTACATTGAAAGTCTGGACGGATCCGTCCGAGGCTATTTTCACACTTAGCTTTTATATGCTAATATAATGCAGACGGATCCGTTCTGAACGGAGCCTTCGTCTGCATTAATATGATCGGATCCGTTCAGAACGGATCCGATCGAACGCTAGTGTGAAAGTAGCCTTAGTTCCTTCTGCTGTAAATTGGTTCCTCTGTGGAGGCAGGCTCTTTGGCTTCCTTCTGCTGGGTGGATATCTTTCTATCAACACACGAGGTCCAAATCTAAGATGGCCGATTAACCCCTGTTTTGCCACAGTGCTGCAATCGCTGCAGATTCACACTCTCCAACAGTGAGTAAATGCAATAAAGTTTTTTGTGGGGGTTCTATTGGCACTACAGTAGATCCTCTATAGTTCTTGCAGTATAGGGGCACACACGTGATCCTGTTCTTGAGGCCACTTGCAACGCCCGTACGTGCGACTAGGGTCCTTTTAAGATGTAATAAATGTAATTTTCCGTGATGCCAGTTGCATTTCAGCAACAAGGGACTAAGTCCCCCTATATAGAAGGTGATGGTGGAACCCAGGTGAAGGAATGCCAGAGTGGTGTAAGGGTGGTCTATAATGTCCCTTTAGGTATAGTGGCTGTGCGCTTGTCACGGTGCTCCTACCTGGACATCTGGGAACCCCAGGCGTCACCAGACGAAGCAGAGCAAATAAGGTGAAGAGGTGATGGAGAGGATGATGAAAGAGATTGAGTCCAGACTTTGTATATAGTTAAACGGCAGCTTAAACGTTTCTTCAAATGGTTTACAGACTTGGTCTTGGTTTCCAGCAAGCTTTAGCATGAAAATGGTAGGCAAACACTCTCGGCTCTGCTACATCTGCTACTCTTTGGCTCTGCTGTGCTGACAAGATTAAATAGGAACTTTTCCTTTTGCTTTCTGCTGCAACTTATCTCTTTGTCTGACTATATGGCAAGGCACGGGGCAACTTCTTCCTCGCTAATAAGACTTCTAGAAGTGGTCTCTCTGCCCCAGCAGAGCTGGAGGTGTTGTGGCTGGTGTGAGCAGCACACGCCCAGGAGGGACGGAGCACTGCAGACCTGCTCCCTTAACAGTGTTCACCTAGCACTCAACTACTAAACTGGAACTAACTGGTCCCCACTCTTCCTGAAGGACATG
Organism: Bufo gargarizans; assembly: GCF_014858855.1. NCBI lineage: Eukaryota > Metazoa > Chordata > Amphibia > Anura > Bufonidae > Bufo > Bufo gargarizans. The sequence continues at coordinate 565,819,601 of NC_058081.1, read as the reverse complement.
GGACTCGCCCACTCCTCCACAGGGGGGGTTAGAATGGACTGGAAAGTTCCATTCTATTCTACCTACTGCTCTGCCATATTCTCTGCCACCTGCAGGTAAACCAGGCACATTACATTTGAACATAAACAGATGCATAACAGGAAAAGCAAAATAAATGGGACCTGGAATAAATGTATAAAATGACATTGAGATTGCATACCCAGATAGAAACAGGGTGTATGTGTGGTAATGTCACTCAGAGCATTACACATCCACCCCCCCAACTCTACCTTGAAGCAGATACTTGGGTGGATGGTGGACATTACATACATGGCTACGAATTATATAGGAGAATACTGCACCACATACCTCATACATCCAGTGACGTGTTCTCTAATGTACACCCTTTCTTCAATGTCTTCATACGGAGACAAGACCGCCGTGATACCTTCTTTCAGTCTCGTCTCTTCAGAGTTTATCATAGAAACATTTTTTTACATTCCTCACTTTACTATCATCCTCCCCTCCTGGTGCCTCAACACTGTCATCCGCTCTGCCTAGGGTGCCTGGGTCCAAGGATTTATAAAGACCCATGTAGTAGCCCCAGTATTTATGAAGACCTACTGCAGTTCCTCATGTACAATGTTAGAATGATGGTCTGTAGTGTATCCTATATTATAATGCCCCTGTAGTGCCACTAGATAAAAGACCCCCCCCCCCCCGTAGTGCCCATATGTATAATTCCCTCTGTATCTATAGTGTCTCATTTGTATTATTAGTATATATAATGGCCCAGACTGTATTAGTATATATAATGGTCCTCTCTGTATTATTAGTATATATAATGTCCTGCTCTGTATTGTTAGTATATATCAGTGGTGACTAACCTATGGCACTCCAGCTGTGGTGAAACTACGACTCCCAGCATGCTCCATCCATTTCTATGGCGTTCTGATAACAGCCAAGCAAGTGTACATCTTAGTTGTAACTGGAGTGCTGGGGGTTAGCCACCACAGGTGTATTTAATGGTCCCCTTTGTATTATTATAATATATCATTCCCCCTCTATATCATTATGATATATAATGCCCTCTTTTTATTATTAGTATATATAATGGTTCACTTTGTATTATTATAATATATAATGTCCCCTCTATATTATTATGATATATAATGGTCTCCTTTGTATTATTATAATATATAATTCCCCCTCTATATTATTATGATATATAATGCCTCCTCTGTATTATTAGTATATATAATGGTTCCCTTTGTATTATTATAATATATAATGTCCCCTCTATATTATTATAATATATAATGCCCCCTCTATATTATTATAATATATATAATGCCCCCTCTGTATTATTAGAATATATAGTGACCCCCTACGATTATACCCAGCATGGGGTCAAAGGTGTTGATTCCATTATCCTAATTGGAGTCAGTGGGTGATAATGACTTCCCAGAAAAAGGTGTCAAGACAGCATTGTGTACGCAGTTCAGTGCAATGAGGCATGCTCAGAACTGTATATAAGCGAAACAAAACAACAATTACATCAGCGTATGGCTCAGCATAGAAGAGCTAAATCCTCTGGTCAAGATTCAGCCGTGTACTTACATCTAAAAGAAACAGGTCACACCTTTGAAGACAGTCAAGTACGTGTTTTGGATAAGGAGGCCGATTAGTACAAACGAGGTGTGAAGGAGGCCATCTACGTAAAAATGGAGAAGCCAAGCTTAAATAGAGGCGGGGGGTTAGACATCTACTGTCTGCCGCATACTATGCTGTCTTGACACGTTTTTCTGGGAGGTCATTATCACCTACTGACTCCAATTAGTATAATGAAATCAACACCTCTGACCCCATGCTGGGTATAATGACCTCTGACCCCATGCTGGGTATAATTACCAGATGTTGATTCAGTTACATATTTATTCCCAGAATTTTTTGTACAATCACTCAGAATTGAGAAAGCTCGTTGGAAGAACGAGTGAAACGTTTTAAAGATATCTACAGTACGTCCAGTTGCCTTGATTTATTCTTTACAGATATGCCATGTTATTAAGGAAGAATTTGCGTTTGGCTAGGGAACATCCAGAGGTGGTGACAGAGAAACTAAATAAGGAAGTTTTGCTGGGACGGATGGCGGGTCCGTTTCAGGAGCCGCCGTTTACAGAACTAAGGGTGTCACCGCTGGGGGTGGTCCCCAAGAAGGAGGCGAATAAGTTTCGCCTTATTCCTCACCTGTTATTTCCGAAGGGCTCTTCAGTCAATGACGGTATTGAACCCGCATTATGTTCGGTGGTGTATACTTCATTTGACGCGGCGGTTTCTTGGGTGAAGCATTTTGGGAAAGGTGCACTGTTAGCGAAAACGGACATCGAGGTGGCGTTCAGGTTATTGCCTGTGCACCCGGAGTGTCAGCATTTATTGGGTTGTTTTTGGAAAGGGAGGTTTTTCATTGATCGTTGCTTGGCCATGGGGTGTTCTTTGTCGTGCGCCTATTTCAAAACGTTCAGTTCGTTTCTGGAGTGGGCTGTGGTGGACTCGTTAGGTTGTGCATCTCTGATTCATTACCTGGATGATTTTTTGTGTATCGGTCCCCCGGGGTCGCAGGTTTGTTCATTGTTGTTAGAAACATTAACCACTTAAGGACCACAGGTTTATACCCCCCTAGTGACCAGGCCCTTTTTTACAAATCGGCACTCCACAACTTTAGCGGTTTATTGCTCGGTCATGCAACTTACCACCCAAATTAATTTTACCTCCTTTTCTTCTCACTAATAGAGCTTTCATTTGGTGGTATTTCATTGCTGCTGACATTTTTACTTTATTTGTTATTAATCGAAATTTAACGATTTTTTTGCAAAAAAATGACATTTTTCACTTTCAGTTGTAAAATTTTGCAAAAAAAAACGACATCCATATATAAATTTTTCGCTAAATTTATTGTTCTACATGTCTTTGATTTAAAAAAAATGTTTGGGTAAAAAAAAAAAATGGTTTGGGTAAAAGTTATAGCGTTTACAAACTATGGTACAAAAATGTGAATTTCCGCTTTTTGAAGCAGCTCTGACTTTCTGAGCACCTGTCATGTTTCCTGAGGTTCTACAATGCCCAAACAGTACAAACACCCCACAAATGACCCCATTTCGGAAAGTAGACACCCTAAGGTATTCGCTGATGGGCATAGTGAGTTCATAGAACTTTTAATTTTTTGTCACAAGTTAGCGGAAAATGATGATTTATTATTATTATTATTTTTTTTCTTACAAAGTCTCATATTCCACTAACTTGTGACAAAAAATAAAAACTTCCATGAACTCACTATGCCCATCACGAAATACCTTGGGGTGTCTTCTTTCCAAAATGGGGTCACTTGTGGGGTAGTTATACTGCCCTGGCATTCTAGGGGCCCTAATGTGTGGTTAGTAGTTTGAAATCAAAATGTGTAAAAAATGGCCTGTGAAATCCGAAAGGTGCACTTTGGAATATGTGCCCCTTTGCCCACCTAGGCGGCAAAAAAGTGACACACATCTGGTATCGCCGTACTCAGGAGAAGTTGGGGAATGTGTTTTGGGGTGTCATTTTACATATACCCATGCTGGGTGAGAGAAATATCTTGGCAAAAGACAACTTTTCCCATTTTTTTATACACAGTTGGCATTTGACCAAGATATTTATATCACCCAGCATGGGTATATGTAAAATGACACCCCAAAACACATTGCCCAACTTCTCCTGAGTACGGCGATACCAGATGTGTGACACTTTTTTGCAGCCTAGGTGGGCAAAGGGGCCCACATTCCAAAGAGCACCTTTAGGATTTCACCGGCCATTTTTTACAGATTTTGATTTCAAACTACTTCGCACACATTAGGGCCCCTAAATTGCCAGGGCAGTATAACTACCCCACAAGTGACCCCATTTTGGAAATAAGACACCCCAAGGTATTCCGTGAGGGGCATGGCGAGTTCCTGGAATTTTTTATTTTTTGTCACAAGTTAGTGGAATATGAGACTTTGTAAGGAAAAAAAAATCTAAAAAAAAATCATCATTTTCCGCTAACTTGTGACAAAAAATAAAAAATTCTAGGAACTCGCCATGCCCCTCACGGAATACCTTGGGGTGTCTTCTTTCCAAAATGGGGTCACTTGTGGGGTAGTTATACTGCCCTGGCATTCTAGGGGCCCTAATGTGTGGTAATTAGTTTGAAATCAAAATGTGTAAAAAAGGACCTGTGAAATCTGAAAGGTGCTCTTTGGAATGTGGGTCCCTTTGCCCACCTAGGCGGCAAAAAAGTGACACACATCTGGTATCGCCGTACTCAGGAGAAGTTGGGGAATGTGTTTTGGGGTGTCATTTTACATATACCCATGCTGGGTGAGAGAAATATCTCGGCAAAAGACAACTTTTCCCATTTTTTTATACAAAGTTGGCATCTGACCAAGATATTTTTCTCACCCAGCATGGGTATATGTAAAATGACACCCCAAAACACATTCCCCAACTTCTCCTGAGTACGGCGATACCACATGTGTGACACTTTTTTGCAGCCTAGATGCGCAAAGCGGCCCAAATTCCTTTTAGGAGGGCATTTTTAGACATTTGGATCCCAGACTTCTTCTCACGCTTTCGGGCCCCTAACATGCCAGGGCAGTATAAATACCCCACATGTGACCCCACTTTGGAAAGAAGACACCCTAAGGTATTTCGTGAGGGGCATGGCGAGTTCCTAGAATCTTTTTTTTTTTGGCACAAGTTAGCGGAAATTGATTTTTTTTGTATTTTGTCACAAAGTCTCCCTTTCCGCTAACTTTGGACAAAAATTTCAATCTTTCATGGACTCAATATGCCCCTCATGGAATACCTTGGGGTGTCTTCGTTCCGGAATGGGGTCACATGTGGGGTACTTATACTGCCCTGGCATTTTAGGGGCCCTACAGCGTCAGAAGAAGTCTGGAATATAAATGTCTAAAAAAATTTACGCATTTGGATTCCGTGAGGGGTATGGTGAGTTCATGTGAGATTTTATTTTTTGACACAAGTTAGTGGAAATATGAGACTTTGTAAGAAAAAACCAAAACAAACAAAAAATTTCCGCTAACTTGTGCCCAAAAAAATGTCTAAATGGAGCCTTACAGGGGGTGATCAATGACAGGGGGGTGATCAGGGAATCTATATTTGGTGATCACCCCCCTGTCATTGATCACCCCCCTGTAAGGCTCCATTCAGACGTCCGTATGATTTTTACGGATCCACTGATACATGGATCGGATCCGCAAAACACATGCGGACGTCTGAATGGAGCCTTACAAGGGGGTGATCAAAGACAGAGGGGTGATCACCCAAATAGACTCCCTGATCACCTCCGTCATTGATCACCCCCCTGTAAGGCTCCATTCAGACGTCCGTATGATTTTTTACGGATCCACGGATACATGGATCGGATCCGCAAAACACATGCGGACGTCTGAATGGAGCCTTACAGGGGGGTGATCAATGATGGAGGTGATCAGGGAGTCTATATGGGTGATCACCCCTCTGTCATTGATCACCCCCCTGTGAGGCTTCATTCAGACGTCCGCATGTGTTTTGCGGATCCGATCCGTGGATCCGTAAAAAATCATACGGACGTCTGAATGGAGCCTTACAGGGGGGTGATCAATGACAGGGGGTGATCAGGGAGTGTATATGGGGTGATCACCCCCCTGTCACTGATCACCCCCCTGTAAGGCTCCATTCAGACGTCCGTATGTGTTTTGCGGATCCGATCCATGTATCCGTGGATCCGTAAAAATCATACGGACGTCTGAATGGAGCCTTACAGGGGGGTGATCAATGACAGGGGGGTGATCAATGACAGGGGGTGATCAGGAAGTCTATATGGGTGATCACCCCTCTGTCATTGATCACCCCCCTGTAAGGCTCCATTCAGACGTCCGCATGTGTTTTGCGGATCCGATCCATGTATCAGTGGATCCGTAAAAATCACACGGACATCTGAATGGAGCATTACAGGGGGGTGATCAATGACAGGGGGGTGATCAATGACAGGGAAGTGATCAGGAAGTCTATATGCGTGATCACCCCCTTGTCATTGATCACCCCCCTGTAAGGCTCCATTCAGACGTCCGTATGCGTTTTGCGGATCCGATCCATGTATCCGTGGATCCGTAAAAATCATATGGACGTCTGAATGGAGCCTTACAGGGGGGTGATCAATGACGGAGGTGATCAGGGAGTCTATATGGGTGATCACTCCTCTGTCATTCATCACCCCCCTGTAAGGCTCCATTCAGACGTCCGCATGTGTTTTGCGGATCCGATCCATGTATCAGTGGATCCGTAAAAATCATACGGACGTCTGAATGGAGCCTTACAGGGGAGTGATCAATGACAGGGGGGTGATCAATGACAGGGAAGTGATCAGGAAGTCTATATGCGTGATCACCCCCTTGTCATTGATCACCCCCCTGTAAGGCTCCATTCAGACGTCCGTATGCGTTTTGCGGATCCGATCGATGTATCCGTGGATCCGTAAAAATCATACGGACCTCTGAATGGAGCCTTACAGGGAGGTGATCAATGACAGGGGGGTGATCAATGACAGGGGTGGTGATCAGGGAGTCTATATGGGCTGATCAGTGGTTTATAAAGGGTTAATAAGTGACAGGGGGGGGTGTAGTGTAGTGTAGTGGTGTTTGGTGCTACTTTAGTGAGCTACCTGAGTCCTCTGGTGGTCGATCCTAACAAAAGGGACCACCAGAGGACCAGGTAGCAGGTATATTAGACGCTGTTATCAAAACAGCATCTAATATACCTGTTAGGGGTTAAAAAAATCACATCTCCAGCCTGCCAGCGAGCGATCGCCGCTGGCAGGCTGGAGATCCACTCGCTTACCTTCCGTCCCTGTGAACGCGCGCGCCTGCGCGCGCCTGCGTGCGCGCGTTCACAGGAAGTCTCGGCTCACGCGAGATGACGCCTATTGGCGTTAGTGTGACCTGGGAGACCCGCCGCGATGACGCCTTTCGGCATTAGCGTGGCGGCAAGCGGTTAAGTTCGCTTTTTGATTATTTTGGGGTTCCATTGGCGGCGGAAAAAACTGTGGGTTCGGTTAAGGGTTTGAGTTTCTTAGGGATTGTGATTGATTCGGAAAAGATGGAGTGTAGATTGCTGTTGGATAAATTGGTAGATTTGCAGGGGGAGGTGGAAAAAGCTCAGGAGAAGAAGAAGTTACAATTACGGGAGCTTCAGTCACTGCTTGGGAAACTCAATTTTGCTTGCCATATTATGCCCATGGGTAGGGTTTTTTGCAGGCGGTTGGCTAGGGCAACCGTGAGGGTGGTTGCTCCACATCATTACATCCGGCTGGGGAAAGAATTGCGAGCGGACTTGAAAGTTCTTTTCTGGAATGGTACAACAGTCGCTCGTTATTCATGGGGGAGGTTGTTAATTCGTTTGATTTCGAACTGTTTACTGACGCTGCAGGTTGTTCCGGTTTTGGGGCGTTCTGTGGAGGTCAATGGTGTGCTGGATGTTGGCCGTTCGAGTGGTTCGAGTGCAGCTGGGTGAGGAATTTGAGATGTTCCCTATTGTTTTGGCGGTTTTGCTGTGGGGGGATCGTTTTCGGAATAGGAAGATACAGTTTCACTGTGATAACCTGGGGGTGGTTCAAGCAATAAATGGGTTGTTTGCTTCGTCGCCTTTAGTGGTACGACTCCTTCAGCACTTGATATTGGAGTGCTTGGAGCTTAATGCTTGGGTGGTGGCGGTGCATGTGCCGGGGGTTAAAAATTGAATTGTTGACGCCCCTTTCTCGTTTGCAGTGGGATTGTTTTTGGCGATTGGCCCCAGAGGCGGAAGTGGTTGGACTTCCATGTCCGGCTTGCCTGAGGGAGGTATTAGAAGAACCGTAACCGGGCACATTCAAGCATCATTGGTGCCCGGTACGTGGGCTATGTATTTGAGGGCTTGGCATTATTGGGAGGTTTGGTGTAGGGATATTGGCGTGGGGTTGGAGAATTGGGAGTTTTCATTATTGATGTTCTTGGGTCACTGTAAGGAGGAGGGATGGTCAGTGAGTAAGATTAAAGGTTATATGGTGGGGGTGGCGTTTGGTTTTAAATTGAGACGGATGTCCGACTTCACTAAGTCGTTTCTGGTTGGCGTTTTTTGGGGCTCTTCTTGTGGGTGATCTGGTGTGTCCGTCGGCGCACAGGTTGGGTGGGCTCATGAGAGATGATGTGGATTTGTTTTATGATAGGGTGAAGTTTGTGATTCGACGTTCAAAGACGGATGTAGATGGTAGGGGACATAGAGTTGTTTTGTTTCAGATTGCGGAGTGCGTTATGTGTCCTGTTCGCTGTCTTCAAGAGTATGGGGCGAGGGTTGTAGTGGGGCTGTCTCCACTGTTAACGCATGCGGATGGATATTTCTTGTCCCGTTTCCAAGCGGCAAGGTTGGGTTTGGGGGAGGAGGTTATAAAGTGGATTGGGTTTTGGGAATCAGCACGTTTTAAGTCTTATGTGCGGCTGAATCAATTGTAGGCGGTTTCGTTTGAAGGTGGGCGTTTGAGGGGATATTTTTGTTTTGTTTATGGCAGTGTTGTTCTTGTGTTATTTTCTCATTACAGGTGCAGCACCCGCCCTGGTATGGATATTGGGGCATTTGTATGTCTTCTGGGGGGCCGCCCGGGCAGAAGTTCGGCCGGACGGACAGCAGTTGGGGTTTGACCGGGAGTCGGTAGTAGTAAGATGGATAGGGCGTAGGGGCATGGTTTGGAGGGGGGTTCTGATTTGGCGGCAAGGCCTGTTAGGGAGTTGGTGAGGGATATCAAGTGGGATATGCTTCGGTTGTGGTCGTTTTTTCCGGGTTTGGTGACTGTGTGGTCAGATATAGTCCCGAGGCAAGTTTGGAGGGAGCCACGGTCGGTGGAGGCGGTGAACAAAGCCCGGGTGAAGGTTAATCGGGCAGTGGGGCGTTTTATGGCTAGGAATGGGGCAGTGGTGGTCAGACATAAGGAGTTGGAAAATGGAGTTGGTGCCTTTTAGAGGTCGAATGGGGTGCATCTGAATGCAGTAGGGCTGGACATGTGGTGCTTGGCTCTGCAGGAGGGAATTGAGGTGGCTCTGAGGATGTGGAGGAATGCACAGAATTGAGGGATCAAATCTGTGCGTTGTTGGCGGTGGGGTGTCCTTGGAGTTGGTTACGGTGGAACTTGAGGACATTAGGAGGACCCCACGGTTGGGGCTGGACTCCCATGGTGGGCGAACTGTTGTGGTGGATGGAGGGGCGGGGCCATTCTGTGGTGCTTCTGAGCTGGGGTGTTACGGCTGGAGGCAAAAATGGCTTACCCCGGTGCGACAGCTCAGGGTTTTTGGGGCTTCAAGGACCTCCCCCGTTAGAGTTAATATTGTTATTATGGTTACTTATGTATTTATATTTAATAAAACGGCTGCTGTGGCCATTACATTCCAATCAGTTGTCCGAGTTTTATTTTTGGGTGGTTGGGTGTATTGGTGTGGGGAGGGGGTAATGCATGGAAGGAGTAGGTAAGAGGGGAAAATGTGAGCGAGATATAACCAATACCCCCGTCAGGCAATGGCTGGACTGGGGCGGAGCCCTTAAGGGGAGGCCAATATAAAGGGGGGTTTGGTTTAGGGAGCCCCAGGGGGTCTTAGATTGGTGGGCTGGGAGAGGGATGGGTTAAAGGAAAAGGGGGGGGGTTGAAGGAGGATCCAGATTGGTTCAGTTGTGGGAGGGGGAGGAGTGAATGGGTTAAATGCATAAGGGAGGTGAAAGACAGTAGCCCTTTTGGTTACTGAAGTGAAGCTCCCACCCACCCGCCCTAGTTTTGGTCAGGCCGGCAGGTGGATGGTGTGTGTGTATGGAGGTGAGGTCGGTTTCGTCATGGTGGCTGTGGCAATGGGGGTCCTTGGAGTTGGTGATGGTGGAACTTGGGGACATTGGGAGAGCCCCACGGTTGGGGCTGGACTCCCATGGTGGGCGAGCTGTTGTGGTGGATGGAGGGACGGGGCCATTCTGTGGTGCTTCTGAGCTGGGGTGTTACGGCTGAAGGCAAAAATGGCTCACCCCGGTGCGACAGCTTGTGGTTTTTGGGACTTCAAGGACCTCCCCCGTTAGAGTTAATATTGTTATTATGGTTACTTATGTATTTATATTTAATAAAATGGCTGCTGTGGCCAATACATTCCAATCAGTTGTCTGAGTTTTATTTTTGGATGGTTGGGTGTATTGGTGAGGTAATGCATGAAAGGCTTTGTGCCAGAAAAGTGGAGTGTTCTTAGTTGTTTGTAGATAGAATAGTCCACTTCAGCTGCCTTGTAAAGTAGAAACTGAAGGTACCATTAAATTAATGTCACAGGCAAAAATCTAAAGCTCCAAAATTAAGAACTGGCATATGACATTTGTTAAATTTGTTGCAAATAAGATAGGCAACAGCAGACACTCCAATGAAACAACTAAAAAATTGCAGTCTTAAACTAGGTAGTTGTGCAGCATAAATTAATAAATTTGGTGCATCTTTGTAGAAGTTATTTACTTCTGTCTGACTTCATTGCACCAATTAGTTGGCTTACTTTATGTCCACTTGTATTGGCTTGCGGGGACAAAAGGTGTTTAAAACGCACAAAAAATGCAGTGCAAGCCATATACTGTATGTCAGGACTTTTTTTTTCATAAACTGAACCAAGATTCTAGCAAATTTAGTTTGGTAAATCTCTGTAGCCATTCTGGCTGATAGATCCTATATAGGTATTAGGCCTATATTATGTACTAATGTCTTAGTATAGTATTTGTTTTTTCTAACCCTAATGCTTTGAAACGTGAGCATTGGTCTGGAAATGTTACAGTTTGTGTGGGTTTCTTATGGCTATATAATATAGTTATAGAGGAATATGACTTTTATCAATTGCAGGCAAGATCTTGGCACGAATGTTGCTTATGGTACTTTTACACTAGCATTTTTCTTTTCCGGCACTGAGTTCCGTCATAGGGGCTCAAAACCAGAAAAGAACTGATCAGTTTCATGCATTCTGAATGGAGAGAAATCCGTTCAGGATGCATCAGGATGTCTTCAGTTCAGTCACTGAACTGCGTTTTGGACAGAGGAAATACAGCAGCATGCTGCAGTATTATCTCCGTCCAAAATTTCGGATCAGTTGCCGGAATGCCGGATCCGGCACTAATTTACATTAAAATGTATCAGTATCGGATCAGGCATAAAAATTACTGCAATGCCGGATCCGTTCTTCCGGTCTGCGCATGCACAGACAGGTAAAAATGTGAAAAAAATATATAACAGATCCGTTTCTCCGGATGACATCCGGAGAGACGGATCCGTTCTAGCAATGCATTTGTAAGACGGATTCGCAATCGGATCCGTCTACAAATGCTGTCTGTTTGCATGCAGATTGCCGAATCACAAGTGTGAAAGTAGCCTAAATCGTCTGATTGATCATCTGGAACGGGGTCTGCTACCTGAGACACAGTGTGGTTTTCGCAATGAGTGTAGCTTGGTGGACATATTTGCAGCTCGTCTGCTTCAGGAGAAATGTCAGGAGCAAAATCGTGAACTATACACAGGGCCGGCCTTAGGTGTTCAGGCGCCCTGTGCGAGCTAACCTTGTGGCCCCCCCCCCCCCCCCAAAAAAAAAAAAAAACTGCTTGTTGCTGGCATCATGGCATAGGCTGGCTGACTATCCAACCAAGTAGTTACCAGCCCTCACACCCCAAAGGCCGGTGTAATGTTATACTTCCCTAGTTCGTGAGATTTCCCTACCCTCGTCACTTCCGGTCGCACCGGACATGACGTGAGGAGTAGAGTTGAGCGAACACCTGGATGTTCGGGTTCGAGAAGTTCGGCCGAACATCCCGGAAATGTTCGGGTTCGGGATCCGAACCCGATCCGAACTTTGTCCCGAACCCGAACCCCATTGAAGTCAATGGGGACCCGAACTTTTCGGCACTAAAAAGGCTGTAAAACAGCCCAGGAAAGAGCTAGAGGGCTGCAAAAGGCAGCAACATGTAGGTAAATCCCCTGCAAACAAATGTGGATAGGGAAATGAATTAAAATAAAAATTAAATAAATAAAAATTAACCAAAATCAATTGGAGAGAGGTTCCATAGCAGAGAATCTGGCTTCCCGTCACCCACCACTGGAACAGTCCATTCTCAGATATTTAGGCCCCGGCACCCAGGCAGAGGAGAGAGGTCCCGTAACAGAGAATCTGTCTTCATGTCAGCAGAGAATTAGTCTGCATGTCATAGCAGAGAATGAGGCTTCACGTCAGCCACCACTGCAACAGTCCATTGGCATATATTTAGGCCCAGCACCCAGGCAGAGGAGGGAGGTCCCGTAACAGAGAATCTGTCTTCATGTCAGCAGAGAATTAGTCTGCATGTCATAGCAGAGAATGAGGCTTCACGTCAGCCACCACTGCAACAGTCCATTGGCATATATTTAGGCCCAGCACACACACAGGCAGAGGAGAGAGGTCCCGTAACAGAGAATCTGGCTTCATGTCAGCAGAGAATCAGTCTGCATGTCATAGCAGAGAATGAGGCTTCACGTCAGCCACCACTGCAACAGTCCATTGGCATATATTTAGGCCCAGCACACACACAGGCAGAGGAGAGAGGTCCCGTAACAGAGGATCTGGCTTCATGTCAGCAGAGAATCAGTCTGCATGTCATAGCAGAGAATCAGGCTTCACGTCAGCCACCACTGCAACAGTCCATTGTCATAAATTTAGGCCCAGCACCCAGGCAGAGGAGAGAGGTCCCGTAACAGACAATCTGGCTTCATGTCAGCAGAGAATTAGTCTGCATGTCATAGCAGAGAATGAGGCTTCACGTCAGCCACCACTGCAACAGTCCATTGGCATATATTTAGGCCTAGCACACAGGCAGAGGAGAGAGGTCCCGTAACAGACAATCTGGCTTCATGTCAGCAGAGAATCAGTCTGCATGTCATAGCAGAGAATGAGGCTTCACGTCACCCACCACTGCAACAGTCCATTGGCATATATTTAGGCCTAGCACACAGGCAGAGCAGAGAGGTCCCGTAACAGACAATCTGGCTTCATGACAGCAGAGAATCAGTCTGCATGTCATAGCAGAGAATGAGGCTTCACGTCACCCACCACTGCAACAGTCCATTGGCATATATTTAGGCCTAGCACACAGGCAGAGCAGAGAGGTCCCGTAACAGACGATCTGGCTTCATGTCAGCAGAGAATCAGTCTGCATGTCATAGCAGAGAATGAGGCTTCACGTCAGCCACCACTGCAACAGTCCATTGGCATATATTTAGGCCCAGCACCCAGGCAGAGGAGGGAGGTCCCGTAACAGAGAATCTGTCTTCATGTCAGCAGAGAATTAGTCTGCATGTCATAGCAGAGAATGAGGCTTCACGTCAGCCACCACTGCAACAGTCCATTGGCATATATTTAGGCCCAGCACACACACAGGCAGAGGAGAGAGGTCCCGTAACAGACAATCTGGCTTCATGTCAGCAGAGAATTAGTCTGCATGTCATAGCAGAGAATGAGGCTTCACGTCACCCACCACTGCAACAGTCCATTGGCATATATTTAGGCCCAGCACCCAGGCAGAGGAGGGAGGTCCCGTAACAGAGAATCTGTCTTCATGTCAGCAGAGAATTAGTCTGCATGTCATAGCAGAGAATGAGGCTTCACGTCAGCCACCACTGCAACAGTCCATTGGCATATATTTAGGCCCAGCACACACACAGGCAGAGGAGAGAGGTCCCGTAACAGAGAATCTGGCTTCATGTCAGCAGAGAATCAGTCTGCATGTCATAGCAGAGAATCAGGCTTCACGTCAGCCACCACTGCAACAGTCCATTGTCATAAATTTAGGCCCAGCACCCAGGCAGAGGAGAGAGGTCCCGTAACAGAGAATCTGGCTTCATGTCAGCAGAGAATCAGTCTTCATATCATAGCAGAGAATCAGGCTTCACGTCACCCACCACTGTAAGAGTCAATTTTCATAAATTTAGGCCCAGAACCCAGGCAGAGGAGAAAGGTCCCGTAACAGACAATCTGGCTTCATGTCAGCAGAGAATCAGTCTTCATATCATAGCAGAGAATCAGGCTTCACGTCACCCACCACTGTAAGAGTCAATTTTTATAAATTTAGGCCCAGAACCCAGGCAGAGGAGAAAGGTCCCGTAACAGACAATCTGGCTTCATGTCAGCAGAGAATCAGTCTTCATATCATAGCAGAGAATCAGGCTTCACGTCACCCACCACTGCAACAGTCCATTGGCATATATTTAGGCCTAGCACACAGGCAGAGCAGAGAGGTCCCGTAACAGACAATCTGGCTTCATGACAGCAGAGAATCAGTCTGCATGTCATAGCAGAGAATCAGGCTTCACGTCAGCCACCACTGCAACAGTCCATTGTCATAAATTTAGGCCCAGCACCCAGGCAGAGGAGAGAGGTCCCGTAACAGAGGATCTGGCTTCATGTCAGCAGAGAATCAGTCTGCATGTCATAGCAGAGAATGAGGCTTCACGTCAGCCACCACTGCAACAGTCCATTGTCATAAATTTAGGCCCAGCACCCAGGCAGAGGAGAGAGGTCCCGTAAAAGAGGATCTGGCTTCATGTCAGCAGAGAATCAGTCTGCATGTCATAGCAGAGAATGAGGCTTCACGTCACCCACCACTGCAACAGTCCATTGGCATATATTTAGGCCTAGCACACAGGCAGAGCAGAGAGGTCCCGTAACAGACAATCTGGCTTCATGACAGCAGAGAATCAGTCTGCATGTCATAGCAGAGAATCAGGCTTCACGTCAGCCACCACTGCAACAGTCCATTGGCATATATTTAGGCCTAGCACACAGGCAGAGGCAGAGAGGTCCCGTAACAGACAATCTGGCTTCATGTCAGCAGAGAATCAGTCTGCATGTCATAGCAGAGAATGAGGCTTCACGTCAGCCACCACTGCAACAGTCCATTGTCATAAATTTAGGCCCAGCACCCAGGCAGAGGAGAGAGGTCCCGTAACAGACAATCTGGCTTCATGTCAGCAGAGAATTAGTCTGCATGTCATAGCAGAGAATCAGGCTTCATGTCAGCCACCACTGCAACAGTCCATTGGCATATATTTAGGCCTAGCACACAGGCAGAGGAGAGGTTCATTCAACTTTGGGTAGCATCGCAATATAATGGTAAAATGAAAATAAAAATAGGATTGAATGAGGAAGTGCCCTGGAGTCCAATAATATATGGTTATGGGGAGGTAGTTAATGTCTAATCTGGACAAGGGACGGACAGGTCCTGTGGGATCCATGCCTGGTTCATTTTTATGAACGTCAGCTTGTCCACATTGGCTGTAGACAGGCGGCTGCGTTTGTCTGTAATGACGCCCCCTGCCGTGCTGAATACACGTTCAGACAAAACGCTGGCTGCCGGGCAGGCCAGCACCTCCAAGGCATAAAAGGCTAGCTCTGGCCACGTGGACAATTTAGAGACCCAGAAGTTGAATGGGGCCGAACCATCAGTCAGTACGTGGAGGGGTGTGCACACGTACTGTTCCACCATGTTAGTGAAATGTTGCCTCCTGCTAACACGTTGCGTATCAGGTGGTGGTGCAGTTAGCTGTGGCGTGTTGACAAAACTTTTCCACATCTCTGCCATGCTAACCCTGCCCTCAGAGGAGCTGGCCGTGACACAGCTGCCTTGGCGACCTCTTGCTCCTCCTCTGCCTTGGCCTTGGGCTTCCACTTGTTCCCCTGTGACATTTGGGAATGCTCTCAGTAGCGCGTCTACCAACGTGCGCTTGTACTCGCGCATCTTCCTATCACGCTCCAGTGCAGGAAGTAAGGTGGGCACATTGTCTTTGTAGCGTGGATCCAGCAGGGTGGCAACCCAGTAGTCCGCACAGGTTAAAATGTGGGCAACTCTGCTGTCGTTGCGCAGGCACTGCAGCATGTAGTCGCTCATGTGTGCCAGGCTGCCCAGGGATAAGGACAAGCTGTCCTCTGTGGGAGGCGTATCGTCATCGTCCTGCCTTTCCCCCCAGCCACGCACCAGTGATGGACCCGAGCTGCGTTGGGTGCCACCCCGCTGTGACCATGCTTCATCCTCATCCTCCTCCACCTCCTCCTCATCCTCGTCCTCCTCGTCCTCCAGTAGTGGGCCCTGGCTGGCCACATTTGTACCTGGCCTCTGCTGTTGCCAAAAACCTCCCTCTGAGTCACTTCGAAGAGACTGGCCTGAAAGTGCTAAAAATGACCCCTCTTCCTCCTCCTCCTCCTCCTCCTCCTGGGCCACCTCCTCTTCCATCATCGCCCTAAGTGTTTTCTCAAGGAGACATAGAAGTGGTATTGTAACGCTGATAACGGTGTCATCGCCACTGGCCATGTTGGTGGAGTACTCGAAACAGCGCAACAGGGCACACAGGTCTCGCATGGAGGCCCAGTCATTGGTGGTGAAGTGGTGCTGTTCTGTAGTGCGACTGACCCGTGCGTGCTGCAGCTGAAACTCCACTATGGCCTGCTGCTGCTCGCACAGTCTGTCCAGCATGTGCAAGGTGGAGTTCCACCTGGTGGGCACGTCGCATATGAGGCGGTGAGCGGGAAGGCCGAAGTTACGCTGTAGCGCAGACAGGCGAGCAGCAGCAGGATGTGAACGCCGGAAGCGCGAACAGACGGCCCGCACTTTATGCAGCAGCTCTGACATGTCGGGGTAGTTGTGAATGAACTTCTGCACCACCAAATTCAGCACATGCGCCAAGCAAGGGATGTGCGTCAAATTGGCTAGTCCCAGAGCTGCAACGAGATTTCGCCCATTATCACACACCACCAGGCCGGGCTTGAGGCTCACCGGCAGCAACCACTCGTCGGTCTGTTGTTCTATACCCCGCCACAACTCCTGTGCGGTGTGGGGCCTGTCCCCCAAACATATGAGTTTCAGAATGGCCTGCTGACGTTTACCCCGGGCTGTGCTGAAGTTGGTGGTGAAGGTGTGTGGCTGACTGGATGAGCAGGTGGAAGAAGAGGAGGAGGAAGCCGAGAAGGAGGAGGTGGCAACAGGAGGCAAAGAATGTTGCCCTGCGATCCTTGGCGGCGGAAGGACGTGCGCCAAACAGCTCTCCGCCTGGGGCCCAGCTGCCACTACATTTACCCAGTGTGCAGTTAGGGAGATATAGCGTCCCTGGCCGTGCTTACTGGTCCACGTATCTGTGGTTAGGTGGACCTTGCCACAGATGGCGTTGCGCAGTGCACACTTGATTTTATCGGATACTTGGTTGTGCAGGGAAGGCACGGCTCTCTTGGAGAAGTAGTGCCGGCTGGGAACAACATACTGTGGGACAGCAAGCGACATGAGCTGTTTGAAGCTGTCTGTGTCCACCAGCCTAAATGACAGCATTTCATAGGCCAGTAGTTTAGAAATGCTGGCATTCAGGGCCAGGGATCGAGGGTGGCTAGGTGGGAATTTACGCTTTCTATCAAATGTTTGTGAGATGGAGAGCTGAACGCTGGCGTGTGACATGGTTGAGACGCTTGGTGACGGAGGTGGTGGTGGTGGTGTTGGTGGTACATCCCCTGTTTGCTGGGCGGCAGGTGCCAACGTTCCTCCAGAGGCGGAGGAAGAGGCCGAGGCGGCAGCAGCAGAATAGGCCGAGGCGGCAGCAGCAGAAGAGGTAGCAGGGGGAGCCTGAGTGACTTCCTTGGTTTTAAGGTGTTTACTCCACTGCAGTTCATGCTTTGCATGCAGGTGCCTGGTCATGCAGGTTGTGCTCAGGTTCAGAACGTTAATGCCTCGCTTCAGGCTCTGATGGCACAGCGTGCAAACCACTCGGGTCTTGTCGTCAGCACATTGTTTGAAGAAGTGCCATGCCAGGGAACTCCTTGAAGCTGCCTTTGGGGTGCTCGGTCCCAGATGGCGGCGGTCAGTAGCAGGCGGAGTCTCTTGGCGGCGGGTGTTCTGCTTTTGCCCACTGCTCCCTCTTTTGCTACGCTGTTGGCTCGGTCTCACCACTGCCTCTTCCTCCGAACTGTGAAAGTCAGTGGCACGACCTTCATTCCATGTGGGGTCTAGGACCTCATCGTCCCCTGCATCGTCTTCCACCCAGTCTTGATCCCTGACCTCCTGTTCAGTCTGCACACTGCAGAAAGACGCAGCAGTTGGCACCTGTGTTTCGTCATCATCAGAGACATGCTGAGGTGGTATTCCCATGTCCTCATCATCAGGAAACATAAGTGGTTGTGCGTCAGTGCATTCTATGTCTTTCACCGCTGGGGAAGGGCTAGGTGGATGCCCTTGGGAAACCCTGCCAGCGGAGTCTTCAAACAGCATAAGAGACTGCTGCATAACTTGAGGCTGAGACAGTTTCCCTGGTATGCATGGGGGTGATGTGACAGACTGATGGGGTTGGTTTTCAGGCGCCATCTGTGCGCTTTCTGCAGAAGACTGGGTGGGAGATAATGTGAACGTGCTGGATCCACTGTCGGCCACCCAATTGACTAATGCCTGTACCTGCTCAGGCCTTACCATCCTTAGAACGGCATTGGGCCCCACCATATATCGCTGTAAATTCTGGCGGCTACTGGGACCTGAGGTAGTTGGTACACTAGGACGTGTGGATGTGGCAGAACGGCCACGTCCTCTCCCAGCACCAGAGGGTCCACTAACACCACCACGACCATGTCCACGTCCGCGTCCCTTACTAGATGTTTTTCTCATTGTTATGGTTCACCACAACAACAAATATATTATTTGGCCCAATGTATTGTATTCAAATTCAGCGGGATATAAATTTGAGGCCTAGTATTTAGGCGCTGGGTGACCGGTATGGATTTAGTGACAGAATTAGACTTGGAAATGCACAGAAGCGTGTGTGTGAAGTTATTCTGAATGACCCTATGTGCACCTTCAATATGATCTACCCTTTTAGGGATAGATTTCAAATAGCTCTGATATAGCAGAAACGACTAAATTATGAAATTGCTAAATTGGGAATTGTATTTCAACCCAGAACAAAAAATGTGCTTTGACGGACACTAAATAACTTTCCCAGCCACAACAGGACAGCGGTAACGAGAGATTTAGCGGGATATAAATTTGAGGCCTAGTATTTAGGCGCTGGGTGACAGGTATGGGTTTAGTGACAGAATTAGATTTGGAAATGCACAGTAGCGGGTGTGTGAAGTTATTCTGAATGACCCTATGTGCACCTTGAATATTATATACCCTTTTAGGGATAGATTTCAAATAGCTCTGATATAGCAGAAACCACTAAATTATGAAATTGCTAAATTGGGAATTGTATTTCAACCCAGAACAAGAAATGTGCTTGAACGGACACTAAATAACTCGCCCAGCTACAGCACTAGGGACAGATTTAGCGGGATATAAATTTGAGGCCTAGTATTTAGGCGCTGGGTGACAGGTATGGGTTTAGTGACAGAATTAGACTTGGAAATGCACAGTAGCGGTGTGTGTGAAGTTATTCTGAATGACCCTAATGTGCACCTTGAATATTATATACCCTTTTAGGGATAGATTTCAAATAGCTCTGATATAGCAGAAACCACTAAATTATGAAATTGCTAAATTGGGAATTGTATTTCAACCCAGAACAAGAAATGTGCTTGAACGGACACTAAATAACTCGCCCAGCTACAGCACTAAGGACAGATTTAGCGGGATATAAATTTGAGGCCTAGTATTTAGGCGCTGGGTGACAGGTATGGGTTTAGTGCCAGAATTAGACTTGGAAATACACAGTAGCGGGTGTGTGTGAAGTTATTCTGAATGACCCAATGTGCACCTTGAATATTATATACCCTTTTAGGGATAGATTTCAAATAGCTCTGATATAGCAGAAACCACTAAATTATGAAATTGCTAAATTGGGAATTGTATTTCAACCCAGAACAAGAAATGTGCTTGAACGGACACTAAATAACTCGCCCAGCTACAGCACTAAGGACAGATTTAGCGGGATATAAATTTGAGGCCTAGTATTTAGGCGCTGGGTGACAGGTATGGGTTTAGTGCCAGAATTAGACTTGGAAATACACAGTAGCGGGTGTGTGTGAAGTTATTCTGAATGACCCAATGTGCACCTTGAATATTATATACCCTTTTAGGGATAGATTTCAAATAGCTCTGATATAGCAGAAACCACTAAATTATGAAATTGCTAAATTGGGAATTGTATTTCAACCCAGAACAAGAAATGTGCTTGAACGGACACTAAATAACTCGCCCAGCTACAGCACTAGGGACAGATTTAGCTGGATATAAATTTGAGGCCTAGTATTTAGGCGCTGGGTGACCGGTATGGATTTAGTGACAGAATTAGACTGGGATATGGCCAAAAAATAAACAGACTATTGCTGGTTAAATGCACTTGGTGTGACAGCTTCACCCTGATGTAGGCTTTAGCCAAAAAACAACCACACCATTGAGGGTTAAATGCACTTGGTGACAGGCGCAGCTTGCCCCTGATTTAGTATATGGCCAAAAAATGAACAGACTATTGCTGGTTAAATGCACTTGGTGTGACAGCTTCACCCTGATGTAGGCTTTAGCCAAAAAACAACCACACCATTGAGGGTTAAATGCACTTGGTGACAGGCGCAGCTTGCCCCTGATTTTGTATATGGCCAAAAAATGAACAGACTATTGCTGGTTAAATGCACTTGGTGTGACAGCTTCACCCTGATGTAGGCTTTAGCCAAAAAACAACCACACCATTGAGGGTTAAATGCACTTGGTGACAGGCGCAGCTTGCCCCTGATTTAGTATATGGCCAAAAAATGAACAGACTATTGCTGGTTAAATGCACTTGGTGTGACAGCTTCACCCTGATGTAGGCTTTAGCCAAAAAACAACCACACCATTGAGGGTTAAATGCACTTGGTGACAGGCGCAGCTTGCCCCTGATTTTGTATATGGCCAAAAAATGAACAGACTATTGCTGGTTAAATGCACTTGGTGTGACAGCTTCACCCTGATGTAGGCTTTAGCCAAAAAACAACCACACCATTGAGGGTTAAATGCACTTGGTCGCAGCTTGTGCTGGCGCACCACAAGACACAAAATGGCCGCCGATCACCCCAGAAAAATGTGACTGACAAACGGTCTGTGCAGCCTAAAAACAGTGAGCAATTGAGGATCAGCAGCTCAATGATCCACAGCTGCAGATCGATCAGTTAATCAAGTCCTTTGGAGGAGTTAATCTGCCTAATCTCGCCCTACTGTCGCAGCCGCAACCTCTCCCTACGCTAATCAGAGCAGAGTGACGGGCGGCGCTATGTGACTCCAGCTTAAATAGAGGCTGGGTCACATGGTGCTCTGGCCAATCACAGCCATGCCAATAGTAGGCATGGCTGTGATGGCCTCTTGGGGCAAGTAGTATGACGCTTGTTGATTGGCTGCTTTGCAGCCTTTCAAAAAGCGCCAAGAAAGCGTCACAAAAGCGCGAAGAAAGCGACGAACACCGAACCCGAACCCGGACTTTTACGAAAATGTCCGGGTTCGGGTCCGTGTCACGGACACCCCAAAATTCGGTACGAACCCGAACTATACAGTTCGAGTTCGCTCATCCCTAGTGAGGAGGTGTGCAGCATCGCGCAGGCGCACAACGACAGGTTAGGGAAATTTCACAGCAGAATGCGCATGCGCCAGGAGCCTCGCCGGCGGTTAGGGTAGGGAAAAACTATGGGCCAATGCGCAGTGATCGGATGGATGTTTTCAGCTGAACACCGGCCGACACTGCGCATGCACCGGGAGCCTCACCAGCGGTTAGGGAAGGGAAAAATTTACGTACGGGCCAGTGCTTTTTCCCTACCCTAACCGCTGGTGAGGCCCCCAGCGCATGTCGGCCGGTGTCCAGCTGAGAAAATTAGTTTCCAATGTAGTATTAATAACTAAACAATTAAATAATAAACATATTGCATTGTCTACTTACCACCAGGACAATAAGATGATCTGGACTCTGGCTGCAGTCTGGCTCTGGGGACTCCATTGTCACTCTCTCCCCCCCCCCTTCCCTCGTCACTCTCATTATTCCCCCCCCCCGCCATCACTCTCATTATTCTCCTCCCCCCCGCCATCACTCTCATTATTCTCCTCCCCCCCGCCATCACTCTCATTATTCTCCTCCCCCCGCCATCACTCTCATTATTCTCTCCCCCCCGCCATCACTCTCATTATTCTCCTCCCCCCCGCCATCACTCTCATTATTCTCTCCCCCCCGCCATCACTCTCATTATTCTCTCCCCCCATCACTCTCATTATTCTCTCCCCCCCATCACTCTCATTATTCTCTCCCCCCCATCACTCTCATTATTCTCTCCCCCCCATCACTCTCATTATTCTCTCCCCCCATCACTCTCATTATTCTCTCCCCCCATCACTCTCATTATTCTCTCCCCCCCATCACTCTCATTATTCTCTCCCCCCCATCACTCTCATTATTCTCTCCCCCCCATCACTCTCATTATTCTCTCCCCCCCATCACTCTCATTATTCTCTCCCCCCCATCACTCTCATTATTCTCTCCCCCCCCATCACTCTCATTATTCTCTCCCCCCCCATCACTCTCATTATTCTCTCCCCCCCATCACTCTCATTATTCTCTCCCCCCATCACTCTCATTATTCTCTCCCCCCCATCACTCTCATTATTCTCTCCCCCCCATCACTCTCATTATTTCTCCCCCCCCCATCACTCTCATTATTTCTCCCCCCCCATCACTCTCATTATTTCTCCCCCCCCATCACTCTCATTATTTCTCCCCCCCCCCATCACTCTCATTATTTCTCCCCCCCCATCACTCTCATTATTTCCCCCCCCCATCACTCTCATTATTTCCTCCCCCCCCCCATCACTCTCATTATTTCCTCCCCCCTCCCCCTTTTCACTCTCTTTTCCACCTCTAGTGTAGCGTGGCCGAGCTCTGTTCGATCCGCGGTACAGGAGCATTTGTTTCCTGTACCCGGCCGGACTGACAGGAAGTGCACACTAAGTGAGCACTTCCTGTCAGTCCGGCCGGGTACAGGAAACAAAAGCTCCTGTACCGCGGATCGAACAGAGCTCGGCCACGCTACATTAACAGCACACAGCAGGCGCAGGCAGGCGCTCAGCCTCAGCCACTCAGGCGGCGCAGAATGAGGGGCGCCGCCAGCCGCCCGAACTTATATAAGCAAGTTTTTTTTTTTTAAACCGCAACGTGCGCCCCCTGCTGAATACAGGGGAGGGGGAGATGGAAGGGGGCGGGGGCCCGCCCCGTGGGAAAACATAAGTGCCGCCTCGCCTGCCCATATTACATTGCGGGCTGTCGGCCGCCCGGCGCCCCTGTTGCTATGGCGCCCTGTGCGGCCGCACAGCCCGCACACCCCAAAGGCCGGCCCTGACTATACACCACCCTTATCGATCTTACCAAGGCTTTTGACACAATTAGTCGCGAAGGCTTATGGCACATCATGTCGAAGTTTGGATGCCCAGACAGATTCATCCTAATAGTACAGCAATTCCATGATGGTATGGCGGCTCGTGTTCTGAGCAATGGTGAACCCTCAGAGGCCTTCCCTGTTACAAATCACGTGAAACAAGGGTGCATGCTTGCACCAACCCTGTTCAGCATAATGTTATCAGCAATGCTGTCGGATGCCTTTCAGAACAGTTCACTGGGAATCAATCTGCGGTATAGAACGGATGGGAAACTGTTCAACCTACGAAGACTACTGGCTCTCACCAAGTCACCAAGGTAAAATAAGCTGTGCTTTGTGAGTTTCTTTTTGCTGACGATTATGCAGAATCAGAGCAGGAAATGCAAGCCAGTATGGACAAATTCAAAGGAGCATGTGATAACTTTGGCCTCATCATCAACGTGAAGAAAACCAAAGTGATGTACCAGCCAGCTCCGAAAGCTCAAAAGAGGAAAAAAGGCCTCTCTATAATATCATAAATGAGGGCAAACAGAGAACCAATCATATAAACCTAAAAATTTTGCTAGAAAAACAACCATAGAATGCCCAATAAAAATATAAATACTTTATTAAATCATCAATTGATCAAAAAATTCATAAGACATTTTCACAGAATTACTATGGAGAATGATCAGTAAGACAACCTGGATGCAGTAGTCCCCCCCCGTCGGTGCCTCAAAATCCCGCCAAACATATGAATTTTTTGATCAATTGATGATTTAATAAAGTATTTATATTTTTATTGGGCATTCTATGGTTGTTTTTCTAGCAAAATTTTTAGGTTTATAGTAAAAGGACAGAAGCTGCATGCAGTGGACCAATATACGTATCTTGGCAGTACCCTCTCTCGTGCAGTGACAATTGACATCGAGGTCAACTGCAGAATTGCAAAGGCAAATTCTGCATTCGGCAGACTGCGGACCATTAAGTGGGACCACCGTGAAATAAGCCTTGCTACAAAGCTTAAAGTCTACCAGGTGGTAGTGTTAACCACCCTGATGTATGCTAGTGAGACCTGGACAGTATACAGAAGACATGCTAGACAGCTGAACCACTTTCACATGACTTGCCTCCGTAGAATCATGAGGATCAAGTGGCAGCATAAGTTGCCAGACACAGAAGTCCTCTCCAGAGCAGGCTTACCATCAGTTTACACCTTATTGATGAAAGCAAAGATATGCTGGGCAGGCCACGTCGTAAGGATGCCAGACCATCGCATCCCTACACAGATCTTCTATGGTGAGCTGTCCAATGGTAATTGATCGCACGGGGGTAGGGGGGGGGGGGCAAAATAAGCGTTACAAATATACACAGAAAGCCTCTCTCAAGTCCCTGGATATCAACATCACTTTGTGGGAATCTCTGGCGCATGATCGTTATACAGTCAGGTCCATGGGACATCTACACAATTCTAACATTTTTGGCTCTATACACCACCACAATGGATTTGAAATGAAACAAACAAGATGTGCAGACTGTCAGCTTTAATTTGAGGGTATTTGCATCCAAATCAGGTGAACGGTGTAGGAATTACAACAGTTTGCATATGTGCCTCCCACTTGTTAAGTGACCAAAAGTAATGGGACAGAATAATAATCATAAAATTAAACTTTCACTTTTTAATACTTGGTTGCAAATCCTTTTCAGTCAATTACAGCCTGAAGTCTGGAATGCATAGATATCACCAGACGCTGGGTTTCATCCATGGTGAGGTGCTACCAGTCCTCTACTGCAACTGTCTTCAGTTCCTGCTTGTTCTTGGGGCATTTTCCCTTCAGTTTTGTCTTCAGCAAGTGAAACGCATGCTCAATTAGATTCAGGTCAGGTGATTGACTTGGCCATTGCATAACATTCCACTTCTTTCCCTTAAAGGGAACCCGTCAAGCTGATTTTGGGTATAGAGCTGAGGACATGGGTTGCTAGATGGCCACTAGCACATCTGCAATATCCAGTCCCCATAGCTCTGTGTGCTTTTATTGTTTTAAAAAAAACGATTTGATACATATGCAAATTAACCTGAGATGAGTCCTGTATGTGAGATGAGTCATGGACAGGACTCATCTTAGGTTAATTTGCATATGTATCAAATCGTTTTTTTTACACAATAAAAGCACACAGAGCTATGGGGACTGGATATTGCGGATGTGCTAGTGGCCATCTAGCAACCCATGTCCTCAGCTTTATACCCAAAATCACGGTGACGGGTTCCCTTTAAAAAACTCTTTGGTTGCTTTTGCAGTATGCTTTGGGTCATTGTCCATCTGCACTGTGAAGCGCCGTCCAATGAGTTCTGAAGCATTTGGCTGAATATGAGCAGATAATATTGCCCGAAACACTTCAGAATTCATCCTGCTGCTTTTGTCAGCAGTCACATTATCAATAAATACAAGAAAACCAGTTCCATGGGCAGCCATACATGCCTACGTCATGACACTACCACCACCATGCTTCACTGATGAGGTGGTATGCTTAGGATCATGAGCAAGTCCTTTCCTTCTCCATACTCTTCTCTTCCCATCACTCTGGTACAAGTTGATCTTGGTCTCATCTGTCCATAGGATGTTGTTCCAGAACACTGAAGGCTTTTTTAGATGTCGTTTGGCAAACTCTAATCTGGCCTTCCTGTTTTTGAGGCTCACCAATGGTTTACATCTTGTGGTGAACCGTCTGTATTCACTCTGCTGAAGTCTTCTCTTGATTGTTGACTTTAACACACATACACCTACCTCCTGGAGAGTGTTCTTGGTCTGGCCAATTGTTGTGAAGGATGTTTTCTTCACCAGGGAAATAATTCTTTGGTCATCCACCACAGGCGTTTTCCATGGTCTTCCGGGTCTTTTGGTGTTGCTGAGCTCACCGATGCGTTCCTTCTTTTTAAGAATGTTCCAAACAGTTGTTTTGGCCACGCCTAATGTGTTTGCTATCTCTTTGATGGGTTTGTTTTGTTTTTTTCAGCCCAATGATGGCTTGCTTCACTGATAGTGACAGCTCTTTGGATCTCATTTTGAGAGTTTTTTTTAAATTGATTATCTTTATTAATTAATATATCAAAAACACTACAGATAGAAATAGAAAAAAGGATGCAATTCCCCCCCAACCCCGATTCCCTAACCCCTCCCCTCCTACCTGTGATGCGTCAAAAACCAAAAAAAATAAAAAATAAAAATAAAAAATTATAAATAAATAAAAATATCGCAGCTAGTCAGGTCCTCCAACCAGCCCATATCTTAATCCACTTCTCCTCAGCTTCCCTCTGTCTATACATGATTTTCTCATAGTTTTTTACCTTATTAATTAAATTTATCCATGTATTTATATCTGGAGTATATTGAGCAAACCAGGTCCGACTGATCAGCACTCTGGCCAACATCAGTATCCTACTCAGGAGGATCTTTTGATAGTTATGATTATTTAGTTTGGAAAGATCATTAAGCACAAGTACTTGTAATTCAAAGGGGATTCGAATTTTTAGTTTATACATAATACAATTATTTATAGCATTCCAATATTTTATGAGTTCTGGACAAGTCCATATCATATGAAGAAAATCCGCTCCTGCAGTGTCACATTTAGGGCAGTTAGACGTGTCTCTTAATCCACACTTATTCATCCATAAAGGAGTGATATATAATCTATGGCAGATATAGAATTGTACTAAGACATGGTTAAAGTTCTGGGATAGTGAAGCTAAGTTCCCAAAAATATTCTCCCACCCTTCTAATTGTAAATTCGGACAATCCGCCTCCCACGTTCTTTGTCCTGGTGACTGTGTATCACTAAACCGTGCCTTAAGTAATAACTTATATATATTTAAAATTTTTATTCTAGACAGTGTGCCCTCTACCCAATCTCATTTTGAGAGTTGACAGCAACAGATTCCAAATGCAAATAGCACACTTGAAATTAACTCTGGACCTTTTATCTGCTAATTGTAATTGGGTTAATGAGGGAATAACACACACCTGGCCATGGAACAGCTGAGAAGCCAATTGTCCCATTACTTTTGGTTCCTTAACAAGTGGGAGGCACATATGCAAAC
Organism: Bufo gargarizans; assembly: GCF_014858855.1. Classification (NCBI taxonomy): domain Eukaryota; kingdom Metazoa; phylum Chordata; class Amphibia; order Anura; family Bufonidae; genus Bufo; species Bufo gargarizans. Next base: position 565,792,079 of record NC_058081.1, on the reverse strand, counting down.
TGTTGTAATTCCTACACCGTTCACCTGATTTGGATGTAAATACCCTCAAATTAAAGATGACAGTCTGCAGTTAACGCACATCTTGTTCGTTTAATTTCAAATCTATTGTGGTGGTGTATAGAGCCCAAAATTTTACAATTGTGTCAATGTCCCAATATTTATGGACCTGACTGTACATGTCATTCCCTGATTCATCAGGGTTGCCAGACATATGAATAGAGAAGGACAATTCTAGCACAGAAGAAGCGTATACTTTGTAAACACAAAGCTGCAAATGCCAATGCTGAAACAAAAACAACATCCATATTTGTCTGTTCAGTATGCAACAAAAGATTCAATGCCAACATAGGCCTTATTAGCCATCTAAGGATACATTTCTAATTGCCAAAGAGCTATCTATCAGATGTCAAGGTCCTCATCGAAAACGATGGACAAAAAACTATGCCTTGCAACCTGAGCATTGGTCTAGAAATGTTACCATTTGTGTGGGTTTCTTATGGCTTGTTAGAAATAGTCTAGTTGTTACCAATACTCCTAATAAGGTGTGCTTGCCTTATACAGTACATAGACATACACTGCACTTTATTATATAGAGAAAATGTGTGAGTCCTCACTGAGGGTAGTGATCAATGTGACTGAATACATCATCTGTAAAGCAAATATATAAAGGACTATATATACAAATTATAGAGGAATAGATATTTTGTGGACTTTAAAGGCTACTATATTATAATATAGTGAAATGGAATAACCAGCACGGAGCACCCAGCTGCTCCACAGCTATTAAAATAAAAGAAAATGCCCTGTAGGTACAAGATATTTTTGTATTCTTAGTGAACATTCTTCAAAAGCCCTTTACTAAAAAGACAATCCGGTTTGGGCTGTTTTAGTCTTTTCAAAGGTAAATATGACTAATGCATGAAGGATGAAGCAAAGGACCCGAGAACCATGCAAGAGTGGGAAGTCACTTGTAATTATTTTTTGTTTTATTTTTGCAACCAATATAAGATATGTTAATTAAGGCACGTTAGTCATAGGCAAAATTTTATAACACCTGAGAAATAATAAGTGAAAATGTAGGATTCTGTGGCTGAGGATATATTTGAATGCAAATATACTGTATAGCGGTGTGACACTCACGATACATCCTCAGAAGATATCCTACAGAATTAATTACTACCTAGTTTTTCTCAAACTCTGGTGTATGTACCCAGTGGGTTATAGCCCACATCTTAATGGGGTTTCTCACTGTCCTCATGCCATGCTTTTAAAAGGCACAGTATAGAATATGATAAAGTCTTGAGGGCACTTTGGTGGAATTTCTTTTTTTTTTTTTTTTTTTTTATATTTCAAATATTTTATTTTCGTATAAAGAAAATACAGTGTAAACAAACACCAACAGTGGTGTAAATCGGTACCGGACACAAGGGAAGGCATAAGCATTACAGAGTCATGCAGATTTAGGGAAGAAAGCATTGACATTTCAATGGTTGATGATTCATAACAAAGAATATCATTCCTGGTGAGATAGTACTAGCACAAATCGAGCAAGGTATAATCTGGCTAACCATTATGGACCAATTAGAGGTAATGTCGTAAATTATGGGTAAAGGGCCCCTAAATTATTTATTAACTCCTAACCCAGGGGAGGGAACTGGTGGGACAAAGGTAGATTGATTAATCCCTCTAGTCTGATGATGGGGGGGGAGATGGGAACCTGTATTTTGTCCATAGAGCCCATCTTTTCACGAAAGCTATGTGTGTCCGCGATTCCCATGATGCCAGTTCCTCGAACCAATAGATTTGGTCCACCTTAAGCCTCCATTGTTCTAACGTAGGTATATTCGATTGTAACCAAAATTTGGGAACCAGAAGGCGTGCCGCCAATAAGAGTTGCTTGAAGAGGAAGGAGGGAGAAGGTGCAGAGTGATCATTGGGATTGGTGAAAAAGGAAAGCAGTGCACCAAATGGGGAGATAGCTACGTTCGAGGAACATATATGATTGCTTGTTTGAAAGATCTCCTTCCACCAATTGTTTATAGGGGGGCATAACCACCAAATATGGAGGAAGGTGCCAACTTCCTCATGGCATCTCCAACATTTGTTAGAGGAGGGTCTAGTGAAGCGTGCTGACTTTACTGGCGTGATATACCATTGTGACATAATTTTGTAGCCATTCTCCTGAGCCCTGACACACCTGGACGACTTATGAGGGGATTCAAATAGTGTAGGTAGGATTTGGAAAGGGAGGTCCAAGCCTGTTTCCTTCTCCCAGTGATGGATAAAGGCCGGTTTGAAAATTAGTGGGGGGGATCTCAGTTTATTATAGATGAGTGAGATTGGCTTTTTCGGGGGATTCGGATTAGCTACTAAAGCTTCAAACCAGTTGAGAGGCCGTAATAGATCACCATTGGCATTGTTTTTACGAATGAAAGCCATAATAAGCGGGATGAGAGTGAGGTCACATGGTTGCGGGTTTAAGATAGCTTTGATAGAGTCAGGCAAGGGTATTAGGCATTGGGGCTCCAGAAAACGTGAGATTGGCACTGACGCTGACCTGATTGATTTAGAAAAAGTGTTACGAGGTCCCGAGGAGGCAGAACCCATGATGTCACTGATTATGAGAAGAGGAGAAGGAAAGGGGACCGAACAGTGGGAGCGGTTCCACCATTTCCAGGCCTCAAAAGTAGCCCTAATTATTGGGTATGATTGTAGACTAAAGGGGGGAGGGATACGATAGCCCAAGCATGCAGCACGAGCTGGCATGCCAATAATGCTTTGTTCCATAGCCACCCAAGACTTGTTATTTGTGTTCCTCAACCAGTCGATGATTCTAGACATTAGTATGGCCATCCCATATAGTTCAGGGTCTGGGAGACCAATTCCGCCTGTCGTGCGAGAGCGAGACAGGAAGGAATAGGAGAGTCTAGCTTTCCTGCCATTCCATACAAATGAGCTGAATCTTTGCTTTAGGGAAGCATAGTAGGATCTTGGGACAGGAATTGGGAGGACTTGTTGGAGGTAAGTAAGACGAGGAATAATAAGGGAAGAAAGGAGATTTTTCCTACCAAACCATGAGAGGGTCAGAGCTGATTTGCTAAGTTTATCCAGGGCCGTGAATAAGGAGGATTTTAGGGGAGTGAAATTGAGTGAGAAAAGGTCAGAAACGTTTGGGCTGATTTTTACTCCTAAATAGGTGATAGTCGGGGAGGACCAATTAAATGGGGAATTCTCCATTAAGGATAATTTGAGTTGTGGGGACAGGCCAGTGCTTAATATGATAGATTTATTTTCATTAATCTTAAAGTCAGAGACTTCACTGTAACTTTTTAGATGTTCCTGGATCAAAGGCAGGGAGGCTCTGGGATTGGTGGTCATGATCATGACATCATCTGCAAAGGCAGCAATTTTAAAATATCTGCCCCCCAATCTGCCCCCCAAAAATACTCCCTCAATCCCAGAGTCTGCCCTAAGTTTCGCCAGAAGGGGTTCCATTGCTAAAATGAATAAGAGGGGAGATAAGGGACATCCCTGCCGAGTACCATTGTGGATTGGAAAGGGAGGGGAGAGATCACCATTGACCATGACACGTGCAGTAGCCTGTACGTACATAGCAAATACTGCTTGAATATATGGACCAGGCAGGCCGAAGTACTCCAAAACATGACGTAAGTAATTCCAATTAATGCGATCAAATGCTTTTTCAGCGTCGGTGCTAAGCAAGACTAGAGGAGAGGAGGTGTGTTTGGCATGGCAGAGTACATTGATGACTCTGGCAGTGTTGTCTCTGCCCTCTCTGTTTCGTACAAAGCCTACCTGGTCCACATGCACCAAAAGAGGAAGAAGGACAGCCAAGCGATTGGCCAAAAGTTTCGCTATGAGTTTAAGATCAATGTTAAGTAGAGAAATAGGCCTATAATTAGCACAAAGCTTGGAGTCCTTTCCCTCTTTAGGAATCAGAGCTATATGGGCAATGGTCATGTCTCTGGATAAGGGGGTGTTCAGCAAGGTTTGATTACATACAGTAAGCAGGTGAGGCAAGAGTTGTTCCTTAAATGTTTTGTAATAGGAGGCGGGCAGGCCATCCGGCCCTGGACTCTTACCCTGGGGCATTTGAGCTAAGGCAGTAGATAATTCATTGATGGTGAATGGGACCTCCAAAGATCGTTTTTGATCTGAGGACAGTTTGGGACAGGATGTGGAGTCCAGGAATGAATTGACTAATGAGGAATGGGCTGGAGGGGGGAAGGAGGGGGGAATATTGTATAGGGTATAATAAAAATCTCTAAATTGGGCAGCTATCTTTGATGAAGCGAAAATTGGCTCACCTTTTGGAGAGGAAAGTTGGTGTATATAATTGTCCGCCCTTCTGGCTTTGATTCTGCTTATTACAAATTTGGTGGCTTTGTCTCCATGTGCAAAGAATTTGTATTGGGAGTTAAGGTAATATTTTGCAGAGTTGTTCTGCAATAGGGCTCTCAGTTCGGCTCTGGATTTAGAAAGTTCCTGGAGTTGGGCTTCTGATAGGGATTTTTTGTGGGTAGTTTCTAGTTTATTTATCCTGGAGAGGAGCCTATTAATATTGCCCTCTCTTAGCTTTTTCAGGTGGGAACCAATGCTAATGAACTCTCCTCTAATAAAAGGTTTATGAGCGTCCCATACGACTTGGGGGGATAGCTCAGGAAGGGAGTTTAGCTTAAAGTATTCGTCTAATAATGCGGCTACTTTTTTTGTGGAGTCGGAGTTACCTAGGATGGATTCATTCAGTCTCCAGTTAAAACTTTTGGGTTTTCTCATGGGCGAGGCAATACTGAGATATATAGGCGCATGGTCTGACAGATGTATACACCCAATATTGGCCTTTTGGCATAGTTGTAGATGTTCTTTGGAGATGAAGAGATAATCTATGCGGTGATATGAACAATGGACATGCGAGTAGAATGTGTAATCTAGGGTGTTAGGATAGAAGGAACGCCAGACATCCACTAAATGGAAGTCCCAAAAAATATTCCTAATAGATTTCAAGGAGCGTCTAGAATGTGGGGTCTTATGCGAGGAGGAGTCTATCTGAGGATCGAGGGCTACGTTAAGATCACCTCCCAATACGACTATACCTTCCTTAAAAGAGGAGATTGTTTGAGCAATGGAAGAGAGCCATCTTGCTTGATTAGTGTTAGGGACATACAGGTTAATAAAAGAATACACTTGAGGACCTATGTGACCTTTAACCATAATAAATCTACCCTCTGGGTCCTGGAGGTGGGTAATAGGTTTAAAAGGTATTTTCCTCTTAAATCCAATGCTTACTCCTCCGGACGAGGCGGTGGCCCCTCCACAATGGAACCAAAGGGGGTACTGAGAGAATTCCATATTGGGGAAACGATTGAACCTGAATTGTGTTTTCTGGAGAAGCAGCACATCCGCACCCTCCTTACGCAGAATGGAGAAAATCTGGCTTCTCTTTGAGGGTGAGTTGAAGCCCTTCACATTGTAGGAAGCTACGTGTATGTCAGCCATGATCAATTGATATTAAAGGCAAAGGAATGTAAAGTGTGCTGGTCCCCCAGGAAAAAACACTTACGATCATGGAAAGCTCCACCCCGCCCGAAGGAGAAGTCGGATCCCCATCAACCTGTGTGTCCCTCAGAGAAACCAAGGAAGGCTGTGCCAGGTACCTGAAATGAAACAACGAAAAAAGGGAAACAAAGAGAACAAAACAAATAGTCATAACAAAACAAAGCGTGGGATCAGACCCACTAGTGTAAAGCATGGGGGAAAGTTGGTCGAAGACCAGTGTACTTTACGTTCAGCACTTATATTTGCAACCTGGAAAGGGGTTCATATTTAAACTAGCGGCTAACGAGACCCTCAAAGGAAGGAAAGGCAAAAGCCTGATCAAGCCAATAATGGAAAGCCTCTGGGCAAATGAGTCAGAGGTGACTCAAAGGGTAATGAGGAATTAACTGGGAGAAAGGCAAGTGAAGCATGTAATACAAAAACCTTAACTAATGAGGGATATCTAATAACATGACTTCAAGTAGGTTATAATACGGATCTACGAGCAGTATGGGACTAATCTAAACAGACTATAGCCAAAGGACACTTATTTTAAGGAAGCAAATGTTCTGAATAGACCCAAATAAGTCCAAGAGAGGAACGTCACCCCTATCCCTGATTGAATCTGGAGAGTCGAGGGTATCAATCTTGGGCTAGTCTCTTGGGGGTCAGTTGTCGGTTCCTCTTCCCCACTTTATGAGCTTTAGGAGTATGTTGTAAGGTGAAGGTTGCCACTTCTGGAACTTCAGGTAAGGCAAAGAGATCTTGGAACTGCTCCCAGTTTTCTATTTGCAGGGGAGAGATTTGAAGATGGTCATAGACAGCGTCCAAATCTGCATAAGAGGTAACATTGAAACGGCGGCCTCCTTGCGAAAAAGAGAGTCCAAAGGGAAAATTCCACTTATATAGGATTCTGTTAGCCCGCAGCCATTCTGTTAACGGTTTAAGGTGTTTGCGTTTCTTCAAGGTAGAAGGGGCAAGATCCTGGTATATCGACACATGAGCACCTTCAAACAATATGTCAGGTGTATTCCTGGCAGCCTCCTGTACTGCTAATTTGACTTGAAAATTCAGGAATTTGCAAATGATGTCTCTTGGGGGCTCATCCACTTTAGGCTTGGGTCGCAGCGCTCTGTGAGCTCGTTCAATCGTGATCTCTAGAGCAAATTCAGGGCCTAGGAGAGAGGAGCAGAGGGAGATAACTGCAGTCGGAATGTCACCAGGCAGAACAGATTCAGGGATCCCTCTTATACGCAGGTTGTTCCGGCGGCCCCTATTTTCCTGATCTTCCAAAGCAGTCTGCATCTCATTCAGGTAGGTGCCGCATTTTCGGAACGAACTTGTTGTAGCCCTCTGGTGCTCCAATATTTGGGCCTGGTTGGACTCGAGCATTTCAACTCTATCACCCACTTGCCGCATATCTTGGCGCATTGCGGCGACTTCACTGAGCAGGGGCTCCAGAGCCTTATGTAAGGTATTTTTCAGATAATGCCTAGTAATCGGGAGAGCCCCCCTACCTTGCAGCTCCTCTGTATCGCTATCGTCATCTGACTTGTCTTGCTGGCAGGCCTTCTGTTGTTGAACCGGCGCCATCTTAGAATCTCTAGCGACGAACGCTGCAGCCGCTTTCTTGACAAATCTGTCCATGTCTCCACCTTGGATGCTGCTCCTGTTGGAGCTTTGGTGTTCCCCTGCCTTGGGGTTGCCTATTTTGACCATTTTCAGGTGTAGGGCTGAAGATTGCTGGTGCTATGAACGCTCTGTGACACGGAGCACAGAATCAAGCGGCCATCTCAGACCGGCGCTGGCTCCGCCCCCACTTTGGTGGAATTTCTTTAGGTAAGGGGTACTTGTCTGAGGAAGACTGAGAAACATTACTGTACTATATTGGTTTTGACCTGTGATTATAAAGGTCATGGTGTTGGTGGGCACTAGAAGAACACCTTGGCCCAATACTTCTCAGAACATTACTCTGGAGACCCCCCAATTATACCTCTCTTCCCATTGTCCCTAATGACATTCAATCAACAACAAAATGTGGGATTTAAAACTTCACTCTCTCATTCAGCTCACCTTTAAGGAGATTTGAAGACATCTATGGCCTTTCTATTGATAAATCTCCTGGAAATGTACCAAAAGATACAGAATTACTCTCAATCTCATTAGTAGATTGAATAGAGCATATTGTGCTCCTCCATTCTCTTACAGATATTCCTATCCTTCTACAAAAATTACACTTTACTCAGCTAGCGCAAGTTACTGTAAATCGGATGTAGCATTCTTTAAAAGCCTTGTTAAGGATCCTGGAGACCTTTCACCATTTGAAGCCTGGGTTTCTAGATCACACCCTCAAGCGTGTATTAGACACCACGATCACACAGATGATTGTCGGGAGGGAAGCGTTCCCTCCTGGCAATTGCCTGCTCGATTGCTGAGACAGCTACTATTACATGCAGCGATCTCCTCAGGAACATGGGGAGGAACAATTGCTAATAATTAGACAGCACAAGTGTTGGCTCATTCAATCAACGGCAGTATAAGACTGCTAGATGATCATTATTGAGCGTTACTATGCCTAATATACTCTTCACTCTCACCTATCTAGGGTCTATAGACACCATCAGTCCCACAGGTACAACTAGTTTTTCTGCCGCCTGAGGCAAAATGTAAATTGATACTCCCTCTACACACACACACACACACACCTGGGTTGTAGATTTCCAATGTCCATGTCCAGTTCAAATGTTATATGCAGAGCAGGATGCAGGAAGGAGCTGTCCCGTAGAAGTAAATGGGCATGGAGCAGTTGTAATTGCATTGCTTGAAGCTGCAGTTACGACAGCGAGCACATAAGCAGAGAAGAGAAGGCAGTGCTCATACAAGAGCTGTGGTCTCTTCAAACAGCTTATTGACAGGCGTGCCGGGAGTTGGATACCCAAGGATAGGTCATCAAAATAAAAAAAAACAGACACCCCCTTTAAGCTGAAGAGGCTTTGAGATCTGATGCTTAGGTTTTACACTTTGCAATAAGTACAATCTGTGGTCAGATTTGAGAAAAAAATCCAACATAGAACATTCAGACTTTGCTGCAAGTTCCTCAGCAAAAATAGAACTCCCACTATGTCTATTATAATCTTTTGTGGTTGTTAGTGAAGGGATCATGGGTCTATGGTAGGAAATGAGTCAAGTACCTGGTGTCCTGTGGTTGCTCACCTCCTCAGGCTCCAGAGCTGTCTACTTCTCCAAATGGGAGCTGAATCCAGAGATCCTGACATACAGACAACCAGGAATAGGTGTGGGGTCCCTAAAATTCAGAGAGTCTGGGATGCACAAATACAGTATATGTCATACACACATTACATAAACATACATACATATATAGGTGAAACTCAAAAAATTAGAATATCGTGCAAAAGTCCATTTATTTCAGTAATGCAACTTAAAGAGGACCTTTCATGGGTCCAAAGAATATGAACTTAGTAGCAGGCTACATAGAGCGCCGCCCAGGGATCTAAGTGCACTTACTATTATTCCTGGGTGCCGCTCAGCATTCGGTCCAAGTAGGAGGAGACGCCAGTATCTCTCCTTCTCCCTGACAGCAGCGCTGTCCAATCACAGCGCAGAGCTCAGAGCCAGGGAGATAAAAAAAACCTCCCTGGCTCTGAGCTCTGCACTGTGATTGGACAGCGCTGCTTTCAGCGAGAACTGGCGTCTCCTCCTACTTGGACCGAATGAGCGAACGGAGCAGCGCCCAGGAATAATAATAAGTGCACTTAGATCCCTGGGCGCCGCTCTATTAAGCCTGCTACTAAGTTCATATTATTTGGACCCATGAAAGGTCCTCTTTAAAAGGAAATTGCATTAATGCAGCTTAAAATTCGAATTTTGTGAAAAGGTTCAATATTCTAGGCTCAAAGTGTCACACTCTAGTCAGCTAAGATAAAAAGTAGTGGTTTTTCTGAACCCTTTTTAAGGCGCTGAAAACAGGAGGCAACGTCTTAACATATGCTTTTATTGTCCTGATGAAGAGGGCTGTGCGCCCTCGAAACGTGTTGACAAAAGAATAAATAGCTACTTTCCTTTTTTACAATATTTTATGAGAACTTGCCTCCTGTTTTCAGCGCCTTAAAAAGGGTTCAGAAAAAACACAACTTTTTATCTTCAATACTTATTTCTCTTGCCACACTTGGGGCAGAGAAAAAGGAACCTTTGGCAGCAGTACAGGACCCCGCATGCTGGACGGGAGAATACCAGCATAAGCATTTTACAGTTGTTGTGGCTCCACACAACAACATATGGTAAGCGCTTCTTGTATATAGTGCAATAAGACCGTAAATACAGCCACACACACACGAGGCGCTCAGGGCCGTCTTTACCAAGGGGCAAAAGGGGCAGCTGCCCTGGGCCCAGTTGCTCCTGGGGGGCCCAAGGCAGCTGCCTCTTGAGCCCTGCTAGCTACTGCATCGGGTGTCAGGCTGTCGGCTACACAGGCATCATGATCGTACTGTGTTAATGATCTTAATTCTAGGACCTTAATGAGTTTTGCTCTAGGACCTTAATGACATCATTACCATGTGACCAGTAACCTAGCAATTACTGGTCACATGGCTATGAGGTCATCACAGGTCCTACTGAGTGTTGCAGAAGTTAACTGTGGAGCTTTTTTGTGTAAAGATTACATCAGAACAAGGTGACAGGGGCTGTTATGTTAATATACTGTAAACTACTGCATAGTGGGGTGCTGTATACTGTGTGGTGGGCTGTATACTGTGTGGTGGGCTGTATATTGTGTGGTGGGCTGTATATTGTGTAATGGGCTGTATATTGTGTGGTGGGCTGTATACTGTGGGGGTGTGGGGGGGGTGGCCTGTATACTGTGTGGGGGCCTGTATACTGTGTGGTTGGCTGTATACTGTGTGGTTGGCTGTATACTGTGTGGTGGGATGTATACTGTGGGGGGCCTGTATAGTGTGGGGGGGGGGGGTGTGCTATACTGCTTTACTGTATAGTGTGGGGGGCTGTATCGTGTATAGTTTGGGGTGCTGTATACAGTGAGGTGTTGTATACCGTGAGGTGCTGTATACTGTGGGCTGCTATACTGCTCTAGTATATACTGTGGGGTACTGTATAGTGTGGGGTGCTAAACTGCATACTGTGTGGTGCTGTATACTATAGGGTGCTATACTGCATACTGTGGGGTGCTGGGGTGCACTGTAACACTAGGGTGAGCCGAGCCCTGGTCTCCTTCCTGCAGAGCGGTGCCCACTTCCAGCCCAGAGCACTGATCCTGAGCCGCTGGAGTCTTCAGAACTGGAAGTATTTACAGTCATTCACTGTACTCTACCAGATGTGTGGATTTTGTGTGTGTGTGTTGTGGTGGAGGGCGTGATTGCCTGCTAAGGTGTGGGAAGGCGGGATCCAGGGGGCCCAAGTAAATTTTTGCCCAGGGTCCAATCAATATTAAAGACGGCCCTGGAGGCGCTAATTAATCCATACCCCCTGAGCAAAGGTTACCTAAAAATTGTGACTTTGGGGTTTCATAAGCTGTAAGCCATAATCGTCCAAATTATAACAATTAAAGGCTTGACATATCTCGCTTTGCATGTAACGATTCTATCTCATATGTTAGTTTCACATTTTAAGTTGCATTACTGAAATAAATGAACTTTGAACTGCATTCTAATTTTTCGAGTTTCACCTGTATACATACATACATACATACACAGAATCTACAAATACGTATATGGCATACACACATCCAGTATACAGCATTTACAAACATATAGACAACATACACTGACACACTTACATTCACCATTTTTCACTAGTTATTTCAAGAGGAATGCACAGACTATGCATTAGATAATTCCCTGTGCAATCCATTTACATATACCACAAATGTAAATAACTTAATAGCAAGTAGTAGTGATCACAACTTCTTTATCACACCTCAAAATGAATTTAGACCCCAGAAAAGACCCCAAAGTGTATTAAAGCACAAACCCCAGAGTAAATACAGTACAGACTGCAGACAGCAAAATCAATACAATCACTAAATCCAATACAGACCAGACCCCAGTCCAGTGTGGACATCCTACTCAAAGACAACTGAACCAAAAATAATGGACGGTTTAAAATGTTCACAGAGATACACCCTGCGCTAATTTAAGGACCCTGGGGGTTATTTATTTAGACCGGCATTTTAGACGCTGGTCTTAATAACCCCTATATGGTGCTGGCCTCTACATAACTTCTGTTCATCCAGCACCAGTCTAAATGTAAGCCAGCTTCCTATGAAAATGGCAAATGAGATGGGCCATTCCCTTCCCCGTCCACTTTTTTTAGACCTGGCGTGAGCAGGGAAAAGTTGCAGATTGCGGCGCAACTTTTGCTCCAGAAATATGCCTGATATAGGTGTATTTCTGGATAATAAATGACCCCCCCTCCTCCCCATGACTCCACAAAGATCCCAAAATTAAAAATGCTGCTCAGTAGAAAAAAGGCAGCACTGTATGAAAATCTCATGGTCAGTCCATATAATTCAGATCCCTTACTCAGAGCCCTGGTTGCAGAAAATACTAAGTATCTGGTTTGCACTGTGGACGTAATTTATTGTCACATGCATAATGGAGACTGACAAATAAATCAAGGGCAGATTTTATACTTCTGTCAGACCCTACTGAAGGCAGGAAAAAATACCTGATTACACCCAGTATACAGGACAAGAGAAGTGGTACTGTGCAGTGTCCATATATGCAGAATAAGAGCAGATACTGAGAATTACACCCAGTATCCAGGACAGGAGAAGTGGTGGGAGGAGCTGCTGTTCCTTCCTGTTCCTGTTTTCTGTTGTTTGTGGGTGTGTGAGGTCCGGGAGGCTTACCAGCGCTTTGTTTGCCGGGGGAATTGCTACCCTTTCCCCAGGGGGTGGTGGTTTCTCCCGGTATGGATCCCCGGGGCCTCCGGCGGCCGGCGTTCATCACCACGTGTCGGCAGCCGCGGCGAAGATGCGCGAGTGGAGAGGAGGGCCTCCAGGACTGGAGACCTGGGCTTAGATACCTCGGCGCTACTGGAGGTGGACGACGACGCGGATATGAAGACTCCGCAGAAAGAAAGCATTAGAAACTGATAAAACTGTTGATATTGTGAAAAGACCATTAGAATAAGTGGAAGGTGTAAAGACTTTGGAACCTGGGGAGAACACTATGGTCGATTATCCCAAGACTGTTCGGGCCGTGGGGGGTGCGGGAGGTGGGGAGTCCCCTGTGGGTTTTGCGGGGGGCTCCTCAGGGCCCGCCCCTAGTGATTCTCCGGTCTCTTTGGGGAACCCGATCAGTCCAGGGGGAGTGAAAGGTGATGCAAAAACAAATATGGATCCAAATATGGTTGTTAATGGGATTGTGGGTAATGATGTGCAGGTGGCTGTGAGGGTGAATGAGAACGTAAATGAGGTTATAAATGAGGATACAAATGAACTGGTGAATGGGATTGTGGATGAGGAAGAAATTGAGATGGTGGATGAGGATGCTTTGATTGAGGAGTATTATGCGGCTACGGAAGTGGATGAAGAGGAGGAAGTTATGCGGAAGGAAGCAATGAGGAAGGATGTGAGAGAGAAGATGGCAAAAACAAAGACGTATGCCGGTGTTGTTTCGGATGACTCTTTGCCCAAGGTTTCGGGCGGGGGTGACTTGCAACGGCGCCTCCTGGAGGCCCAAAAAAAGGACCGGGGACTTCCATACAGGTAGAGGGAGGGTCGGTTGACCTAGCTTTTTGGACAGAAAGGCATGGTTTTAGGGCCTTCCGAGAACAAAGGAGGGGTGAGATCGTATGGACTCACCCCACACCGGGGAGGGACTGTAGGAATGTGGCCCGTCTCTATTGGAGGAGTAAGGAAGCAGCAGTTCCTTCTAGGAAGACTGTTGTGGAACTTCTTCTGGGGGCGGGGTTTGTCGCGAATGACATCTTTGCGCTCATACATCCCTATGGCACCGCTATGTTCGACGTCAGCTTTGTTAGGCCGGAGGGTTTGGAGCTTTTCTGGTCTAAATATGAGCTGATGAAGAACACCCCGGAGTGGCGAGGTTTTGCCGTCAAGGCCATCACCTGCCAATCGACTGTGAAGACAGTGACCGTTTTGACCTGTAATGAATCACTGTTTAGTGTAGACATCGTGACTTGGCTTAGTCGATATGGTAGGGTGGGGCAGTTCCCCGCCAAGGTGCTCGATGAGCATGGCATCTGGTCAGGTGCCTGGACCTTCAGCGTGGAGCTGTTTGATCGGGGCAATTCTGTTGCTCATATTCCCTCCTCTGCCTTCATAGGAAGGGATAGGATTATGGTGTTCTATAGGGGCCAGCCAAAGGTCTGTCACAAGTGCGGCCGTCCCACCCACTTCAGCGCACAATGCGATGTTCGCATGTGTGCGAAGTGTGGGGACACTGGTCATCTTGCCGCATCTTGTAGGCGGATCCGGTGCAACCTCTGTGGGAACCTAGGTCACCCGTTTAGTCGCTGTCCGCTTGCCTTCGCCAACAGGGTTCAGGGCCGGGCTCAAGATCAGGCAGGCACTAGACGCGAGGCTGGGTCTGTGGTTGGGGAGGAGCCTGCTGCCGGGACTGAATCAGTTGGTGAGGGGACAAGCACTGGAACTACTAGCGCTGGAAGAAGCAGGCAGGATCCGAAGAAGCCAAGGCCGTCCAAGATCAGGCGGCTAGAACAACGCCGCAAGGATAGGGAACAGGTGGCAGCTGACCCTTCAGCTGGTCTTTCGGCTGGTCTGGCTGAGGATCCCGGTTGTAGTGACCCGGGGTACAGTGACGATGGGGAACCAGAGGCCCAACCTGTGGAGGCTAACCCATCCGCCAACCCTGTCTCCTCGTACGGCGAAAGCTTGGACGAGGGTGGCAGAGCGTGGTTGGAGGGTAGGAGGAACAAGCGGAGTAAGAAGAAAAAGAAAGGAGAGGGTCGTAAGCCCTCTCTGGAGTGGGACCCATCTGTCCCACTCATCCTTGACCAGAGGCCTAAGGAAGGATCAACTGGGTCCCCTCTGGTGGAAGTCTCTAATCGGTACCGGGCCCTTGACAAGGATCCCCCAACTGCTTCAGCTGGGGGGGAGGAGGGTGTGGTGCCAGAAGGCGTGGGGGCCTCCTCGCAGGCTGCCGGGCCCTGTCCTTCGGGGGGGTAAATTACCTTCTGGAGGGGGGGCCAAGCCTGGAACCTTGGGCAAAAAGGATGGTATGGATGTCTCTGTATGTTTGAAAAGACAGAAGGAGTGTGATGGTTCAGATGAAAATGCTGATGGTGGTGGGGTGGGGAAAAAGAAGGTTATCTAACTCGATCATCAATGATGGCGGAACTCACCCCGTTGACACTGGCAAGCATTAACGTTGCCAGTATTAAGTCAGACGCAGCTCGTTTCCTGGCCTTTGATTTTTTCAGCCGTATTGAAGCTGATATTTTGTTTTTGCAAGAGACCTGGTTAACAAGTACAACTCTGCTGGCAAAAGCCAAGCGAGAATGGCGGCTAGGTCCGTCTTTCTGGTCTCTTGCGGTCGAACCACGTAGCGGGGTGGCGGTACTTTTTAAGACCGCCGAAAGAGTGGAATGCAGGAGGGTAATCGAGTTAGAAATGGGAAGGTGCTTGATTTTAGATGTCCTCATGGGGAGACAAGAATTGAGACTAATAAACATCTACGGCCCACAGAGTAAGTGTCTCCTCATGAGGATTAAGCCTTTTCTTTTTACCAGCCGGCAAGTGATCTTTGGAGGGGACTTCAACAATGTGACAAGGGCCTGTGATAGGGGAGGCTCCAAAGGTGGGCTGGATGCTGATAGTGTTGTGTTGTCTAGGATAGTTGAGGATACTCGTCTGGTGGATGCCCATTTACGGCATAAGCCAGACCACGTGGATTTCACCTTTCATCAGGGAAATCGTAGGTCTAGAATAGATAGGTTTTATTTAAAGGAGGAGGCTGTTTTCTCGGCTTTTGAAGCCGTGGAAGTGGAATTCTCCGACCACTGTTTGATTATTTTCTCTTTGAATGTTGCAGAGACTCCCTGTATGGGCAGAGGTATGTGGAAGCTGAATTCATCTCTCCTGGAAGAAGTGACAATAAGACAGTCCTTTGAGGATTTCCTTCAGAGCCTCCTGGTGGACCTCTGCAACAGTAAGTCGGAGTGGTGGGAGATATTCAAAAAAAGGACGGCGAGGTTTTTCCGTGAGCTTTCTAACCTCAGGAGCTGGGACAGATACTGTCTGTACCAGGAACTGAGGAAGAAACTTGAAAGACTGGTTTCGACGGGGGGTAGCCGTGAGGATATCTCTTGTGTGAAATCCTTGCTCAAGAGGCGTCAGTACGATAGATACGCCTCTTTGGTAGCTGAAAGGGATTTCGGGAAGTACCGCTCACCAGACCCCTTTGGAAACTGTAATATGGCAGTAAAAAGTAAATTTGTGGTAGGCCTGGTCGACAGTACAGGTTCCCTGAATAGGTCCAAATCAGGGATCCTGGAGGTCGTCAGGTCTTTCTACTCTCACCTCTTGGGTAGGAAAGAACTAAATCGGGACAGTTTTTCAGCTTTCTTGGCTGAAGCTATTCCCAAGGCAGGAATAGACCCCTCTCTTGATGTTTTGGCAGAACCTATCAGGCAAGAGGAAGTGGGACTGGCCATTGATGGGCTTAGGCCCCCAAAAATCGCCAGGTCCGGATGGCTTAACATCCGAGTGGTACAAGGCTTTCAAGGAACAATTAGTTCCTCTCTTGACCGAGGTGTTTAACAAGTGTCTTTCCTCGGGCACTCTGCCAAAGTCAATGAATAAGTCAGCCCTGATTATTCTGTCAAAGGGTAAAGATCCATCCCGCATTGAGAACTGGAGGCCCATGTCGCTTCTGAATGTGGACAGGAAGATTCTGGCAAAAATACTTTTCTGCAGATTGGTGAAGTTTGCACCGTGACTTCTTTCTGAGGCTCAGCACTGCTCTGTTTCCGGTCGGAGCCCTTTTAGCGCCGTTCTCGTGTCCGAGAAGCCGTAGAGCGGGGCAGGGCGGGCCTTTGGAAAGGGTTTCTGTTATCTTTGGACCAGGCGAAGGCTTTTGACCGGGTGAACCATGAGTACCTGTGGTCCGTTCTCTTGTGGTATGGGCTACCCGGGAGGTTTGTAGACTGGTTAAAAACTTTGTACAAAGGGGCGGAGAGTTTCCCGTTGATTAACGGTTGGTCGGGTCGACCTTTTGAGGTGGCTTCTGGTGTCTGCCAGGGATGTCCTTTAAGCCCTTTGCTGTATATGTTTGCGATTGATCCCTTCATTAGAAGGGTAGATCGTGGACCATTGGCGGGGGTGGCGATGAAACTAGCGGTGCGGGGGCCATCTGTGAAGGTGGTGGCGTACGCCAATGAAGTCTCCATTCTTGCCTCTTCGGAAGAGGAGGTGAGCTGGGTGATGTCGGAGGTGGACCACTATTCAGAGGTTTCTGGGTCTCAGATCAACCGGGACAAATGTGAGACTCTCTGGCTGGGGGAAGGGGATCCTGTCTTCGATCTCCAGGGCACTCTTCCAGAACCCCAGAAGTCTGTAAAGATCTTAGGCATCAATTTTGGCCAGGATGGAGATTATCATCAGCCAAATTGGGAGAGTAGACTAAAAGATGTCGCCCAAAAGGTGGACCGTTGGAAGGGATGGTCTTTATCCCTCAGGGAAAGGGTTCACCTGTGCAAAGCCTACCTGATTCCCGTGCTTTTGTATCTAAGCAGTGTTTGTGTTTTGCCAGGGTCTCTCTGGGGTACGGTCTACAGCCTCTTTTTCCAGATGTTGTGGGGAAACAGGCTGAACCTAATCAGGAGAGAGGTTACTTACCGCACAAGGAGACTAGGCGGGTTGGATATGGTCAACCCGGTGATATTCTTAACAAATACCTTTTTGAAAATTAATATTGCAAACCTCTGGAAAGAGAGGGCTCCTTTGTGGGTAATTTCCTGTAGGGAGTGGTTTCGGCCTTTCTTCCAGGCATGGGAGACAGGAGGGCGAGTGAAAGACCTACGTGCGTCACATGGATATATCCCGGCTTATGTTGCCCCGGTTCTGAGAATCCTGAGACGGTGGGGTCTGGGGAAGGGAGAGGTGGAGACCATGTCAAGGTTTTCCCTTGACAGGAAGGTTCTATCTTACCTTTTTCAGGCCCCACTGGCCTTGAGGGACTGCCCAAGTCAGGATCTGGAGGGTGGGCTGTCTTTGTTGACTTCAGAAAGGATCCCTAAGAAAGTTTGGGATGTGACTTGGCGCTGCTTCCATGGTAAGCTATATGTAAGGGACAATGTGAAGTGTAGAAACTCCGAGGAAAGGGGTTGTCCCCAGGAGGAGTGTGGTAGCCTGCTGGAAACCATGGACCACTTCTTACTTCATTGTCTCTTTAATATAGAGGTATACAAAAGGGTGGGAGCTTCCATCAGTTGGCCTAGTCTGGCCGCCCTGTCCTATGCAGAGTGGGCCTATGGGGCTTTCAAAGACCTTGGTGGGAGGGACCGTCGCACTTTATTCGTAGTTAGTGCAGTGGTTAGGCACCACATTTGGTGTGCACGGTGTCTAGTGTCAACGAAGAGTCACAAAATCCTCCCGGTGGAGACGGTATATAGGAACATCATGGGTGACCTTGTGAAGGTACGCTCTCTTGAGTACGAAAGGTGGGGGGACCCTAAGGCCTCTCGTCTGTGGAGGGGCTTCTGTTTTGGGGTTCCTTAGCTGAGTAGTACTCTTTTCCTGGTGGCGGGCTGATATAGCACACTTATAGGTTTTTGTTTTGTTTTGTAATAATTTAAGTATGGAAAGGCTTACGGGTACCGAACCATAGCTGGTTTAGGTGTAATAGTATTACGGTGTCTATATTGTATCTATAGTGTATTTATAGTGTATTATATAGGTATGTTTTGTATTATGTTAGTATTGTGATAATATATTATTATATTAGTATTATATTAGTATTGTTAAGTTTATAGTGGGGTTTAGTTAGGTTGGGAGGGGGGCTGGGAGGGAGGAGGGAGTGTATATATTTTTTCTTTTCTATTATATGTTATATACAAAAAATAAATAAAAATATATATATATATATATAATTATAAAAAAAAAGGGTGTTTTTGTTTGTTGCAAACTGACTGACCCCAGTCTGACTGGGGAAAGACTAGGACTTCTCAAAGCTCTGGGTTTATCCCCTTGGAACTTTGGGGGTTATCAGTTTGCATATTTGCTGTGGACTGGTGGTGGGTTAGTTAGATTTAGTTCTATAAGTTGTATATAATTTGTATATAGTCTGTGTATAGTTTATGTATATTGTGTATATATTTTATGGATTTTATATATACGTGTAAGATGCAAATATGTAAATATGTATAGTATAGGGTTATGAAAGTGCTTTAAGTGTGAATAGTATTGTAGGTTCTAGTGGGGTGGTGGACTGGTCGGGGTGGGTTTAGTAATGTGTTTTGTTTCTGTGTATAGATATTGTTATGGCCTTTTGTTATTTATTTATTTTTCAAATTAAAAGAGTCCATATATACAGAATAAGAGCAGATATTGAGAATTACACCCAGTGGACAGGACAAGGACAAGTGACTTGTTAACGAAGAAAATGTCACTTATTATACACATAGATAAATGTTCGTACTTGTGGTTTGTTACTCGTTCACTTTTAAATTGTTCCTTGTTATTACATATAAAGATGGGGGACAGATGCTTAGTCAAAAAGCATGTATGAGATCCTTAGCGAGTAGATGACTCCATATTACCGTATGCGAACAGATCTATTATCGAGGAGCGATAATTTTTTAACATGCTGAAAGATCACGATGGACGAGAAACAAGTGATTTGTCACTTATCTTTGAATCATTCATACTAATTACATCACGCAATTCTCGTTGTGGGTATTAAGCTGGCTGACATAAACAATGTGCTAATGTCAGCTGAACATAACTATATTAGTGCCATCTCACTGCCCGCCGCCGTTATTGAGAAAAGCAAACTTTCAGGCAGCTCGGTGGCTCAGTGGTTAGCACTGGTGCCTTGCAGCGCTGGGATCCTAGGTTCGAATCTGTCATGGTCTTACCTTCTTGCTGTTCTCCTTCGTTTGACATGTGCTGGCGGCCATCTTGGTTTCTGGGTTTCTTGTAGCCTCCCACCCTGCGGCTTCTCCTTCCCACTGGGAGGAGCTGGATGCCTAGCTCATATATATAGGAGGTCTGTGGCTTCAGTTCCTTGCTTGGTCCTCCTGTGTTCACATGCTTCTAAGACTGCTGCTGCTTCTGGTTCCTGATCCTGGCTTTGTCTGACTACCCTGCTGGTTCCTGATCCAGGCTTCGTCTGACTACCCTGCTGGTTCCTGATCCAGGCTTCGTCTGACTACCCTTCTGGTTCCTGACCTCTGGCTTCGCAAGACCCTGCTTCGGTTTAGCCATCCGTTTGGACTTTTGCCTCACAGCTTGATTTTCAATAAAGCCTTCTTATTTCCACTTATCTCTTGTTGTACGTCTGGTTCATGGTTCCATGACAGAATCTGGATGGAGTTTGTATGTTCTCCCTGTGTTTTGCGTGGGCTTCCTCCGGGTACTCCGGTTTCCTCCCACACTCCAAAGACATACTGATAGGGAACTTAGATTGTGAGCCCCATTGGGGACAGTTGAAAGCAAATGTCTGTAAAGCGCTGCGGAATAAAAATAAATATTAAGAAAATCTGTAGATTGGTCTTGGCTTCCACACCCATTATGCTCCTTCTGAAAATTTGCTTCCTCACTCTTTTTACATGCTCTCTTCAGCAGCAGCACCACCTCTGCCAACATTGTCACAATTGTTTAAAAAAAATTGTTGCTGCCGCACATATAATATGGAGGCTTTTATAATATGGGAGACCTGAACCCACTACACCTTTCAAAAGGTAGAGCTAAGACCTATAATGCCTCCCCATATGCCCAGGCCCCTCACACAGATTGTGCTTACCTTGCTGCCCAGCACCCATGTTGCTTTTGATGCCGACACGGCCGATGCATCTGCCGTCGTCCAGATGAAAACATCCGGTGTAGGGGGGGGGGGGGGGTGGGAGGAGGGGAGGCACAGTCAATAGTAGGCCATGACGGGAATGAGCCTCCCTAGCATCTAGGGTGACGCTAGGGAGGGTCGTTCCTGTCACGGCCTGCTATTGGCTATATAATTCAGGCAGACTGCCTCTGCAGATAAAAGTCTTCCGAAGTTTTTCTGCATTCAACATATCAGGATAATGCAGCATGCCGCCGGACTCCATTGGAATGCAGCGGGGATCCGGCTACTCTGCAGCATATATGTTGGTATTTGGCTGGATAAAACCATTGCATGCAAGAATTTTTGTCTGAATCCTGGCTAATATACTGAGGAGCATGCTGGATCACTGCCGCATTCCATTATAGTCAAAGGGGTCCGGCAGGCATGCGACATTATCTGGTTATGCTGGATCCAGAGAGCTCCCGAAACAGCCTGCTGGAATTCTATGACACATGTAAAAGTAGCCTAAGTAGCTAAGTATTTTCCATTTATATATTTTTTCTTTGTAAACTCCACATTCTGCATTATTCTGTTAACTGTTATTGATTACTGGGAATACAGGATTTGTGGGCAAGCTGCCTCTAAAATATCTCCGAATACTAAACATGAAGGAATGTAACAAATTAACATAGGATTAAAAAAACTACAAAGAAAAATAAATTGATAACTATATGCTTGCTCTTTAATTACTGTAACATTTAGACGAGCAAGTGCAGCCTGATTTCTGCAATTTTGGGAACTGGTATTGTGGTGGTGGAACCTGTTGTTCCTGTCAAAGGTCTCCTCCTCCATTCCAATAACTCTCCTTATAAAAGGTGTCACACAGCGTTTCAGCTACTGCATCCTACCAGTTTAGACTGTTGCTTGGAGATTGCTGGGTCAGTAATGATAGCACAGTCCCAGTAACCTACGGTGGAAGGTGTAGAACTGGAACCTACGAAGTCTAAAGTCAGCCGAGGACCTGCCACCATGGGTGTTCTACCCTTTGTGGTTCTATCTGCGGTCTGCTTGCTTAGCACAGGAGCTGCTGAACATACAGGTAAATATAATTTATTTCACTAAAGATTATGGGCTAAAGTCTGTTTGGTAGAGAGATCCAATTTCCAGTGATGCATTGAAATATACCGTAACCAGCCATGATCGTCATTAAATGTACTTGAAGGCAAACTGTTCTTTTTTTCCATTCAATTGAAAGATGTTCCAAAGCAATGCAAGGGAACAAGAAATCATTCCCATCACAGCAAAAAAAGTTCTTGTTTTCTGTCCATGGAAATTATGGGAACGTTGAACCGATCAGGCTTTAGATGCTTTTGCTGTGACTAATATTGATATTGGACCGAACTGGACAGCCACAACTAAATGGGTGCTTGTGTGCCTGGGCAAGAAATAATGGCAGCTCCTTCATTCAGATAGTTGGGGAGGGTGCAATTACTCAGACCCAAATTGATTACATAATGATGATGTGGAAAAAGTACAGAGGAGAGTGACTAAATTGATAAGGTCCATTGAGGGTCTTAGTTATGAAGAAAGATTAAAAAAATTAAATGTATTTAGTCTTCAGAAGAGACGTCTAAGAGGAGACATGATTAACCTATACAAATATCTAAATGAGCCATACATAAAATATGGTGAAAAACTGTTCCATGTAAAATGCCCTCAAAAGACAAGGGGGCACTGCCTCCGACTGGAGAAGAAAAAGTTTAGTCTCCAGAAGCGTCAAAGCTTCTTTACTGTAAGAACTGTGAATCTGTGGAATAGACTTCCTCAGAACGTGGTCACAGCAGGAACTGTGGACAGTTTTAAAAAGGGTTTAAATTAATTTAAATAAAAGTAAATGACATTAATGCTTATGAAAACTAGAAATCTGAGTCTCACTTCCTTCTGGGATTTGCGTCACCACCTATCCCTTGGTTGAACTTGATGGACGTTTGTCCTTTTTCAACCATATTATCTATGTAACTATGTTCCCTGGGGATAAACTATCAATATTACAATTTCATAAAACCCATTTGAAAGGGCTTTCCCCTGTTAACATGTGAAGGCAACACTCCTAGTCACTCCCATTCTTATTAGAGGGGGTTCCAGGGGGTGCATAATGCTTTTTTGGCAATGAGATAGATAGATAGATAGATAGATAGATAGATAGATAGATAGATAGATAGATTTGAAAAATGGTCTGATTTGTTTTCTAGTAACAATGCTGCTCTTGTCATGGGTCATGTCTTGTATTGTAACTCCTACACATTCAAGTGAATAATACTAAGGACAAGAGTGGCCTTGTTGCTAGGATAAAAAACAATCATCTTTTCTCATCTTGGACAACTCTTTTAAGTGATAAATGTGATACAACATGTGATACAGGGTAGCAATATTCACAGTTTGTGAATTCATATCAGTCATTGTTCAGTATTATCGGGGGGCAGACTAGGAAATTAAAGTGTCCCCTGAAAAAAAGAAAAGTGGCCCCATGCTGATGCGGGTCCAAATTGAAAGAAGGTGGGGCAATACAAGTAGGCGAAGTCAGGAATACCATAACGCAAAATAATTTCCTGTTTGAACTATATACCACAGTGCATAACAATATATTGCCCCAAAACCATCCCTGGTGGCCATACATTTCTGCTATTTATTGTCCTCCTCCTTCAGTTGTCTCTAAGATATGAAGCAGGAGGCTTAGGAGATAAGGTGTAAGCCACAGCAGTTAAATTCAGGAGGGCATGTGTGGTTGTTGTCCAGGTACATGAGAACCTTGGGTGGCCCCCTGGGCATCGGTCCACCAGGAAATTTCCCTGTAGGCTCTATGGCCAATCCACCCCTGAGTATTATGTAGTGTGCATAAAGGGAGTTGACAACCTGCCATATTATTTATACAAGCATGTTGATCTAAAAGATAATTTTCTCCAAAAAGAGACCACAGTAAGACCCTTGTGTACATAGATTGGCGGTAATGTAATTGAATGTCTCAGGACCCCTTTTTTCATGATCAGTGGGTGTTCCAGCAGTCAGACCCCAGCACTCTGATATTTATTACCTATCCTGTAGATAGGCAATAGGTCATTATGGTAGGACAACCCTTTTAAATATACTGTAGATTATGTGCAATCTGAGGAGGTTACGATTTGGTACATTTCATGCCAGACATTTATGCTTAAAGGGGTTAAAGGGGTTTTCTCACTTATTATGCAGTTAA
This sequence comes from Bufo gargarizans, assembly GCF_014858855.1. Lineage (NCBI taxonomy): Eukaryota > Metazoa > Chordata > Amphibia > Anura > Bufonidae > Bufo > Bufo gargarizans. Next base: position 565,768,271 of record NC_058081.1, on the reverse strand, counting down.
TACAATGCACTTAGTAATGTATTGTGATTCTCCATACTGCCTCCTTTCCATCACATTATATACAGCACGTATCCGTGGTTATTAACACCGTGTAATCCAGCAGTGGTGGCTGTGCTTACACACTATAGGAAAACGCTGGAAGTGCGCATAGGCCAACACCTTTACCTATAGTGTGCAAGCACGGCCACCACTGCTGGATTACACCATGGTGGTAATAACCACGGATACATGCTGTGTATAATGTGATCGAAAGGAGGCAATATGGACAATCACAATACATTGTAGTAAGTGTCTGGTATTAACTTTCTCTACATGATAAATGCCAATTGCTGGTGTGGGACAACCCCTTTAACCCCTTTAAGTGTGTTACACTTAATAGTGTTAGGCATAAATGTCTTGGTGTGGGCATTGCTTGTTTCCTATGTGTGATTGGTGTGTGCTATATATGATCTATGTATCAGAGATGTATGTGCAGCATGTGCCATATGCATCAGTGGCATGTGACCCATGTATAAGTGTCTTGTGTGCCACATGTGTCCGATGAGTGATTGGTGTGCGCTGCATGTGTCTTGTTTCTGACTGACTTAAGTGCAGGATATCCGTATACGTGTAAATTCTGCCACATGTATGTTTGTGCATTTTACTGTGAATATCTGCCATCATACTTCATCTTTAATATTTCTGTTATCACTGTTATTGCTCATGAACACGACCGTTTGATGTTTTGCAGTCTGCAAATTGCGGATCCGCAAAAGATAGATACCGGGTGTGTGCATTCCACATTATATATAACAGAACAGCCGGCCTCTAATAGAACACTCCTATCCTTGTCTGTAATGTGGTCAATAATAGGACATGTTCTATCATTTTGCCGAACGGCCATGCGGACATACAGACACAGAATGCACACTGAGTCATTTATTTATTTTTTTACTGCCCAATTGAAGTGAAGGGAACGGTAGAGACATGGAAAAAATAAGTTTGTGTGCAGGAGCACTAAGGTGGGCCCCCAGAATCAGTTACGCTGGTGGGCCCTAAGTACCCCAGTCCGACACTGCTCAGACCGCTTTCACACAGTGTTTGATCAGTGATTTCTATAAGTGATTGGGAGCCAAAAACTGGTGCAAGCAAAAAACACAGATCAAGTGCAAATCTTTCCATTATACCTTATGTCTGTGTAGCCTCCTCCTGATTTTGGCTCACAATCACTAATGGAAATCACGGATCAAACGCTGACCAAACACTGATTTTTTGAAAGTGGCATTACTTTGCTGTTTGGTCAAAGGGATTGACAATGTCCACTTTAAAAAAAAAAAAGGGTCTTGGTAGAAAAATAATTAGTTTACTCTGCGCTTATGGGGATAACCCTGCTCTATCTATGTGTGTTCTCTAGGTATATTTAAACTCTTGACCATAAAAAGTTAAATGGCATTCCTCTAAAGATATCTTCCTCTTTGTGTTATTTGAGTCTTCTCAACCATATACTAGAGATTACTTCCCTTGAGAAATCTGACCATGCTGGATCTACAGTGGCGTGTTGTATTGTCACATTATATGTGGCCCCTTATCGTCACCTGCTGAACCTGTACATATACGCACTTAGAGGAGCAGGGATTAAATTCACCTACCTGCTGCATTCTTGTTCTACTTCATTCTTGTACTAAAGATGATTGCATTTGCTTTAGGCTCCGTTACCATTGTGTTTGAGCTGTCCTCGAAGGTGTTTGTACATTGAAAGTATTTCATGATGTATACCTCTATGGGCATACAGTTGCCTATGCTACCCATAGTAAACAAGTATATAAGGTCGTCAGTTACTGTATTCCTTACAGAAAATAAAGCTTTAGCAATGTAACCCTCATGTAAGCCTAAATGAAACCCTTTTGACGTGTTGAGTCAATGGGAGGCCGATGAATAAGCTTCTAATGCATATGAACAGACATTTATTAGATTTTTAGTTTATCATGTTTGTTTCATTATCAGTACCATGAATTAGTTAAATCTGTTGAATTTGGTTCTGTCATGCTAGACTAGGACTTGTAAGAATTAGCTGTCTGCATCTCTGCAACAGTTTCCATAATACCTGCTTGATTATATCGGCATGAATAGGAAAAGTCTTCTTTCAGAGGCCAAAAACCCTATAGACCCAGTGTCCTCCACAGTGGAGCTTTAGCTATAATCCTGTGAAGACAATTCTCTGTGAGCTCCAGTAAATGCATTAGCAGCACAATTTCCTATTCTGCCTTGGAGGATGGAACACACACACCATAAATGTTATGCCACAAGCAATTACATAATCTTACAAGAGGAAGTTTGGATTTGGATACAAATTTGTTCCCAAATTGCTGCAGGTTTTGCTGTTTGGGTGAAACCTGCGGCAATTACACGGCAAATCTGCTTGTAAGACATGTTGTTTTTGTGGCATAAAATTACCCTATGTGTGAATCCACCTTAAGTGGTGTTAAATTGGAGTCCAAGCTGTTTAGCTCATGGAAGGTTGTCTAGATTGGATACAGTTGTAGCACACTCTCAGTCATGAGAAGTATTAGTTCTATGGGATTTACACAGAGTAATGTAAGAAAAAACATTCAATTCTCTTATAACAAGAAGAGATTTTGAAAATGGAAACACAAAGTATATTACCGACCGCCCCAGAAAATGGTATTATACATTGGTTTTAGCTTATAATAAGCATGAAAATCCCTTTAAGGTATTGGCAGAAATATACCCACTCACTGACTACTACCTAATATATGTGGCTATAAAGCTGCATACAAAATACAAGTACCCAAGTCCTACTGACGTGATACTAATCAGTTGCTTCACAGACAAAATGTATATTTGGCCCCAAGCAAAGAAAACCTTGGGGGTTATTATAGTTAGGGTCATCAGTTATTCATTTTAGGCTACTTTGGATGGAGATCCTTCAGGGGTCCAGACCTTTCAATGTAGACAAATGGCATTGTCATCTAATATAACCTTGAAGTCGGTCTCAGATGCTGACGTTTAGGCTGCTTTCACACTAGCGTTCGTTGGTCCGCTCGTGAGCTCCGTTTGAAGGAGCTCACGAGCGGACCCGAACGCCTCCGTCCAGCCCTGATGCAGTCTGAATGGATGCGGATCCGCTCAGACTGCATCAGTCTGGCGGCGTTCAGCCTCCACTCCGCTCGCCTCCGCACGGACAGGCGGACAGCTGAACGCTGCTTGCAGCGTTCGGGTGTCCGCCTGGCCGTGCGGAGGCGTGCGGATCCGTTCAGACTTACAATGTAAGTCAATGGGAACGGATCCGCTTGAAGATGTCACCATATGGCTCAATCTTCAAGCGGATCCGTCCCCCATTGACTTTACATTGAAAGTCTGAACGGATCCGCGCAGGCTACTTGCGCACTTGCGAATTTTTTTAAAGTTATTAATGCAGACGGATCCGTACTGAACGGAGCCTCCGTCTGCATTAATATGATCGGATCCGTTCAGAACGGATCCGATCAAGCGCAAGTGTGAAAGTAGCCTTAGCTGGAGATAGCACCTTCTAGACATCCCTGGAATTCTTACTTACCTGGTGCTTCTTGTGGAAAAGTAGTTTCTCCATACAGCTAAGGCCTCTTTCACACTACCGTTTTTTTTTTCCGTTTTGCGGTCCGTTTTTTGAGTTCCGTATACGGTCCGTATACGGAACCATTCATTTCAATGGTTCCGCAAAAAAAACGGAATGTGTTCCGTATGCATTCTGTTTCCGTATTTCCGTTTTGCCGTTCCATTGAAAGATAGAACATGTCCTATATTTGGCCGCAAATCACGGTCCGTGGCTCCATTCAAGTCAATGGGTCCGCAAAAAAAACGGAACACATACGGAAATGTATCCGTATGTCTTCCGTATCCGTTCCGTTTTTTGCGGAACCATCTATTGAAAATGTTATGCCCAGCCCAATTTTTTCTATGTAATTACTGTATACTGTATATGCCATACGGAAAAACGGAACGGAACAACGGAACGGAAACGGAACCACAACGGGAGCAAAAAACGGAACAAAGGATCCGTGAAAAACGGACCGCAAAACACTGAAATGGACATACTGTAGTGTGAAAGAGGCCTAAACCAGTGCAGTCAAAATTGCCAAGCCTGGGTTATCTCCCCTTTCTAGTCTCTGACATGAACAATTTTAAGAAAGGCTTTGAAGATCAAATCTTCGAACAGTTTTTGGTTCGAGAATAAAGATAATCTACATCAGTATAATGAGTAATTATGTGAGGAAGATTTTTGCTATATATACCATCTATGACCCCCATACAGCTATATTTCATTACTTGAAGCCTCTACAATGACAATTAAACTTTATAAAAAATACTTTCTTTTGTTCTTTTAAACAGCATTTTCTAAATGGTTTCTTCCTAACAAATGCAGACCGAGTATTAAATTGATCCTATAAAGCAACTTTTCATAACATACTTTATTTGAGTGGTGTCACCAAATCTCTACAAGACATCTTAAAAGGAGTCTGTCACCATGATATTGGACTATTGTCTGAAGAAATACATGAGTAGTAGTACAGAAAAGGGGTCTAGATCAATACATTGACAGGACTGCCATGCGTGCTCATAGGAGTCCTCTGCATTATGTTAGCACAGCAGTCTGGACTGTAATCTCAGCTCTCTGAGCGCTGACAGTGGGAGAATGGGGGCAGTAGGAAAGTAGAAAATTGCAATCTGGACTCCTTATGTGCAGAATTACCCATGCATTACTGCAGATAGTAGTCCACAATTCTTATAAGATATACATTTCAATAATGAATTGAGATGATTCATCTGGGCTGCCACATTACATTTTATTAGTAAAATAAATTCCATCTACTCAAAGGATCATTCATTATTCACCTGCTGCATTTCCAGAGATAACTGTGGAAGTCTTTAATACATGGTGGATCATTCTCATACATCAGGGCAGGGTGCCCGTCACTGGCATAATTACACTTATACAAAATAAATAGGACCCATTTAATATGAGGCAGCATGCAAAAATGTACCCATTCATTTTACCAGCCAAAAGATAGTCTTCTGACATTCCACCATTCATCCAACAGAGGTCCTCACATGTTGTCACTGTGCATGAGAAGGGGTATGATAGCCTTTCTCCCCAAAACATCCTCCATTATTTATCTACCAAATATAATGAATTACAAGATGAAGGATGGAAGGTGAGGAATGTAGCCCAGGGGCCTGGCCCTTCAGAGTGTATGGAGTTCAGATACTTAAGTGGCAGCCCTGTGAAGATACCTTCACTAAATCCTGAGGCTCCTTTTCATTTGGGTGCATTATGACCTGACATTTCTACGCATTACTGAATAACTTCATTGTATTCCCCCTTAACATAACAGAGTGCGTGTTTGCAGAGTTGCTATAACTAGAAATGTTGTACTTTGAGCAACATTTCACAAAAAAACAATAGGACAGTTATGATGGGTGAAGGGTGGGGGACTCCCATCAGCTCTGTGCCTTACGTAAACATCACATTTGTCATACTATTGAAAAACCAAAAGAACACAAGTAATGCATTTCTGTATCTTGCTTTGTAGTTCTGTCTTTTTATCTAAAGCACATTTGGGGTCAGTTATCAAACTGGTGTAAAGTAGAACTGGCTTAGTTGCCCATAGCAACAAATCAGATTCCACCTTTTATTCTTGACAGCTCATTTGGAAAATTAAAGGTGGAATCTGATTGGTTGCTATGGGCAACTAATCCAGTTTTAAATTACACCAGTTTGATAAATTACCCCAATTATTCTTGTAATTGTATGATAAATTGCTCATTTTAGTGTGTCCATACTCAGTCTGTAGCCTGTGGGCACAAGAACTTCTACAAGTTGACAAAAGGCTGTACAAATGCTCAAGTGCGATATTAGGGCCCTTTTACCATTACCTACCATTGGGTAGCAGAGTGAGCAATGGATGGGGTAAGGAGATTAATGCAGCAATGATTGGTGATGTATGATCCTACACTCATTCATCTGCATCAGCAGCAAACCCATGTCTACATAGGGTCAGGCCCGGCGCTATAATAAGGCAGACCAAGCGGCTGCCTTAGGGTGCAGAGACAGGGGGGCAGAAAAATGTAACTTTTATTTTTATAAATCACTTGTACTGATGGCCGCCTGGCCTCTGTGAGCAGTTAGCCCCCTGTATATATAATATATATACATTTGCCCCCTGTATATATATACATTTCCCACCCCCTGTATATATTCCATTTTGCCCCCTGTATATATATCCATTTGCCCGCTCTGTGTATATTCCATTTTGCCCCTGTATATATTCCATTTTGCCCCCTCTGTATATATTTAATTTTGCCCCCTGTATATATATATATCCATGGGATGCTGGTGTTAGGGGAGTTCTGGGGGGGGGGGGGGATTAAGATGTAGCTTCGCTTCTGTTGGCAAAAATCCTTGCACCGGCCCTGCATAGGGTAATGTGCTGCTGATAAACAAGCATTTATTCACTTGTTGGGTGATTGGCAGCACCCGTACACAGGTCAATTATCCTGTTTCTCAGCCCATGTAAAAGGGCCCTTAGGGCTTGATCACACAACCAAGCTGTGTTTTGCGGTCCGCAAATTGCGCATCCGCAAAACACGGATGCCGCCCGTGTGCCTTCCGCAGTTTCCGGAATGGAAGGGACAGCCCATTATAGAAATGCCTATTCTTGCGGGGCCACGGAACGGAGCAATGGATGCGGACAGCACACGGAGTGCTGTCCGTATCTTTTGCGGCCCCATTGAAGTAAACGGGTGCGCACCCAAGCCGCAAAAAATGCGCCTCGGATGCGGAACAAAACCACGGTCGCGTGAGTGAGCCCTTAGTCTGATGTCAATACCTGCAGTAATTAATTGCTACAACTCTGTGGATGAGTAAGGGCTGGAGGCTGGTAGAGCATGCATCTTTGGTACTCGGTACCAGAAAGGCACCAATATGCCACACCACTTCGGACAGGTTATGAAGATACAGAGCTAGACCAGCAAACTAAACCTTTTCTCCAGGTGAAGGTAAGCCTAGCTTTCCTCTGCCTCTCTGTATACCTTATACGAGCATACAGATGTCATAAAGAGTGTTCCTTGCTCAGGACTCCCCTTTGTTAGGCAGAGTAGACAGCAAATGATAATTCACTATCAATATGAAGGATTCAGTACAATCAAGTATCAGACGATTATCCTTTCATTTGTATGGATGATTTAATACAGCAAAGATCCGGCTGGTGGTGATCAGTTAATAAAACTACATGCATCCTGTAGAAATACTAGATAGTTTCCAAATAAATGGTACACTGGGATTTTCTTTTTCAATGTATCTTCCAATGATATCTCAATAAAAACTTACTTTCATCAACAGGAAATTGCTACTATGAAGGGAGGACATACAAACATGGCGACACGGTGACCCAAGACTGCTACATCTGGTAAGTAACATAATTTGCTAAAATAACAAAAAATCCCCTGAAAGAAGACTTTACATATTTTTTTACTATTAAGATAGCATTTTTTTTAATGATGTGAGCTAAGTTTTAAGATCTTAACCTATTTTATTTTTATCTGTAGTGAGTGTGTCAAAGGAGAAATCAAAGACTGTCTGTTCACTGTGAATTGCGCTGGTAAGCTCATGTTGTGTGTTATTATATTCTTATGGTGTGAATGACGTAACCAGAAACTTTTGACATTATATACAGCAGAGATGCGCAACCTGCGGCCTGGGGGTTACATGCGGCCCTTAATATCATTCTGTGCGGCCTCCAACCATCTGGTGACAGACATGTATGCCTATATCTTGTGGCTGTTGTTATGTTTCTTTCATGTATTCTCCCATTAGATGGGAATCCTGGAAGTGTAACCAGACATTTATGGTGCATACTGTATGTACAATACCCCATAAATACAGTATTTCAGTTCGTAATTATTTTTGGCCCTTGGGATTTCTTCACTTAGACAATGTGGACCTCAACCAGAAAAGGTTGTGCACTCCTGATATACAGTGATCCTTCAAGATACAATGGCCTCAGGATACAATATTTTCAACATACAATGGTCTTTTCTGTCCCATTGTAAGTTGAAACTAGACCCAACATACAATGTCTTATACTCAGATCCAACCAATCAAGGCCACTTCTGGTAAAATAGCTGTGTTAGTTGCTAGTTATCAGCTATTCCTGAGTGTTATATAGGACTTTATCTATCTCAGATCCAGTCCAGTGCTTGACCTCACCTGTCTGTGAATCAGTCCCACAGCACATACTGGGAGGAAAGCACCCCCCCCCCCCCTCAGACCTTTTACTGTGTTACAATATGTATATCCTGTACAATTTATCAGACGCCATCACTAATCTATACATATATGTATTGAAGTTCCAGCAGACAAGAAAGTTACCTTGAATGAAGAAAGCATTAATTATAATGATGAACCAGATGTCTTTGGAAGCAGCGACCAGGCAGCCCCAAAACGTCTAAAGCGTTCCAATGACATGTCTGGGAAATCAAATGGCTCTGGTAAGTTAACTCTATGAAATGTTTTTGAAATGTATTGCTTTCTCCATTAGCCTATGACCCTTGCCAATATGGAACATCTAGACCTAGCTTGACCATGCCTATTATCTTAAAGTGAAATAATGAATCAAAGTGATATGTACAATATTTCAATTTTTTTGCGAATTCCAAAACCTTACCTAATCCTTCTACTAGGAGGAATGATGAGTGTGCAAAATGGAAAAAACATGATGGGAGGCAAAACTGAAGTAAAGGTTGCTGGTGGAAAATCTGTACTTCAGAATTAATCAAATGAGGACACCGTGCATATCTACATATATTCAACAGAGGTCCTAGCAGATCTCAGCAGATCTCCTAGTGGGGTCTCTGGTTGTTAAAGGAGTTGTCCCAAAAATATCACAAGGAGAACATAAGTTATAGAGTGCTCATGAATGATCCATTTCCTATAGAGCCTCCACAGGGAAAGTGTACCATTACAAGGTGCTTGTAGAAATCATTAGGTTGTCCTATGCTCTTTTTAGCAACCCCCCTCTATTAATTCAGAATATATATTAAACCAGGAATACTGTCTAGTATGGTTGATTCTGTTGATTAATATGATCCCTGTCTTGTGAAAATGGATTGCGGTGTTCACGAAAATAAGATATTTACAAGTGTGGGCCACGTCTCTCGGTGTAATTAAACTTGTTTGTTGCATAAACGATGGAAGTCTTTTTTCTTGGGAATTCCACAATCCATTTTCACAAGACAGGTATCATTTTAATTAGCAGGATTAACCCTACAAGTTAGCATGCTGACTCCCTTGCATTCCACAGCTGCTGGAGGGCACCTAGGGGGATGATCCATAGAACAAACGACAATCAAGGTGGTCCCACAGGTGACCAATTAGGTTCAAGGCTGGGAATTAGGGGTCAGGGTAGTACTTGGAAGTCTTGGTTGAGGTCTTCCAACCAATCTATACCCATGTGACATGTTGCATTGTCTTTCTGGAAGATCTCATCTGCCCCAGGGAAGAAAATTATCATGTATGGGTGTGCATGATCTGCAATGATGGATTCTTACACAAATTGGTTGAGAGTGCCTTCCACATGGATGACTGGGCCCAGAGAATGCCACAAAAACATTTCCCAGACCATAACGCTGCCACCACCAGCTTGTGTTCTTCCAGCAATGTTTGCTGGGCATTTGTTCTCTGATGTTTCTTGCCTGACATCCAGAATGTTCCAATAGAGTATTTGAAAAAGGGATTTCGAAACAACATAACCCTTTAAGCAATTTTCTAAGCATATACAGCTCACTGATGAGCAAAACACTCAAGTAGTTTTCCTTCAATAAGCATAGAAAACATTATTATTATTATTATTATTTTTACTAATGTGGCGTTGCTGGTATTATTAACATTCAAACTGGTGAAATTGCAGATGCAAGTGAAGAGAAGAGGATTCAAGATGAGCTTAGAAAGATATCAGAGGAAAGGCCAAAGGAGACAAGTAAGTGTCGTATAATATACAAAGAACACCTCTTTCTCTGGAGGACCTGGTACATCCTTGCTTTCCAGGAATAGTTCATTGGGGATCTATGTATTACTTTATTCCTCCTGTGGTGGTACTGATGAATACTTGCTGCTCACCTTATTCATTTGCTCGAGTAGGAGCTGTCGCGGCCATCTTGATTGAAGACACCTTTTAGCAGTGAGACTGGTGACATCACTGGCACTAATGGGTGGTCTTTAGAATTGCCCTATCCTGTAAAACAGCCTAGGGCATTCCTAAAAACCACCCATTAGTGCAGTAAGTCTCCTCCTAGCATACCCACATGAAGCCCAATACATCAGAAAAAGCCCTTGCCCTGTGCAATTTTATTTTTTGGGGGATTGTTCAATTTAATTAAACCAGCATATAGGTGATCAGTACACCAATACACAGGTTAGGGCATCAGTTTTCCTGCAAGTGTTAATGTGAAATTGAGCATCAGACCTCCATCTGTTTCTGTTTATTCTTTATCCACTCAGTTGCAATTTATTTATATTTTTGGGGGGACTGTTCAATTTAATTAAGCCAGCATATAGGTGATCCATACAACAATATATAGGCTATGGCAACAACTTAGCTGTGAGCCTTAACGTGAAATTGAGTATCAGGCCTGGTGCTTAATTATCTGTTTATGTTTATTTAATATCCACACAGTTATAATGTTAGTTTCTTTGGAGACTGTTCAATTTAAATAAACCAGCATATACAGTAGGTGATCAGTACAACAATACACAGGCTAGAGCAACAGTTTACCTGTGAGTGATAACGTTAAATTGAGCATCAGGCCTGGCCCTTAATAATCAGTTTTCATTTATTTTATATCCACACAGTTGGAATTTTATTTTTTGGGGGTTGTTCAATTAAACCAGAATATAGGTGATCAGTAGAACAAAACACTGGGTATCGCACAAAATTATCTGTGAGTGATAACGAATTTTGTCCTGAATCCGTTTCCATTTATTTCTGTCTCTACACATTTCCAATCTGATATTTTTTTGAGTTGTTGATTATATTCAAACTAGCATAAAAGTGTTTACTTCACCTATACACAGGGTAGTGCCTAATATTGTCTAAGAGGCCCAAATATATTAAGGCTATGGAAGGGTTCCAAACGAAGGACCCAGAGACAGAATGTGGGTAGTAGTAGCACCAGCTATATGGCCAAGGGTGGTAGTAGTAGTAGTAGAAATAGGCCGCAGTTGTCCCTGCTGGCTTTGGAAAGCTGCAACATTTGTGTTGAGGAGAAAGAGGATGAGATTGTGGATTGGATGTATCACTCCTCCTCTGATTCGCAGCAAGATAATGTGGAGGTGACTTTGGAGTCCAACACTGTTCCATGGACCCAGGGGTCACAGTGTTCCTTTTGCAGCCATAGAGAAGGCTTTCAGTGGAGCCCTCACAGTCTTCACTTCCTTCCTGACTAAGACTGAGCCGAACCATGTGTCATCGGGTGCTATATAGCACCCGATGATGCATTCCGACCACCCAATCACTGTAATGCCAGTAACCAACATGGCTATGGCATTACAGTGAGTGCCAGTACTTCCCTGCACATTTATTGGCTGCATAGCAGCCAACAAACATGCAGGGAGGAGACTCGAGCATCGCCCTCGAGCTCTCGGGGTGTTCGGCCGAATCCCGCAATGTTCCGAGCATCGCGATGCTCGAGTCAAAATTATGTTCTGCCGAGCATGCTCACTCAACACTATGCAACAGTCATTTTAATAATAATTAGCATGGAAATATATTTTTACCATTGAATCTATTTTCATTTACCTTTCAAAGAAGATAATGAAAAGTCATCATTTGAAGACATAGACTTGGACATGGGCATTGTTACCATTAATAGTCCCGACTTTACAATAGAGCCGATGATTATTCCTCAGACTGCAAGTTTATTGTTTCAAAGTTATAAAGCAAGGGTGACAGAAGGAGCGGAGAGTAAGTTTATACTCTAAACTGACATTGTTTCTAACCATCATCAGTTATAGAATGTAGGATCTGTCCCTATTTATGTATTTTTATCCTATTGATATTAAGTATTATAAAGTGAGTCTAATATTACACTAAAAACAAGGAATAAAGTTGTTGTCGTACTTTTGCTATGTTCTTAAGCAGAGAAACCACAGCCCACTGAGCCAGTGAATCCATATGAGCCAAAACCGTAGTTCAAACTGTAATGCCTGTAAACCAAGTAAGCCCAACTGAGTCAGCTCAACCTGAGGAACCAGCCATTCTCTGTCATTGCACCTGCTACTTACAAAAAAATGTGCTTAGTGACGAAGTTATTTGCCTCGAAGCAAATGTTTTTATCAAATTCGGCGAAGCAGCCAAATTAAATTTTTAAGAACTTCATTCATCTCTAATTATTATCAATATGAGAATATATTTTTACCCTTAAACCTATTTTGCTTTGCCTTTAAAAGAAGAAAATGAAAAGTCTTTATATGAAGAATTAGACTTAGACATTGACATTTTTCCCTTTTATAGTCCTGATTATCTCTCAGACTGCAAGTTTATTAAGTCACAGAGCAAGGATGACCAAAAGAGTAGGGAGTAATGATGGATTTACAGTGCCCAGTTGTCGAGGAGTTTATAGGTAATAAACATAGTACATAAGGCCGAAAAAAGACATTTGTCCATCCAGTTCGGCCTGTCATCCTGCAAGTTGATCCAGAGAAAGGCCAAAAAAAACTGTGAGGTAGAAGCCAATTTTCCTCACTTTAGGGGAATAAAAAATTCCTTCCCGACTCCAATCAGGCAATAACTCCCTGGATCAACGATCCCTCTCTAGTAGCTATATTCTGTAATATTATTACACTCCAGAAATACATCCAGGCCCCTCTTGAATTCCTTTATTGTACTCACCATCACCACCTCCTTAGGCAGAGGGTTCCATAGTCTCACTGCTCTTACCGTAAAGAATCCTTTTCTATGTTTGTGTACAAACCTTCTTTCCTCCAGATGCAGAGGATGTCCCCTCGTCACAGTCCTGGGGATAAATAGATGATGGGATAAATCTCTGTACTGACCCCTGATATATTTATACATAGTAATTAGATCTCCCCTCAGTCGTCTTTTTTCTAGAGTTAATAACCCTAATTTTGATAATCTTTCAGGGTACTGTAGTTGCTCCATTCCAGTTATTACTTTAGTTGTCCTCCTCTGGACCCTCTCCAGCTCTGCTATGTCTGCCTTGTTCACTGGAGCCCAGAACTGTACACAGTACTCCATGTGTGTTCTGACTAATGATTTGTAAAGTGGTAGGACTATGTTCTCATCATGGGCATCTATGCCCCTTTTGATGCAACCCATTATCTTATTGGCCTTGGCAGCAGCTGCCTGACACTGTTTTTTGCAGCTTAGTTTGCTGTTTATTAAAATTCCTAGATCCTTTTCCATGTCAGTGTTACCGAGTGTTTTACCATTTAGTATGTACGGGTGACTTGCATTATTCCTTCCCATGTGCATAACTTTACATTTGTCAGTGTTAAACCTCATCTGCCACTTATCTGCCCAAGCCTGCAATCTATCCAGATCCCTCTGTAGTAGTATACTGTCTTCTTCAGTGTTAATTACTTTACACAGTTTAGTGTCATCTGTGAAAATTGATATTTTACTGTGCAAGCCTTCTACAAGATCATTAATAAATATATTGAAGAGAATAGGGCCCAATACTGACCCCTGAGGTACTCCACTAGTGACAGTGACCCAATCTGAGTATGTACCGTTAATAACCACCCTCTGTTTTCTATCATTGAGCCTTGTTACTTACCCACTTACAGACGTTTTCTCCCAGTCCGAGCATTCTTATTTTATATACTAACCTTTTATATGCTACAGTGTCAAATTCTTTGGAGAAGTCCAGATACACAACATCCATTGATTTGCCGCTGTCAAGTCTAGAACTTAGCTCCTCATAGAAACTGATTAAATTAGTTTGACATGACCGATCCCTCACGAAGCCTTGCTGATATGGCATTTTTTGCTTATTTCCGTTAAGATGCTCTAACATAGCATCTCTCAGAAAACCTTCAAACAGTTTACCCACAACAGATGTTAAACTTACCGGCCTATAGTTTCCAGGCTCTGTTTTTAGACCCTTTTTGAATATTGGCACCACATTTGCCATGCGCCAATCCTGTGGGACATTCCCTGTCAGTATAGAATGTGCAAATATCAGAAATAATGGTCTGGCTATGACATTACTTAATTCCCTTAGGATACGAGAGTGTATGCCATCCGCTCCTGGCAATTTGTCTATTTTAATCTTTTTAAGTCGCTGTTGTACTTCTTCCTGGGTCAGACAGGACACTTTTAATGGGGAATTTATTTCAACATTCAGTATTTCATTCAGTTTATTTTCCTCAGTGAATACATTGGATATAAAAATATTTAACAGCTTTGCTTTCTCCTCGTCGCTCTCTGCGACTCCCCCCTCATTACTCTTTAAAGGGTCGACACCTTCAGATTTATACTTTTTAACATTTATATAATTGAAGAACATTTTAGGGTTAGTTTTACCCTCTTTGGCAATTAATCTCTCGGTCTCTAGTTTGGCTGCTTTTATTAGTTTTTTACATGTTCTATTTTTTTCCTTATAGTTTTTCAGTGCTTCCGTGCTACCCTCCTGTTTTAGTGTTTTATATGCTTTCTTTTTGTCATTTATTGTTTTCTTTGCAGTTCTGTTTATCCACATTGGTTTCTTTTTGTTCCTTAACCTTTTATTCCCATACGGTATGTACCTCTCACAATGAGATTTTAGGATGCTTTTAAAGATATCCCATTTTGTCGCTGTATTTTTATTTGTGAGGACTTTATCCCATTTAGTTAGGCCTATGGCCTCTCTTAGTTGGCTAAATTTAGCTTTTTTGAAGTTTTGTTCCTCCCTGTAGAAACGCTCTTTTGAATGATAATTGGAAGGTTATTACTTTATGGTCACTATTTCCCAGGTGTCCCCCAACCTGCACGTCTGTTGTTCTGTCAGGTCTATTGGTTAATACTAAGTCCAGTATGGCCGTCCCTCTAGTCTGGTCCTGAACCAGTTGGGAGAGGTAATTGTCTTTGGTTATTGCCAAGAACCTGCTTCCTTTATAAGATATACAAGTTTCAGTTTCCCAGACTATATCTGGGTAGTTGAAGTCTTCCATAATAACCACCTCATTATGTTTTGCCGCCTTGTCTATCTCATTTAGTAGTAGATTTTCTGTGGACTCTGGTATATTAGGTTGTTTATAGTAAACTCCTATTAATAATTTATTATTGTTTTTAGCTCCATGTATCTCTACCCACAGTGACTCCACATGTTCATGTCCCTCACTTATATCTTCACGGAGTGTGGGCTTTAGACAGGACTTTACATAAAGGCAGACCCCCTCCCCCTCTCCGGTTTTGACGATCCTTTCTAAACAGACTGTAACCTTGTACATTAACTGCCCAGTCATAGCTATCATCCAGCTATGTCTCAGTTATTCCCACTATGTCATAGTCCTCCTCAAACATCACTAATTCCAGTTCACCAGTTTTATTAGTCAGGCTTCTGGCTTCATTAGTATACATACATTTGAGAGGTTTATGTATATTTTTTACCCTACACCTTTCCTTCTGAACTGTTCTAGTCCCTCCTTCCATTCCTCCCCCAGTCCCACTACCTTGCCTCCTGTCTCTATCTGCACTACCTTCCCCTCCTATAACATAATTACCCTCCCCCAGTCCCTGGTTTAAACACTCCTCCAGCCTTCTAGCCATCTTCTTCCCCAACACAGCTGCCCCTTCCCCATTGAGGTGCAGCCCGTCCCTACGATAGAGCCTGTAGCCGATAGAGAAGTCAGCCCAGTTCTCCAGGAACCCAAACCCCTCCTTCCTACACCAGTTCTTGAGCCACTTGTTAATCTCCCTAATCTCCCGCTGCCTTTCTTGTGTGGCCCATGGTACAGGTAGTATTTCGGAAAATACTACCTTTGAGGTCCTTGCCCTAAGCTTTTGACCTAAATCCCTGAAAACATTTTTAAGGACTCTCAACCTACCCCTAACTTTGTCATTGGTTCCGATATGGATCAAGACTGCTGGATCTTCTACAGCCCCTCCCAGTAATCTGTCAACCCGATCCGCGATGTGTCGAACTCTAACGCCAGGAAAACAGCACACTGTTCGGCGATCACGGTCTTTGTGACAGATTTCCCTATCTGTTCCCCTAATAATTGAGTCTCCCACTACCAGCACCTGTCTGGCCTGCCTTGCTCTCCTGGTTCCCTGCTTACCGGAGCTGACATTCCCCTGACTGGCAGAGGAAATGTCCGGCTGTGGCAGTGCCGTCCCTGGACTGACATCCCCCTCATCTGCCAAACGTGCAAACTTGTTGGGGTGTGTCAGATCAGGGCTAGCCTCCCTGGCACTCTTCCCTCTACCCTGCTTTCTAACTGTTACCCAGCTAGCTACCTCACTTTCCTCAGCCTCCTCTCTGTCACCCTCCCCCTCATCTACCTCATCTATTCGTACAAACTCTTGTTCCCCGTAATCTGCCAGTGTAAAGGTGCTGCCAATAGCTCGATGAATGAGCCAAATTGGGTGAACTAATCTTTCATGTGGACCGTAAAATAACTGCTTCTGGCAGCAGATTTTGTTGTGTAAACAGCACTCTGCTGCCCACAGATAAGGAATCTGTTTAGGATGAGAAATGACAGTATCCATTGCTTCTTCGCATACAGTGGAGGAGATTGCTGTATGTAAATGCAGCTCTTCTCCTACAACAAGGAGCAAGCAATTACAGGGCTGTAACGGTGCCTTCCCGATAATCATATGCTCCAGTGTAAATCCAGCATACGTTCATGCTCTTAACTACCATTGTGTCTAACCATCATCAGTTATAGAACTCAGGATCTGTTCCTCAATTATTTAAGCTCTCATCCTAATTGTAAAGGGAGTCTAATATTACACTGAAAAACAAGTAATACATTTGGTATCATACATTTTCTTATGCTATGTTCCACAACAGAGAAACCTGAGCCTACTCAGGAGGTGAATCCCGCTGAACCAGAGACCCCAGTTCTGCCTGAGGAACCAGTGATCCCTAAGAAAGAGGAACCTACTCCAGCAGTTCCATCCGTGGGAGAATCTTGTACATTCAACCATGATTCTGTGTCTCATGGAGATACTGTAAAACTCAACTGCGTTACTTGGTATGTTACTTCTCTCTATATGTACAGTATATCATCTCCAACAGTGTGTAACTCACATCCTTGTCCTTTATAGTCTCTTAACACCTTTAACTGCATGTATTTTGCCCTAAAATCATTTTCATTACAGGTCTTCTATGGTTCATATTTGTGAACCACTGTGAAAATGTTATTAAATTCAATTAAATCCATGTTTTAACTTTTTAGTACTTGCAATGATGGCTCACTGACCTGTGTGAAACATCTGGACTGCCCAGGTAATTTTATTGCATCTTCATCTCTTCATTTCACTCCTTTCAATCATTAATTTATTACTCAGAATACTCACGGGAATACAGTATATTTACTGTCCATATAATGCCTCATCATCCAGGACACAGCCAGCCAGTATAGTCATTTTTTTGCCACCATTAGTTGACATTTCTTCATTTCAACAAATACCATAGGTCCGTTGTATCTTTATGTGCGATTATAGGTTCTCTGTGTTACATAAATACTCAATGAAGTATAGTAAGGTAACGATTACAATATAATTTTAAGGTTGTATGATATTCTGTGCATTCTGTATCTTAGGTGTCTGTTCAGTGACTGGTTTCCAGATGATTCGTACCTTTGATGGGACATTGTATGAAACGCTTGGAGATTGTAGTTACATTTTGGCTAAGACTGCAGCCTTCACAATCAGCTTGAATAATAAACCCTGTTCAGAGTTGGGTGGTAACAACTATGTAGGTATTCCATTACAATGGGGTACAAGAAAAGCCCCACATTTTATTTTACATTTGTCTGGTACCTTAATCTTTTTTTCGCCTCTGTTGTAGAATAAAGAGGCAGTTTGTATTGAATCTGTAGACATTTACATCCCATCGAAAGCCAGCATAAAACTCCTTAATGATGGAAAAATCTTGTCAGAAGGAAAAACCACAGCTCTCCCTTACTTCCTCATAGGTATGTAAATATAGCATTATGAAGGTCATGCCACCATCAGATGAAGACCTCTTCTAGAGATAGATAAACCAATTGCTTTAATCAGTCCATCAAAGCTTCATAATATTAATGCCATTGCTTCAAATATAAATTAAGATATTAATAATCTGTCTTTCTTTCTAGACACTATTACCGTCATAAGAAGTTCTTCCACCTTCCTGGATGTGGTGAGCCCATTGTTTAACCTGCAGTATGACCTTACTCTTAACCGCCTATATGTTATCCTTAATGCCAGCTACAAAAACCAAACCAGTGGCTTGTGTGGAACTTACAATGACAATCGTAACGATGATTTCAGGTAAGTTTGTTTTATTGTACCCCTCAATTAATATCTTACTCTAATATGTATAGAAGATGACCCAGGCAGGTGGGGTGGAGGCTAGCTGGTTCTGCTTGAAGTGGTCCAATAGGTTTTTTGAAACTTATTTTCAAGGCAATGTTCCATGGGAAAATAGGATTCAAATTAGCTCATGTTAGTCAAAAAGAAGCACAACCCACCTGAAATATGTTTTGGGGTTCCTGCCTTTTAGTACTTACAGAGCATGGTACTGGTTGGCTGGATAAGATGCCTTAGACACAGCTCGTGGGGAGGGTAGTGCTTCCCATTGAAGAGACTGAGTGGGAAATAAAAGTCTCCTGGGAAAGATTTATGAACCTAGTATATTTTTCATTTTATTCCTCAATTCTTTCTTATGATAGGGTTTAAAAAACATTTAGGGGGTCATTTACAATCAGAAATATGCCTATATGCATATTTCTGAGACAGATTGCGGCACATAGGTTTTTTAATCTGGCTTACATTTAGACCGGCGGTGGATGCTCCGAGGTTATGTAGAGGCCATCTCCTCTACATAAATTCGGAAGATCCACCGCAAGTGCAGGGTTTATTTAGAACGGCATCTAAAACGCCAGTCTCAATAAATGACTCCCTTAGTACTTAAATGAACACTCCAGGCAAACTGAAACACCTTGTTACTTTATACCCAGAGTACTGAATGATGATATGGAGCATGACAAGGGAATTTGTTCAATCTCTGTCTCATGTACTGCTTCCTTAGACCTTGTTCTACACTAGAACACAGTGTACTGGTTTTGCCAGGAGTGTTCCTTCAAAGAAAGGTTTCAAGTTCAATTTCATACTGTTCACAGCTAGTATGGGAGTTATTCTGAGCTTTAAAGTTAAAGAGGCAGTCCTATTAGCGATTGACAGCTATCTTTGTTTGCACAGCGGTAGAAGAAATTGCTGATAGGACCACCTCCTTGACTTCATACCCAAAATGAGCAGGAATTTCAATGAATAAAATACAAGTTTTACTGAATCTTTTCCCACAAAACTATATGTCAATCTGCTCAGATCCTCCTGCCTTCAGCTCAGACATGCTGCCTTCAGCTCAGACAGTATTTTCAATGTGACAGGTTCCCTGTAAGATAGGAACAATATTTAAATACCTCTAAACTTTTTGTACATTTTTATTTTCCTTTGTGCATTGCAGGAGCTCAAATGATATCACTGAGACTGTATCCAGCTTCTTCAGCAAATCCTGGAAGACACAATCTCAGTGCTCAGAACATGCAAATCAATTGGTAGACAAAGGTAACTGAAATATTATTAAGAATCAAAAAACTTTAAGAGTCACCTACATTTTTCATAGGTACAAAGAAACTTTACAGTTGTAATTGGGATCTGTGTTACATGCATATCCTGTGAATGAGGGGATGTATCTAAATACCCTTGGTGGATCTGGAAGGATTCCTTCTTCTGTCTGGTGAAGCAAAAATCTCCAAAATTATTCTATGAGTATATTTTGCCTTTGACCTACTGTAGATATAGATCTCAAAGAACTTAATTTTGATGGACAGGTGTCAAAAATCTTTGTTATATTATAATAGTGTCCTGTCTTATTATAACTGTATTGTTGGCTTACATGAGGTTGACCAATTTCTGTTTATTCTCTACCAGATAAAAAAGCTAATGCTAATTTGATCTGTTCTGAAGCCTTGGAAAGCTCCATCTTTGAAGACTGCGTTCTTCTTATTGACACCCACTCCTACAGGATCTCTTGTGCCAACACTGTCTACTACAATGAACAGATTGGACTTTGTGCAGCTTTAGCAGACTATGCTTATCGCTGTGGCCGGGCAGGAATATTTGTTCCAGTTAGTTCTTCATTCTCAGACTGCAGTGAGTTTTATTGCTATTTTTGAAAAATCAACCAGTATTAATGCTTTCAGTGGAGAGATTGGAGGAGTGTTATTAGCACTACAGTATTACTCTAGTTTTCTGGCCATTAAAAAGAAAATGACATTTCTAAGCGTTAAAGCCCCCCCAAACTTTTATTATCCTATACAGCATGTTGTATCTCAACACCTTATGTTGGTTAGTAACATGCAGCATACAGTTCAAGCTACACTAGGAGCCAAGCATGGATACCTTAGCAGTAGCCCCAAGATGGACTGATTAAGATAAGTTGCTTAGGTTCGATTTGCGTTTTCCTCATGCATAATGTGAACTGGTATGTGGCTTTCTCCACAAGGCACAGAAAAGAATCATCTCAATAGTCATGATGTCTGTCAATGTTTAGTCGTAGACAAAAAATGCCTCCTAACCATCAATGTTTTTTTAATTACACTTTCAGCTCCGGCTTGTGAAGGGGATATGACTTTGATTACAGATGATACCTTCTCACAACATGATTGTGCTGAATTCTCTACTACACACCTTACAAAAATTACATCTTCTATCCCACTGAATGAAGCTTGTGTCTGTCCTCCTGACCTCTACTATGATGCATCTCTGAATAGATGTGTGTTGGGGTAAGGGCACTTTAATATTAGACAGAAGTGCACCTGTCTAATGGCCATTAAAAGCGGTAATAAACTAATGCAGTATGGCCTTTTGGGTTTAAAAAATAAAAATAATTCATCACCTTATTCACTTGGCTCATCCAGAGGCAGTCCACCCCTCTCTTGAGTGGAAAAGACCTGCCGAAGGACCTGCGCTGAGCGTGGTGATGTCACCACACGCACCAAGCATAATCACGTGGTGAGTGACGTCATCACATCACTGCGTTCTCCCAGCGTGATCAAGTGGTGATATT
This sequence comes from Bufo gargarizans, assembly GCF_014858855.1. NCBI lineage: Eukaryota > Metazoa > Chordata > Amphibia > Anura > Bufonidae > Bufo > Bufo gargarizans. Next base: position 565,746,956 of record NC_058081.1, on the reverse strand, counting down.
ATCACTGATGACGTCACCATGTGATTACTCTGGCAACACGCAATAACATCATGACACATCAAGTGCAGGGCAGGTCTTTTCTACTCAAGAGGAGCGGACTGCCTCTGCACGAGCTAGTTGATGAGGTGAGTATTTTTTTACGTTCTTTCTAAGACCACTCTAGACACCATTTTAGTAAAAACAATTGGTTACCACGAAGCACAAGGAACTTCGGCTTTGTGACTAATTGAATTTTTCCTAAACTTCGGATCGAATTCCTCTTTGGATGCTTCGATTCGCTTAACATTAATCATGAGCTACTATTGAGAAGGGCAACTTTTTCTCATTAATTAAAAACTAAAAACTGAACACATACTGTTATATATTTATATACATCTGCATTATTTGTGACCATTCATATATATTTCTCTCTTCCAGAGATTCGTGTCCTTGTTACAACAACAACCATCTGTACAAGTTAGGAGAGACTATAACCCAGGCCGATGGACAAACATGGTAAGGAATATATTTACTGAATTATTCCAATTATTTCAGTAGACAGATAATGGTTTATGGTCGGCATAAAAAATGGTTGAAATTCTCATATCACTTTTGTTTTTCATTTTAGCCCTTGTGAGAGATTATTGCAATGTGGTGACCCAGAAATTACCCCACCAGGTGAGATTCCTGGAATCTTGATTTTGTATTTTAATAAGTCACAACAGATCTCATGATACATTATAAAATGCTTTGCTGTGGAGGTAACTTGCTTGTTTTGCATTTTGACAGAGGTGGAAAAGTGCCCTGAGAATGAAATCTATTCAGATTGTTTCGCTGGCTTTGGAAAGTCTTGTGAGCCCTCTTGTAGCAACTTGGCTATATTCGAAAACGGATGTATCCTTGAATGCGTTCCAGGATGTGTCTGTAAATCTGGGTAGGTAAAGTCAATACCCAAGATTTGTGGTCATGATAGCTCCAGTAATATGAAACTAGAAGGCCCATTAAGAGATCTTAATGTAAAATTACGGAATATAGGGAACTGTCATGAAGAGTTAACCTCTTCGCGAACACAGTTTTTTTTTATTTTCTCGTTTTTTTTAAATACCGCCTTCTAAAAGCCATAAATTTTTTCTATTCACTTTGTCATATGAAGCCTTGTTTTTGTACTTTCTTATGTCACTTTAATGAAACTTTAATATGATGTGTTGGGAAGCTAGAAAAAAAAATCAAAATTAATCTATCAAACTGTTTCCATATACACATAGCTATAGTTCACCTGAATAATATGTGTTTTTCCATTGTTGGTCCAAAGCTCAGTTCTGTTTTTTCTTAATATGCAAATTAGACCTTTGGTGCAATGAGGGCATCGCCATTGCTCTTGTTGAACCCAAGCTCCCATCCTTTCTGTGGCCAACCCCTTCCTTATTGATTTGTGACTGCCTGGCCCTGTCAATCAAAGCAGTTGGTGATGGACTGCCCACAGAAAGGAGCTTGGGTGCAATAAGAGCAACGGTGACACCCTAATTGCACCAAATGCCTAATTTGCATATAAAGTATCATAATTCAGGAATGGAGCCTCAAATCAAAAATAGAAAAGCAGCATTTTAACAAGGTAAACCACAGCTATGTGTCTATATAAACAGTTGGACAGGAAGGTTGCTGGTGACAGATTCCCTTCCATTTACAGTAAAAAAGACAGCACGATTACAGTCAGTACAATACCAAACTTTTATAAACTTCGGCCTAAGTACTGTGTAAGGCTCTTCTTTATTTGTATTAATACCATTTACTATAGGTCTATGTGTGACTTTTTGATAATTTTTAGACTTTTTTGTGGTTTCATATTTTAAAAACATTTTTTTTTGTTTTATTTCTAGCCCCCATAGGCTACTTATACCATAGTTTACTATTGCAGTCTATCCCAAAAGCACAGAGGATGAGAGTTATAAAACTGTCCAAAAAAACTTGTCTTTGTTGCCCATAGCAACGAATCACAGCATAAGTTATATTTCGTGTCCTGCTCAGGCCACATAAAAGCTGCATTGTGATTCATTGCTATGGATAATAAAGATAGTTTGGGGAACATTTATCAAAACTGAAGCTAGGGAAAACTGGCTTTGTTGCCTGTAGCAACCAATTAGATTCCAGGTTTAAGTTTTCATTGTTCAGTGCTCCTTTGGAAAATGAAAGGATGAATCTGATTGGTTGCTATGTGCAGCTAAGCCAGTTTTTACTAGTATTCATTTTGATAAATGTTTCCCTTTGTCTTTTAGACAGTTTGGTAAATGGGGCCCTATAGGGAGATTTATGCAACTGTCTAAAGGGAAAACTGTATTTGCAAGCAATCACAGCGCAGCTTTTATTTCTTATAGAGCTCTTGCAAAATGAGAGCTACACTGTGATTGGGTGCTATCGACAACAAAGACAGTTTTACTTTTAGACAGTTTCATAACTCTGATTCAAATTTCCTATTAAGCCCTGCATGAGGCAGGACCTAATAGAAGCCACAATAGCAGGCCTGGGAGCTTTCACCATTCTCACAGCTGCTATAGTAACTGAAGGAAAATCAATGGTGATTTTTTAAGTCACCCTTCATTTGAATTCACATTTAAGAATACATATATTATTAATGGGTTGTTACCTTATAAGCAGCCACCTTCAGCTTTCCACTGGAATAACAGCCGATCACTGGGGCTTTTAGTGATAGTAAAAGGGATTAGATTATTATTTAGTGTGACTATGTCGCTTAGTATAAACTAAACTGTATAATCTGCCGAAGGTTTAAGCTGTTGGAGGATACAGAATGCATAAAATGTGCTATGCTAAACTTTGCACTTATTTTAGTCTTCTGAGGAGCAGTGATGGAAGTTGCATACCACTAAATAAATGCCCTTGTGTCCATGGAGATGAGTTGTTTCAACCAGGAGAGACACTGGCCCAGGACTGTAACACTTGGTAAGCCTCTTGCGGTGTTGACACTTGTTGTCTATGACTAACACATATTAGACATATTAAACACATTTATTACTATTTCTATATATAACCCTGGCAAATGTTACTGTACATTTTTGTTAAAAAATTATTCTCTGCTATATTTGTATATTTATCGATTCCTTATGTACCTTCCATTGGATTTTAAAATGGGTCCTAAATTTAAGATTTACCATGAATTAAATTCCATAAAAAATAATTTGATTTAATAAAATACTAAATAAATTATCAAAAATTCCATGTTCAGTTTATGTTTATTTTTATTACAGCGCATGTGAAAATGGAAAGTTCTCATGTACCAATAACCAATGCAACAAAGTGTGTAATGCTTACGGTGGATCACAATTCTTCCTTTTCGACAATGTCTGGAAAACTTTTACCACAGGAGAATGTGCAATTGTGCTAGTTGAGGTTAGTTGTAAAAATTGGGATTTTTTTATTTGTAAATAGACTGAAAATAATATTTCCTGAAGTGTTTTACATATAGAACAATATTCATAATATCCCTCTCTACAGTAAACTATAAGAATATTAGTCACCCAGAGGTTTTGTGAGATTATAAAAGCATGAAGCTACATGTTATTACAGATTGAGTGGAACCACTGTGCCTAAAAATGTAAAACACCATGAAGGTGGAATCTATTGAGCAGAAAAAACTGACTGATTAGACACTTTGGTAGAGAAAGACTCAGGACAGACTTAGGAACGCATTCAAATTAGAATAAGAACGTCAGGAACCCAAGCATACAGGGAAATAGACTTGGAACTAGTTCAGACTTGGATAATAACTTCAGGAACCCAAACCCTTAGAGACATGGACTTGGATAACTTCAGGAACCCAAGCACCCAAGTAGTAGCAGGCAGACATGGTAATAACTTCAGGAACCCAGAAACACTTTCCAGGAACATACAGCTACAAGGCAAACCCTCAGGGCAGGCTTGAGACTTCTGAAGCAAACATTGTTGCGCAGAACCAGACATTGTTGCACAGCTAAGGTCTGGCCACACACTTCAGACAGAACGTACTCCAAACAGGCAGAACTCAGGAACTAAATAGAACATAATGGACAACAGGTGAAGATTCAGACAGATTCAGGCACAGACTGGTAAATTAACCCCTACGGAACCAGAATGGAGAGAGCACATGTCACAATAGAGCTATTCACACTCACAAGTAAATAGTGGCCAGTACGCATGGAACAAAGGCAGATGTGCACTGCCACACGGACATATGGTCCTAGGAGCAATGGCACACAATGAACGGGCGTGTAACACAAATTCAAATATCTATATTCATTAATTACTTTCCCTTCTAGTCTCGTGAAGGTGAAAGCCCATTCTTCAAGGTTATAATGAAGAATGATCCAAATGCAGACATGAGAGGAGCTCTACTTAAGAAGACTATCTACATCACATTTGAAGGAGCAAGTGTAGTGCTGAGTGAATTTGACACCACAGTGGTAAGACTTGTACAAAGCTGTCCAGTAAACAACTTTGTCTTGAAGGGCTGAAAGACAAATAGAACACTTTAAATTCATTGTATTTATTGTAGAGATTGGTGTCATCAGATCTTTGAAATGACATAGTTTCTGGATGTTTTATATTTGCAGGCATATGAACTAGGCAGTAGGACTCAATTAAGAACTTACAGATCTGGATTCTATGTGGTGGTCCATTTCCTGGAGGGTCTTGCTGTGTACTATGACCAACATCTAGATGTTATTATTCAACTGGAACAAAAACTACAGGTATGTTACGGCTAACTTGGATTTAAAAACTAAGGGGGTCATTTACATAATATAGATTAGGCGTATTTCAGGCGCAGATGGCGGCACAGCGGTTAGTCGCACCGCAATCTACAACTTCTTTCCGCTCACACCAGGTCTGAAAAGAGGATGTGGCAGGGGCAGGAAGGGGCTTGACCAGCTTCCCTGACAAGTTAATCTTCATTTATGCCGTTTTCTGGTGTAAAATTAAGCCAGAAATCTAAAGCAGTTCTGATCAGTTGTAGATTTCTGGTTAGGAGGAACAGACTGCAGGAGGATGTACCTAATTTATGACAAGACATGCACCTCGTCATAAATTAGGAGCATCCTCTGGCAGTGCAGGGGATATCAAGACCGGCACAGAAAGTACCAGTCTTGATAAATCTCCCCCATTGAATGTGAAGGCTATGGAGTGACAGTACCACCACTATTCTGTATATGGGATGCAACAAATACAGTAAAACATAGCAGCAGTATAAGGAGACCAGATCAACATTTTTTATTTTCCTACTGCAACCATTCCCCCATTGTTAGTACTGAATGCTGTGCTGAAATAAACAGCTTGGACTGCTGTGGTAACATAATAGAGAGAACTCATTTGTGCATTCACAGCAGTCCTGACAATGCATTTTAGTGCAGCTTTAAACAAATCGATTTTCCCTGAAATGGCAGTAAAAATGTAAATTAAAATCATACTTACCTCATCCATTTGAGCATGAAGAGGCCACTGCCCCCACAAAATCTCGTATGTGGTGATGCATGACATCACCACCCTGGCCAAAATGATGATATCATCACTCACCGTGCGAGATTTTGCGGTGGATCTTCAAGCAACTTCGTCACAAAGCGCGTTTTATTGTAAAATGCGCTAAAGCAGCAGAATTGAATTTTTAAGAACTTTGCTTATGTGTAGTCATAGACCATTGAGGATAGTTAACTTCTTTTGTTTGGATACAGGGCAAAGTTCAAGGTATGTGCGGTGATGCTGATGGAACCACCACTACCGAGATATCCATTAGTAATATGGCTCAATATGCCTCTCAGTTCCTGTATGGTGAGGTAGGTGACCATTAACACACACACATACTCACACAAACACACACTCATACATACACATTTTTTGAATAACATTTTTTCCATTTTTGAACAGTGTCCTGAAGTGCCACCTCCTCCTCCTGTTACTGATAATCACAAGGCATTTGTGGAGAAACGATGCAGCCTTCTTAGGAGTGATGAATTTTCTGAATGTAACACATTGGTAGGACTTGTTCTTCACTACTATGTTTGTGTTTATAAATGTAATTTTTTTAGGTATTTTTTTTATTACTAACCTTCAACAGAAATAAAGGTTGACAGCCTTGGTAGCCATGTAAAGTGAATGGTACTAAGGCTTTTTGTCATTTTAGAGAACAACTTACATAAGGTATAAAATACTGGAAAAATGTACTGAGTACAAATTGTTTTCCTAAAAGGTGAATGTGGAACCTTACTACGTGGCTTGTGTTGAGGAAACGGAGGCCTGCACAGAGGGGGAAAGCTGTCTTTGTTTCTGCACTGCCTTGGCAGCTTATGCCCGTGCCTGTTGCCGCAAGGGTATCACCATTGAATGGAGAAGTCCTGACACATGCCGTAAGTCTTTTTTTTCTTCAAAAAGTTGTATTATTGTGTTGCCTCTAAAGTTTTATTGATTACTTAAATGGTCTATTCTGCTTTGTTTCAGCATCTCCTTGTGAATATTACAACAGAGGTAAGATATAGCTTTTTACTGACTACCAGAACTGAATGATCTTAAATAGTGTATTAAAGATGACATCTACTAATAATTGGAAACTTTGTCTTAAGGTGCTGGAGAAGGTCCATACCGCTTGGTAATGATGAACGGCAAAAACTTAGTGGCTGATAACAAGACAGTGTCACTGGAAGATGATACTCCTGGGAACTTGAAGGCTAGCTTCATGGTCACTCCAAGCCTTTATGTGGACCAACATAAGAGTATGTGAAAAATGTTTTCACAAATGGCATGTGACCTCAATGCTCAACGAACCCACAGAATATTTCATGTACCGCTTGAGTAACTAACTTTGACTCCTTTTTGTTTCTTTATGTAGATGGGAGAAGGTTGATCTCCTTGGAGTCTGCACAACATCAGAACTACTTTATTGTACAGAATGATGATGGAAGTCTAAGCCTGATGAAGTGGCAACCAAGTGTAGAATTCCGTAGAAAAGCTACTTTTGTTTTGAGGCCCGGTCGCTGGGTGAAGGGATTCAATTCTCTGGAATCCTATTTATCACGAGGACTTTATCTTTCCAACAGTGGCGAAGGTCTAGTAATGTCGAAAGTGAAATCAGCAAATATGCTGCAGATGAGCTTCAAACTTATCGGTAAGACCTTCTGTCCCAATTCGAATATATGCACTTAAATGTTATTTCACTAAATTTAAGACCTAAACACTGTCTATTAATTTTCAGAGGAAAGCTTTGGCTTGCCATCTTTCTCTATATGTACCTGGAAACACAAAGCATGTGGAAATCCATGTATTCCAACATGTCAGGATCCTCTTGGTACAAAGTGCACATTGACTCTCAAGTAAGTTACACTAAACATAAACCATAAACCATGTTTTAGAGCAGGCCCATTAGGAAAGTTCCTGTTAAAAAATCTTGTAGTTTATCATGTTATATACTATATTTTAGTATGTATATAGCATCTATTAAACTGTTATATTTTGCACATTTCTTAGGGTTGAAGGTTGCTACCCCATGTGTGCCCCAGGAATGGTCTTTGATGAAATTACTCATCGTTGTGTACAGTTTGAGGATTGTAAGTTTTTATGTGTCAACTTATCCTTACAAAACATTGGTGTACATGGGTATCTATGGGTTTATTAACCTTTAATTATTTTTTCCTAGGTGTCACTCCGACTGTTGAGCCCCCTGTGGTAAAATATCACATTTATTTATATTCGAATAAAACTATTGTTAAGGAGGATAGCCAATGTATATGTCTCTACACTGATTAATTACACTTCACTTCTCATATCCGCGTGTAGGCTAGGACAAAGTCAGCAGGGCTCATGCCCACAAACATATTTTCTTTCCATGTCCGTTCTATTTTTTTTGGACATCATCCATATTTTTTGCAGATTTGTTTTTTGTGGACCGCAAAATACATACGGTCGTGTGCATGAGCCCTAACCCATTTTCTCCAGATTAGCGAGGGTCCAACACGCTGCACCCCCACGATCAGCTGTTTGAAGGGAAGGCAGCGAAATGAGAGCTGTTTTCTCTGCTCTGTTCACCTGCTCACCGCACCATTTTCAGTGATGAGCAGGTAAACAGAGCAGAGCGCTTGTACGAAAAAAAAGCAGACAACCCCTTTAAAGACATACTTGGAAAACATTACATACAGCACTACAGAACATACTGGGTAATACAGTCCCACATATGTACCTCTTACATCCAGTGATGTCTCCACTCTGATGTAAATATTATCTTTCCTCATCTTCTCCATTCAGACCAGATCACCATGATGATTTCTTTCAGCCATCTCTTCTCTCTGCAGAGTTTTTCATCATTCTTTTTTATCATCCTCTCACCTTCTGAACACCCCATCCTGCCACCCCTAATACTGTGCCCATTGTACTCCCCAATACTATATTGCCCAAACAGTTAACCTGAAAATGAAAATACTGGTACCACACAGATAGTGTGCCAGTACAAAAAATACCCCCTTACATTTTAGATCAGCCCCCCATATCAAACCTCATATGAGACCCCCCCATCTCAGACCAGACCTTCTTTAGACCTCTATATCAGACCCCATATCAGACCTCAAAACAGACCCCCATTAGACCTCCATGTCAGAAACACCCATCTCAGACCAAACTCCCCATGTACCAGACCTCAGACTAGACCCCATCAGACCTCTCAGACCCCTATATCAGACCTCAGTCCAGACCTCGAGACCCCCATATCAGACATCAGACCCCCATTAGACCTCTAGACCCCATACCAGACCTCAGACCAGACCTCCAGACCCCCATACCCCTATATCAGACCACCATTAGACTTCCAGACCCCCATATCGGACCTCAGACCAGACCTCCAGACCCCCATTAGACTTCCAGAGCCCCATATGAGACCCCCGTTAGATCTACAGACCTATATTAGACATCCAGACCATCATATCAAAACCACATTAAACCTCCAAGCCCCCATTAGACTTACAGACCCCTATATCAGACCTCCAGACCCCATATAAGACCCCCATTAGACCTCCAGACCCCCATATCAGACCCAAAGACCCCCATATCAGACCAGGCCCCCATTAGACTTATTGACCCACATATCAGACCTTAGACCCCTATTAGACCTCATATACCCCATATGAGACCCCTATTAGACCTCCAGGCCCCCATATAAGACCCCCAATTATACCCCCATTAGACTTACAGACCCCCATTTCAGACCTCAGATCCCCCATATCAGACCTCCAGACTCCCATATCAGACCTCAGACCCCCCAATCAGACCTCCAGACCCCCATATCAGACCTCAAATCAGACTTAAAAATAAATAAATTAACTTACCTCTACTGCTCCACTGCCACTCTCTAGGTCCTGTGGTCTCCCAGGTTCTCTTCCCAGGGCCCGCGCTGCAGTTACCTGACCTTCTGCAGCGTCAGGTAATCAAGCGCCCTGTACAACCTGACACTGCAGACAGCCAGGACACCGCAGCGTAGGACCTGAGAAGAGCAAGCAGGAGGAGGGGTAAGTACAGCACTCACAGCACTTCTCTCCCTGCCTCCTGCATACTAGTGAGCGCTTCCATAATAGAAGCACTTACTAGTGTTCCCTTTATAAGATGCAGTGCATCTTATAAAAGGAAAAAGTACAGTGCCACTGGCAAAGGGGGCATTCGTCACAGGCTGCGCCGATGCTGCCTGAGGCGAGATTCTCATCTCGCCTGATAGCAAAAGCGGGCCTGGTGAGGGCGTACCCCAACCCTTTCCAGGATACTGTGTTAATCTAATGGCACTTTTCTGGCCAATAACTTAACACTTATTGCAGCTGTCATAATGCAAACACACCCTGCTTTTTAGAAAGGATGTGTCTGTGTGCCTCCAACAGGAGGGTACAAAATAAAAATTGAAAAGTGAACATGGGTATCTGCCCTTTGTCTTTACTGGTTTTTATGCATAGTGCCTTATATGTCTTCAAATTACAGAAACTTTTCATAGTAATTATGTGTTCTGCTTCCAGACTGGATGTGAAAATGTTCACTGTACAGTGGATACTTGTGCCGATGGGCAATACCGTCAGCAGGTTTCTACAGCAGACCCTTGCTGCCCACATTTTGTGTGCGTTGGTATGTATCTATTAAAGCCGAACATTATAATTAAATATATAAAAGGGTACAGTGTTTTACTAATGTAAATAATGTTGTTATAAGAAATATTAATTATGAATAATTGAGATTAATGTCAATAATTAATATTAATGAATAGGTGTAAGCCGCTACTGTTGACTCTGCCTATTTCCTAACTCTACCTTTCTGTAACTTTACTTTCATGAAACTGTCTGTGCATGTACTGGACACTGAGGTGACTGAAGACTAGTTACTGTATTTTAACAATAAAATATATTTATTAAAACAAATATAAACTCTAATATGTATATATATATATATACTATATATATATATATATATATATATATATATAGTATTTATTCACCCATTGGTGATGCAGCGTCACCAATGGGTGAATAAACCACTATTTTCCACATTAACCTGGAGTGCTGCTCTATTTTTTGGACTGGATTTTTTGGTAAGCTTGCCCTTTTGAGCTTGCACCCGCAGTATTGTTTATAGGTTGGTGCTGCCTTACTTTTTCTATTGTGTGTGTGTGTGTATATATATATATATATATATATATATATATACACTGCCTGTCCAAAAAAAAGTCGTCACATACTCTAATATTTCATTGGACCGCCTTTAGCTTTGATTACGGCACCCATTCGCTGTGGCATTGTTTCGATAAGCTTCTGCAATGTCACAAGATTTATTTCCAGTGTTGCATTAATTTTTCGCTAAGATCTTGTATTCATGATTGTAGAGTCTGACGGCTGCACAAAGCCTTCTCCAGTACATCCCAAAGATTCTCAATGGGGTTATGGTCTTGACTCCAGACAGGGAAGAAAAAATCCATTGATGGAATAACCTGGTCATTCAGTATGTTCAGGTAGTCAGCTGACCTCATTCTTGGAGCACATACTGTTGCTGAACCTAGACCTGACCAACTGCAGCAACCCCAGATCATAGCACTGCCCCCACAGGCTTGTACAGTAGGCACTAGGTATGATGGGTGCATCACTTCATCTGCCTCTCTTCTTATCCTGATGCGCCCATCACTCTGGAACAGGGTAAATCTGGACTCATCAGACCACATGGCCTTCTTCCATTGCTCCAGAGTCCAATCTTTATGCTCCCTAGCAAATTGAAGCCTTTTTTTCTGGTTTGCCTCACTGGTTTTCTGATGGCTACACAGCTGTTCAATCCCAATCCCTTGAGTTCCCTTCAAATTGTGCGTGTGAAAATGCTCTTACTTTCACTATTAAATATGGCCGTGAGTTCTACTGTTGTTTTTCTTTGATTTGATTTCACCAAACGTTTAAGTGATCGCCGATCACGATCATTTAGGATTTTTTTCCTGACACATTTCTTCCTCGAATACGATGGGTCACCACTATCCTTCCAGTTTTTAATAATGTGTTGGACAGTTCTTAACCCAATTTTAGAAGTTTCTGCAATCCTTAGATGTTTTCTCTGCTTGATGCATGCCAATGATTTGACCCTTCTCAAACAGACTAACAACTTTTCCATGTCCACAAGATGTATCTATGGACATGGTTGTTTAAGAAATGAGAAGAAACTCATTGCACCACGTGGGGTTAAATAACCTGTTGCCAGCTGAAAGATAATTGTCCATGCAGTAATTATCAATGGCTATATAAAGATATATATACATATAGACACACATTACAACACACAATAACAACACTATAATCACCCTAGCTACACTAGACAAAATACACAATCCCAACATATTAGTATACCCCCAAATATCTAGCTAAATAAACACATACATTCTATAATGACTGCGCCCTCCCACCTAACGCTAACTTTCCCTACAGGGGTAAAACCATACAGGGGTTACAGGGTAATACCAGGGTTAGGGGTATATTATGTTAATGTAGGGGTTATGGCAAGACAGAGGTTAATGGCCAGGGAATGTATTGTAGATAGATAAGGAAAGGGTTCAAACATTGGTGGCAGTCCAGGGGTTAATGCAGGGGTACAAGGAAATGCAAGGGATTGTAGGGAGATAAAACATTGGTGGCAGTGCAAGGGTTAATATAAGGGGGTCCAGGAGGTATTTAGCTAATCCAATGATCGTTGTCTAGGGGTTTGCTCGTTTTCCAAATGTCTTACTTAGTTATTAATATTGTCTCCCAATGTATTTTTTTGCAGACTTGACAACAACCACCCAATCGACTACACCATATGTGAGTATCTGTCAATTTAGCTCTACTCACTGTGCATGCTATCATTTACCAGCTGTTGGGAAAAAGGTTTATATTTATTGGATGCTATACTCCAGAAACTCCAACAAACACACAATCATCAATGAGTCAACCCTGAACTTTTTTCCCTTTAACCCCTTAATGACAGTTTAAAAAAAATATAATTTAGCAAACAGTGGTTTCACTGCTGTATTGTAGCTTTTTTTTGGACTGCCAAAATAATTTTGACACATAGCTTTTTACTAGTATGTTTTTAGCATTTTGTTTTCTTTTTTTTTTTTGTTTTATTGTAGTTTAGGTTTGGGAATGCTTAGATGACACAAAAGCATGGATGTAATATCAGGATGCAGATTCATTCTCATTTACTGTTTCTCTTAATAGGAGGAGTGCAAAGATGTCACATGTAAAGTAAAAGAATGCAAAGATGGGCAATATCTACAAAAAATTTCTTCATCAGACCCCTGCTGTCCAAACTATGAATGTGTCGGTAGGTATTACATCGGGTCCATACTGAAAAGGAAAAAATGTGGGTAGGCCTATAGTCCTAGGGAAAACTATAGATAAAGACTCATAACCCTTCTGTAGGTATCACATGAAGTCTATACTGGAAAGAAAAAATATAGGTAGACCTACAGATGTTGCAGAGTTCTTACTCTGTTCTTACTCGCACTTTCATACCTGTAGTCCTATGAAAAACTGAAAGTGAGGACTTGTATAGTTTCTGTATCTGTGTACAATGCCCTTATGTTTATATAGAGGTGTTTTACTTTACTGTACATTTTTGGTGCTGAAATATTTAAAAAGATCATGTCACGCTCCATCAGATGCTATAAGATTTCTTTAGCCTTGGAAACTGAAAAATTGTAACCATGTACAGTAATCCCTCAAGATACAATGGCCTCAGGATACAATATTTTCAACATGCAATGGTCTTTTCTGACCCATCGTAAGTTGAAACCAAACTCAACATACAATGTCTCAGACTCAGATCCAACCAATCAAGGCCACTTCTCTAGTAAAATAGCTGGATTATTAACTAGTTAGCAGCTATTCCTGACTGTTATATGTAAGAACTTGTTTTTTTCTGTTTCAGTTATCTACTTATTTTTGTTAAATCTTCATTTTCTTTTATCTTGGATGGCATTTTGGTGCTTTAGAACCGATTACTCAAGTTACAATAGTTTTAACATACAATGGTTGTCCTGGAACCAAATAATATAACTTGAGGGACCGCTGTATATAAATCTACGGGACAACTTCCATGCTAGTACAGTTTTCTCCCATAAACTGCTGACCAGGAGGGCTACTTTTGAAGCCTCCCATATATTGGGGTTTGGTGTGGTAAAAATCACATCATGTTGAGTGGCTGACTTAGAGGCCTCAGTTGGGCTTCTCTTGAGCATTAACTTGAAGCTCCTCAACCACAATGCAAATTATGCAATAAGCTCCCTGGGTGGGTTCCTGCTCTCCCAAATGTCTTACTTAGTTATTAATATTGTCTCCCAATGTATTTTCTTGTAGACTTGACAACAACCACCCAATCGACTACACCATATGTAAGTATCTGTCAATTTATTACCTTCTTCATACCTTGTATGCTTCTACCCAAAGCCATTGTGAAGTGTGGAGGATAGCTCTACTCACTGTGCATGCTATTATTTACCAGCTGTTGGGAAAAAGGTTTATATTTATTGTATGCTATAATCCAGAAACTCCAACAAACACACAATCATCAATGAGTCAACCCTGAACTTTTTTTCCCTTTAACCCCTTAATGACCGTTTAAAAAATATATAATTTAGCAAACAGTGGTTTCACTGCTGTATTGTAGCTTTTTTTTGGACTGCCAAAATAATTTTGACACATAGCTTTTTACTAGTATGTTTTTAGCATTTTGTTTCCTTTTTTTTTTGTTTTATTGTGGTTTAGGTTTGGGAATGCTTAGATGACACAAAAGCATGGATGTAATATCAGGATGCAGATTCATTCTCATTTACTGTTTCTCTTAATAGGAGGAGTGCAAAGATGTCACATGTAAAGTAAAAGAATGCAAAGATGGGCAATATCTACAAAAAATTTCTTCATCAGACCCCTGCTGTCCAAACTATGAATGTGTCGGTAGGTATTACATCAGGTCCATACTGAAAAGGAAAAAATGTGGGTAGGCCTATAGTCCTAGGGAAAACTATAGATAAAGACTCGTAACTCTTCTGTAGGTATTACATGAAGTCTATACTGGAAAGAAAAAGTATGGGTAGACCTACAGATGTTGCAGAGTTCTTACTCTGTTCTTACTCGCACATTCATACCTGTAGTCCTATGAAAAACTGAAAGTGAGGACTGATATAGTTTCTGTATCTGTGTACGATGCCTCATGTTTATATAGAGGTGTTTTACTTTACTGTACATTCTTGGTGCTGAAATATTTAAAAAGATCATGTCACGCTCCATCAGTAGCTATAAGGTTTCTTTAGCCTTGGAAACAGAAAAATTGTAACCATGTACAGTAATCCCTCAAGATACAATGGCCTCAGGATACAATATTTTCAACATGCAATGGTCTTTTCTGACCCATCGTAAGTTGAAACCAAACTCAACATACAATGTCTCAGACTCAGATCCAACCAATCAAGGCCACTTCTCTAGTAAAATAGCTGGATTATTAACTAGTTAGCAGCTATTCCTGTTATATGTAAGAACTTGTTTTTTTCTGTTTCAGTTATCTACTTATTTTTGTTAAATCTTCATTTTCTTTTATCTTGGATGGCATTTTGGTGCTTTAGAACCGATTACTCAAGTTACAATAGTTTTAACATACAATGGTTGTCCTGGAATCAATTAATATAACTTGAGGGACCGCTGTATATAAATCTACGGGACAACTTCCATGCTAGTACAGTTTTCTCCCATAAACTGCTGACCAGGAGGGCTACTTTTGAAGCCTCCTATATATTGGGGTTTGGTGTGGTAAAAATCACATCATGTTGAGTGGCTGACTTAGAGGCCTCAGTTGGGCTTCTCTTGAGCATTAACTTGAAGCTCCTCAACCACAATGCTAATTATGCAATAAGCTCCCTGGGTGGGTTCCTGCTCTCCCAAATGTCTTACTTAGTTATTAATATTGTCTCCCAATGTATTTTCTTGTAGACTTGACAACAACCACCCAATCGACTACACCATATGTGAGTATCTGTCAATTTATGACCTTCTTCATACCTTGTATGCTTCTACCCAAAGCCATTGTGAAGTGTGGAGGATAGCTCTACTCACTGTGCATGCTATCATTTACCAGCTGTTGGGAAAAAGGTTTATATTTATTGGATGCTATACTCCAGAAACTCCAACAAACACACAATCATCAATGAGTCAACCCTGAACTTTTTTCCCTTTAACCCCTTAATGACCGTTTAAAAAAATATAATTTAGCAAACAGTGGTTTCACTGATGTATTGTAGCTTTTTTTTTGGACTGCCAAAATAATTTTGACACATAGCTTTTTACTAGTATGTTTTTAGCATTTTGTTTTCTTTTTTTTTTGTTTTATTGTGGTTTAGGTTTGGGAATGCTTAGATGACACAAAAGCATGGATGTAATATCAGGATGCAGATTCATTCTCATTTACTGTTTCTCTTAATAGGAGGAGTGCAAAGATGTCACATGTAAAGTAAAAGAATGCAAAGATGGGCAATATCTACAAAAAATTTCTTCATCAGACCCCTGCTGTCCAAACTATGAATGTGTCGGTAGGTATTACATCAGGTCCATACTGAAAAGGAAAAAATGTGGGTAGGCCTATAGTCCTAGGGAAAACTATAGATAAAGACTCGTAACTCTTCTGTAGGTATTACATGAAGTCTATACTGGAAAGAAAAAGTATGGGTAGACCTACAGATGTTGCAGAGTTCTTACTCTGTTCTTACTCGCACATTCATACCTGTAGTCCTATGAAAAACTGAAAGTGAGGACTGATATAGTTTCTGTATCTGTGTACGATGCCTCATGTTTATATAGAGGTGTTTTACTTTACTGTACATTCTTGGTGCTGAAATATTTAAAAAGATCATGTCACGCTCCATCAGTAGCTATAAGGTTTCTTTAGCCTTGGAAACAGAAAAATTGTAACCATGTACAGTAATCCCTCAAGATACAATGGCCTCAGGATACAATATTTTCAACATGCAATGGTCTTTTCTGACCCATCGTAAGTTGAAACCAAACTCAACATACAATGTCTCAGACTCAGATCCAACCAATCAAGGCCACTTCTCTAGTAAAATAGCTGGATTATTAACTAGTTAGCAGCTATTCCTGTTATATGTAAGAACTTGTTTTTTTCTGTTTCAGTTATCTACTTATTTTTGTTAAATCTTCATTTTCTTTTATCTTGGATGGCATTTTGGTGCTTTAGAACCGATTACTCAAGTTACAATAGTTTTAACATACAATGGTTGTCCTGGAATCAATTAATATAACTTGAGGGACCGCTGTATATAAATCTACGGGACAACTTCCATGCTAGTACAGTTTTCTCCCATAAACTGCTGACCAGGAGGGCTACTTTTGAAGCCTCCTATATATTGGGGTTTGGTGTGGTAAAAATCACATCATGTTGAGTGGCTGACTTAGAGGCCTCAGTTGGGCTTCTCTTGAGCATTAACTTGAAGCTCCTCAACCACAATGCTAATTATGCAATAAGCTCCCTGGGTGGGTTCCTGCTCTCCCAAATGTCTTACTTAGTTATTAATATTGTCTCCCAATGTATTTTCTTGTAGACTTGACAACAACCACCCAATCGACTACACCATATGTGAGTATCTGTCAATTTATGACCTTCTTCATACCTTGTATGCTTCTACCCAAAGCCATTGTGAAGTGTGGAGGATAGCTCTACTCACTGTGCATGCTATCATTTACCAGCTGTTGGGAAAAAGGTTTATATTTATTGGATGCTATACTCCAGAAACTCCAACAAACACACAATCATCAATGAGTCAACCCTGAACTTTTTTCCCTTTAACCCCTTAATGACCGTTTAAAAAAATATAATTTAGCAAACAGTGGTTTCACTGATGTATTGTAGCTTTTTTTTTGGACTGCCAAAATAATTTTGACACATAGCTTTTTACTAGTATGTTTTTAGCATTTTGTTTTCTTTTTTTTTTGTTTTATTGTGGTTTAGGTTTGGGAATGCTTAGATGACACAAAAGCATGGATGTAATATCAGGATGCAGATTCATTCTCATTTACTGTTTCTCTTAATAGGAGGAGTGCAAAGATGTCACATGTAAAGTAAAAGAATGCAAAGATGGGCAATATCTACAAAAAATTTCTTCATCAGACCCCTGCTGTCCAAACTATGAATGTTTTGGTAGGTATTACATCGGGTCCATACTGAAAAAGAAAAAATGTCGGTAGGCCTATAGTCCTAGGGAAAACTATAGATAAAGACTCTTAACCCTTCTGTAGGTATCACATGAAGTATATACTGGAAATAAAAAGTATGGGTAGACCTACAGATGTTGCAGAGTTCTGACTATGTTCTTACTCACACTTTCATACCTGTAGTCCTATGAAAAACTGAAAGTGAGGACTGGTATAGTTTCTGTATCTGTGTACGATGCCTCATGTTTATATAGAGGTGTTTTACTTTACTGTACATTTTTGGTGCTGAAATATTTAAAAAAAATCATGTCACGCTCCATCAGATGCTATAAGATTTCTTTAGCCTTGGAAACTGAAAAATTGTAACCATGTACAGTAATCCCTCAAGATACAATGGCCTCAGGATACAATATTTTCAACATGCAATGGTCTTTTCTGACCCATCGTAAGTTGAAACCAAACTCAACATACAATGTCTCAGACTCAGATCCAACCAATCAAGGCCACTTCTCTAGTAAAATAGCTGGATTATTAACTAGTTAGCAGCTATTCCTGACTGTTATATGTAAGAACTTGTTTTTTTCAGTTTCCGTTATCTACTTTTTTTTGTTAAATCTTCATTTTCTTTTATCTTGGATGGCATTTTGGTGCTTTAGAACCGATTACTCAAGTTACAATAGTTTTAACATACAATGGTTGTCCTGGAACCAATTAATATAATTTGAGGGACCCCTGTATATAAATCTACGGGACAACTTCCATGCTAGTATAGTTTTCTCCCATAAACTGCTGACCAGGAGGGCTACTTATGAAGCCTCCCATATATTTGGGTTTGATGTGGTAAAAATCACATCATGTTGAGTGGCTGACTTAGAGGCCTCAGTTGGGCTTCTCTTGAGCATTAACTTGAAGCTCCTCAACCACAATGCAAATTATGCAATAAGCTCCCTGGGTGGGTTCCTGCTCTCCCAAATGTCTTAGTGATTAATATTGTCTCCCAATGTATTTTCTTGTAGACTTGACAACAACTACCCAATCGACTACATCATATGTGAGTATCTGTCAATTTATGACTTTCTTCATTTGTTGTGTATGCTTATACCCAAAGCCATTGTGAAGTGTGGAGAATGGCTGTACTCACTGTGCATGCTAAGATTTACCAACTGTTTGGAGAACATTGATCTTCTGTACCATTTTCATAGGTTATTTTAAAAAGGTATATATTGTTTGGATGCTATACTCCGGAAACTCCAACAAACACAGTGATCATTGAGTCAACCCTGAACAATTTCTCCCTTTTAACCCCTTAATGACCTTTTATGATTTAGCATATGTGGTGGTTTAACAGCTGTAACTTTATTTATTGGACTGCCAAAATAATGTTTGTAGTTTGTTTTTACATGACACATTGTGCTTTCTGCTAAAAGGTAGGTTTTTTTTGCATTTTTTTTCACCCGGATTAACACCCGGTACCAAGTGCATGTGAACGGCGCTTCATAATGAGTTTAAAGGGGTTTTCTCACAAATAACATTTATCACCTTTCCACAGGATAGGTTATACATGTCTGATCGCTAAGGGCCCCACTGCTAGCTCCCCCATCAGTTACTAGAACAAGGGTTCCTTCTCCATGGGTTGTGTCTGGTATTACAGCTCTGCCATATTCACTTGAATGGAGCTAATTGGGTAATTTAGTGAGATTGCTTCAAAACCTAGATTAGGAATTGTTCTATACCTTTCAATTGGAATAAACATATACTCCAATAAAAATCACTGTTTTACCTGTATGTGCTATTTCTAGTATGTGTAATACCTTTACAACTGGTGCCCAGGGTTGCCAACTGTCCAGACATTTCTGGACAGTCCATGAAAATAGGTGACTTTTTTCCTGTTTCCATGAAAAGAAAATGGATGTATCCGTGAATTGTTTGCGGCTGGTGGTGCTTGGCTAGATTATTTTGGTGGTAATTATCATTATTTTCCAGCTCACAGTAAATGCTGGTAATGAGTTCATATGAGTATATTGAGCTGTAGACCTGCATTACTTATAATTTGTATCCTTCATTATGGTTTTCTAATTTGTCAGTAAAAAATTATGGCTGTCTGAGATTTTGGGATAAGTAGTCCAGAGAAATAGAAAAATTCTGGTTGGCAACCCTTGAACGCTCTGGTTCCCTACAGGGGAAGATTTTGTGATCATCTTATTGTCAAGGAACCTTCTAACAAGTAGGGATTGTCCAAAGCAAGCAGATAACTTCTTTAGTGACGTGCCATTTTGCGCAATGTTTGGTTTATATATACAGTACCCGAGTCAGGAGGTGGCATAAGAAAAGAGAGGTTCTAAAATGCCTAGTTAGGTGCCGCACATTTTTCATGTCATGTGTCATAAATTCACACATCCTATGGCACTATTGATGAATTCTCCCCATTGTGTATTTAAAATACTGATTATTTGCTCTTGATTTATAACTTTTTTCATATTTGTTTTTTGGCACTATTGATGAATCTTCCCCATTGAGTATTGAATTATATGTTTTTTATGTAATTGTTGATTATTTATGGTTGATTTATAACTTTGGCATTTCATCTTTTTACAGACTCCAACCCCCAAGGTATGTGACATGATATATTATTTTGGTCAGTTTTGGAATAGATGGAATGACTTGAATGACTAATGAAAGGGAGCTGGAGTTGTATGAATGTTGTATCTCTTGCTTGGTGATATAGAAATAATATGAATGCTTTTTTCTCATGTTGACAGCAATGTGATCTAGTCACATTTTCTGTGGACAACTGCGCCCCTGGGGAAAAACTCCTTGTGAAACCAAACCCAGAGAATCCAGACTGTCCGATGTATGAATGCGGTAAGTGCAGAGCCGTTTCTGACACTCACGACCACTGCTCCCTGTCCCTTAGTTGACAATACTGTAGTAATCTAGCAGAGAATCCAGATGAGTGTCTTTGGTGAGATCCCTATCTTCTCCCAGCACAATCAGCTGTTCTCATGTGATGAGAGAAACAGCAACTTGTCTGCAGACCCCAAACCCCGTCCCAGAGCAGCCACGGAGTGCTCAATGTGCAGTATTGTAAATGGAAGGCTGGAAACGCCATAGACCGTCATGCTCCGTGGTTGTTCAGTGATTGCAGAGATTCTGGGCCGTCACACAGTAATAGCCAGTTATTTATACATAGAGACAAAGGTATTTGTGTTTGACAACTTATGTTACAGAAGGATCTTTGCATTCAGTATTACCTTCTAGAAAGGATATAAACATTTTAAGGTTTAAAAGGGTTGTCCCATTTCAGGCACTGGAGGCATGTCACTAGGTTATGCCCCCAATGTCTGATAGGTGTGGGTCCCACCACTGTGACCGTACCTATACTTAGAATGGATCCTGCAATGTCCCGGAGGGCGCAACGACCGTCCATTAATTACTATGGGAGCGCTTAAAATAGTGTGGCGGTCGCTATTTTTGGCGCCCCCAGAGGAATGAATAGAGAGCGGCCACTTATGCACGGTGCACCCTCCGGGACATTGCAGGTTCCGTTCTAAGTATAGGTGAGGGCCCCCAATGTCTGAGATGAGACAACCCCTTCAAGAATTAGGGCACGGCTACATGGTGACATTTGACCAAATGTATGTCAATGGTGTCGCAATGCGACATGCTGCGACTGCGAAAGTGGAAGAAAATCCAGATGTCGGATTTTGCAAGTCACATGTTACATGCAACTTTCACTTCATTGACTTTAATGTGAGTGCTGCATGACACATGACTTTCCTGCCACTTGGCTGTGTTTTCACCGTCAAATCCCAGTTCTAAACGAGTCACACAACATCTAGTTACAGACAAGTTGCACACATGTTGTTTCACGTTACTGTTCTGCACCTTGGAGTCGCGCGGCACATGTTGCTTTTTAGCCGTACCCTTACTCAGGTCACTGACCAACATCAGATGCTGCGCTCTTGTACTCAGCCAATGTGTTGTAGGTAAGAGGTCAACAAGACAGAACTTAAGCCTTTATTTTACTTTATAGTGTCTAATGGAACTACTACACCTCCTCCTGTATGGACCCCAACACCTGGCGTAAGTATACCTAAATTATACACATTCTGAAATGTCTTTTATCTTGCATCTGACAAACCAGGAGGGCTGATAATCCGCCATTGTAGCAATTGTTGACCAGTGAGAAGAACCAACAAAGTTAGGGCTCATGCACATGAACGTATTTTCTTTCCGTGTCCGTTCCGTTTTTTGCGGACCGTATGCAGAACAATACATTTCAATGGTTCCGCAAAAAAAGAAAACGGAACTTATGTGTATTTAACTATATCCTATTATTGTCCGCATTACAGACAAGGATAGTACTGTTCGATTAGGGGCCAGCTGTTCTATTCTGCAAAATACGGAATGCACACGGACATCATGTGTATTTTTTGCAGATTAGTTTTTTGTGGACTGCAAAATACATACGGTCGTGTGCATGAGCCCATAGGCTAAGTTCACATGTTGAGAATTTTTGGATGGATTTTTGTATGGATTTTAAATCCGCACGTAAATCCACCATGAAATGCAGATTTAGACATGGACTCCACAGGTAAACTGTTGTCTCTTGTGGATTTTGATATCAAAGATCAAAATTCCCTTTTCAGAACGTCTATGGAAAAAAATCTGCAGCAAATCCACATACAATCCACAAAACTGTGAAATCTGAAGCATGTGCACAGTATAAGTAAAACTCCATGGACTCGCACTCCGTAGCACGTGAACTTAGCCTTACGGTGAACTTGCGGCGTCGGTACCTGTGCTGCGGTTTGCAATGCACGGGCAACGACCGTGTGCACGCTGTCTGCGGACCCATTCACTTAAATGGGTCTGCGATCCACATCCAACAGTCCAAACCGCAGAAAAGTGCTTCCGATCCGTGCCTTCATTCCGCACTGCACAGTATCTTCCAGATTGCGGACGTATTTACTCAGTGGCGGATTGGGAACTTAAAGTGGCCCTGGAAAAAAAATAAGTGGCCCTACTTTTGTAGTTGTAGGCGGGTCCAAATTGACAAGTAGGCAGGGCCAACAGAAGTAGGTGGGGCTTGTAATACTGTGGTGCAGTACAGAATACCACCCCAGCAGGACCAAATACCACAGTGCAGCACAAAATACTTCCGCCCCAACCACAGAATTCAACTGTATCACTATCACTGCAGTTTATTTCAAGAAGACACCTGTGGCCATTCAGCATTGGATCATTATGTTCCTGGCCTGTGGCCATCAAGAGGGTTTGGGCGGCCTCCTGGGCATCAGCCCACTGGGAAATTTCTCTGTAGGGTCTATGGCCAATCTGCCTCTGCATTTACTTGTTATGGTGCGCACAATACAGGCACGGACCTGCTGCATGAGGCCTTATAGTAGCTCCTGACCCTTAAATAGGTATTCTGGTTATAAGAAGCCGAGTTAGGGCCCTCCTCACCTACATACTGCATAGGGAATAAATGGAGCACAATGCTTGCTCGACAAGCTGTCCCATTCATTATAGGGTGCAGAGCCCCTGACCTTATGATTGTGAATCTCACAATTTAGTAGCTACAAGGTCTTGATAGTGCATTAAAGAAATGTTTCTATATATATGTATAATTGTTTGAATTTACATGTTACATGTAGACTGACACTGATTTTATTTGTAGGTTTGTGACGGCACCATTTGTCCACCATTTAGATGTGAGAAGAATGGCTCTAGTAAGGTTTTGGATTCGATAGTGAATTGCTGTCCTGTATACGATTGTGGTGAGTCATTGTATATCTGAAAGACACTTGCTGCATTTCACACTGGTGTCCGAGAGCTATGCACGTCTTGAATTTTGTATTGAAATATTCATTTGCTCATTTCATTGTTTCCATTTTTTTACAGTATGTGACCCATGCCCCCCTCCTCCAAATTGTAATGGAAATAAACCAACAATGTCCATTGACCCAGAAAAGGAATGCTGCTTCACATACACATGCCGTCAGTATTCATTTATATCATTCTTACAATGTTTTAGAAATGTTACACAGTGTGCAGGAAGAATGCGCTGTTCATGTAATATCATTGAGGGGTCTCCCCCAAATGTATACCCTCTCTTATTAGCCAGAGGGGAGAGACCTGCTAAATAAAAATGTTCTCCATTCTCAGGGACCTGGCCCATACGTGTGTTATGTCAGTGGCTATCCATAAGAATGGCTTCCATGTATCCCTAGTAATACACTACATCTCCGCTGCTAATGCTGGGGAAAGTGTGGCTGCCCACAACTTCCCCCAGTGATCATAGCTGATCACCAGGGGTTTCAGAAGCTGGATCTGCAGTAGTCAACGGATCACAGGGCCAGCTTGATTTCAAAAGGGATTGTATGGCGAGACTACTTCAGTAAGCCTGGAGGGCAATATAAACACCTCATACATTTATTATGGATTAGACCCTCAGTATACAGTATATCTGCGATATCTTCAATATGTCCAGGTGATGACCTCAGAGAAACCGTAGACTCCCAGTACCTCCCCCGTCCCCCTTGAATTGTATTGTCTCCTCAATTGTAATGGCTCCTCAAATCACTCAACCTCAATGTTAGCAACAATAAGTCGCTGCAATACTATCTCAAGCCTCTAGGTGATGCACTGCTCTGCATCATCTATGATAGTAATTATAGTCTGCCTTCACCTGTATGAGCATTTTCTTTAACTTTTCATTTTCTTTTACAGATCAAGAAAGCACTCCAACACCGGTAAGTTTCAAATCATAATGTACATGTAATCTGCAAGCATTATCTAAGGGTACTTTCACACTAGAGTTAAAAGTTTTCCGGTATTGAGTTCCATCCTAGGGGCTCAATACTGGGAAAAAAAAGGCATCAGTTTGGTCCTAATACATTCTGAATGGAAAGCAATCCGTTCAGTATGCATCAGGATGTCTTCCGTTTCGTCCCTTCACGGTATTTGGATGGAGAAAAAAACGCAGTATGCTGCGTTTTTTCTCTCCGGCCAAAATTCCGGAAGACTTGTTGACATCCAGCATTAATTTCCATTGAAATGTATTAGTGCTGGATCCGGCATTAAAATTGCTGTATTGACTGAGCCGGTTTTCCGGTCTGCACATGCGCAGACCTTTAAAAATATAAAAAAATAAATACCGGATCCGTTTTTTTGGGATGACACCAGAGAAACGGTTTCGGCATTTCAATACATTTGTCAGACGTATCCAGATCCAAACACAAATGCAATAAGTTTACATACGGATTTCCAGATCTGGCAGGCATTTCCAGCAACGCAAGTGTGAAAGTACCCTAACTCTGCATCCTGTAGCTTCATCTTTATTTCTGATCCTTATATAATGCCAACATGTTCCATGGAGCTGTACAGAGATGGCCATCACTCACATCAATCCCTGTCCCCTATGGGGCTCACAGTTTAAATTAATTGCAGTATATTTACATATGGAGCAATTTCATATCAAGCCATTTAACCTCTCTGGATGGCGATTTTTTGGGGGACTGTGCAAAAGGAGAGCCTACAAGTCCTAATAATCTCATATATCCGCTTTACTAAAAAAAAAAAAACAACAACATTGCCCTACAATTTAGATTAGGAATAGTTCTATCTCTATCGCTACCTTCCCTCTAGGTACAATCTCTACTATTCCTTAGGCTACTTTCACACTGTCGTTTTGAATTCCGTTTGTGAGATCCATTTCATGAATCTCACAAACGGTTCAAAACGGATCAGTTCAGCCCCAATGCATTCTGAATAGATAAGGATCCATTCAGAATGCATCAGTTTGGCTCCGTTCCGCCTCCATTTAGTTCTGGATGCGAAGCCAAACGGATCCGTCCTGACTTACAATGTAAGTCAATTATTTAAATCCCAATTATTTAAATCCCAAATATATTTGAGTCTTAATTAAGTGTGTATTACAGTATGATTAACCATTGTCTGTCACGTTAATATATTTTGTGTGTATGTATTTTAGACGCCATGTAAAGATGTCGTCTGTGAGCCACCACCAACATGTACTAAGAATGGTGCTAAACTTGTAACAATCCCATGGTCTGATCCCTGCTGTTCACACTATGAGTGTCGTAAGTCCTTCTGCCCATACAACCATTGTTATTGTAATGACGTCCATGGACTACATTAACTGATCAATGGATCCGGTTTTCTCTATTTTTCAGAATGTCAGGAGACCTGCAATCCTCCTCCTACTTGCAGTGATTTAAGTCCGCCAGTAAGAATTGGAGACCCTAACGTTGAGTGCTGCCCAGAGTATGACTGCCGTAAGTACCCATGGAAAGCGTCACTATGTAGACCAGGGGGTTGGGTATAACCATCCTTATCAGTGCAGTTTCTAGGTAAAATTTCTCTCAGGGCGAGTGTAAAAAAAAAACTCCCCCCCCCGCCACATCAAAACTGCTCGATGAAATCATATCAGAAGAGTACTTGCAACCATCTCACCCCATATATATATTTTGTTTATGCTTAACATAAGAAAATCAGCAAACGAAAATCATAAATTACTGCATAAACTGCTAAAAGTCACAGGCAGAATGGTACAGGAGTACTGCAGTTCATGTCCCCCACAGTGGCCCCTATTTTCATGTCCCCCACAGTGGCCCCCATTTTCATATCCCCCGCATCGCCCCCCCGCCCCCATTGTAATTAATGCCCCCCCCCCCACAGTGTCTCTCCATTGTACAAAATGTGCAACCACATTGCATGGTCTCGGTGACGCACCCACTGTCCAGGTCTGTCCCACAGATTCAGGCTCTCACAGCAGGCTTCTTTCTCAGCACTGCTCCAGGCGGGCGGTAACAGGCAGGCAGTGCGGGCGGCGGCGCTCACTCACTGTACGTCACTCGCCTGCGCCACCTAGTGGGAGGAGCAGGCGCGTGACGTCAGTGAGCGCAGCCTGCGCCTACAGGAGCTGAGTGACTGGTGAGATACGGACACGGTAATTAAGAGAGGAGCGCAGGTCGCGGGGCAGGAGAGATCCGAGGGAGGGAGACGGGGCGCAGGAGAGTCGCAGAGGAACGGCGCCCCCAGCAACAAGAGGGCGCTCTACGCGGTGGCCTGCCCGGTCCAAGAAACGGCACTGATCCTTATAGCTGCTAAAGTTCAGACTCGTTTCCACTGAAAATGTTCCATGAAGATTTCTGTTTGTTTCTTTGACAGCCACTAAATCATCTACCCCAGCTTCATCTACCCCAGGCAAGGTACAGTCATGCACTTTGATAAACTTCTCAGAAATTTGACTGATGTAAATGTCAAACATATAACTGATGAGTCGAACTTCATGGTTTATGTCTCTGTTTGCTTTACAGTGTGCGGGTGTCACCTGTCCTCCTCTTCCAATGTGCAAAGAAAATTACAGATTGGTGGAAGTGACCTCACAAAATCCATGCTGCGAGGAATATGAGTGCGGTGAGTGTTTTTTACCTTTGCACGTTTATTATCTCAGTTAAGGCGATGTTCACATCTGCGCCAGGCTGACCGTTGTTCTGATCCGTCAGGATAACAAAGTAAAAAAAAAAACTGATTAATTAAATGGTTTCTATGACGGATGCAAATGGTACATATCCCATTTACATCTATCACCCATTGACTGCAATGTAAAAAAGAAAAACACAACAAAAAGCTGGAAGCTCCTTTCCATTACGTATCCATAATATTAGTCTGTAATGGAAATGGCAAGGAACTTGAATGGGGTTAGTAGTTTTTTATCTTTGTTAAAACCTTTAGTTAGTTAAGAAGCACCTACCTACAGAATCAACCCTATTAAACCGGTTAGGCTGCCTGGAAGGGTCTATCCTGTTGTTTAAAATAATACCTGTCTTCTAAAAATCTGTTGTGGCGTTCCTGAGAAAAAATACTTTTATTCTTTATGCAGATGAGGGCACTAAGGGGTGTGGCCAAAGCTGGAATGCTGGGGTAGATGAACAGACTAGGCCCCGCCCCTCCGTGCACTGAAGCCTTCATCTGCATAAAGAATAAAAGTCTTTTTTTCTCAGGATCACTGCAACAGATTTTCACAAGAAAGGTATTGTGTTAATCAGCAGGATCAATCCTACCAGGCGGGATCTATCTATCTATCTATCTGGGTGTTTGTCTGCCTCTCTGTATTTGTCTTGAATTTAAAGGCATTGTCTCATGTCAGACACTGTTGGTGTATCACCAGGATTTGTCATCCATGTCAGATTGGTGCGTGTCCCACCTCTGGGACTTGCACTTATCTACAGAACGTACCACTGAAAGTGAAGGAGAGCGCACTAAGCATGTGCAACATGCTCTGCACCCATTTCTATGCAGCTGCCCTACATTCACTTGGAGGGTCCTATTCTAGAAATATGACCCGTGTTGTGGAATCATATATCTAGTATCAAATGTATACTTGCTTGTATTATATCTAACAGTTTGCTTAACAAAATGGCCCCTGAAGTAGCAGCCAGCTCCCTTAATAATCCCTTACTAATCACTTTATGATATTAAAATTGCTGACATAGTGCTGACTTTTGCTAAAGTATGGAGTGATAATGTGATACGTTATCATGGGACTTAGTAATGTGACAATTAGATCATCAAATTAGCCGAGTCATAAAGTTCCCCTTTTCCTGCTATAAGAAATCATGTAATCTGAATAAACGGAACATCTAGCATTGACTTCTCTGTGACAGTCTGTGTGTGATCTCTCTCGAGGCGTACGTATGCCAATCATTTTATACCATTCGGAGCAATACATCAACTCTTTCCTGGCTATTGGGGTCAGATCCAGAATCAGAACCATATCACCCGCACCTCTCTCACATTGGTGGAGTATCCTAGCGATATGCCACCAGTGTCTGAGATGAAACAACCCATTCAAATGAATGTTTTCAGGCGAGATGGCGAAGCATCTCAACATGCCATGCCATGTGGTATTATGATAGTTAAAACCTCTTTAATTTACCTATATTGCACTTTTTCAGATGAATACAATTCTATATGTACAGTATATTTCTGTTTTTGAGTTATACATAGAGATACAGAAACACTTAGTTGCTCTGCTCAGTGATCTAAATGACTATATTGCACCTACTTTTATAAAATATTATTTTCTTTTCTTTCCAGAACCTATCACGATTTCTGTAAGTATATTACTAAATACCATCTGGTGTATAATATAATGTATCATTGAATCTTTAAATGCCCTAGGTCACTGTCAGATTGCGGTGCCTGGGGACCACCAGTAACATTTATTTCGGGGCCCATTGTACAAGTACATATAAATATTAGTTGACCCTCATTTACAAATCCCTAAAACTGCTACAAACCCACATTTATGTTCAGAAGTTACCTGCTGTCCTGGAGACATTGGGGGAGACGCAATGACAGCGCTGGGAGTTTTCACAAGGCCATAGGTTGTCATAGCAACTGATCAGAGCCTCCTATTTCACAGAGGGGATTCTGATCTGAGCCCCTTCTTTCTGTCTAACCCCTCGAATGGCTTAGTCTCTATTCACACAGCATCTGAGGGGTTAAATTACCAGGATTGATATTATCTCTGATCCTGGTCATTGCAGCTGGGCGCCGGCTCTATTACATAACTGACAGTCGCCAGGTATGGAGTGGGATAAACTCATGAGGCGGCTCCATACACTTACACTGCACCAAGGACACACAGTTACATCATGGCCTTTCTAAGAGAGGGTTGGGGGGGGGGGTGAAGTGGGAAATAAAGTTAGGGTTGAATTAGGAAAATTCAAGGCTAATTTTGTTCACAATCCTCATCTCTTGAATAGACGAGAGGGCAGTTATAATGAACTTCTCTTCTGTGAAGGATCTGTCCAGTCCTTCATCATACAGACAATACACTGACTTATAAAAACACTGTGTAATGCTTCCTTCCGCCTGTGATGGCGCTGCAGGGAGGTTGAATATCTACCAAGTTCCCCCATAGATTACAGTTGAACACTCTGGTTCCCTACAGGGGAAGATTTTGTGATCATCTTATTGTCAAGGAACCTTCTAACAAGTAGGGATTGTCCAAAGCAAGCAGATAACTTCTTTAGTGACGTGCCATTTTGCGCAATGTTTGGTTTATATATACAGTACCCGAGTCAGGAGGTGGCATAAGAAAAGAGAGGTTCTAAAATGCCTAGTTAGGTGCCGCACATTTTTCATGTCATGTGTCATAAATTCACACATCCTATGGCACTATTGATGAATTCTCCCCATTGTGTATTTAAAATACTGATTATTTGCTCTCGATTTATAACTTTTTTCATATTTGTTTTTTGGCACCATTGATGAATCTTCCCCATTGAGTATTGAATTATATGGTTTTTTTTTATGGTTGATTTATAACTTTGGTATTTCATCTTTTTACAGACTCCAACCCCCAAGGTATGTGACATGATATATTATTTTGGTCAGTTTTGGAATAGATGGAATGACTTGAATGACTAATGAAAGGGAGCTGGAGTTGTATGAATGTTGTATCTCTTGCTTGGTGATATAGAAATAATATGAATGCTTTTTTCTCATGTTGACAGCAATGTGATCTAGTCACGTTTTCTGTGGACAACTGCGCCCCTGGGGAAAAACTCCTTGTGAAACCAAACCCAGAGAATCCAAACTGTCCGATGTATGAATGCGGTAAGTGCAGAGCCGTTTTCTGACACTCACGACCACTGCACCCCGTCCCTTAGTTGACAATACTGTAGTAATCTAGCAGAGAATCCAGATGAGTGTCTTTGGTGAGATCCCTATCTTCTCCCAGCACAATCAGCTGTTCTCATGTGATGTGAGAAACAGCAACTTGTCTGCAGACCCCAAACCCCGTCCCAGAGCAGCCACGGAGTGCTCAATGTGCAGTATTGTAAATGGAAGGCTGGAAACGCCATAGACCGTCATGCTCCGTGGTTGTTCAGTGATTGCAGAGATTCTGGGCCGTCACACAGTAATAGCCAGTTATTTATACATGGAGACAAAGGTATTTGTGTTTGACAACTTGTGTTACAGAAGGATCTTTGCATTCAGTATTACCTTCTAGAAAGGATATAAACATTTTAAGGTTTAAAAGGGTTGTCCCATTTCAGGCACTGGAGGCATGTCACTAGGTTATGCCCCCAAGGTCTGATAGGTGCGGGTCCCACCACTGTGACCGTACCTATACTTAGAATGGATCCTGCAAAGTCCCGGAGGGCGCAACGCACATTAGCGGCAGACCCTCCATTAATTACTATAGGAGTGCTGAAAATAGCCAGGTACTGGCTCAGCTATTTCTGTCAGCCCCATAGAAGTGAATGGAGCAGTAAACATGCTTGTGCGGTGCTCTTTCTATTAATTTCAATGGGACTTTGCGGGTTCCATTCTAAGTATAGGTGCGGGCCCCCAATGTCTGAGATGAGACAACCCCTTTAAGAATTAGGGCACGGCTACATGGTGACATTTGACCAAATGTATGTCAATGGTGTCGCAATGCGACATGCTGCGACTGCGAAAGTGGAAGAAAATCCAGATGTCGGATTTTGCAAGTCACATGTTGCATGCAACTTTCACTTCATTGACTTTAATGTGAGTGCTGCATGACACATGACTTTCCTGCCACTTGGCTGTGTTTTCACCGTCAAATCCCAGTTCTAAACGAGTCACACAACATCTAGTTACAGACAAGTTGCACACATGTTGTTTCACGTTACTGTTCTGCACCTTGGAGTCGCGCGGCACATGTTGCTTTTTAGCCGTACCCTTACTCAGGTCACTGACCAACATCAGATGCTGCGCTCTTGTACTCAGCCAATGTGCTGTAGGTAAGAGATCAACAAGACAGAACTTAAGCCTTTATTTTACTTTATAGTGTCTAATGGAACTACTACACCTCCTCCTGTATGGACCCCAACACCTGGCGTAAGTATACCTAAATTATACACATTCTGAAATGTCTTTTATCTTGCATCTGACAAACCAGGAGGGCTGATAATCCGCCATTGTAGTAATTGTTGACCAGTGAGAAGAACCAACAAAGTTACGGCTCATGCACATGAGCGTATTTTCTTTCCGTGTCCGTTCCGTTTTTTGCGGACCATATGCAGAACAATACATTTCAATGGTTCCGCGAAAAAAAAAAAAGGAAATTATGTGTATTTAACTATGTCCTATTATTGTCCGCATTACAGACAAGGATAGTACTGTTCGATTAGGGGCCAGCTGTTCTATTCTGTAAAATACGGAATGCACACGGACATCATGTGTATTTTTTGCAGATTATTTTTTTGCGGACTGCAAAATACATACGGTCGTGTGCATGAGCCCATAGGCTAAGTTCACATGTTGAGAATTTTTGGATGGATTTTTGTATGGATTTGAAATCCGCACGTAAATCCACCATGAAATGCAGATTTAGACATGGACTCCACAGGTAAACTGTTGTCTCTTGTGGATTTTGATATCAAAGATCAAAATTCCCTTTTCAGAACGTCTATGGAAAAAAATCTGCAGCAAATCCACATACAATCCACAAAACTGTGAAATCTGAAGCATGTGCACAGTATAAGTAAAACTCCATGGACTCGCACTGCGTAGCACGTGAACTTAGCCTTACGGTGAACTTGCGGCGTCGGTACCTGTGCTGCGGTTTGCAATGCACGGGCAACGACCGTGTGCACGCTGTCTGCGGACCCATTCACTTAAATGGGTCCGCGATCCACATCCAACAGTCCAAACCGCAGAAAAGTGCTTCCGATCCGTGCCTTCATTCCGCACTGCACAGTATCTTCCAGATTGCGGACGTATTTACTCAGTGGCGGATTGGGAACTTAAAGTGGCCCTGGAAAAAAAATAAGTGGCCCCACTTATGTAGTTGTAGGCAGGTCCAAATTGACAAGTAGGCAGTGCCAACAGAAGTAGGTGGGGCTTGTAATACTGTAGTGCAGTACAGAATACCACCCCAGCAGAACAAAATACCACAGTGCAGCACAAATTACTGCCGCCCCAACCACAGAATTCAACTGTATCACTATCAATGCAGTTGATTTCAAGAAGGCACCTGTGGCCATTCAGCATTGGATCATTATGTTCCTGGCCTGTGGCCATCAAGAGGGCTTGGGCGGCCTCCTGGGCATCAGCCCACTGGGAAATTTCTCTGTAGGGTCTATGGCCAATCCGCCCCTGCATTCACTTGTTATGGTGCGCACAATACAGGCACGGACCTGCTGCACGAGGCCTTATAGAAGCTCCTGACCCTTAAATAGGTATTCTGGTTATAAGAAGCCGAGTTAGGGCCCTCCTCACCTACATACTGCATAGGGAATAAATGGAGCACAATGCTTGCTCGACAAGCTGTCCCATTCATTATAGGGTGCAGAGCCCCTGACCTTATGATTGTGAATCTCACAATTTAGTAGCTACAAGGTCTTGATAGTGCATTAATGAAATGTTTCTATATATATTTATAATTGTTTGAATTTACTTGTTACATGTAGACTGACACTGATTTTATTTGTAGGTTTGTGACGGCACCATTTGCCCACCATTTAGATGTGAGAAGAATGGCTCTAGTAAGGTTTTGGATTCGATAGTGAATTGCTGTCCTGTATACGATTGTGGTGAGTCATTGTATATCTGTAAGACACTTGCTGCATTTCACACTGGTGTCCGAGAGCTATGCACGTCTTGAATTTTGTATTAAAATATTCATTTGCTCATTTCATTGTTTCTTTTTCTTTACAGTATGTGACCCATGCCCCCCTCCTCCAAATTGTAATGGAAATAAACCAACAATGTCCATTGACCCAGAAAAGGAATGCTGCTTCACCTACACATGCCGTCAGTATTCATTTATATCATTCTTACAATGTTTTAGAAATGTTACACAGTGTGCAGGAAGAATGCGCTGTTCATGTAATATCATTGAGGGGTCTCCCCCAAATGTATACCCTCTCCTATTAGCCAGAGGGCAGAGACCTGCTAAATAAAAATGTTCTCCATTCTCAGGGACCTGGCCCATACATGTGTTATGTCAGTGGCTATCCATAAGAATGGCTTCCATGTATCCCTAGTAATACACTACATCTCCGCTGCTAATGCTGGGGAAAGTGTGGCTGCCCACAACTTCCCCCAGTGATCATAGCTGATCACCAGGGGTTTCAGAAGCTGGATCTGCAGTAATCAACGGCTCACAGGGCCAACTTGATTTCAAAAGGGATTGTATGGCGAGACTACTTCAGTAAGCCCGGAGTTCAATATGAACACCTATAATAATTGCCATACAATATGTATAAGTAAAACATAAATCTTTATGAATACGCCAATATCATAACAACAATAAAATCGTGGCAGAATGCATACATGGAGGATGATCAAAAGTATACAAAACCACCTCCCTGGTGATACGAGTAACAGTATACAGTATATCTGTGATATCTTCGATATCTCAAGGTGATGACTGCAGAAAAACCGTAGACTCCCAGTACCTCCCTCGCCCCCCTTGAATTGTATTGTCTCTGGAGAACCCAGGATATGAAAATGGCTCCTCAAATCACTCAACCTCAATGTTAGCAACAATAAATCACTGCAATACTATCTCAAGCCTCTAGGTGATGCACTGCTCTGCATCATCTATGATAGTAATTATAGTCTGCCTTCACCTGTATGAGCATTTTCTTTAACTTTTCATTTTCCTTTACAGCTCCAGAAAGCACTCCACCACCTGTAAGTTTCAAATCATAATGTACATGTAATCTGCAAGCATTATCTAAGGGTACTTTCACACTAGCGTTAAAGTTTTCCGGTATTGAGTTCCATCCTAGGGGCTCAATACTGGGAAAAAAAACGCATCAATTTGTCTTTATTGCATACTGGACGGAAAGCAATCCGTTCAGTATGCATCAGGATGTCTTCCGTTCCGTCTCTTCACGGTATTTGGATGGAGAAAATACTTCAACATGCTGTGGATTTTTTTCTCCGGCCAAAATTCCGGAAGACTTGCTGGAATGCCAGCATTAATTTACATTGAAATGTATTAGTGCTGGATCCGGCATTAAAATTGCTGTATTGACGGAGCCGGTCTTCCGGTCTGTGCATGCGCAGACCTTTAAAAATGTGAAAAAATAAATACCGGATCCGTTTTTTGGGATGACACCGGAGAGACGGATCCGGTATTTCAATACATTTGTCAGACGGATCCGTAAACAAAAGCAATCAGTATACATACGGATTTCCGGATCTGGCAGGCATTTCCTGCAACGCAAGTGTGAAAGTACCCTAACTCTGCATCCTGTAGCTTCATCTTTATTTCTGATCCTTATATAATGCCAACATGTTCCATGGAGCTGTACAGAGATGGCCATCACTCACATCAATCCCTGTCCCCTATGGGGCTCACAGTTTAAATTAATTGCAGTATATTTACATATGGAGCAATTTCATATAAAAAGATTTAACCTCTCTGGATGGCGATTTTTTGGGGGGACTGTGGAAAAGGAGAGCCTACAAGTCCTAATAATCTCATACATTCCCTTTTATAAAAAAAAAAAACAACAACATTGCCCTACAATTTAGATTAGGAATAGTTCTATCTCTATCGCTACCTTCCCTCTAGGTACAATCTCTACTATTCCTTAGGCTACTTTCACACTGGTGTTTTGAATTCCGTTTGTGAGATCCGTTTCAGGAATCTCACAAATGGTTCAAAACGGATCAGTTCAGCCCCAATGCATTCTGAATGGATAAGGATCCATTCAGAATGCATCAGTTTGGCTCCATTCCGCCTCCATTTAGTTCTGGATGCGAAGCCAAACGGATCCGTCCTGACTTACAATGTAAGTCAATTATTTAAATCCCAATTATTTAATCCCAAATATATTTGAGTCTTAATTAAGTGTGTATTACAGTATGATTAACCATTGTCTGTCACATTAATATATTTTGTGTGTATGTATTTTAGACGCCATGTAAAGATGTCGTCTGTGAGCCACCACCAACATGTACTAAGAATGGTGCTAAACTTGTAGAAATCCCGTGGTCTGATCCCTGCTGTCAACACTATGAGTGTCGTAAGTCCTTCTGCCCATACAACCATTGTTATTGTAATGACGTCCATGGACTACATCAACTGATCAATGGATCTGGTTTTCTCTATTTTTCAGAATGTCAGGAGACCTGCAATCCTCCTCCTACTTGCAGTGATTTAAGTCCGCCAGTAAGAATTGGAGACCCTAACGTTGAGTGCTGCCCAGAGTATGACTGCCGTAAGTACCCATGGAAAGAGTCACTTTGTAGACCAGGGGGTTGGGTATAACCATCCTTATCAGTGTAGTTTCTAGGTAAAATTTCTCTCAGGGCGAGTGTAAACCCCCCCCCCCCCCCGCCACATCAAAACTGCTCGATGAAATCATATCAGAAGAGTACTTGCAACCATCTCACCCCATATATATATTTTGTTTATGCTTAACATAGGAAAATCAGCAAACGAAAATCATAAATTACTGCATAAACTGCTAAAAGTCACAGGCAGAATGGTACAGGAGTACTGCAGTTCATGTCCCCCACAGTGGCCCCTATTTTCATGTCCCCCACAGTGGCCCCCATTTTCATATCCCCCGCATCGCCCCCCCGCCCCCATTGTAATTAATGCCCCCCCCCCCCCCAGTGTCTCCCCATTGTAAAAAATGTGCAACCACATTGCATGGTCTCGGTGACGCACCCACTGTCCAGGTCTGTCCCACAGATTCAGGCTCTCACAGCAGGCTTCTTTCTCAGCACTGCTCCAGGCGGGCGGTAACAGGCAGGCAGTGCGGGCGGCGGCGCTCACTCACTGTACGTCACTCGCCTGCGCCACCTAGTGGGAGGAGCAGGCGCGTTACGTCAGTGAGCGCAGCCTGCGCGTACAGGAGCTGAGTGACTGGTGAGATACGGACACAGTAATTAAGAGAGGAGCGCAGGTCGCGGGGCA
Source organism: Bufo gargarizans (assembly GCF_014858855.1). Lineage (NCBI taxonomy): Eukaryota > Metazoa > Chordata > Amphibia > Anura > Bufonidae > Bufo > Bufo gargarizans. The sequence continues at coordinate 565,710,299 of NC_058081.1, read as the reverse complement.
GGAGAGATCCGAGGGAGGGAGACGGGGCGCAGGAGAGTCGCAGAGGAACGGCGCCCCCAGCAACAAGAGGGCGCTCTACGCGGTGGCCTGCCCGGTCCAAGAAACGGCACTGATCCTTATAGCTGCTAAAGTTCAGACTCGTTTCCACTGAAAATGTTCCATGAAGATTTCTGTTTGTTTCTTTGACAGCCACTAAATCATCTACCCCAGCTTCATCTACCCCAGGCAAGGTACAGTCATGCACTTTGATAAACTTCTCAGAAATTTGACTGATGTAAGTGTCAAACATATAACTGATGAGTCGAACTTCATGGTTTATGTCTCTGTTTGCTTTACAGTGTGCGGATGTCACCTGTCCTCCTCTTCCAATGTGCAAAGAAAATTACAGATTGGTGGAAGTGGAAAATCCATGCTGCGAGGAATATGAGTGCGGTGAGTGTTTTTTACCTTTGCACGTTTATTATCTCAGTTAAGGCGATGTTCACATCTGCGCCTGGCTGACCGTTCTTCTGATTCGTCAGGATAACAAAGTAAAAAAAAAACTGATTAATTAAATGGTTTCTATGACGGATGCAAATGGAACATATCCCATTTACATCTATCACCCATTGACTGCAATGTAAAAAAGAAAAACACAACAAAAATCTGGAAGCTCCTTTCCATCACATATCCATAATATTAGTCTGTAATGGAAATGGCAAGAAACTTGAATGGGGTTAGTAGTTTTTTATCTTTGTTAAAACCTTTAGTTAGTTAAGAAGCACCTACCTACAGAATCAACCCTATTAAACCGGTTAGGCTGCCTGGAAGGGTCTATCCTGTTGTTTAAAATACCTGAAAATCTGTTGTGGCGTTCCTGAGAAAAAATACTTTTATTCTTTATGCAGATGAGGGCAGTAAGGGGTGTGGCCAAAGCTGGAAGCTGGGGTAGATGAACAGACTAGGCCCCGCCCCTCCGTGCACTGAAGCCTTCATCTGCATAAAGAATAAAAGTCTTTTTTTCTCAGGAACACTGCAACTGATTTTCACAAGAAAGGTATCGTGTTAATCAGCAGGATCAATCCTACCAGGCGGGATCTATCTATCTTTCTATCTGGGTGTTTGTCTGCCTCTCTGTATTTGTCTTGAATTTAAAGGGATTGTCTCATGTCAGACACTGTTGGTGTATCACCAGGATTTGTCATCCATGTCAGATTGGTGCGTGTCCCACCTCTGGGACTTGCACTTATCTACAGAACGTACCACTGAAAGTGAAGGAGAGCACACTGAGCATGTGCAACGTGCTCTGCACCCATTTCTATGCAGCTGCTCTACATTCACTTGGGGGGTCCTATTCTGGAAATATGACCCGCACCTCTCTCACATTGGTGGAGTATCCTAGCGATATGCCACCAGTGTCTGAGATGAAACAACCCATTCAAATGAATGTTTTCAGGCGAGATGGCGAAGCATCTCAACATGCCATGCCATGTGGTATTATGATAGTTAAAATCTCTTTAATTTACCTATATTGCACTTTTTCAGATGAATACAATTCTATATGTACAGTATATTTCTGTTTTTGAGTTATACATAGAGATACAGAACCACTTAGTTGCTCTGCTCAGTGATCTAAATGACTATATTGCACCTACTTTTATAAAATATTATTTTCTTTTCTTTCCAGAACCTATCACTATTTCTGTAAGTATATTACTAAATACCATCTGGTGTATAATATATTGTATGATTGAATCTTTAAATGCCCTAGGTCACTGTCAGATTGCGGTACCTGGGGACCACCAGTAACATTTATTTCGGGGCCCATTGTACAAGTACATATAAATATTAGTTGACCCTCATTTACAAATCCCTAAAACTGCTACAAACCCACATTTATGTTCAGAAGTTACCTGCTGTCTAGCCTTCTCTGTCCTGGAGACATTGGGGGAGACGCAATGACAGCGCTGGGAGTTTTCACAAGGCCATAGGTTGTCATAGCAACTGATCAGAGCCTCTTATTTCACAGAGGGGATTCTGATCTGAGCCCCCTCTTTCTGTCTAACCCCTCGAATGGCTTGGTCTCTATTCACACAGCATCTGAGGGGTTAAATTTCTAGGATTGGTGTTATCTCTGATCCTGGTCATTGCAGCTGGGCGCCGGCTCTATTACATAACTGACAGTCGCCATGTATGGAGTGGGATAAACTCATGAGGCGGCTCCATACACTTACACTGCACCAAGGACACACAGTTACATCGTGGCCTTTCTAAGAGAGGGTTGGGGGGGGGGGGTGAAGTGTGAAATTAAGTTAGGGTTGAATTAGGAAAATTCAAGGCTAATTTTGTTCACAATCCTCATCTCTTGAATAGACGAGAGGGCAGTTATAATGAACTTCTCTTCTGTGAAGGATCTGTCCAGTCCTTCATCATACAGACAATACACTGACTTATAAAAACACTGTGTAATGCTTCCTTCCGCCTGTGATGGCGCTGCAGGGAGGTTGAATATCTACCAAGTTCCCCCATAGATTACAGTTGAACACTCTGGTTCCCTACAGGGGAAGATTTTGTGATCATCTTATTGTCAAGGAACCTTCTAACAAGTAGGGATTGTCCAAAGCAAGCAGATAACTTCTTTAGTGACGTGCCATTTTGCGCAATGTTTGGTTTATATATACAGTACCCGAGTCAGGAGGTGGCATAAGAAAAGAGAGGTTCTAAAATGCCTAGTTAGGTGCCGCACATTTTTCACGTCATGTGTCATAAATTCACACATCCTATGGCACTATTGATGAATTCTCCCCATTGTGTATTTAAAATACTGATTATTTGCTCTCCATTTATAACTTTTTTCATATTTGTTTTTTGGCACCATTGATGAATCTTCCCCATTGAGTATTGAATTATATGGTTTTTTTTTGTAATTGTTGTATTTATGGTTGATTTATAACTTTGGTATTTCATCTTTTTACAGACTCCAACCCCCAAGGTATGTGACATGATATATTATTTTGGTCAGTTTTGGAATAGATGGAATGACTTGAATGACTAATGAAAGGGAGCTGGAGTTGTATGAATGTTGTATCTCTTGCTTGGTGATATAGAAATAATATGAATGCTTTTTTCTCATGTTGACAGCAATGTGATCTAGTCACGTTTTCTGTGGACAACTGCGCCCCTGGGGAAAAACTCCTTGTGAAACCAAACCCAGAGAATCCAAACTGTCCGATGTATGAATGCGGTAAGTGCAGAGCCGTTTCTGACACTCACGACCACTGCACCCCGTCCCTTAGTTGACAATACTGTAGTAATCTAGCAGAGAATCCAGATGAGTGTCTTTGGTGAGATCCCTATCTTCTCCCAGCACAATCAGCTGTTCTCATGTGATGTGAGAAACAGCAACTTGTCTGCAGACCCCAAACCCCGTCCCAGAGCAGCCACGGAGTGCTCAATGTGCAGTATTGTAAATGGAAGGCTGGAAACGCCATAGACTGTCATGCTCCATGGTTGTTCAGTGATTGCAGAGATTCTGGGCGTCACACAGTAATAGCCAGTTATTTATACATAGAGACAAAGGTATTTGTGTTTGACAACTTATGTTACAAAAGGATCTTTGCATTCAGTATTACCTTCTAGAAAGGATATAAACATTTTAAGGTTTAAAAGGGTTGTCCCATTTCAGGCACTGGAGGCATGTCACTAGGTTATGCCCCCAATGTCTGATAGGTGCGGGTCCCACCACTGTGACCGTACCTATACTTAGAACGGATCCTGCAAAGTCCCGGAGGGCTAAACGCACATGAGCGGCAGACCCTCCATTAATTACTATGGGAGCACTGAAAATAGCCAGGTACTGGCTCAGCTATTTCTGTCAGCCCCATAGAAGTGAATGGAGCAGTAAACATGCTTGTGCGGTGCTCTTCCTATTAATTTCAATGGGACTTTGCGGGTTCCATTCTAAGTATAGGTGCGGGCCCCCAATATCTGAGATGAGACAACCCCTTTAAGAATTAGGGCATGGCTACATGGTGACATTTGACCAAATGTATGTCAATGGTGTCGCAATGCAACATTCTGCGACTGCGAAAGTGGAAGAAAATCCAGATGTCGGATTTTGCAAGTCACATGTTGCATGCAACTTTCACTTCATTGACTTTAATGTGAGTGCTGCATGACACATGACTTTCCTGCCACTTGGCTGTGTTTTCACCGTCAAATCCCAGTTCTAAACTAGTCACACAACATCTAGTTACAGACAAGTTGCACATATGTTGTTTCACGTTACTGTTCTGCACCTTGGAGTCGCGCGGCACATGTTGCTTTTTAGCCGTACCCTTACTCAGGTCACTGACCAACATCAGATGCTGCGCTCTTGTACTCAGCCAATGTGTTGTAGGTAAGAGATCAACAAGACAGAACTTAAGCCTTTATTTTACTTTATAGTGTCTAATGGTACTACTACACCTCCTCCTGTATGGACCCCAACACCTGGCGTAAGTATACCTAAATTATACACATTCTGAAATGTCTTTTATCTTGCATCTGACAAACCAGGAGGGCTGATAATCCGCCATTGTAGTATTGTTGACCAGTGAGAAGAACCAACAAAGTTAGGGCTCATGCACATGAGCGTATTTTCTTTCCGTGTCCGTTCCGTTTTTTGCGGACCGTATGCAGAACAATACATTTCAATGGTTCCGCGGAAAAAAAAAGAAGGAAATTATGTGTATTTAACTATGTCCTATTATTGTCCGCATTACAGACAAGGATAGTACTGTTCGATTAGGGGCCAGCTGTTCTATTCTGTAAAATACGGAATGCACACGGACATCATGTGTATTTTTTGCAGATTATTTTTTTGCGGACTGCAAAATACATACGGTCGTGTGCATGAGCCCATAGGCTAAGTTCACATGTTGAGAATTTTTGGATGGATTTTTGTATGGATTTGAAATCCGCACGTAAATCCACCAAGAAATGCGGATTTAGACATGGACTCCACAGGTAAACTGTTGTCTCTTGTGGATTTTGATATCAAAGATCAAAATTCCCTTTTCAGAACGTCTATGGAAAAAAATCTGCAGCAAATCCACATACAATCCACAAAACTGTGAAATCTGAAGCATGTGCACAGTATAAGTAAAACTCCATGGACTCGCACTGCGTAGCACGTGAACTTAGCCTTACGGTGAACTTGCGGCGTCGGTACCTGTGCTGCGGTTTGCAATGCACGGGCAACGACCGTGTGCACGCCGTCTGCGAACCCATTCACTTAAATGGGTCCGCGATCCACATCCAACAGTCCAAACCGCAGAAAAGTTCTTCCGATCCGTGCCTTCATTCCGCACTGCACAGTATCTTCCAGATTGCGGACGTATTTACTCAGTGGCGGATTGGGAACTTAAAGTGGCCCTGGAAAAAAAATAAGTGGCCCCACTTATGTAGTTGTAGGCGGGTCCAAATTGACAAGTAGGCAGGGCCAACAGAAGTAGGTGGGGCTTGTAATACTGTAGTGCAGTACAGAATACCACCCCAGCAGAACAAAATACCACAGTGCAGCACAAATTACTGCCGCCCCAACCACAGTATTCAACTGTATCACTATCAATGCAGTTTATTTCAAGAAGACACCTGTGGCCATTCAGCATTGGATCATTATGTTCCTGGCCTGTGGCCATCAAGAGGGCTTGGGCGGCCTCCTGGGCATCAGCCCACTGGGAAAATTCTCTGTAGGGTCTATGGCCAATCCGCCCCTGCATTTACTTGTTATGGTGCGCACAATACAGGCACGGACCTGCGGCATGAGGCCTTATAGTAGCTCCTGACACTTAAATAGGTATTCTGGTTATAAGAAGCCGAGTTAGGGCACTCCTCACCTATATACTGCATAGGGAATAAATGGAGCACAATGCTTGCTCGACAAGCTGTCCCATTCATTATAGGGTGCAGAGCCCCTGACCTTATGATTGTGAATCTCACATTTTAGTAGCTACAAGGTCTTGATAGTGCATTAAAGAAATGTTTCTATATATATTTATGATTGTTTGAATTTACATGTTACATGTAGACTGACACTGATTTATTTGTAGGTTTGTGACGGCACCATTTGCCCACCATTTAGATGTGAGAAGAATGGCTCTAGTAAGGTTTTGGATTCGATAGTGAATTGCTGTCCTGAATACGATTGTGGTGAGTCATTGCATATCTGTAAGACACTTGCTGCATTTCACACTGGTGTCCGAGAGCTATGCACGTCTTGAATTTTGTATTGAAATATTCATTTGCTCATTTTATTGTTTCCATTTTTTTACAGTATGTGACCCATGCCCCCCTCCTCCAAATTGTAATGGAAATAAACCAACAATGTCCATTGACCCAGAAAAGGAATGCTGCTTCACCTACACATGCCGTCAGTATTCATTTATATCATTCTTACAATGTTTTAGAAATGTTACACAGTGCAGGAAGAATGTGCTGTTCATGTAATATCATTGAGGGGTCTCCCCCAAATGTATACCCTCTCCTATTAGCCAGAGGGGAGAGACCTGCTAAATAAAAATGTTCTCCATTCTCAGGGACCTGGCCCATACGTGTGTTATGTCAGTGGCTATCCATAAGAATGGCTTCCATGTATCCCTAGTAATACACTACATCTCCGCTGCTAATGCTGGGGAAAGTGTGGCTGCCCACAACTTCCCCCAGTGATCATAGCTGATCACCAGGGGTTTCAGAAGCTGGATCTGCAGTAATCAACGGATCACAGGGCCAGCTTGATTTCAAAAGGGATTGTATGGCGAGACTACTTCAGTAAGCCCGGAGGGCAATATGAACACCTATAATAATTGCCATACAATATGTATAAGTAAAACATAAATCTTTATGAATACGCCAATATCATAATAATAAAATGCAGAATGCATACATGGAGGATGATCAAAAGTATACAAAACCACCTCCCTGTTGATGCGAGTAACAGTATACAGTATATCTGCGATATCTTCGATATCTCAAGGTGATGGCTGCAGAAAAACCGTAGACTCCCAGTGCCTCCCCCGTCCCCCTTGAATTGTATTGTCTCTGGAGAACCCAGGATATGAAAATGGCTCCTCAAATCACTCAACCTCAATGTTAGCAACAATAAATCGCTGCAATACTATCTCAAGCCCCTAGGTGATGCACTGCTCTGCATCATCTATGATAGTAATTATAGTCTGCCTTCACCTGTATGAGCATTTTCTTTAACTTTTCATTTTCCTTTACAGCTCCAGAAAGCACTCCACCACCTGTAAGTTTCAAATCATAATGTACATGTAATCTGCAAGCATTATCTAAGGGTACTTTCACACTAGCGTTAAAGTTTTCCGGTATTGAGTTCCATCCTAGGGGCTCAATACTGGGGGAAAAAACGCATCAATTTGTCTTTATTGCATACTGGACGGAAAGCAATCCGTTCAGTATGCATCAGGATGTCTTCCGTTCCGTCTCTTCACGGTATTTGGATGGAGAAAATACTTCAACATGCTGTGGATTTTTTTCTCCGGCCAAAATTCCGGAAGACTTGCTGGAATGCCAGCATTAATTTACATTGAAATGTATTAGTGCTAAATCCGGCATTAAAATTGCTGTATTGACGGAGCCGGTCTTCCGGTCTGTGCATGTGCAGACCTTTAAAAATGTGAAAAAATAAATACCGGATCCGTTTTTTGGGATGACACCGGAGAGACGGATCCGGTATTTCAATACATTTGTCAGACGGATCCGTAAACAAAAGCAATCAGTATACATACGGATTTCCGGATCTGGCAGGCATTTCCAGCAACGCAATTGTGAAAGTACCCTAACTCTGCATCCTGTAGCTTCATCTTTATTTCTGATCCTTATATAATGCCAACATGTTCCATGGAGCTGTACAGAGATGGCCATCACTCACATCAATCCCTGTCCCCTATGGGGCTCAACAACAGTTTAAATTAATTGCAGTATATTTACATATGGAGCAATTTCATATAAAAAAATTTAACCTCTCTGGATGGCGATTTTTTGGGGGGACTGTGGAAAAGGAGAGCCTACAAGTCCTAATAATCTCATACATTCCCTTTTATAAAAAAAACTAAACATTGCCCTACAATTTAGATTAGGAATAGTTCTATCTCTATCGCTACCTTCCCTCTAGGTACAATCTCTACTATTCCTTAGGCTACTTTCACACTGGTGTTTTGAATTCCGTTTGTGAGATCTGTTTCAGGAATCTCACAAATGGTTCAAAACGGATCAGTTCAGCCCCAATGCATTCTGAATAGATAAGGATCCATTCAGAATGCATCAGTTTGGCTCCGTTCCGCCTCCATTTAGTTCTGGATGCGAAGCCAAACGGATCCGTCCTGACTTACAATGTAAGTCAATTATTTAAATCCCAATTATTTAAATCCCAAATATATTTGAGTCTTAATTAAGTGTGTATTACAGTATGATTAACCATTGTCTGTCATATTAATATATTTTGTGTGTATGTATTTTAGACGCCATGTAAAGATGTCGTCTGTGAGCCACCACCAAAATGTACTATGAATGGTGCTAAACTTGTAGAAATCCCATGGTCTGATCCCTGCTGTCAACACTTTGAGTGTCGTAAGTCCTTCTGCCCATACAACCATTGTTATTGTAATGACGTCCATGGACTACATTAACTGATCAATGGATCCGGTTTTCTCTATTTTTCAGAATGTCAGGAGACCTGCAATCCTCCTCCTACTTGCAGTGATTTAAGTCCGCCAGTAAGAATTGGAGACCCTAACGTTGAGTGCTGCCCAGAGTATGACTGCCGTAAGTACTCATGGAAAGAGTCACTATGTAGACCAGGGGGTTGGGTATAACCATCCTTATCAGTGCAGTTTCTAGGTAAAATTTCTCCCAGGGCGAGTGTAAAAAAAAACTCCCCCCCCCCCCCCCGCCACATCAAAACTGCTCGATGAAATCATATCAGAAGAGTACTTGCAACCATCTCACCCCATATATATATTTTGTTTATGCTTAACATAGGAAAATCAGCAAACGAAAATCATAAATTACTGCATAAACTGCTAAAAGTCACAGGCAGAATGGTACAGGAGTACTGCAGTTCATGTCCCCCACAGTGGCCCCCATTTTCATGTCCCCCACAGTGGCCCCCATTTTCATGTCCCCCACAGTGGCCCCCATTTTCATATCCCCCGCATCGCCCCCTCGCCCCCATTGTAATTAATGCCCATACCCCCCCCCAGTGTCTCCCCATTGTAAAAAATGTGCAACCACATTGCATGGTCTCGGTGACGCACCCACTGTCCAGGTCTGTCCCACAGATTCAGGCTCTCACAGCAGGCTTCTTTCTCAGCACTGCTCCAGGCGGGCGGTAACAGGCAGGCAGTGCGGGCGGCGGCGCTCACTCACTGTACGTCACTCGCCTGCGCCACCTAGTGGGAGGAGCAGGCGCGTGACGTCAGTGAGCGCAGCCTGCGCGTACAGGAGCTGAGTGACTGGTGAGATACGGACACGGTAATTAAGAGAGGAGCGCAGGTCGCGGGGCAGGAGAGATCCGAGGGAGGGAGACGGGGCGCAGGAGAGTCGCAGAGGAACGGCGCCCCCAGCAACAAGAGGGCGCTCTACACGGTGGCCTGCCCGGTCCAAGAAACGGCACTGATCCTTATAGCTGCTAAAGTTCAGACTCGTTTCCACTGAAAATGTTCCATGAAGATTTCTGTTTGTTTCTTTGACAGCCACTAAATCATCTACCCCAGCTTCATCTACCCCAGGCAAGGTACAGTCATGCACTTTGATAAACTTCTCAGAAATTTGACTGATGTAAGTGTCAAACATATAACTGATGAGTCGAACTTCATGGTTTATGTCTCTGTTTGCTTTACAGTGTGCGGGTGTCACCTGTCCTCCTCTTCCAATGTGCAAAGAAAATTACAGATTGGTGGAAGTGACCTCACAAAATCCATGCTGCGAGGAATATGAGTGCGGTGAGTGTTTTTTACCTTTGCACGTTTATTATCTCAGTTAAGGCGATGTTCACATCTGCGCCAGGCTGACCGTTGTTCTGATCCGTCAGGATAACAAAGTAAAAAAACTATCCCATTTACATCTATCCCCCATTGACTGCAATGTAAAAAAGAAAAACACAACAAAAATCTGGAAGCTCCTTTCCATCACATATCCATAATATTAGTCTGTAATGGAAATGGCAAGGAACTTGAATGGGGTTAGTAGTTTTTTATCTTTGTTAACACCTTTAGTTAGTTAAGGAGCACCTACCATCAGAATCAACCCTATTAAACCGGTTAGGCTGCCTGGAAGGGTCTATCCTGTTGTTTAAAATAATACCTGTCTTCTGAAAATCTGTTGTGGCGTTCCTGAGAAAAAATACTTTTATTCTTTATGCAGATGAGGGCACTAAGGGGTGTGGCCAAAGCTGGAATGCTGGGGTAGATGAACAGACTAGGCCCCGCCCCTCGGTGCACTGAAGCCTTCATCTGCATAAAGAATAAAAGTCTTTTTTTCTCAGGAACACTGCAACTGATTTTCACAAGACAGGTATCGTGTTAATCAGCAGGATCAATCCTACCAGGCGGGATCTATCTATCTATCTATCTGGGTGTTTGTCTGCCTCTCTGTATTTGTCTTGAATTTAAAGGCATTGTCTCATGTCAGACACTGTTGGTGTATCACCAGGATTTGTCATCCATGTCAGATTGGTGCGTGTCCCACCTCTGGGACTTGCACTTATCTACAGAACGTACCACTGAAAGTGAAGGAGAGCGCACTGAGCATGTGCAACATGCTCTGCACCCATTTCTATGCAGCTGCTCTACATTCACTTGGGGGGTCCTATTCTGGAAATATGACCCGCACCTCTCTCACATTGGTGGAGTATCCTAGCGATATGCCACCAGTGTCTGAGATGAAACAACCCATTCAAATGAATGTTTTCAGGCGAGATGGCGAATTATGATAGTTAAAACCTCTTTAATTTACCTATATTGCACTTTTTCAGATGAATACAATTCTATATGTACAGTATATTTCTGTTTTTGAGTTATACATAGAGATACAGAAACACTTAGTTGCTCTGCTCAGTGATCTAAATGACTATATTGCACCTACTTTTATAAAATATTATTTTCTTTTCTTTCCAGAACCTATCACTATTTCTGTAAGTATATTACTAAATACCATCTGGTGTATAATATATTGTATGATTGAATCTTTAAATGCCCTAGGTCACTGTCAGATTGCGGTACCTGGGGACCACCAGTAACATTTATTTCGGGGCCCATTGTACAAGTACATATAAATATTAGTTGACCCTCATTTACAAATCCCTAAAACTGCTACAAACCCACATTTATGTTCAGAAGTTACCTGCTGTCTAGCCTTCTCTGTCCTGGAGACATTGGGGGAGACGCAATGACAGCGCTGGGAGTTTTCACAAGGCCATAGGTTGTCATAGCAACTGATCAGAGCCTCTTATTTCCCAGAGGGGATTTTGATCTGAGCCCCTTCTTTCTGTCTAACCCCTCGAATGGCTTGGTCTCTATTCACACAGCATCTCAGGGGTTAAATTTCTAGGATTGGTGTTATCTCTGATCCTGGTCATTGCAGCTGGGCGCCGGCTCTATTACATTACTGACAGTCGCCAGCTATGGAGTGGGATAAACTCATGAGGCGGCTCCATACACTTACACTGCACCAAGGACACACAGTTACATCGTGGCCTTTCTAAGGCTGGGTTCACACCTGAGCGTTTTACAGCGCGTTCCTACGGGAATGGTTCTCACCTGGGCGTTTTACAGCGCGTACGATCGCGCTGTAAAACGCCCGACGCTCAAACAAGTGCTTGAGCTTTTTTTTGGGCATTTGTCGCGCGTTCCCGCACATAGATATTCGGGAACGCGCGACAATGTGCGCACGCCTGTCTCTGTATGCGCGATTGTAAACGCCCGTACAATCGCGCATACAGAGCGCTCGTTTCAGAACGCTCAGGTCTGAACCCAGCCTAAGAGAGGGTTGGGGGGGGGGGGGTGAAGTGTGAAATTAAGTTAGGGTTGAATTAGGAAAATTCAAGGCTAATTTTGTTCACAATCCTCATCTCTTGAATAGACGAGAGGGCAGTTATAATGAACTTCTCTTCTGTGGAGGATCTGTCCAGTCCTTCATCATACAGACAATACACTGACTTATAAAAACACTGTGTAATGCTTCCTTCCGCCTGTGATGGCGCTGCAGGGAGGTTGAATATCTACCAAGTTCCCCCATAGATTACAGTTGAACACTCTGGTTCCCTACAGGGGAAGATTTTGTGATCATCTTATTGTCAAGGGACCTTCTAACAAGTAGGGATTGTCCAAAGCAAGCAGATAACTTCTTTAGTGACGTGCCATTTTGCACAATGTTTGGTTTATATATACAGTACCCGAGTCAGGAGGTGGCATAAGAAAAGAGAGGTTCTAAAATGCCTAGTTAGGTGCCGCACATTTTTCACGTCATGTGTCATAAATTCACACATCCTATGGCACTATTGATGAATTCTCCCCATTGTGTATTTAAAATACTGATTATTTGCTCTCCATTTATAACTTTTTTCATATTTGTTTTTTGGCACTATTGATGAATCTTCCCCATTGAGTATTGAATTATATGGTTTTTATGTAATTGTTGATTATTTATGGTTGATTTATAACTTTGGTATTTCATCTTTTTACAGACTCCAACCCCCAAGGTATGTGACATGATATATTATTTTGGTCAGTTTTGGAATAGATGGAATGACTTGAATGACTAATGAAAGGGAGCTGGAGTTGTATGAATGTTGTATCTCTTGCTTGGTGATATAGAAATAATATGAATGCTTTTTTCTCATGTTGACAGCAATGTGATCTAGTCACGTTTTCTGTGGACAACTGCGCCCCTGGGGAAAAACTCCTTGTGAAACCAAACCCAGAGAATCCAAACTGTCCGATGTATGAATGCGGTAAGTGCAGAGCCGTTTTCTGACACTCACGACCACTGCACCCTGTCCCTTAGTTGACAATACTGTAGTAATCTAGCAGAGAATCCAGATGAGTGTCTTTGGTGAGATCCCTATCTTCTCCCAGCACAATCAGCTGTTCTCATGTGATGTGAGAAACAGCAACTTGTCTGCAGACCCCAAACCCCGTCCCAGAGCAGCCACGGAGTGCTCAATGTGCAGTATTGTAAATGGAAGGCTGGAAACGCCATGGACTGTCATGCTCCGTGGTTGTTCAGTGATTGCAGAGATTCTGGGCGTCACACAGTAATAGCTAGTTTTTATACATGGAGACAAAGGTATTTGTGTTTGACAACTTGTGTTACAGAAGGATCTTTGCATTCAGTATTACCTTCTAGAAAGGATATAAAAATTTTAAGGTTTAAAAGGGTTGTCCCATTTCAGGCACTGGAGGCATGTCACTAGGTTATGCCCCCAAGGTCTGATAGGTGCGGGTCCCACCACTGTGACCCGTAACTATACTTAGAATGGATCCTGCAAAGTCCCGGAGGGCGCAACGCACATTAGCGGCAGACCCTCCATTAATTACTATGGGAGCACTGAAAATAGCCAGGTACTGGCTCAGCTATTTCTGTCAGCCCCATAGAAGTGAATGGAGCAGTAAACACGCTTGTGCGGTGCTCTTTCAATTAATTTCAATGGGACTTTGCGGGTTCCATTCTAAGTATAGGTGCGGGCCCCCAATGTCTGAGATGAGACAACCCCTTTAAGAATTAGGGCATGGCTACATGGTGACATTTGACCAAATGTATGTCAATGGTGTCGCAATGCAACATTCTGCGACTGCGAAAGTGGAAGAAAATCCAGATGTCGGATTTTGCAAGTCACATGTTGCATGCAACTTTCACTTCATTGACTTTAATGTGAGTGCTGCATGACACATGACTTTCCTGCCACTTGGCTGTGTTTTCACCGTCAAATCCCAGTTCTAAACGAGTCACACAACATCTAGTTACAGACAAGTTGCACACATGTTGTTTCACGTTACTGTTCTGCACCTTGGAGTCGCGCGGCACATGTTGCTTTTTAGCCGTACCCTTACTCAGGTCACTGACCAACATCAGATGCTGCGCTCTTGTACTCAGCCAATGTGCTGTAGGTAAGAGGTCAACAAGACAGAACTTAAGCCTTTATTTTACTTTATAGTGTCTAATGGTACTACTACACCTCCTCCTGTATGGACCCCAACACCTGGCGTAAGTATACCTAAATTATACACATTCTGAAATGTCTTTTATCTTGCATCTGACAAACCAGGAGGGCTGATAATCCGCCATTGTAGTAATTGTTGACCAGTGAGAAGAACCAACAAAGTTACGGCTCATGCACATGAGCGTATTTTCTTTCCGTGTCCGTTCCGTTTTTTGCGGACCATATGCAGAACAATACATTTCAATGGTTCCGCGAAAAAAAAAAAAAGGAAATTATGTGTATTTAACTATGTCCTATTATTGTCCGCATTACAGACAAGGATAGTACTGTTCGATTAGGGGCCAGCTGTTCTATTCTGCAAAATACGGAATGCACACGGACATCATGTGTATTTTTTGCAGATTATTTTTTTGCGGACTGCAAAATACATACGGTCGTGTGCATGAGCCCATAGGCTTTTTGGATGGATTTTTGTATGGATTTGAAATCCGCACGTAAATCCACCATGAAATGCGGATTTAGACATGGACTCCACAGGTAAACTGTTGTCTCTTGTGGATTTTGATATCAAAGATCAAAATTCCCTTTTCAGAACGTCTATGGAAAAAAATCTGCAGCAAATCCACATACAATCCACAAAACTGTGAAATCTGAAGCATGTGCACAGTATAAGTAAAACTCCATGGACTCGCACTGCGTAGCACGTGAACTTAGCCTTACGGTGAACTTGCGGCGTCGGTACCTGTGCTGCGGTTTGCAATGCACGGGCAACGACCGTGTGCACGCTGTCTGCGGACCCATTCACTTAAATGGGTCCGCGATCCACATCCAACAGTCCAAACCGCAGAAAAGTTCTTCCGATCCGTGCCTTCATTCCGCACTGCACAGTATCTTCCAGATTGCGGACGTATTTACTCAGTGGCGGATTGGGAACTTAAAGTGGCCCTGGAAAAAAAATAAGTGGCCCCACTTATGTAGTTGTAGGC
This sequence comes from Bufo gargarizans, assembly GCF_014858855.1. NCBI lineage: Eukaryota > Metazoa > Chordata > Amphibia > Anura > Bufonidae > Bufo > Bufo gargarizans. The sequence continues at coordinate 565,695,113 of NC_058081.1, read as the reverse complement.
GGGTCCAAATTGACAAGTAGGCAGGGCCAACAGAAGTAGGTGGGGCTTGTAATACTGTAGTGCAGTACAGAATACCACCCCAGCAGAACAAAATACCACAGTGCAGCACAAATTACTGCCGCCCCAACCACAGTATTCAACTGTATCACTATCAATGCAGTTGATTTCAAGAAGGCACCTGTGGCCATTCAGCATTGGATCATTATGTTCCTGGCCTGTGGCCATCAAGAGGGCTTGGGCGGCCTCCTGGGCATCAGCCCACTGGGAAATTTCTCTGTAGGGTCTATGGCCAATCCGCCCCTGCATTTACTTGTTATGGTGCGCACAATACAGGCACGGACCTGCTGCATGAGGCCTTATAGTAGCTCCTGACCCTTAAATAGGTATTCTGGTTATAAGAAGCCGAGTTAGGGCCCTCCTCACCTATATACTGCATAGGGAATAAATGGAGCACAATGCTTGCTCGACAAGCTGTCCCATTCATTATAGGGTGCAGAGCCCCTGACCTTATGATTGTGAATCTCACATTTTAGTAGCTACAAGGTCTTGATAGTGCATTAAAGAAATGTTTCTATATATATTTATGATTGTTTGAATTTACTTGTTACATGTAGACTGACACTGATTTTATTTGTAGGTTTGTGACGGCACCATTTGTCCCACCATTTAGATGTGAGAAGAATGGCTCTAGTAAGGTTTTGGATTCGATAGTGAATTGCTGTCCTGAATACGATTGTGGTGAGTCATTGCATATCTGAAAGACACTTGCTGCATCTCACACTGGTGTCCGAGAGCTATGCACGTCTTGAATTTTGTATTGAAATATTCATTTGCTCATTTCATTGTTTCTTTTTCTTTACAGTATGTGACCCATGCCCCGCTGCTCCATATTGTAATGGAAATAAACCAACAATGTCCATTGACCCTGAAAAGGAATGCTGCTTCACATACACATGCCGTCAGTATTCATTTATATCATTCTTACAATGTTTTAGAAATGTTACACAGTGTGCAGGAAGAATGCGCTGTTCATGTAATATCATTGAGGGGTCTCCCCCAAATGTATACCCTCTCCTATTAGCCAGAGGGCAGAGACCTGCTAAATAAAAATGTTCTCCATTCTCAGGGACCTGGCCCATACATGTGTTATGTCAGTGGCTATCCATAAGAATGGCTTCCATGTATCCCTAGTAATACACTACATCTCCGCTGCTAATGCTGGGGAAAGTGTGGCTGCCCACAACTTCCCCCAGTGATCATAGCTGATCACCAGGGGTTTCAGAAGCTGGATCTGCAGTAATCAACGGATCACAGGGCCAGCTTGATTTCAAAAGGGATTGTATGGCGAGACTACTTCAGTAAGCCTGGAGGGCAATATAAACACCTATAATAATTGCCATACAATATGTATAAGTAAAACATAAATCTTTATGAATACGCCAATATCATAATAATAAAATGCAGAATGCATACATGTAGGATGATCAAAAGTATACAAAACCACCTCCCTGGTGATGCGAGTAACAGTATACAGTATATCTGCGATATCTTCGATATCTCAAGGTGATGGCTGCAGAAAAACCGTAGACTCCCAGTGCCTCCCCCGTCCCCCTTGAATTGTATTGTCTCTGGAGAACCCAGTATATGAAAATGGCTCCTCAAATCACTCAACCTCAATGTTAGCAACAATAAATCACTGCAATACTATCTCAAGCCTCTAGGTGATGCACTGCTCTGCATCATCTATGATAGTAATTATAGTCTGCCTTCACCTGTATGAGCATTTTCTTTAACTTTTCATTTTCCTTTACAGCTCCAGAAAGCACTCCACCACCTGTAAGTTTCAAATCATAATGTACATGTAATCTGCAAGCATTATCTAAGGGTACTTTCACACTAGCGTTAAAGTTTTCCGGTATTGAGTTCCATCCTAGGGGCTCAATACTGGGAAAAAAACGCATCAATTTGTCTTTATTGCATACTGGACGGAAAGCAATCCGTTCAGTATGCATCAGGATGTCTTCCGTTCCGTCCCTTCATGGTATTTGGATGGAGAAAATACTTCAACATGCTGTGGATTTTTTTCTCCGGCCAAAATTCCGGAAGACTTGCTGGAATGCCAGCATTAATTTACATTGAAATTTATTAGTGCTGGATCCGGCATTAAAATTGCTGTATTGACGGAGCCGGTCTTCCGGTCTGCACATGCGCAGACCTTTAAAAATGTGAAAAAATTAATACCGGATCCGTTTTTTGGGATGACACCGGAGAGACGGATCCGGTATTTCAATACATTTGTCAGACGGATCCAGATCTGTAAACAAAAGCAATCAGTATACATACGGATTTCCGGATCTGGCAGGCATTTCCAGCAACGCAATTGTGAAAGTACCCTAACTCTGCATCCTGTAGCTTCATCTTTATTTCTGATCCTTATATAATGCCAACATGTTCCATGGAGCTGTACAGAGATGGCCATCACGCACATCAATCCCTGTCCCCTATGGGGCTCACAGTTTAAATTAATTGCAGTATATTTACATATGGAGCAATTTCATATAAAAAAATGTAACCTCTCTGGATGGCGATTTTTTGGGGGGACTGTGGAAAAGGAGAGCCTACAAGTCCTAATAATCTCATACATTCCCTTTTATAAAAAAAACCAAAAAAAACATTGCCCTACAATTTAGATTAGGAATAGTTCTATCTCTATCGCTACCTTCCCTCTAGGTACAATCTCTACTATTCCTTAGGCTACTTTCACACTGGTGTTTTGAATTCTGTTTGTGAGATCCGTTTCAGGATCAAAACGGATCAGTTCAGCCCCAATGCATTCTGAATGGATAAGGATCTGTTCAGAATGCATCAGTTTGGCTCCGTTCCGCCTCCATTCCGCTCTGGATGCGGACACCAAAACGCTGCTTACAATGTAAGTCAATCGGAACGGATGCATTTTCACTGACACAATATGGTGCAGTTGAAAACGGATCCGTCCCCCATTGACTTTTAATGTAAGTCAGGACGGATCCGTTTTGACTTAGACTGTTTTTTTAAAGAATAATGCAGACGGATCCGTTCTGAACGGATACAAGCGTTTGCATTATCAGTGCGGATCCGTCTGTGCAGATACCAGACGGATCCGCACCTAACGCAGGTGTGAAAGTAGCCTAACATGAGTATATCTAATGTATGTACAACTGTCTATGTATGTCTTGAGACATTTTTGTAGCTGCTTTTAGGTGATTGATGTATATATATATATATATTTGTAAAATGTCTAGACGCATAGGTGGAGATTTAACACAAGTGGTGCAAGGGAAACTGGCTTAGTTGCCATAGCAAACAATCATATTCCACATTTATTTTATTTTTTTAAAGCCCTGACATGTAAAGATGGAATCTGATTGGTTGCTGGTATGGGCAACAACGTCAGTTTTCCTTTACATCACTTTTGATAAATTTCTCCCAATTATTCAACTCCCAAATATATTTGAGTCTTAATTATGTGTGTATTACAGTAGTAGTCGCCATTGTCTGTCATATTAATATATGTTGTGTGTATGTATTTTAGACGCCATGTAAAGATGTCGTCTGTGAGCCACCACCAACATGTACTAAGAATGGTGCTAAACTTGTAGAAATCCCATGGTCTGATCCCTGCTGTCAACACTATGAGTGTCGTAAGTCCTTCTGCCCATACAACCATTGTTATTGTAATGACGTCCATGGACTACATCAACTGATCAATGGATCTGGTTTTCTCTATTTTTCAGAATGTCAGGAGACCTGCAATCCTCCTCCTACTTGCAGTGATTTAAGTCCGCCAGTAAGAATTGGAGACCCTAATGTTGAGTGTTGCCCAGAGTATTACTGCCGTAAGTACTCATGGAAAGCGTCACTATGTAGACCAGGGGGTTGGGTATAACCATCCTTATAGCTGCTAAAGTTCAGACTCAGACGTTTCCACTGAAAATGTTCCATGAAGATTTCTGTTTGTTTCTTTGACAGCCCCTAAAGCATCTACCCCAGCTTCATCTACCCCAGGCAAGGTACAGTCATGCACTTTGATAAACTTCTCAGAAATGATAAATATCAAACATATAACTGATGAGTCGAAATTCATGGCTTATGTGTCTGTTTGCTTTAAAGTGCGCGGGTGTCACCTGTCCAGCTCTACCAGAGTGTGAAGAAAATTACAGATTGGTGGAAGTGACCTCACAAAATCCATGCTGCAAGGAATATGAGTGCGGTGAGTGTTTTTTATCTTTCACATGTATTATCTCAGTGAAGGCAGTGTTCACATCTGCGCCAGGCTGACCGTTGTTCTGATCCGTCAGGATAACAAAGTAATAACAAAAAACAGATCCAGTATGAGTGCCGTAAGTACTCATGGAAAGAGTCACTACCAGGGGCGTAGCAATAGGGACAACAAGGGAAGCAGCTGTTGTAGGGCCTGAACCCAGAAGGGGCCCACCCAGGAGGAAGACTAAAAGATGTCAGGGTCCACTCAACACTATTATACAATGACATTATAGACAGTGACAGTATATATAGTGACATGACATACAGTATATACGTATAAGAAATGGATGGCGAGAAGTGAGTAGATAAAATCCTGCATAGATGTTTCTGGTTCTGAGTGATCCATAGAGATACAGAACATTCTTTGTTGCTCTGCTCAGTGAGAAGGTACTGTGACTCTTATAGTGAAGGTCATGTCGCTTACGTCTTCTAAACAACTTGAAGGTCAAATTATTATATTGCTCCTACTTTTCTTATAACACATTATTTTTTCTTTTCTCTTTAGTTCCTCCTCCTACAACTGTAAGTATACTGATATTTGCCATCTGATATATAATATATTGTATGATTGAATATGGAGGCCAGAATCTTTAAAAGTCCCCGGTATACACAGAATACATTAACATTTATTTTGTGTTTTAGGCCCTTTTTAGGTCTATGTATGATTTGGAAAATATCACTGAACGGATACAAGCCTAAATTATCTCATATATCCGCTTTACTAAAAAAAAACAAAAAAAAAACAAAACATTGCCCTACAATTTAGATTAGGAATAGTTCTATCTCTATCGTTACCTTCCCTCTAGGTACAATCTCTACTATTCCTTAGGCTACTTTCACACTGGCGTTTTGAATTCCGTTTGTGAGATCTGTTTCATGAATCTCACAAATGGTTCAAAACGGATCAATTCAGCCCCAATGCATTCTGAATAGATAAGGATCCATTCAGAATGCATCCGTTTGGCTCCGTTCCACCTCCATTTAGTTCTGGATGCGAAGCCAAACGGATCCGTCCTGACTTACAATGTAAGTCAATTATTTAAATCCCAATTATTTAAATCCCAAATATATTTGAGTCTTAATTAAGTGTGTATTACAGTATGATTAACCATTGTCTGTCACGTTAATATATTTTGTGTGTATGTATTTTAGACGCCATGTAAAGATGTCGTCTGTGAGCCACCACCAACATGTACTAAGAATGGTGCTAAACTTGTAACAATCCCGTGGTCTGATCCCTGCTGTTCACACTATGAGTGTCGTAAGTCCTTCTATCCATACAACCATTGTTATTGTAATGACGTCCATGGACTACATTAACTGATCAATGGATCCGGTTTTCTCTATTTTTCAGAATGTCAGGAGACCTGCAATCCTCCTCCTACTTGCAGTGATTTAAGTCCGCCAGTAAGAATTGGAGACCCTAATGTTGAGTGTTGCCCAGAGTATTACTGCCGTAAGTACTCATGGAAAGCGTCACTATGTAGACCAGGGGGTTGGGTATAACCATCCTTATAGCTGCTAAAGTTCAGACTCAGACGATTCCACTGAAAATGTTCCATGAAGATTTCTGTTTGTTTCTTTGACAGCCCCTATATCATCTACCCCAGCTTCATCTACCCCAGGCAAGGTACAGTCATGCACTTTGATAAACTTCTCAGAAATGATAAATATCAAACATATAACTGATGAGTCGAAATTCATGGCTTATGTGTCTGTTTGCTTTACAGTGCGCGGGTGTCACCTGTCCATCTCTACCAAAGTGTGAAGAAAATTACAGATTGGTGGAAGTGACCTCACAAAATCCATGCTGCAAGGAATATGAGTGCGGTGAGTGTTTTTTATCTTTCACATTTATTATCTCAGTTAAGGCGGTGTTCACATCTGCGCCAGGCTGACCGTTGTTCTGATCCGTCAGGATAACAAAGTAATAACAAAAAACAGATCCAGTATGAGTGCCGTAAGTACTCATGGAAAGAGTCACTACCAGGGGCCTAGCAATAGGGACAACAAGGGAAGCAGCTGTTGTAGGGCCTGAACCCAGAAGGGGCCCACCCAGGAGGAAGACTAAAAGATGTCAGGGTCCACTCAACACTATTATACAATGACATTATAGACAGTGACAGTATATATAGTGACATGACATACAGTATATACGTATAAGAAATGGATGGCGAGAAGTGAGTAGATAAAATCCTGCATAGATGTTTCTGGTTCTGAGTGACCCATAGAGATACAGAACATTCTTTGTTGCTCTGCTCAGTGAGAAGGTACTGTGACTCTTATAGTGAAGACCATGTCGCTTACGTCTTCTAAACAACTTGAAGGTCAAATTATTATATTGCTCCTACTTTTCTTATAACAAGTTATTTTTTCTTTTCTCTTTAGTTCCTCCTCCTACAACTGTAAGTATACTGATATTTGCCATCTGATATATAATATATTGTATGATTGAATATGGAGGCCAGAATCTTTAAAAGTCCCCGGTATACACAGAATACATTAACATTTATTTTGTGTTTTAGGCCCTTTTTAGGTCTATGTATGATTTGGAAAATATCACTGAACGGATACAACCCTAAATTATCTCATATATCCGCTTTACTAAAAAAAAAAAAAAAAAAAAAAAAAAAAACATTGCCCTACAATTTAGATTAGGAATAGTTCTATCTCTATCGTTACCTTCCCTCTAGGTACAATCTCTACTATTCCTTAGGCTACTTTCACACTGGCGTTTTGAATTCCGTTTGTGAGATCTGTTTCATAAATCTCACAAATGGTTCAAAACGGATCAATTCAGCCCCAATGCATTCTGAATAGATAAGGATCCATTCAGAATGCATCCGTTTGGCTCCGTTCCGCCTCCATTTAGTTCTGGATGCGGACACCAAAACGCTGCTTGCAGCGTTTTGGTGTCCGCCTGGAGATGCGAAGCCAAACGGATCCGTCCTGACTTACAATGTAAGTCAATTATTTAAATCCCAATTATTTAAATCCCAAATATATTTGAGTCTTAATTAAGTGTGTATTACAGTATGATTAACCATTGTCTGTCACGTTAATATATTTTGTGTGTATGTATTTTAGACGCCATGTAAAGATGTCGTCTGTGAGCCACCACCAACATGTACTAAGAATGGTGCTAAACTTGTAGAAATCCCATGGTCTGATCCCTGCTGTTCACACTATGAGTGTCGTAAGTCCTTCTATCCATACAACCATTGTTATTGTAATGACGTCCATGGACTACATTAACTGATCAATGGATCCGGTTTTCTCTATTTTTCAGAATGTCAGGAGACCTGCAATCCTCCTCCTACTTGCAGTGATTTAAGTCCGCCAGTAAGAATTGGAGACCCTAATGTTGAGTGTTGCCCAGAGTATTACTGCCGTAAGTACTCATGGAAAGCGTCACTATGTAGACCAGGGGGTTGGGTATAACCATCCTTATAGCTGCTAAAGTTCAGACTCAGACGATTCCACTGAAAATGTTCCATGAAGATTTCTGTTTGTTTCTTTGACAGCCCCTATATCATCTACCCCAGCTTCATCTACCCCAGGCAAGGTACAGTCATGCACTTTGATAAACTTCTCAGAAATGATAAATATCAAACATATAACTGATGAGTCGAAATTCATGGCTTATGTGTCTGTTTGCTTTACAGTGCGCGGGTGTCACCTGTCCATCTCTACCAAAGTGTGAAGAAAATTACAGATTGGTGGAAGTGACCTCACAAAATCCATGCTGCAAGGAATATGAGTGCGGTGAGTGTTTTTTACCTTTCACATTTATTATCTCAGTTAAGGCGGTGTTCACATCTGCGCCAGGCTGACCGTTGTTCTGATCCGTCAGGATAACAAAGTAATAACAAAAAACAGATCCAGTATGAGTGCCGTAAGTACTCATGGAAAGAGTCACTACCAGGGGCGTAGCAATAGGGACAACAAGGGAAGCAGCTGTTGTAGGGCCTGAACCCAGAAGGGGCCCACCCAGGAGGAAGACTAAAAGATGTCAGGGTCCACTCAACACTATTATACAATGACATTATAGACAGTGACAGTATATATAGTGACATGACATACAGTATATACGTATAAGAAATGGATGGCGAGAAGTGAGTAGATAAAATCCTGCATAGATGTTTCTGGTTCTGAGTGACCCATAGAGATACAGAACATTCTTTGTTGCTCTGCTCAGTGAGAAGGTACTGTGACTCTTATAGTGAAGGTCATGTCGCTTACGTCTTCTAAACAACTTGAAGGTCAAATTATTATATTGCTCCTACTTTTCTTATAACAAGTTATTTTTTCTTTTCTCTTTAGTTCCTCCTCCTACAACTGTAAGTATACTGATATTTGCCATCTGATATATAATATATTGTATGATTGAATATGGAGGCCAGAATCTTTAAAAGTCCCCGGTATACACAGAATACATTAACATTTATTTTGTGTTTTAGGCCCTTTTTAGGTCTATGTATGATTTGGAAAATATCACTGAACGGATACAAGCCTAAATTATCTCATATATCCGCTTTACTAAAAAAAAACAAAAAAAAAAAAAACATTGCCCTACAATTTAGATTAGGAATAGTTCTATCTCTATCGTTACCTTCCCTCTAGGTACAATCTCTACTATTCCTTAGGCTACTTTCACACTGGCGTTTTGAATTCCGTTTGTGAGATCTGTTTCATAAATCTCACAAATGGTTCAAAACGGATCAATTCAGCCCCAATGCATTCTGAATAGATAAGGATCCATTCAGAATGCATCCGTTTGGCTCCGTTCCGCCTCCATTTAGTTCTGGATGCGGACACCAAAACGCTGCTTGCAGCGTTTTGGTGTCCGCCTGGAGATGCGAAGCCAAACGGATCCGTCCTGACTTACAATGTAAGTCAATTATTTAAATCCCAATTATTTAAATCCCAAATATATTTGAGTCTTAATTAAGTGTGTATTACAGTATGATTAACCATTGTCTGTCACGTTAATATATTTTGTGTGTATGTATTTTAGACGCCATGTAAAGATGTCGTCTGTGAGCCACCACCAACATGTACTAAGAATGGTGCTAAACTTGTAGAAATCCCATGGTCTGATCCCTGCTGTTCACACTATGAGTGTCGTAAGTCCTTCTATCCATACAACCATTGTTATTGTAATGACGTCCATGGACTACATTAACTGATCAATGGATCCGGTTTTCTCTATTTTTCAGAATGTCAGGAGACCTGCAATCCTCCTCCTACTTGCAGTGATTTAAGTCCGCCAGTAAGAATTGGAGACCCTAATGTTGAGTGTTGCCCAGAGTATTACTGCCGTAAGTACTCATGGAAAGCGTCACTATGTAGACCAGGGGGTTGGGTATAACCATCCTTATAGCTGCTAAAGTTCAGACTCAGACGATTCCACTGAAAATGTTCCATGAAGATTTCTGTTTGTTTCTTTGACAGCCCCTATATCATCTACCCCAGCTTCATCTACCCCAGGCAAGGTACAGTCATGCACTTTGATAAACTTCTCAGAAATGATAAATATCAAACATATAACTGATGAGTCGAAATTCATGGCTTATGTGTCTGTTTGCTTTACAGTGCGCGGGTGTCACCTGTCCATCTCTACCAAAGTGTGAAGAAAATTACAGATTGGTGGAAGTGACCTCACAAAATCCATGCTGCAAGGAATATGAGTGCGGTGAGTGTTTTTTACCTTTCACATTTATTATCTCAGTTAAGGCGGTGTTCACATCTGCGCCAGGCTGACCGTTGTTCTGATCCGTCAGGATAACAAAGTAATAACAAAAAACAGATCCAGTATGAGTGCCGTAAGTACTCATGGAAAGAGTCACTACCAGGGGCGTAGCAATAGGGACAACAAGGGAAGCAGCTGTTGTAGGGCCTGAACCCAGAAGGGGCCCACCCAGGAGGAAGACTAAAAGATGTCAGGGTCCACTCAACACTATTATACAATGACATTATAGACAGTGACAGTATATATAGTGACATGACATACAGTATATACGTATAAGAAATGGATGGCGAGAAGTGAGTAGATAAAATCCTGCATAGATGTTTCTGGTTCTGAGTGACCCATAGAGATACAGAACATTCTTTGTTGCTCTGCTCAGTGAGAAGGTACTGTGACTCTTATAGTGAAGGTCATGTCGCTTACGTCTTCTAAACAACTTGAAGGTCAAATTATTATATTGCTCCTACTTTTCTTATAACAAGTTATTTTTTCTTTTCTCTTTAGTTCCTCCTCCTACAACTGTAAGTATACTGATATTTGCCATCTGATATATAATATATTGTATGATTGAATATGGAGGCCAGAATCTTTAAAAGTCCCCGGTATACACAGAATACATTAACATTTATTTTGTGTTTTAGGCCCTTTTTAGGTCTATGTATGATTTGGAAAATATCACTGAACGGATACAAGCCTAAATTATCTCATATATCCGCTTTACTAAAAAAAAACAAAAAAAAAAAAAAACATTGCCCTACAATTTAGATTAGGAATAGTTCTATCTCTATCGTTACCTTCCCTCTAGGTACAATCTCTACTATTCCTTAGGCTACTTTCACACTGGCGTTTTGAATTCCGTTTGTGAGATCTGTTTCATAAATCTCACAAATGGTTCAAAACGGATCAATTCAGCCCAAATGCATTCTGAATAGATAAGGATCCATTCAGAATGCATCCGTTTGGCTCCGTTCCGCCTCCATTTAGTTCTGGATGCGGACACCAAAACGCTGCTTGCAGCGTTTTGGTGTCCGCCTGGAGATGCGAAGCCAAACGGATCCGTCCTGACTTACAATGTAAGTCAATTATTTAAATCCCAATTATTTAAATCCCAAATATATTTGAGTCTTAATTAAGTGTGTATTACAGTATGATTAACCATTGTCTGTCACGTTAATATATTTTGTGTGTATGTATTTTAGACGCCATGTAAAGATGTCCTCTGTGAGCCACCACCAACATGTACTAAGAATGGTGCTAAACTTGTAACAATCCCGTGGTCTGATCCCTGCTGTTCACACTATGAGTGTCGTAAGTCCTTCTGCCCATACAACCATTGTTATTGTAATGACGTCCATGGACTACATTAACTGATCAATGGATCCGGTTTTCTCTATTTTTCAGAATGTCAGGAGACCTGCAATCCTCCTCCTACTTGCAGTGATTTAAGTCCGCCAGTAAGAATTGGAGACCCTAACGTTGAGTGCTGCCCAGAGTATGACTGCCGTAAGTACCCATGGAAAGCGTCACTATGTAGACCAGGGGGTTGGGTATAACCATCCTTATCAGTGCAGTTTCTAGGTAAAATTTCTCTCAGGGCGAGTGTAAAAAAAAAACTCCCCCCCCCGCCACATCAAAACTGCTCGATGAAATCATATCAGAAGAGTACTTGCAACCATCTCACCCCATATATATATTTTGTTTATGCTTAACATAAGAAAATCAGCAAACGAAAATCATAAATTACTGCATAAACTGCTAAAAGTCACAGGCAGAATGGTACAGGAGTACTGCAGTTCATGTCCCCCACAGTGGCCCCCATTTTCATATCCCCCGCATCGCCCCCCGCCCCCCATTGTAATTAATGCCCCCCCCCCCCACAGTGTCTCTCCATTGTAAAAAATGTGCAACCACATTGCATGGTCTCGGTGACGCACCCACTGTCCAGGTCTGTCCCACAGATTCAGGCTCTCACAGCAGGCTTCTTTCTCAGCACTGCTCCAGGCGGGCGGTAACAGGCAGGCAGTGCGGGCGGCGGCGCTCACTCACTGTACGTCACTCGCCTGCGCCACCTAGTGGGAGGAGCAGGCGCGTGAAGTCAGTGAGCGCAGCCTGCGCGTACAGGAGCTGAGTGACTGGTGAGATACGGACACGGTAATTAAGAGAGGAGCGCAGGTCGCGGGGCAGGAGAGATCCGAGGGAGGGAGACGGGGCGCAGGAGAGTCGCAGAGGAACGGCGCCCCCAGCAACAAGAGGGCGCTCTACGCGGTGGCCTGCCCGGTCCAAGAAACGACACTGATCCTTATAGCTGCTAAAGTTCAGACTCGTTTCCACTGAAAATGTTCCATGAAGATTTCTGTTTGTTTCTTTGACAGCCACTAAATCATCTACCCCAGCTTCATCTACCCCAGGCAAGGTACAGTCATGCACTTTGATAAACTTCTCAGAAATTTGACTGATGTAAGTGTCAAACATATAACTGATGAGTCGAACTTCATGGTTTATGTCTCTGTTTGCTTTACAGTGTGTGGATGTCACCTGTCCTCCTCTTCCAATGTGCAAAGAAAATTACAGATTGGTGGAAGTGGAAAATCCATGCTGCGAGGAATATGAGTGCGGTGAGTGTTTTTTACCTTTGCACGTTTATTATCTCAGTTAAGGCGATGTTCACATCTGCGCCAGGCTGACCGTTATTCTGATCCGTCAGGATAACAAAGTAAAAAAAAAACTGATTAATTAAATGGTTTCCATGACAGATGCAAATGGAACATATCCCATTTACATCTATCACCCATTGACTGCAATGTAAAAAAGAAAAACACAACAAAAATCTGGAAGCTCCTTTCCATCACATATCCATAATATTAGTCTGTAATGGAAATGGCAAGGAACTTGAATGGGGTTAGTAGTTTTTCATCTTTAGTTAGTTAGGGGAGCACCTACCTACAGAATCAACCCTATTAAACCGGTTAGGCTGCCTGGAAGGGTCTATCCTGTTGTTTAAAATAATACCTGTCTTCTGAAAATCTGTTGTGGCGTTCCTGAGAAAAAATACTTTTATTCTTTATGCAGATGAGGGCAGTAAGGGGTGTGGCCAAAGCTGGAAGCTGGGGTAGATGAACAGACTAGGCCCCGCCCCTCGGTGCACTGAAGCCTTCATCTGCATAAAGAATAAAAGTATTTTTTCCTCAGGAACACTGCAACTGATTTTCACAAGACAGGTATCATGTTAATCAGCAGGATCAATCCCACCAGGTGGTATCTATCTATCTATCTGGGTGTTTGTCTGCCTCTCTATATTTGTCTTATATCGATGTATCTATCAGAAAAACGATGTGGCATGTTTAGAGTCCTTCTCTTCTATCTGAAAACATCCATTTCTATTTCACCTACCTTTATTACATATTCTCTCACATGGGAGAAGTGAGTAGATAAAATCCTGCATAGATGTTTCTGGTTCTGAGTGACCCATAGAGATACAGAACATTCTTTGTTGCTCTGCTCAGTGAGAAGGTACTGTGACTCTTATAGTGAAGACCATGTCGCTTACGTCTTCTAAACAACTTGAAGGTCAAATTATTATATTGCTCCTACTTTTCTTATAACACGTTATTTTTTCTTTTCTCTTTAGTGCCTATTACTACAACTGTAAGTATACTGATATATGCCATCTGATATATAATATATTGTATGATTGAATATGGAGGCCAGAATCTTTAAAAGTCCCCGGTATACACAGCATACATTAACATTTATTTTGTGTTTTAGGACCTTTTTAGGTCTATGTATGATTTGGAAAATATCTAGTAACAGGGATGTGGCTGAGGGGAGTTCAAGAATATGTATTAAAGGAGTAGTCTAGTTTAAATTTAGGAAATGCAAGGTTAATACGGTCTTTTGTTCACAATCCGCATTGCTTGGTTAGAGGAGGGGGTAGAGCAGAGGAGAGAGCTTCTCTTGTCCTGGAGCAGGGATGGCCAACCTGAGGCTCTCCAGCTGTTGCAAAACTACAACTCCCAGCATGCCCACACTGGCTACAGCTATCAGCCTACAGCAGGGCATGGTGGGAGTTGTAGTTTTACAACAGCTGGAGAGCCGCAGGTTGGCCGTTCCTGCCCTGGAGGATCTGTCCCATCTTGCATTACAAAGACAATACATTGATTTGAACAGACGCTGCGTAATGCTTTATTCCCCCTATGGTGGCAGAAAAAGGAGTGTCTAATGTACCTAACTAGATGTCCCAGAATTTTCATGTCATATGTTTCATAAATTTACACATCCTATGGCACTATTGATGAATATTCCCCATTGTGTATTGAACTTAGTTTTTTTTGTAAATGTTAATTATTTTTGGTTTATTATCTTTATTTTTCATATTTTACAGCCTTCAACCCCCAAGGTATGTAACATTATGTATTATTTTGGTCAGTATTATGCAGGTGGAATAACTTGAATGAGGGATAAGAGCTGGAGCTGCATAAATACTGCATTTCGTGTTTAGATCAGTGATATACACTTCGGTGATCTAGTCACATTTTCTGGGTATTAACTTCCTCTACAGTACATAATAAATGCAATTTGCTGATATTACACAACACCTTTAAGAAATAGTCTGTCTCAGATTACTCTAAGTAATAAGTCCTCAGCACAAATAAGGAAGAAAACAATGTTTCATCTAAGGGTACTTTCACAATTGCGGCACAGTGATTCGGCAAGCAGTTCAGTCGCCGGCAAAACGTATGCAAACTGATGGCATTTGCAAGACTGATCAGGATCCTGATCAGTCTTAAAAATGCATTGAAATGCCAAATCCGTTTTTCCGGTGTCATCCGGAAAAAACGGATCCGGCATTTATTTTTTCACATTTTTTTCGGTCTGCACATAAGAACGGATCCGGCATTCCGATATTTTGAATGCCGGATCCAGCACTAATACTTTCCTATGGAAAAAAATGCCAGATCCAGCA
The DNA here is from genome assembly GCF_014858855.1 of Bufo gargarizans. Classification (NCBI taxonomy): domain Eukaryota; kingdom Metazoa; phylum Chordata; class Amphibia; order Anura; family Bufonidae; genus Bufo; species Bufo gargarizans. Next base: position 565,680,099 of record NC_058081.1, on the reverse strand, counting down.
TTCAGGCAAGTGTTCATTTTTTGGGGCTGGAGATAAAACCGTAGCATCCTGCGGTTTTATCTTTGTCCTGATCAGTTTAAAAGGCTGAACTGAAGACATCCTGATGCATCCTGAACGGATTACTCTCCATTCAGAATGCACGGGGATAAAACTGATCAGTTATTTTCGCGTATAGAGCCCCTAGGACGGAACTCTATGCCGGAAAAGAAAAACGCTAGTGTGAAAGTACCCTAAACGATCATATAAATGACCCTAATACCATTCTCTAACTTTAGCTATGGTCATGATTCCTTGTAAGAATGGCTTCCAAATCACTTTTTAACAATTCACCTTTATGCAGTAACACCAGTAACAGCAATAATATACTGTACATGTGGCATAGATTAATAAGAAACAAGAACTATACTGGAAACTGTAAAATCCTGAAAAATCCTAATTCTTGTGATAATTTGGGGGTCATTTATTAAGCTGAAATACGCCTATTTTAGGCATATTTCAGGCACAGATTGGAGCTCAACAACTAGTTGCGTAGTAATCTGCGCCTTCTCCCTGCTCACGCCAGGTCTAAAATTGTGGGCAGGGAAGGGGACGGGCCGGCAGGTCCATCTCATTTACCATTTTCTGTGCCTGTTTCAAGTGTAGAAAAAGGTCTACATGTCAGACAGCTAGGAAGCTGTCACACATTTAGAACTGGCGCTGCCTGCGCCTCTACATAACTTTGGTGGACCAGTGTCTAAAACATCGTCTTAATAAATGTGCCCTATGTTCTTGTATTGTTCATAAACATGTCAGGCTTTTTGGATTGTAGAAAATATTGAGAACATTCTCTGTTTTCCTGTCCATTAGATGGTGTGATGAGTCATTGTGATCTCGTGTAATTCCTCTTACTGAGTTGTGTTGTCTTGTGTCTTTTCACAGGAAACTACGCATACTATAATCATCTCGAGCACAAAACAGGTATGTCCAGACATCCGTACTAGACGTCCTATTAGTAACATCATGAGTATGAGCAGTAGTAACAATAGCTAGATATTGTGATTTATACTTCTCTATCATGCTAATATACAGATCTGTGAGGACACAGTCTGCCCACCGAAGGTCTGCAAAGACTATGAAGAACTGGTTAAACGACCAAATCCACTTGACCCATGCTGTCCAATCAAGACATGCGGTAAGTGTAACTGACAATAGTAATGATACTACTGTTCACAGCAATGTTGTTAATAGCTGATCTCAGAATGATAAACTTATTTGTAGAAAAATCTCATTATTTCTACAGCCTGTGATGCTTATTGGCTATAACTTTACTGAGTTGCTTCCCCTAGTGCTGTAGCTACTAGGAAAAAAAAGGGGCTGCAAATGAGCTGTCAACAAGCTCTGCTTCTGATGCCACCAGATGTAAGGCAGCTATCCCATAAGTCAATGTTCGACCCTTCAAATAGGCCTTGAGACATGACTCGTATATTAAATAAGCCAGCATCTCATCTGCAGACAGCTGTTTCGGGGTGATTGCTCTTCATCATTGCAGAGTAGAAAGTACTGGCTTATTTAATATTCAAGTCATATCTTAAGGCCTATTTAAAGGGTTGAACATTGCCTCATTGGAAAACTGATTTACACCTGGTGGCATCAGAAGCAGAGCATGCTAATAGCTCATTTGCATCCCTTTCTTTCCAGAATTCCAGAGGAGCATGTATGGCCTATAAGTCTCCTCAAGCTGATTAAAGCACTCTCCCCAAGGAGAGATAGTACCCCCCAAATACTGTATCTACTAATAATGTCATGTCTGCCAGCTTTGTTGCTAGGGATGCACTGCTCAACAACCCCAGTTTTCTCAGTGAAAGTGTTATACTTCACTAGCAACAAATCATATGATCAGCCCTTCAGATTAAAGGGCATTAAAGGAGACATAGTTAGCCATAAGTTGATTTGTGCACTGTGCAATACCTTCTATTGATGCCTCCCCTTATAGTAGACCCCAAATATTACACAATCAATAAATTAAGGAATGAAGCTGCATTTTGGAAAGTTGCCTTTCCATAGGCTTGAGCATCAAGTATGGGACAGAAGGTGTTAGCTCCAGGTCAGGTGCCAAGGACATCAGAGCCAGTGGTACCCCTTTTAGTAATGACAGATGATTTGTCCTGTGTGGCTACAATACCCACGCCTTGGATGGGTCCTGTAAGTTTTTTTTAAATAATATAAGCAGATCATCCCTTTATGTATTTTGAATCCACAAATGGAGGTAAAATTGAGATATCGTTATATATAGTAATTAATGAGATTCTCAATGAAATTATAGCAGATTGATCTTCTACTAAATGAGTACGTGCCACCCAGGGGTCTGTGAAACTAGTGTTTCCAGGGCTGTATGTAGTGTTTATGCAGCCCTAGGCATGTTCAGTGCTCACACCCCCTAATTGTTCGGCTGTAGCTGCCCATTGACTTGAAGGTATACAGTAGCTACATAAAATGATTTTGGCCATGCAGTTAAAAACGCTATTGAAAACACACTTTTTTGTACTATGATTGGCCATGCAGTGTATATAACTGAAATACATTAAAAGGGTTACCTGGGGATTAATATTGATGACTTATCCTCAGGATAGGTCAGCAATATCAGATCTGCAAGGGTCGGACACCTGAGACCCCTGCCTAGCAGCTGTTAGCTGCCTCAGCTTCTTTCTAGGCCATGTGATGTCACCATACATCAGCCACTTGGCCTAGTTGCAAGTCATCTCTTTTCAAGCCAATTGGGCTGAGCTGCAATACCAAGCAGAGCCGTGATCACCTTCCCAAAAAAGCTGATCGGCAGGGGTACCCGGTCTCAGATCCTGCCAATGTGATATTGATGACCTATCCTGGAATGCTTGCTACACAACTACATTTTCAACAGAAGTAATCTTCAAGACTGAAGAATATGTCGACAAAGAAGTCCGAATGAAAGGAGAAATAAAAATTAATGAACTTTATGTGGCTTGTAAATTCTTTGCAGTGAAAATGTAAACTAAATAATTTCTGTCGTTCTGCAGAATGTCCTTGCAAAACTATACCAACCTGTGCCGCTGATGAGCAGTTAGTGGCAGTACAGCAGAACAACCAGTGCTGTCCTAAGCTCAAGTGTGGTAAGTTCTCTGGAAAGAAAAATTGATGCTAATTTTTTAAACCTTTTCAAGGACTCGCTTTGGAAGATGATGGGTTTGTGATGTGGTCGAACTTTCGTCTAAGATTTGGAGGTATCTGCAGACTATCTAATGGTTGTAAGAGGGCCTAGCAGGCTTTCATTCTAGACCTGAGGGAGAAGATAGATTTCAGAAGTTGGATTTTCAATGTCCTCTGCTATTGTTAGGTATTGGCAGCTAAGTTTCCCTGTTTTATCCAGTCAAAGATTATTGGAGCAGATGGATGAAGGCTATGAGATGGCCTATAGCTATAGCCAGCTTTGCAGCCACCACTAGATCAGATTGGCCAAGACATTAGATTGTTGAGTCTTTTACTAGAAAAATGCAAAATGCTAATGTTTGCTTTCGTAGTTGAACAGGTATTTTTTGTTTTTTTGTTTACAAGTTTACCATTGATCACGCTTTGGCAACTACTCCTCCAAAAACTCAAATTATACTTTTATTTTCCAAATTCCAGAGAAGAAGAAGGATGATTGTCGTCCTGTCCCCACCCAAGTTGTTATAACATCAGGAAAATGCAGTGCCAACGTAAGTATAGTGATTAATCAAACAGCCTCTATTCAATGTAATATTATGAGTGCCAAGGCGTTTTTTGTACTAGAGTTTTCTTTAAAAATAGCTGAAATAGTAGGGTGTATCAAATCCCTACTGTTATGCATTATGGAGTCATAGACATTCTGTGTGCTGCCTCTGTAAAGAGCTATAATCTTTCCTAGAGGCAATGCTAGTAGAAGACAATGGGGGTCATTTATTAAGACCGGAGTTTCTTAATAAACCCTTTAGCTGATGGTGGCTCTGCCGAAGTTATGAAGAGGTGCAGGCCTCTACATAACTTCGGCACATCCACCGCAAGTCTAAATGTAAGTCAGCTACCTTGCTGGCTTAAATTTAGACCATTTTTTATCCCTAAAACAGGAGTAGAAAAAAAAATAAGACGGGCCTGCTGGCCTGTCCCCTTCCACACCCACACCACGCCCCCTTTTTTAGATTTGGCGAGAGCGGTTAAAAGACACTGATTGCGGCGCAGAAATATGCCTAATATAGGCAAATTTCTAATAGTAAATGACCCCCTATATGTCTGTAACATAGAATATATATGGATAGAATATATGAAATCCGGCACGTAGAGGTACAGAGGCAGCAGTCTATAGGCATGTATTGCAGAGTTGTAATATAGCAGAGTGCATGGGCCCTTACAATGTACATTAAATGTGTATAAGAATCTTAAATGACCCTTAGACATAATGATTTGTACAATGCCTCTTGTAATATAATTTTTTGTTAACAGAATGCCTACATTCCTATACTGAGTGTGATTTCCATTGACTGTATGACATTCATGATCTCAACATTGATATACTTTTTGTTTCCAGGTCATATTATATTCTTGTAGTGGATATTGTCACTCCAAAACAGAGTATACCAGCCTCTGGACCCCAGTTTCCCAATGCCGCTGCTGTTCTGCAACAGAAACCCGTCCCATGACTTTTGAGTTGCCATGCACAGATAGCACAAAGATCCGCCAGACAGTGTATGAACCCACCCAGTGCGGTTGCAACAAATGCTTTGATGATGAACCAAGTGGATCTGGAAGCGGCAGCGGCAGTGGCAGCGGCAGTGGGGATGAGACAAGTGGGTTCGGTCTGTGGACACCTTTCGTAAAAAGAAATTAAATTTGCAGTTTGTAATTATAGCATTTCAAGTTAAGGAAACCTTGCAAAAACCGCTGCTCTAATTTCTGCATCATTTTGTAAGAGACTTTTTTTCTAAACCTGTATGGTATAAATCAGCCACTTTTACTTACAGTGTAAAATGCTGTAAAGATTTCTTACTTCTGTCTCAAAGTTTGTCTCCACATACGGGCAGAACCAACCAAATAAACCGTATGGGTTTGATGTAGCTCCTCTCATTAGCAATATTTTTGACATGCTGGTATGGTGTTACTGCTTGTTGTATTTCACGCCTATTTTTTCTTCTTCCATTAGCTATCATGCACCCCAAGGGGTATTTCACCATGATAGTATCAGCAGATGCTTCATGACAGTTTTTATTTTTTAAAGGGCTTGTAAAAAATTTGAAAATCTGGGAAAAGCACCACTCCTGTCAATAGGTTGTATGTGGTATTACAGTTCAGCTTCATTCAAGTGAATATGACTGAGGTGCAATACTACAACCAACCTAATTATAAATAAAAAAATTACAGGCTATGTACTCCTTTGAAGGCAATTTTTTTTATGATCGCATTTTACTCACTTGGAGCTAAAAAATCTTTTTTTCAATTGGTCTATAATAGAAAAATATTCAGCCATTCTGTCACAAAGGGTTAACTGTTTGTCTAGCTGTGTGACTGGTTCTTTCACTTTCTGCTGGTCATCTAATAATCCTTATCTCTAAATTACTAAAAGGTCATAAGCATTTATATAAGCCACATTATTATCAGTAAGATAAGGATTGAGATTTAATAAATGTTTATAAGGTCAGAGAGCAGAGATAAGGAGCCCATCAGCTACCTGCCTGACGGATCGGAGAGAAAATACAGATCCTGTTAGTAGAGCATCTCAGCTCTGTACAGAGAAAAAGACTCCATATTTGTAATAAAGACCTGTCTAAAATCTAAAAAAAGATTTTTAGCTCATAAAAAAAGGTTTGCATAGCCTTTAATGCATTATTCCACAGGATATGCTATAAATCTCTAATAGGAGGAAGGCCCACCTCTTGGACCTGCCTCGCAAACAGGGTTCCTCTGGCCCTTTTCTATCAGCAACTGTGAATAGAGAAGTAGCCGCACACATGCAGATCTCTCCATTCACTTCTGTGTGAGTTGCAAAAATAGCCAAGCATGCAACTCCTATAGAAGTGAATGAAGAGAGTCATGCATATGCAGCCACTGCTCCATTCACATTAGCTGAGAGATTGGGTCAGAATTTACTTCTGGGACCAACACCAGTTGGATGTTTATGGCATGTTGTGTGGATATTCAAAAAATGTTGAAATAGGAATAAGCCTTTTGCTAAGGTGTTCTCAATCCAAGGTAAAATGAAGGATGAATTGATAATGAAGTATGTTTTAAAAAAATGAAGTATATGAAATGCTTCAATATAATGTACATAATAGAGAATTACAAAACTCGTGGGGTTGTAGTGCAATATGAAATTTGTAAAAATGTAACTGTAATCAGTAATTTCTTCTACTTGTATTGCAGCCATTGGAGCAGATTTATGCATTTTCTCTTATTGCCAAAATTAAAGGACTTTCTTACAATTTTCAGTTTTTTTTGTGATTTCTTGTTTTTCATTCTTTTTACACTAATCCTGATAAATATTCTGGTTACAAAAACCCACCACATCAGTGGGACAATGTACAATAATATGGCACAGTTAAAGGTAAGGTAAATTGAAATAAAACAAAGTATCAAAACAAATACTGTAGTAAAAATTTAACAAACACATCAGGATGGTGATGGCAGTAATGTGTTTCAAAAATGATATAAAAGGAGTGCTTCCTATGAAAGCAGATTGGAAGAAGAGGTATAGACCAAGTGAAACGTATGGAGGTGGCCTAAAATAATTTAGCAGGAAGATGAAAATATTTGCTTTTCAACCAGACATCCCATCCATGAGATAATTTTTAGAGTAATACAAAATCACTTAGAATGACACATTGTTAGGCCTGGGCCTTCTACCATACCTCCCACTGTTTCACCTGTCATATCCCCAGCATCTCCTGCCTCACTGCCCGCTGCTGTCTCCACCAGATGTGGCAGGGACATGCCTGCCAGATGCATCCTCTGGCCATGCTATCTCCGCGCTCCATCCCATGCTAGCACACCATAGGCGCCTGCCTGTCACTACTTGTCATTTATGCTTCCAGGGGCGTGTGCGTTCTGCCTTCCAGCCCCGCCCCTGGGCGGAGTTACAAGTTTAAATAGCAGCTTCCTCTTCCAGAAAGTTGCCTGAGCGTTGAGATACTCTCAGTAATAGCAAAGGTGTTCTGATCTTCTGTGCTTGACCCAGCCTGTTTGACCATTGTGCTTGCCTGCCGCTTGCATCGACTACTGGACCTGATACCAGCTTCTGACCTCTGGCTTGTCTCTGACCATGCTTCAGCTTCTTCCTCTGACAATCATCATTATCATGTGCTGCATTTACTTCAGTCTTCTCTGCAATACCTCTTCTCACCACCATGTTTGCTATTGTACTCAGTTCCCACTAACTGCGGTTCTTACTGCAGCTAGAGCTATGGGAGCATTACCTGTTGCCTGACTCAGTGAGTCAGCTGTCAACCATATTAGCGTATCCTGTAGATAGTGGTTTAGTTTCTCTCTAGCTGAATTCTGTCCTGTCTCCTGTGAGAGTGCTGAATAACACCCTAGGGGTTAGTAGCTGCCATCCCTTTGTTGACATAGAGAATCGACACTCTCTGGTTTGATCAGTGGATCCCACCAACTGGTCGTAACACACATGTTCTATAAGACATTACAAATACAGTGTAACGGACACCTGGATGTTCAGGTTCGACGGGTTCGGCCAAACTTTGGAAAAAAGTTCGAGTTTGGGACCCGAACTTGATCCCGAACACCATTAAAGTCAATGGGGACCCAAACTTTTAAGCACTAAAATGACTGTAAAAATGTCATGGAAAGGGCTAGAGCGCTGAGAATCAAAATGTGGATAGGGAAATTACTTTATTACAGTCCTGATCAAAAGTTTAAGACCACTTGAAAAAAGGCAAAAAATCATATTTTACATTGTTAGATCTTAACAAGGTTCCAAGTAGAGCTTCAACATGCAACAAGAAGAAATGAGAGTGAGACAAAACAGTTTTTGAGCACTCAATTAATTGAAAATAACGATTAAACTGAAACAGGCTGTTTTTCAGCTGATCAAAATTTTAGGACCACATGCTTTTAAAAGGCCATATCTGTGCAAAGATGTGGATTCACGGTCATTTTCTGTCAGGTAGTCACACATTGTGATGGCCAAGGCAAAAAAACTCTCCCTTTTTTAACGTGGTCGAGTTGTTGATTTGCATAAGCAGGGTCTCTCACAGCGTGCCATCGCTGCTGAGGTGGGACGCAGTAAAACAGTCATTTTGAAATTCTTAAATGATCCTGAGGCTTATGGAACAAAAAAGTCAAGTGGAAGACCCCAAAAAATTTCACCAGCACTGGACGAGCCTCGACCCAAATGAAGGCCCTTACTGGTGCTGACTGCAGCCCCATAACCATCAGACGGCATCTGAGACTGAAGGGCTTCAAAAACCTCGTCTCCTTGAATGCCACAGAACTGCTCATTTGGACTTTGCAAGAGAGCACCAAATATGGGACATTCAAAAGTGGAAGAAAGTTTTATTCTCTGATGAGAATTTTTTTTACCTTGATGGTCCTGATGGTTTCCAACGTTACTGGCATGACAAGCAGATCCCACCTGAGATGTTTTCTACGCGCCACAGTGGAGGGGGCGCCATAATGGTCTGGGGTGCTTTTTCCTTCAGTGGAACAATAGAGCTTCAAGAAGTGCAGGGGCGTCAAATGGCCGCTGGCTATGTCCAGATGTTGCAGAGAGCATTCCTCGTGACTGAGGGACCTCGTCTGTGTGGTAACGACTGGGTTTTTCAACAGGACAACGCTACAGTACCCAATGCCTGCAGGACAAGCAATTTCCTCCAGGAGAATAACATCACTCTTTTAGCCCATCCTCCGTGTTCCCAAGATCTAAATCCAATTGAGAACCTTTGGGGATGGATGGCAAAGGAAGTTTACAAAAATGGACAACAGTTCCAGACAGTAGATGGCCTTCGTACGGCCGTCTTCACAACTTGGAGAAATGTTACCATTCACCTCATGGAAATGCTTGCATAAAGCATGCTGAAACAAATTTTTGAAGTGATCAACAATAACGGCAGAGCTACTCCTTACTGAGTTCATGTTTGGAAGTTGGATTTCTGTTTTGGAGGGGTTTAGGGTTTTTGTGGAGGTGTGGTCCTAAACTTTTGATCAGCTGAAAAACAGCCTGTTTCAGTTTATTCGTTGTTTTCATTAAATTGAATGCTCAAAAAATGTTTTGTCTCGCTCCCATTTCTTCTTGTTGCATGTTGAAGCTCTTCTTGGAACCTTGTTAAGATCCAGCCATGCTAAATAGGATTTTTTGAAATTTTTCAAGTGGCCTTAAACTTTTGACCAGGACTGTATTTTTTATTTTTGCATATTTTATGTTATTTAATCTTGATCTAGAAGGACGAGGTCCATATGGAGAAGGAGGTTGAGGAGGCGGTGGATGTGGCAGTGTAGGTGGAAGCGGCGGTGAAGGAGGAGGTAGCCTACACTCGTTTTCGGTTTTAAATTTTATTTTAAATTAGGGTACACCCCAAAACATAGGGAAATATAACCTGTGATAACCCCCTGCAGTCATGCTAAACACATGTTCAGACAATACACTGGCTGCAGGGCAGGCCAGCACCTCCAAGGGGTAAAGGGCAAGCTCAGGCCATGTGCCCAATTTTGAGACCCAGAAGTTGCAGGGGCTGACCCCTGTCAGTCAGTTTGTGTAGGCATGTGCAAACTTACTGCCCCACCATGTCGCACGTCCCTGTGATGTTCACGATCCAATTTGATATCTGCTCTATTAACTTTCGATGTTCTTTTCTGCGCCTACCATGGTGATCACGGGTGGCGGGGAATCAGGGTTGCACGCCGGAGAGGGAGCGTGAGAAAGAGAGACCACATCCAAGGGAGGATTCATTTTTTTCTAATTTAAAATTATAGAGTTGAAATATGGGAGAAATTATTAAAGCATAAAAGTGTGACAACTTTTTTAAGTTTAAGCGTTGAATGAAAGGATGTGGCGTGCATTAATTACTGTAGAATTTATAAAATTTTATTCCCTGTCACCTATGCAGAGCAGGGGTTTATTCACGTCTAAAATTGTATAAGGTCAACCCAAGAATGTAACAGAAAAATTAGTGAAATGTATTAACCTGTCTACTTAGTAGAGCATGGGTCTACTCTATGACAGAAAAAAATTGTTTATTGCCACCCGAAAATGTTAAAGAAAAATTATTGAAATTTATTAAGCTGTCAACTAGGTAGAGGAGGGGTATATTACACCCAACAATTGGTGAATTTCACCCAAAAATTGTACTTTTTTTTCTTTTTTTACCTGTCTATAGCAGGTATAGCAGTGTCTACATCACACCCAAAGATCTGTGAATTTCACTAGAAAATGTAACTGACAAATACTTATTTTTTTACCGGTCTAATAGGTATAGCAGTGGTACATTACACTCCAAACAAACATTTTGAATTTCACCAGAAAATGGAACTGACAATTTTTTTTTAACCTGTCTACTAGGTATAGCAGTGGTACTTCACACCCAAAAATTGGTGAATTTCACCAGAAAATTTAACTGACAATTATTGTTTTTTTTTTTAACCTGTCTACTAGGTATAGCAGTGGTACTTCACACCCAAAAATTTGTGAATTTCACCAGAAAATGTAACTGACAATTTTTTTTTAACCTGTCTACTAGGTATAGCAATGGTACATCACACCCAAAAATTGTTGAATTTCAACTAAAAATGTAACTGACAATTATTATTTTTTGTTTAACCTGTCTACTAGGTAAAGCAGTGGTACTATACACCCAAAAATTGGTGAATTTCACCAGAAAATGTAAATTAATAATTACTATATATATATATATATATATATATATATATATATTTTTTTTTTTTACCGGTCTACTAGGTATATATATATATATATATATATATATATATATAAAATAGCGATTTATGAGGTGGAGTAGCGGTGTAGTTGGAAGAGGCCTTGGACGTAGCAGTGTACTTGGAAGCAGCGGTGGAGGAGGACGAGGTAGCCAACACAGGTTTTTGGTTTTAATTACATTTTTTAAAATAAGGGTATACTCTAAAAGAGTGCGAAATATCCAAAATACAAGAATGAGAAATTGTGCTGCAGTATAACAATGGCTGGTTAGTGCCGCTATACATGTCTATTCTGCACAAGGTACGGACAAGTCCTGAGGGATCCATGCCTGGTTAATTTTAATGAACGTGAGCTTGTCCACATTGGCTGTGGACATGCAGCTGCGTTTGTCTGTGATGACGCCCCCCTGCCGTGCTAAACACACGTTCAGATATTACACTGGCTGCAGGGCAGGCCAGCACCTCCAAGGCATAAAGGGCAAGCTCACATCATGTGCCCAATTTGGAGACCCAGAAGTTGAAGGGGGCAGACCCATCATTCAGGCGTGTGCACACATACTGCTCCACTATGTTGGTGAAATGCTGCCTCCTGCTAAGACATTCCATAACAGCTGCTGGTGCTGGTTGTTGTGGCGTTTTTCCACATTTCGGCCATGCTAACCCTGCCTTCTGAGGTGCTGGTGGTGCCCCAGCTGCATTGGCGACCTCTTCCTCTGCCTTCGCCTTGTGCTTCAACTGTGCCCCCGCTTTCAGGTGGGAATGCCACCAGCAGCGCGTCTACCAGCGTGTGCTTGTACTCACGCATTTTACGATCACGCTCCATTGAGGGAATTAAGGACGGTACGTTGTCCTTGTAACGGGGATCCAGCAGCGTGGCCACCCAGTAATCAGCACAAGTTAGAATGTGGGCAACTCGGCGGTCGTTGCGGAGACACTGCAACATGTAATCGCTCATGTGTGCCAGGCTGCCCAGATGCAACGAAAAGCTGTCCTCTGTGGGAGGTGTATCGTCTGTGTCCTCTGTATCCCCCCAGCCACGCACCAGTGATAGCCATGAGCTGGTCTGTGTGCCACCCTGCTGTGAACATGGTTCCTCCTCCATCTCCTCCTCGTCATCATCGACCTTGTCATCCTCCAGAACTGTGCCCTGGCTGGACAATTGTGTACCTTGGGTTTGTGGGTGCAGGAACCCACGCTCGGAGCGACTTGTGAATGACTGGCCGGAAACCCTACGAATTGATCCCTCTTCCTGCTCCTCCACCTGTGCTACATCCTCTTCCATCATCACCAGGAGCGTTTTTTCAAGGAGGCATAGAAGTGGGATAGTAACGATGAGAATGGCATTATCGGCACTGGCCATGTTGGGGGAGTACTCGAAACAGCACAACAAGGAACAGAGGTCTCGCATGGAGGCCCAGTCATTGGTGGTGAAGTGTTGCTGTTCCGCCGAGCGACTCACCTGTGTGTGCTGCAGCTGAAACCCCAATATCGCCTGCTGCTGCTCGCACAGTCTGGCCAAATTCAGCATATGCGCCAGGCAAGGGATGTGCGTCAAATCGGCTAGTCCCAGAGCTGCTACGAGATTTCGCCACTCATCGGTCTGTTGTTCAAGGCCCGTCCACAGCTCCTGCGCGGTGTGGGGTTTGTCCCCCAAACAGATAAGTTTTAAAACAGCCTGCTGTTGCTTACCCTTGGCTGTGCTGAAGTTGGTGGTGAAGGTGTTAAGCTGACCAGATGAGGAGCCATTAGAAGATGAGGAAGCAGAGTAACAGGAGGCAAACTGAAGTGCCCTGCAATCCTCGGTGGTGGAAGGACACGCGCAAAACTGCTATCCGCCTCAGGCCCAGCCGCCACTGCATTTACCCAGTGTGCTGTTATGGAGATATAACGTCCCTTACCATGCTTACTGGTCCACGTATCTGTAGTGAGGTGCACCTTGCCACAGATGACGTTGCGCAGTGCACACCTGATTTTGTCCCCCACTTGGTTGTGCAGGGAAGGGATGGCTCGCCCGGAAAAGTAGTGGCGGCTGGGCACGACGTACTGTTGGACAGCCACCGCCATAAGGCATTTAAAACTATCCGTCTCCACCAGATGGAATGACAGCATTTCAAAGGCCAGTAATTTTGAAATGCTGGCATTCAGGGCTAGTGATTGCTCGTGGGTAGGGTGGTACTTCCTCTAAACGCTTCCGTGGGACATTGTGGAGATGCTTGGTGACCCAGGTGGTGGTGTTGCAGGCAGATCCTGTGTTTGCGGGGTGGCAGGTGGCACTGTCACTCCAGAGGTGGATGAAGAGGCCAAGACTGCAGCAGAAGGAGTCAGAGGAGGAGACGGAGACCTTTCTTGGTTTTTGAGGTGTCTATTCCACTGCAGCTTGTGCTTTGCACTTAAATGCCTGGTCATGCCGGTTGTGCTCAGGTTGAGAACGTTTATGCCTCGCTTCAGGCTCTGATTGCACAGCGTGCAAACCACTCGTGTCTTGTCGTCAGCACATTGTCTGAAGAACTGCCACACCAGGGAACTCCTTGGAGCTGGCTTTGGTGTAAGAGGCAGCCCTGATCATCCAGCAACATTTCCAACACATATATATATAGCAGACTGTCATGTTTCCCTCCAGCCACCAGAGGCCACTGTGGCTGAGTAGGACAGTGTGAGGAGTTGTTTCCAGAGGACAAGGAGTTAAGTGTTTTTCCCGGGCTGAGCAGAGAGCCTGGGGTGCAGGTGTCTGAGTACACAGGAAGAAGGACGCTGTGCACTGAGAGGGAGATCCACAGGGAAGATTAGAGTGATTTCTCCCTGCCAACCTGCTGTGACACAGTATCTGGGACATTAGAGTGTGTTTGCTCCCTGACTCAGCTGATGTTTCTGGTGCAGAAGAGAGACTGCTGTAGTGTGAGGCACTTACCAGAGGAACTGTGAGTGAATTCCAGGCCCTGCCTGATTACACGTCCAGAGCTGCTGATTATCTCTAACCAGAGTTACAGAGACTACAAAGAGAGGCCAGAGCTGAGCCACGCTGAAGCAAGCAAGCAACCAGATCGGGACCCAGACTGTACCTGCCTGCATGTGCGGACACCGAACTGTGAGTGCACTGATGCTAACCGGAGCTAGGACATAGTGGAATAGGATTTAGTTTAGTGCACCGTAGAGGTGCACCCCGGGTAGCGGGGACAGATAGGACTACCTAGAAGAGAGTAGCCTGCTATTGTCTGTACTTGTGTTTGTGATTCATTTGTTTTCTTTATGCAAATTTCCATTATCTTTGTTGTGAATTCTCAAGCTGTTCATATTGTAAATCTGCTTCTCCGGCAGTTAGAGTTCTCCTTTAATAAAGCCGGTTTCTACTTCAGCCTCCTTGTCTGCTGCACTGTACTTGAGTCCTGCTCTACGGTCGCTTCCTCTGGTGACCGTTACAAGTGGCGCTGCGAGCAGGGTACAGTCACAGAGATGGAGGCGGCTGAAGGCAATGTGCATGATGTTAATGTGAGTACCTCAGGCAATGGTGGAACCCTTGCAAGGGCCCTTCCTATTGGCACGTTGTTCAACTTGCTACCCAAATTTGATGGCCAGAACATGACATTGTCAGACTGGGTGACAAGGTTACAGAGTGCTGTTAGGATTTACAATGTCAGCCCAGAACTACAAGTAGAAATTGCTTTGGCCGCTCTCGAGGGTGAGGCCCGAAGAAATGTTCTCCTACAACCAGAAGCCACGCGCAATACATTGCAAGAGATGGTGAGATTCCTGGAAGAAATATATGGGGAAACAGCCAGTGCAGGGCACCTCCGGGCGAAGTTTTTTTACCGGATTCAACGGGAAGACGAAGGTGTCTCTCAGTACGCTACAGCCCTACAGGAAGTGTTGGCCGAGGTACAAAAAAAAGAGGCAGATGGGGTTACTGGCATGGGACCCATAGACCGGATACTGCGGGAACAATTTATTCTGGGGCTCTACAGCAATCCCCTGAAACAGGCTCTGCGGGAACGAGTCAGAGTAGACCCTACCCTAACCTTTCGACAAATTTTGGCAGAGGCCGTGACGCGAAACAAAGAAGACGGCTATGCTTCTGGAGTAATACGGACCCAGACCGTTACACCCCCCGGGGTTACAAGAAATGAGGAAGCCCTGGTCAGAGTGGTACAAGACTTGCAGAGCTCCCTGAGTGCCATGCACGAAAAGTTGACACACCTGGAGAAACGGATAGAGTCGCGCCATACTACTGAGGCTGCCTATCCAGCCCGACAACAAACCTATCAGGCGACTCCGTGGGTTCCTACACCCGAATGCCCTTATGCTAGTTTACCATACCATCAAGCCCCTCATTACCCTTCAGTGGGGCCATCCAGCCAAGCTCTGAGGGCACCTCCCACTCGCAGGCAAAAAGTGGGCCGTCAAGGGGCACAGTGTTGGCGGTGTGGAGATCTAGGACATTTCGCCAGAGAGTGTCGGAATAATCCAGCTGGACGCCAAGAGCCGCCGTTAAACTACCGACCCCTGCAGTAGTGGGGCGTACTGCAGGGGAGGTGGAGAGCCAAGTTACCCAGCAAAGCTCCGAACACCTGGTCGCAGGGTGCCCCACTATACGAGCTGAGTTCGAAGGTGTTCCTGTCGACTGCTTAGTGGATACTGGGTCTCAAGTGACAACTATGCCCGAGTCATTCTTCTACCGTTACTTTCAAGCGCTGGCCAAGCCAGAACGAGAGACACTGGTCCGGGTTACAGCGGCTAACCAACAACAGATTCCTGTCACAGGGGTCGTGTGGATGAATGTACGGCTATGTGGACAGGAAGTGGGGCGGAAAGGTATCTTGTTGGTCCCCGAAACGTTCAAAGAAGATGTGCCGGTGATAATGGGCATGAATATCCTGCGAGAATTGGATCAGATCATGTTCACCAAACGGGGGCCGGGTTACTGGAAACAAGCCACCCCGCACAAACCTACCCAGAAAGCATTTCAACGGCTAATCCGTTTTTGTGGAACACAGAAAAGTGTACCAGCACACCAGGCGGTGGGAACGATCCGAGCGCCAGGAAAGGCTACCTTCACCCTTCCCCCTGGTCGGGAGACCGTGCTGACGTTACCCGTGGGAACTTTCCGTAATCTTGAAGGCATGGAGGTGTTCGTTGAACCAACAGGCCTAGGAGAGCTGGGTCAGGACGTCCTGGTGGCCCGGACACTGGGAGTGGTCCAGAATGGACGAGTACCCATAAGAGCTGTGAATGTGGGATATCTAGAAGTTCCCTTGACGCCAGGGGTGGAACTGGCTCGTGTGTACCTACATCAGGGAGAAATCCTGAGTCAGAGAGAAGTGACTCTAGCTCCGGTAGGGGATGCTGGTTGGACCCTGGCAGTTACTGCCAGTGCAGAAGAGGCGCCGACCCCAGAATGGAATGGGGGAACCATCTTGGATCAAATGGAGATAGATGTTAAGGCTCTCAGTTTAGACCAACAGCGAGCAGTTGAAACCATGCTGTGGGAGAATCAGGCTGCGTTTGCCCGCCACGCCGATGACTTTGGCTGCACGAATGCTATCACACATGATATACCGACGGGGGACACTCCACCAATTCGGGAGAGATATCGACAGATTCCGCCCAAGTTGTACCAGGAAGTGAAGACGCTATTGAAACAGATGATAGATTCCGGAGTGGTGCGGGGAAGCCAGAGCCCTTGGGCAGCCCCAGTGGTGCTTGTCAAGAAGAAGGACGGCACTATTCGATTTTGTGTGGATTACCGGCGGTTGAATGCTTGCACTGCGCGAGACTCATATCCTCTGCCACGCATCGAGGAGTCTCTGACGGCTCTAGGACGAGCCAAATACTTCTCCACCCTGGATCTAGCAAGTGGGTACTGGCAAGTACCAGTGGCTGAGCAGGACAAGGCAAAGACAGCATTCATACTCCCCATGGGGTTATTTGAATTCAACAGGATGCCATTCGGACTGACTAATGCCCCTGGAACCTTCCAGCGGCTGATGGAGAGATGCCTGGGAGACCTGAATTTTGAAGCCACTCTGATATACCTAGACGATATCATCGTATACTCTGCTACTTTTCAAGAACACTTGAATCGGCTAGGGCAGGTACTCGAGCGACTGCGATCCCATGGCCTGAAGGTAAAGCCAAAGAAGTGTCATCTCTTCAAGAGGGAGATCGAGTACCTGGGCCATAGGGTGTCCCAAGACGGAGTGCTACCGTCCCAAGACAAAGTGGCTGCAATACGACAATGGATAGTGCCGAGAACACTGCGTGAGTTGAAGGCCTTCCTGGGACTGACTGGGTACTACCGGCGGTTCATCAAAGACTACGCAAAAATAGCGGGCCCTCTGAATGAGTTGTTGAGAGGAACGGCTGGGCAACCCAAGGGCCAAAGTATTCCCTGGGGACAGAAACAGGAAGAGGCCTTCCAGGCCCTGAAAGAAGCCCTGACATCGGCCCCCATCTTGGCTTATGCCGATTTTGATAAACCATTCATCTTAGCTACTGATGGCAGCCTCTACGGACTTGGGGCAGTCCTGTCGCAGGTACAAGATGGACATGAGAGAGTGATCGCTTATGCCAGTAGATCCTTGCGAGATACGGAGCGAAACCCCCATAACTACAGTTCCTTCCGGCTGGAACTCCTTGCCCTGGTGTGGGCTATGACGGAGAAATTTGCAGGATATCTGACAGGAGCTAAGATCTTCGTACGGACGGATAACAATCCCCTGGCCCATCTGGGTACTGCCAAGTTGGGAGCCCTGGAGCAACGCTGGGCGGCTCGCCTCGCAAAGTATGACTTCTCAATTCGCTACCGCTCCGCTACAGAGAACACTAATGCTGATGGTCTCTCAAGGGTTACTTTTGAAACTCCAGTAGGGGATATGGATGAACAAAAGGAAGAAGATGAAACTCCTGACTTCCGCAAGTTCGCTCCCCCAACAGTCGCGGCCCAGACAAGTGGGGAGGCCCGTAAGCTACCCAAAGCATTGGGGAGAACTAATGAAGAATGGGGCAGATTGCAAGATGAAGACATTGGACTGCAGCAAATGAAAAGCTGGGTAACCCAGTGCAGGAAACCCAACAAAGAAGAAAGGACTGATCTGGATGCCGAGATGAAGTCCGTTCTACATCAATGGGACAGACTGGAAGTGCATGGAGCTGTTTTGTTCCGCAAGTGGCAACAGCCTGCCGACCTAGAGGCGAGGTGGCAGGTAGTGATACCCAGAAGAATGGCACGGGAGATAGCCAAAGAGGCTCATGAGTTTGGAGCTCACTTCGGGCCAGTCAAGACATACCAGTGGCTGCAGCGTTATGTGTATTGTCCGCGACTGGAGGCCACAGTTGAAGAAGTTTGCCGACAGTGTCGAGTGTGTGAACTCACGAAGAGTACAGAACAGAGAGCACCCCTACAGTCCATCCAGACCACAGAACCGCTGGAAGTGTTGATGATAGACTATCTTCTTGTGGGACAATCGTCAAGAGGTCCACAGTATTGCCTGGTCATGATCGACCACTTCTCCAAGTTTGCAGTAGTCACCCCAACTCGGGACCAGACGGCCGAGTCCGCGGCACGAGCCATTTGTCAAGACTTCATTCGGGTCTATGGGTGTCCAAAGCGGATCCATTCAGATCAAGGGGCGTGCTTTCAAGGAAAAGTGATGGAAGAGCTACATCGACTGTACGGCATTGAAAAATCCAGGACAACTCCTTATCATCCCCAAGGAAACGGAGCCTGTGAGCGCTTTAACCGCACATTGCTGCAAATGCTGAGGACACTAGAGGAAGACAAGAGGGCACACTGGCCTGACTACCTGCCAGAATTAGTCTGGGCTTACAATAATCGTGTCCACACCACCACCGGTTACACCCCATACATGTTACTGTTCGGTAGGGCTGGTCGAGAGATCGTGGAATTAAACCTAGAACAGCCAGAAGACCTAATAGAGCGATCAACCACCTCATGGGTGAAAGAACACCGTCGGCGTCTCCAGACCATTCGCCGGTTGGCAGGTCAGCGGTTACAGGAGAGAGCTCATACAGACCGTCCTCCAGTTCAGGAGGTTCCATTGCAGCCTGGGGATCGGGTACTGGTACGAGAGAAACGTCCCAGAGGCAAGTTGAGTGAGCGTTGGGAAGTACAGCCGTATAAAGTGATCAAGAGAGTGTACCCTAATGGTCCGGTCTACGAAGTGCAGGTTGAGAATGAGGAATTTGCTTCACGGACTCTACATAGGAATATGTTACGGCCATGCCGGTCCAAAGATCCCGCACCTGTTCAGAGGACACCTCCTCCTGCCCCATACTCAGAACTTGTTATCTCTGATGGAGATTATGGTGAAGACTGGTGGACTGCTCCCAACACTGAAGGAGCCTCCCAGGTTACAGGTGATGAAGGCACTGTCACAGAACCATTGCCGGCCCGTAATGGAGAGGGGCCCTCGGACACACCCGAACCTCCTATTGTGGTGGATGAATCCAGACTGGCAGTTCCTAGTGGAGAGAGTCAGGTCGTAACAGATAGCCAGGACCTCCGGAGATCCAGTAGGCTTACTGCAGGGGTTCCACCAAACAGGTACGCTGCTGATGAGTTCATTTGGTCCACCTGTATGTATTGCGGACAATGTTGTACTGCTGTATAAAAAGTTACATTAACCATTATTTCTATGGACTATATAGCAAGGCCGAGGACGGCCACCTTTAAGTGGGGAGGCATGTAAGAGGCAGCCCTGATCATCCAGCAACATTTCCAACACATATATATATAGCAGACTGTCATGTTTCCCTCCAGCCACCAGAGGCCACTGTGGCTGAGTAGGACAGTGTGAGGAGTTGTTTCCAGAGGACAAGGAGTTAAGTGTTTTTCCCGGGCTGAGCAGAGAGCCTGGGGTGCAGGTGTCTGAGTACACAGGAAGAAGGACGCTGTGCACTGAGAGGGAGATCCACAGGGAAGATTAGAGTGATTTCTCCCTGCCAACCTGCTGTGACACAGTATCTGGGACATTAGAGTGTGTTTGCTCCCTGACTCAGCTGATGTTTCTGGTGCAGAAGAGAGACTGCTGTAGTGTGAGGCACTTACCAGAGGAACTGTGAGTGAATTCCAGGCCCTGCCTGATTACACGTCCAGAGCTGCTGATTATCTCTAACCAGAGTTACAGAGACTACAAAGAGAGGCCAGAGCTGAGCCACGCTGAAGCAAGCAAGCAACCAGATCGGGACCCAGACTGTACCTGCCTGCATGTGCGGACACCGAACTGTGAGTGCACTGATGCTAACCGGAGCTAGGACATAGTGGAATAGGATTTAGTTTAGTGCACCGTAGAGGTGCACCCCGGGTAGCGGGGACAGATAGGACTACCTAGAAGAGAGTAGCCTGCTATTGTCTGTACTTGTGTTTGTGATTCATTTGTTTTCTTTATGCAAATTTCCATTATCTTTGTTGTGAATTCTCAAGCTGTTCATATTGTAAATCTGCTTCTCCGGCAGTTAGAGTTCTCCTTTAATAAAGCCGGTTTCTACTTCAGCCTCCTTGTCTGCTGCACTGTACTTGAGTCCTGCTCTACGGTCGCTTCCTCTGGTGACCGTTACATTGGTGTGCTCGGTCCCTTGCTGCGGTGGGCAGTAGCAGGCGTACTGTCTAGAGGACGGCCATTTTGCTTTTGCACCCTGCTCCCTCTTCTGCTGTGCTGGTGGCTCTGTGTGACCACCGCCTCTTCCTCCGAACTACATAGGTCACTCGCATGACCTTGATTCCATGTGGGGTCGAGGACCTCATCGTCCTCCACATCATTTTCCACCCAGTCTTCACCCCTGCCTTTCTTGTAGGTCTGCACACTTTCGAAAGCCCCAGGAGTTGGCACCTGTGTTTCCTCATCCGAGACGAGCTGCGATGGTCCTCCAATGTACTCATCTTGAAAGATAAGTGGTTGGGAATCGGGGGCAGGTCTAGGTGGATGGCCCTTGGAAACCCTGCTAACAGATTCATCAAAAAGCATAAGAGACTGCTGCATGACTCGGGGCTCAGACTGCTTGGCTGATTTGCAAGGGGGTGAGGTGAAAGACTGATGGATCTCGGCTGCAGGTGCCAACTGTGGTCTTTCAGCAGGAGATTGGGTGGGAGGAAATTTAAAGGAACTGGATCCACTGTCAGCAACCCAATCTACTATAGCCTGTACTTGTTCAGGCCTCACCATTCGTAGAGCCGCATTAGGCCCGACTAAATACCGCTGCAGGTCCTCTCGCCTACTCTCACCTGAAGAAGGGGTTTCACTTGCTGACACAGATCGACCACGTCCTCTCCCTGCAACAGGAGCTCCAACAGCAGCACCACGACCTGGGCCAAATCCCTTATTTGATGCTCTCCTCATATCTCTCGAATTTAGGATCTTGCCCTAAATGGGTGTTTAATTAATAGTAGAATAGAACGACAGTACGTACAGGGTGTATCTCACATATCTCACATGCCCTGAACCAGACTAGGCCTCAATTCAATTTGTTTGCCCAAAATGGCTGTATTTCAAATACCTGAATAGAACCCCTGTATCTTACACGGCCTGAACCAGACTAGGCCTCAATTATATGTTTTGCCCCAAATAGCTGTATTTCAAATACCTGAATAGAAGCCCTGTATTTAAAGGGTGTATCTCACACGGCTTGAACCAGACTAGGCTTCAATTTAATTTGTTTGCCCAAAATGGCTGTATTTCAAATACCTGAATCAAACCCCTGTATTTAAAGGGTATATCTCACAGGGCCTGAACCAGACTAGGCCTCATTTCAATTTGTTTGCCCAAAATGGCTGTATTTCAAATACCTTAATCAAACCCCTGTATTTAAAGGGTGTATCTCACACGGCCTGAACCAGACTAGGCCTCAATAAAATTTGTTTGCCCAAAATGGCTGTATTTCAAATACCTGACAAGAAGCCTTGTATTTAAAGGGTGTATCTCACAATGACATATGCAGCAAAGGCTGCCAAATAAACTTTTTTCGCCCAAACGGTTGTTTGTTTAATAACTGAATATGGCAGCCGTATATAACCCTGGAATTTTAAACGTCTTGATGCTGCAAGGCCTAAAAAATTGTGTATTTTACCCCAAAAAGGGTGTTTTATTAATAGAAGAATATAAGCCCTGTATATACAGGGCGTATCTCACATGCCCTGACCCACACTAGGCCTCAATTAAATTTGTTTGCCCAAAATGGCTGTATTTCAAATACCTGAATAGGAGCCCTGTATTTAAAGGGTGTATCTCACACACCCTGAACCAGACTAGGCCTCAATTAAAGATTTGTGCACCAAATGTCGGTATTTCAAATATCTGAATATAACCCCAAAATATAAAGGGTGTATCTCACAATGACATATGCAGCAAAGGCTGCCAAATAAACTTTATTTGCCCAAACAGGTGTTTGTTTAATAACTGAATAAGGCAGCAGTATATAACCCTGGAATTTCAAACATCAAGATGCTGCAAGGCCTGAAAAATTGTGTATTTTGCACAAAAAAAGGTGTTTTATTAATAAAAGAATCAAACCCCTGTATTTAAAGGGTTTATCTCACACGCCCTGAACCAGACTAGGCCTCAATTCAATTTGTTTGCCCCAAAAGGCTATATTTCAAATACCTGAATAGAAGCCCTGTATTTAACCACTTCAACCCCCCCTAGCTGAAACACCCTTAATGACCAGGCCACTTTTTACACTTCTGCACTACACTACTTTCACCGTTTATTGCTCGGTCATGCAACTTACCACCCAAATGAATTTTACCTCCTTTTCTTCTCACTAATACAGCTTTCATTTGGTGGTATTTCATTGCTGCTGACATTTTTTACTTTTTTTGTTATTAATCAAAATTTAACGATTTTTTGGCAAAAAAATGACATTTTTCACATCCATATAAAAAAAATTCGCTAAATTTATTGTTCTACATGTCTTTGATAAAAAAAAAATGTTTGGGCAAAAAAAAAATGGTTTTGGTAAAAGTTATAGCGTTTACCAACTATGATACAAAAATGTGAATTTCCGCTTTTTGAAGCAGCTCTGACTTTCTGAGCACCTGTCATGTTTCCCGGAGGTTCTACAATGCCCAGACAGTACAAACACCACACAAATGACCCCATTTCAGAAAGTAGACACCCTAAGGTATTCGCTGATGGGCATAGTGAGTTCATATAACTTTTTATTTTTTGTCACAAGTTAGCGGAACATGATGATTTATTTATTTATCTTTTCTTACAAAGTCTCATATTCCACTAACTTGTGACAAAAAATAAAAACTTCCATGAACTCACTATGCCCATTACAAAATACCTTGGGGTGTCTTCTTTCCAAAATGGGGTCACTTGTGGGGTAGTTATACTGCCCTGGCATTTTAGGGGCCCAGATGCGTGAGAAGAAGTTTGAAATCAAAATCTGTAAAAAATGACCGGTGAAATCCGAAAGGTGCTCTTTGGAATGTGGACCCCATTGCCCACCTAGGCGGCAAAAAAGTGTCACACATGTGGTATCGCCGTACTCAGGAGAAGTTGGGGAATGTGTTTTGGGGTGTCATTTTACATATACCCATGCTGGGTGAGAGAAATATCTTGGTCAAGTGCCAACTTTGTATAAAAAAATGGGAAAAGTTGTCTTTTGCCAAGATATTTCTCTCACCCAGCATGGGTATATGTAAAATGACACCCCAAAACACATTCCCAAACTTCTCCTGAGTACGGCGATACCACATGTGTGACACTTTTTTGCAGCCTAGATGCGCAAAGTGGCCCAAATTCCTTTTAGGAGGGCATTTTTTGACATTTGGATCCCAGACTTCTTCTCACGCTTTAGGGCCCCTAAATAGCCAGGGCAGTATAAATACCCCACATGTGACCCCATTTTGGAAAGAAGACACCCCAAGGTATTCAATGAGGGGCATGGCGAGTTCATCGATTTTTTTTTTTTGGGCACAAGTTAGCGGAAATTGATTTTTTATATTTTTTTCTCACAAAGTCTCCCTTTCCGCTAACTTGGGACAAAAATTTAAATCTTTCATGGACTCAATATGCCCCTCACGGAATACCTTGGGGTGTCTTCTTTCCGAAATGTGGTCACATGTGGGGTATTTATACTGCCCTGGCATTTTAGGGGCCCTAAAGCGTGAGAAGAAGTCTGGAATATAAATGTCTAAAAAAAATTGCGCATTTGGATTCCGTGAGGGGTATGGTATGTTTATGTAAGATTTTATTTTTTGACACAAGTTAGTGGAATATGAGACTTTGTAAGAAAAAAAAAATTCTGCTAACTTGGGCCCAAAAAATGTCTGAATGGAGCCTTACAGGGAGGTGATCAATAACAGGGGGGTGATCAGGGAGTCTATATGGGGTGATCACCCCCCTGTAAGGCTCCATTCAGACGTCCGTATGTGTTTTGCGGATCCGATCCATGTATCCGTGGATCCGTAAAAATCATACGGACGTCTGAATGGAACCTTACAGGGGGGTGATCAATGACAGGGGGGTGATCAGGGAGTCTATATGGGGTGATCACCCCCTTGTCATTGATCACCCCCCTGTAAGGCTCTATTCAGATGTCCGTATGTGTTTTGCGGATCCGATCCATGTATCCGTGGATCCGGGGGTGTAGTTTAGTGGTGTTTGGTGGTACTTTACACAGCTACCTGTGTCCTCTGGTGGTCGATCAAAACAAAATGGACCACCAGGGGACCAGGTAGCAGGTATATTAGATGCTGTTATCAAAACAGCGTCTAATATACCTGTGAGGGGTTAAAAAAAATCGCATCTCCAGCCTGCCAGCAAACGATCGCCACTGGCAGGCTGGAGATCCACTCGCTTACCTTCCGTTCCTGTGAACGCGCGCGCCTGTGTGCGCGCGTTCACAGGAAATCTCGCCTCTCGCGAGATGACACACGGATGCGTCCAGGAGGAATAAATCAACCGCCTCCTGGACGCATCCGTGCGTACAGCGGTCGGGAGGCGGTTAAAGGGTTTTATTTCACACGCCCTGATCCACACTAGGACGCTCTCAAAGAATTGTGCCCAAAATTTTAAATAACTGAATAGAAAGACAGTATGTAAAGGCTGTATCTCACAATGACATTTGCAGCAAAGGCTGCCAACAATTTTATTTTTTTGCCCAAACGGGTGTTTATTTAATAACTGAATTTGACAGCAGTATATAATCCTGGAATTTCATACCTGCTGATGCTGCAAGGCCAGAAAAAATTGTGGAATCTGGCAAAAAAGTGTGTTTTTAAAAACCCAGAAAATGATGGCTGTATTTCTAGCTTAAATTGCACACTGACTAATCCAGATGTTGTATATTGCCCAAAAAAAGTATTTTTTTGGTAACAGAATATGAAATCTGTATATATTAAACTTGAATTTAACACTTGCAGATCTGGAAAATAGGTTTTTTTGGCAAAAAAAGTGTGTTTTTAAAAACCCAGAAAATGATGGCTGTATTTATAGCTTAAATTGCACACTGACCAATCCAGATGTTGTATATTGCCCAAAAAGTTTTTTTTTGGTAACAGAATATGAAAGCTGTATATATTAAACTTGAATTTAACACTTGGAGTCTGGAAAATAGTGTTTTTTGGCAAAAAAAAAGTCAGTTTTTAAAAACCCAGAAAATGGTGGCTGTATTTCTAGCTTAAATTGCACACTGACTAATTCAGATGTTGTATATTGCCAAAAAAGTATTTTTTTAGAAACAGAATATAAAGTGAAAGCTGTATATATTAAACTTGAATTTAACACTTGCAGATCTGGAAAATAGTGTTTTTTGGCAAAAAAGTGTGTTTTAAATTTTTTTTGTTTTAAAAACAGATTATTTGTGCTGTTTTTAAAGCTTGGTTTCTATGTGCCAAAAGCTCAGATGCAGTGCTGGTGCACTGAGCTTGAATAAAATGTCCGCCGCCCACCTAATTGACTTATAAATGTTATTTTTTTTCCGTCACTGGGCTCAGGGCAGGATAAAAAAATTGTGCCCTGCACCCACACAACACAATTTGGCTAGGTCACATGCTACACTAGCCAATCACAGCCATGGCTGTGATGGCTTCTAAGGGCACAGAGTTAAACGCTTGTTGATTGGATGCTCTGCAGCCTTTCAAAAAGCGTTGAGAAATTGCCGAACAACGAACCCGAACTTTTACTGAAATGTTCGGGTCCGGTTTCCAAAAATCCTACAGTTCGGTACGAACCCAAACTTTACAGTTCGGTTTTGCTCAACCCTAATTACAAACAATCCATTGAAAATTTGTTCAGTCTTGCATGTGCAATTGTTTCAGTCTTGCATGTGACCTGTTATGCTAGAATGTGTCTTGTCACATGTTGTTTTGTGGAATGAGTAATGCAATGCTACCAGGGTATACTGGGCTTAGGCGCCATAGACAATCAAGGAGCTTTTTTTATTTTCGATAAAAGGCTAGGATATACAGGGAGGCCATTAGTCATTCAAGGAACCACATTTATCTAGAGCTGACTATTTAGACATGACAACATTTTCATTAAATACTATACTGGAATGTGTATGACTTTTTCATCACTTTTTACAATTTTTGGGAGTTAAGCCTCTTGCACACGGATCCGCAAAACAAACGGAAGGTACTCCGTATGCCCCCTGTTTCCATATTTCTGTTTTTTCGTTCTGTTCAAAGATAGAACATGTACTATTAATGTCCGCATAACGGACAAGGATAGTACTGTTCTATCAGAAGCCAGCTGTTCCGTTCTGCATAAAACGGAATGCAAACGGACGTCATCCGTATTTTTTGCAGAATCCGTTTTTTGTGGACAGCAAAATACTGAAAAAGACATACGGTCGTGTGCAAGAGGCCTTAAAGCAACCAGAAAAAAAAAACTCTGAATCAGCCATTTTTATCCCATTACACCTTTTCTCATATGGGCTTCATATTTTTATATTTTAATTGTGGGAGGAGCTAAGCGAGGAACAGAATAGGCATGCCTACGGACTGTCCTAACCCAACTGGCTGGAGTGTGCCCGGCGCCAGTGACAAGGTAAGGCCTGAATAAGTGGGCCACCTAGGAGGAGAGTATGAGAAAAGGGGACGGGAGGGAGGGGCAACAAACGGGCACCCTCCTGCTTGTAGGAGGGGGTCTAAATAGGGTGAGTACACTCCTCCCACAATTACAGGCTGCAAGCAGCCTTCAACATTTGTGGGAGGAGCTAAGCGAGGAACAGAATAGGCATGCCTACGGACTGTCCTAACCCAACTGGCTGGAGTGTGCCCGGCGCCAGTGACGAGGTAAGGCCTGAATAAGTGGCCAAA
This sequence comes from Bufo gargarizans, assembly GCF_014858855.1. Lineage (NCBI taxonomy): Eukaryota > Metazoa > Chordata > Amphibia > Anura > Bufonidae > Bufo > Bufo gargarizans. Next base: position 565,652,915 of record NC_058081.1, on the reverse strand, counting down.
AAGAGAACTGGTACGTAGCAGGGAGCAAAGCATTTATTGAAGCATTGTGTGAACTATAATGCCAACGAACAAAAGGCTCTGGAGATCTCCGCCCGTGGATTCGGAATGTACCTTGTGAAGCAGGACGACCGCCAACGACCCATCTTACATGCGCCGGTACCTGGTGACTCGATGCCGCGGACGTGGCCCCTATGCGGAAGGAGTGCCCGGATATCGTGCTAGGGTTGAAACCCAGCCCTGCGGCCAGGGTACGGATGTTCGAAATGAACAGGGTTGAAGACAGGGGCCTACCGTTGATCGGGAGCAACGGGTCGTCTAGAGCGGAAGATTGATTGGAGGCCAGGAGCTCCTGGAGCACCTTGATAGGACACCAACAGATGGCCGTGGGGAAAAATTCCACCTCTGTGGGAGGACCGGTCTGATTGGTCTTTGAGGATGGGATGGCTAGGATGAAGTGGTCAGAGTGCCAGGTGAGATGTCGCCTGAGCAGGGTTGTTCGGGAGATGGCGCTGCAGGTGAACTCCCCGGGCCTAAGGAACCCATAGAACCCGAGGTACATGGCTGCTTTGGTAATGATGCTTGCTGGTTGCCCAAAAGGAAGACCGTCTAGGGCTGCGGGTAACTTGCGGAAAAGCTCACCTGACACCGGCTGCCTGCGCACTTGGACCGCCGCGCTAACTTTCTGAATGCCCCTGAGGGTGGCTTTGATGGCCTGATTTAAAAACATGGATCTGGCAGAAGGGTCGCTGAGCATCCGGTGGTGTTGGATGCCGGCCAAATACAGCTTGATGGTATTGAAAGAGAGGTGGCGGTGGGTGTGGCAATGGGCTATGAAGGCCATGATAAAGGTGACCTCGTCCACCTCCCCCTGTGGGTGGGTGTCAGCGAACCGCTTGAACATGCTGAACCCGGAGTCATAGTTCCTGGCGGTGTTGGCGGCTAGCGACCGCTGGACTAATGACCGTGCGGTTGCTATCAAGGGCTCTAGTTCAACAGGAGGGCGCTGTACGGTGGAGCTGGAATGCCGACGGGATCTGCCTCCGGGAGTTCCTGGAAGAAAACATCGAGGTTAAATCGAGACAGGGCATCGGCCGCCACGTTCTGCGTTCCCTGGACATGGAAAGCGAAGATGTGAAAGTTTAACTCCAAGGACAGCCAGACAAGTTTACGCAGCAGGGCCATGATCCTGGGGGATTTTGCCCTTCCCTTTGAAATGACCTCAACCAGGACCTGACTGTCCATCCTGAATATGACTGACCTGTTTGCCCAGAGCGGACCCCAGACGTGGGCAGCCGCCACTATGGGGTATAATTCCAACAGCGGCGAGGACCTCATGGCAGGGTTGCAACCGCCTCTGGCTCTTAAATAGCAGACTGTAGGTTCCTTCCCTCCCAGGAAACTTGAGGGAGGGACACAAAGCCGGTATCGAAGCCCCTCTCGAAGCCGGCGAGAAGGAACTCTACTGACTGGAGATCGGGGTGGTCTCGCAACAGGATGCCCAAGAGCTTGATATTGATGTCGGCCAGTCATAGAGTCTTATGTTGCCTCTTCGGGCAGCTGGAGCGGGGGTGGGCCCTGAAGCAGAGGGAGCAGACGTGTAAGGCCCTGCAACTGTTGAAACCACAACCCCCGGCGTTGAAGTTGTTGCAGACCTGACTCTGCCCTAGGTAAGCAATGGGCCTGCCCAGCTTGTCAGTGGATCCTTGGAACCACTGTGTGCCAGAGGGGCCAGGCAGGGAACCCTCCCGGCCCGAGGTGGGGAGGTTGGGACAACAGTCGGCCGTGTGCTGTATGGATTGGCACGCCGCGCACGTGGGGGCCTGCAACCCGGCAAAATGGCGACAGAACAGCTCCATGTCCAGGTTTGCCCAGTCCGTGATGAACTGAAACTGGGCGAGGGCGGCGGCCGCCTTGGCTGAAAAAGACCTGTGGTAGTCGTAAAAGTTTGATCCACCGTACCTGTAACCTAAGTTGGTGACCCGGTACAAATAGGAATCCAGCTCCTCACGCCTGTGTGGCTGGCTGCTGCAGATGGTATCCCGGTAGAGGCTAAACGCCAGGACGAATTCGGGGATTGACAGCTTACGGTTCAGGCGGGCATCCTTGGGCCGCAGAACCACCGAGACCTCCCCGCAATTAATCACCTTATTCTCAGATACGTCTTGCGACGCAATGAGAATGGACGCCAGGTTGACGTCCCTCCCCGCTAGGATGTCCCTTTTCAGGTTTTCTGGGATGAAATGCGAGGGGGCAATCTGGGGGCTGGTACGGACCGTACCTGGGGCCGACTCCTGGGATGTAGATGGTAAGGCCGGAAGGGCTGGGGAAGGTGGTGCCGCCAGCCGGGACTCCAATTCCCCCATCCTGGTTTGGATGTCCGCCACTGAACCCGCCAGACTGCCGATGGTGGCCTGCAACTGCAGGAGGGACAGCTGGATTGAGGAGAGGGAAGGTTGGTCACTTGAGCCTGATGGTGCCGTCATTAGGAGACGGTACAGCTCCGCCTTTCTCGCGGAGGCGGGATGGTGAATTCCTCTTCTGTTGAGCTCCACCACCAGCTTCGGGACGGTCCAGTTCCGCAGAGAGGGGTTGCTGGTGTGCCCTGATACGGAGGTCCCGGTTAAAGACAAGTTGTCATCCGACTCCGGGGCCTGCGACATCTTCAAGCTGCATGGAGGAGGTATGAAGGCAACAGATGAGATTCCTTCCCCCTCCCCCAGATGACCGAAAAGCGTTTGTAGGGGAATGGGTCTGACCGTGTAGAGGTGTTCGCTACTTACCTGAAAAGGAACGAACCGCGCTACTGACTTCTGAGGTGAGACGGAGACCTATGAACGGGAGCTTGTGACAACGAATACGTAACGCAGTGGCAAGGTGCACAGTAGCCTCGTAGCTGGATCTTACCTGGACAAGGAGGAGACTTTGGCGTAACAAAAGTAGCTTGCTCGCAGTCCTGGAGGCCGAGACCCTGTTATACGTGAAGAAATAAGCTGTGTTTGGACCGATACCCGGCGAGGGATGCGAACAGCTGGACCCTTAAGCAGCGAAAGGGTGCGTGACCCTGACCCAAGCGAACTTGGGCCGGAATCGTGTCCGAGTGACCCGGGGAACACATGACACCCGGGTTTGTACTGCCCGTGACACCTGACCCAAACACGGGAAACACATGACCCCTGAATGAAACAGGGAACACATGACCCCTGAACGCACAGGAACACCAGAAGCCCGGCCAACCACAGGGATCCATGATACCCGAGCGAACAGGGAACACATGATCCTGAACGAACAAGGAACACCTGGCCCCTGAGTGACCCAGTGAACACGTGACACCAACATGAAGCTGGGCGGACACCATTCCTGAACGATTTGGGGAAAAACATTACACTCGAGCGATTCAGGGAGACATTACACCTGAGCGATTCAGGGAGACATTACACCTGAGCGATTCAGGGAGACATTACACCTGAGCGATTCAGGGAGACATTACACCTGAGCGATTCAGGGAGACATTACACCTGAGCGATTCAGGGAGACATTACACCTGAGCGATTCGGGGAGACATTACACCTGAGCGATTCAGGGAGACATTACACCTGAGCGATTCAGGGAGACATTACACCTGAGCGATTCAGGGAGATATTACACCTGGGCGATTCAGGGAGACATTGCACCTGAGCAATTCAGGGAGACATTGCACCTGAGCGATTCAGGGAGACATTACACCAGAGCAAAACAGGGAGACATTGTACCAGAGCGAAACAGGGGGACATTGTACCAGAGCGAAACAGGGAGACATTGCACCTGAGCAATTCAGGGAGACATTGCACCTGAGCGATTCAGGGAGACATTACACCAGAGCAAAACAGGGAGACATTGTACCAGAGCGAAACAGGGGGACATTGTACCAGAGCGAAACAGGGAGACATTGCACCTGAGCGATTCAGGGAGACATTGCACCTGGGCGATTCAGGGAGACATTGCACCTGGGCGATTCAGGGAGACATTGCACCTGAGCGATTCAGGGAGACATTGCACCTGAGCGATTCAGGGAGACATTGCACCTGAACGATTCAGAGAGACATTACACCAGAGCGAAACAGGGAGACATTGTACCAGAGCGAAACAGGGAGACATTGTACCAGAGCAAAACAGGGAGACATTGTACCAGAGCGAAACAGGGAGACATTGTACCAGAGCGAAACAGGGAGACATTGCCTCTGAGCGATTCAGGGAGACATTACACCAGAGCGAACCGGGAGACATTACACCAGAGTGACCAGGGAGACACTACGCCAGAGCAAACAGGGAGACCTGCACTGAAGTCCCCCCCCCCCCGGGTGACCTAAGGGCAGCCGCACCGGCGAGGCCCAGGTACCGGACCCCTGACCTTAGGGAACGACTGCCCCCGATCACCCAGGGGGCGAGACCGGACAACGCACCGGCGTGGCTGGAGGTTGCCCAGCCTGGCATCGCAACCTAGTTTCCCCCCCCCCCCTCTTCTTTTTTTTTTTCTTTTTTTTTTGCAGGGGTTAATCAGCAGATGGCCAGCAGCCAGGAATGAGCCTGGAAGTGCTCCCCATTAAATGTTTTTTTTTTTTTATACTGCGGGGGTTAGTGCCTCTGTACCAGTGTAATGGTAGCCGCAGTGTCCTGTAATCCTTGGGCGACCTGTCCGTGGAGTTTGACCTCTTGTCGGTGCTGCTGTCTATTATCCCTGGAATCAGCATGAATGGAATTGACCTCATACAATACCCCCAGATATTCCTCAGGGTGAGTGTCCGGACAGCCGGGGTACGGGATGCAGCAGGGGTTGACACAGGAGATGAGTTGTTCCAGGAAGGTTGGAGAGGGCCAAAAGGGCAATTGGCCACTAGGTGTCCTGGTTTGTGGCATCCATGACATTTCACCTTGGAATACTCTAAACTATTCCTGGAAGGACCAGCAAAACGAGGGGGGCCGGGTGGAACAGGGGTCCTAAACTCCGGTCGGGGAGGGCCAAAAGGGCAATTGGCCACTAGGTGTCCTGGTTCATGGCATTATTGACATTTCACCTTGGAATGCTCTGAACTATTCCTGAAAGTACAAGCAAAACAAGGGGGGCTGGGCAGAACAGGGGGCCTAAAATCCGGTCGTGGAGCGGTTCTGCATACAATGGAGACCCGGGCATCGGTTCGAGGATTAGGTCGAGATAACGCTGGGTCCAGTCGCTTGGAATCCGCATACTCATTGGCCAGGCGTGCTGCTTCTGTGAGGGTGTGGGGGACGTCGGTCTCTTACCCAGCTGCTTAAGACAGGCACTAGATTATCGAAGAAATGCTCCAAGAGAAAAAGTTGTAGCACCTCCTTAGCAGATACGGCCTGGCATCCATTAATCCAATGGGTAGCGATGCGGTGCAATTTGTTAGCTCATTCCATGTGGGTGTCACATCCCCGTTTTTTGGTATCTCAGAATTTCCGCTGGTATGCCTCAGGAGTTAGGGCATACTGTTTAAGTAAGGTGTCTTTGACTGTTTTACCTCATCCTCAGGGATGGCCCGGAAGGCTTCCGCTGCTCTATCGGATAGCTGGCCAGATAGAATGGTAACCTATTCCTTTGGGGGTACCTGGTGAAGTACACACTGCCTTTCAAAGTCTGCCAAATAGCTGTCGATCTCCCCCTCTGCCTCTCGGAACTGTTTAAATGCAGCAAGAGGGACCTTCTGCTTTTCTGTGATGGCTGGTGTAAGGGTGACTGGGGGTGGCTCTGGAGGTCGCTGGGCAATAATTTGTTGCAGCTCGTATTCCCTCTGTTCTCGAGCTTCTGCTGCTACCTGGGCGAAAATCTATGCAATCCGTTCCTCAGAGGGTTTGGTCAACCGCTCCCTCACTATTCGAGCCGTTTCATCTCCAGATGGGGTAGGGGTTTCAGTCATTGCAGAATTCCGATCCAGCTGCTGTAACTCCGCAATCAGCTCCCTCTTAGGTCAGTTGCTGGCAGTCCCTCCACGGCTTTCCAATAGATCCTTGAGGGTCGTCCTTTTTAGGCTACTTTCACACTAGCGTTCATGGGTCCGTTCGTGAGCTCCGTTTGAAGGAGCTCATGAGCGGACCCAAACGCCTCCGTCCAGCCCTGATGCAGTCTGAATGGATGCGGATCCGCTCAGACTGCATCAGTCTGGCGGCGTTCAGCCTCCGCTCCGCTCGCCTCCGCACGGACAGGCGGACAGCTGAACGCTGCTTGCAGCGTTCAGCTGTCCGCCTGGCCATGCGGAGGCGAGCGGATCCGTTCAGACTTACAATGTAAGTCAATGGGAACGGATCCGCTTGAAGATGAGCCCATATGGCTCAATCTTCAAGCGGATCCGTCCCCCATTGACTTTACATTGAAAGTCTGAACGGATCCGCTCAGGCTACTTGCGCACTTGCGAAATTTTTCTAAGTTATTAATGCAGACGGATCCATACTGAACGGAGCCTCCGTCTGCATTAATATGATCGGATCCGTTCAGAACGGATCCGATCAAGCGCAAGTGTGAAAGTAGCCTTAGCTGCTCATATGGGCTTTCCATCTACCGTTGGCAACTTCCTTCTCCCCTGGTCAGCGTGGCGCTGTAGAGCTGCTTCAGAGACTTCCAAGCCGAGTTGCGATTTCCAGTAGCTGTGCTGCTCTTACAAGAGGAAGTAGTGATATACAGTCAGGTCCATAAATATTAGGACATCGACACAATTCTAACATTTCTGACTCTATACACCACCACAATGGATTTGAAATGAAATGAACAAGATGTGCTTTAACTGCAGACTGTCAGCTTTAATTTGAGGGTAGCTACATCCAAATCAGGTGAACAGTGTAGGAATTACAACAGTTTGCATATGTGCCTCCCACTTGTTAATTAACCAAAGGTAATGGGACAATTGCCTTCTCAGCTGTTCCATGGCCAGGTGTGTGTTATTCCCTCATTATCCCAATTATAATGAGCAGATAAAAGGTCCAGAGTTCATTTGAAGTGTGCTATTTGCATTTGGAATCTGTTGCTGTCAACTCTCAGATGAGATCCAAAGAGCTGTCACCATCAGTGAAGCAAGCCATCATTAGGCTAAAAAATCAAAACAACTCCATCAGAGACATAGCAAAAACATTAGGCATGGCCAAAACAACAGTTTGGAACATTCTTAAAAAGAAGGATTGCACCGGTGAGCTCAGCAACACCAAAAAACCCGGAAGACCACGGAAAACAACTGTGGTGGATGACAAAGAATTCTTTCCCTGGTGAAGAAAACACCCTTCACAACAGTTGGCCAGATCAAGAACACTCTCCAGGAGGTAGGTGTATGTGTTTCAAAGCCAACAATCAAGAGAAGACTTCACCAGATTGAATACAGAGGGTTCACCACAAGATGTAAGCCATTGGTGAGCCTCAAAAACAAGAAGGCCAGATTAGAGTTTGCCAAGCTACATCTAAAAAAGCCTTCACAGTTCTGGAACAACATCCTATGGACAGATGAGACCAAGATCAACTTGTACCAGAGTGATGGGAAGAGAAGAGTATGGAGAAGGAAAGGAACTGCTCATGATCCTAAGAATACCACCTCATCCGTGAAGCATGGTGGTGGTAGTATCATGTCGTGGGCATGTATGGCTGCCAATGGAACTGGTTCTCTTGTATTTATTGATGATGTCACTACTGACAAAAGCAGCAGGATGAATTCTGAAGTGTTTCGGGCAATATTATCTGCTCATATTCAGCCAAATGCTTCAGAACTCATTGGATGGCGCTTCACAGTGCAGATGGACAATGACCCAAAGCATACTGCAAAAGCAACTAAAGAGTTTTTTAAGGGAAAGAAGTGGAATGTTATGCAATGTCCAAGTCAATTACCTGACCTGAATCCGATTGAGCATGCATTTCACTTGCTGAAGACAAAACTGAAGTGAAAATGCCCCAAGAACAAGCAGGAACTGAAGACAGTTGCAGTAGAGGCCTGGCAGAGCATCACCAGGGATGAAACCCAGCGTCTGGTGATGTCTATGTGTTCCAGAATTCAGGCTGTAATTGACTGCAAAGAATTTGCAACCAAGTATTAAAAAGTTAAAGTTTGGTTTATGATTATTATTCTGTCCCATTACTTTTGGTCACTTAACAAGTGGGAGGCACATATGCAAACTGCTGTAATTCCTACACCGTTCACCTGGATTGAATGTAAATACCCTCACATTAAAGCTGACAGTCTGCAGTTAAAGCATATCTTGTTCATTTAATTTCAAATCCATTGTGGTGGTGTATAGAACCAAAAATGTTAGAATTGTGTCGGTGTCCCAATATTTATGGACCTGACTAACTGTTCCCTACAACACGAGATGAGGCTGCGAGTTGAGGGTAAGACGAACAACATTTATTGGTGCCACCCTTGGCCTTATATACAAGTCTCCATGTAAGGGACCCTCTCCCGTGGACCTGATGGAGAACTGCGTTACAAACACACAGACCAATGGAAATAATCACACAATCCGGGACAGTCCCACACAATGTCTCCCCTCTGCCTGGGAGACAATCAGGCTAGACACTGTAGGTAACCTAATTATCTCCAGACAGTAAAGCCACACTGTGTATAAAGACTCCCATACAGGACGTACAATGTCTCCCCCTGACTGGGAGATAATCAGGTTATACACGGTATTTAACCCAATCATCTCGAGACAGTAAAACCACATTGTAAAACACATTAAAAAGTACCCCAAAATCCACAATATTCCAACAGACAAACAGAGGGCTTCTGTTACACTACCTGTCTCCCACATAAATTTGCTGAGGGGTCATTTCTAGTTGTGCCACTGGAGGTAAACAATTAACAAGAGGGGGAGATTTATCATTTCCCATATTCCTGAAAAGTGGCGTTAAAAAGTTGCAAACTATGGGGGAGATTTCAAACCTGGTGTAAAAGAAAACTGGCTAAGTTACCCATAGCAACCAATCAGATTCCACCTTTCATTTTCCAAAAGGGCTCTGAACAATGAAAGGTGGAATCTGATTGGTTGCTATGGGCAACTTAACCAGTTTTCTTTTACACCAGGTTTGATAAAACTCCCTCTATGTGTTTACGACTTGTGTAAGGCCGATTCATTGGCCTGTATTTGTGGGAGGGGCTTGGTTGCCTACTTCAACGGCCAGTGCCCTCCCACAAATCGTACGACGTGCAGAGTGTCGCAGGAAGCGTGCGCTCGTACCTGGCATCTTTGTCTTCAGCAGGCAGGTGAGTGGAGTCCGGTCGACTGACCCCTAGGTGAGTGGGGCTATGCTCCGGACCGCATCGCTTCTTTTCCTCCAGGCTGGGGGCGGACCGCACGGAGGCCAGGCTCCCTCATGCACGATGTCTGGCTGTCATTCAGGGCAGGGGCGTAACTAGAAGTGACTGGGCCCCACAGCAAATATTTGTAAGGGCCCCCCCCCAGCGCGCTTCGCATCTCCCTCCTCCTGTGTAAACCCCACTTCTTTGGCACAGTGTAGCGGTATACTGTATATTGTAGGGCACAGTGTAGCGGTATACTGTATATTGTGGGGCACAGTGTAGCGGTATACTGTATATTGTGGGGCACAGTGTAGAGGTGTATATTGTGGGGCACAGTGTAGAGGCATACTGTATATTGTGGGGCACAGTGTAGAGGTATACTGTATATTGTGGGGCACAGTGTAGGCTATATGTGTATAACATAAACATATTTCACATGAACACTCACAGTTACTTGGCTTGGCCCTTGGGGATCTCGGACGCCGCTTCCACACTTTGGCCGGGGGCTCGGCGGAGCTGATGTGTTTTATCCTAATGAGAAAGATTTTATAATAAGGATTTGGAGAAGGGGCAGAGGGATAGCAGAGCAGGGAGAGGCTGGTGCTGCTACTAGGGGGTCATACCATGGGGGAGTAATAAAGCCCACCATAATGCCCCCCCAGTAGAAATAATTCTCCTTATAATGTGACAGTGCAAAAATACCCCCTTGTAATGCCCCCAGTTGAGCTAATGTCCCCATAGTGCCCCCATAATGTGCCAGTATAAAATACCCCTATATAGTGCCCCCAGTAAATTCCCCCATAGTGCTCCTCTCCCCCCTTCCTGCTAGTGCCCCCCATAATGTACCAGTATAAAATGCCCCGGTAGATGCCCCTCAGTGTCCGGCCTCTGATAGGCTGTCGGCCTAGTGTCCCCCATAATGCCCCCCAATAATGTGCCAGTAAGTGTCCCCATAGATGCCCCCCCATCATGTGCCAGTATCAAGTGCCTCTCCCCCCCCCACATGTCCCAGTATCATAGTGCCATCTCCCCCCATGTGCCAGTATCAAGTGCCTCTCTCCTTCCCACCCCCCATGTGCCAGTATCATAGTGCCAAACCCCCCCATGTGCCAGTATCAAGTGCCTCTCTCTTCCCCCCCATGTCCCATTATCATAGTGCCATCTCCCCCCAAAAAAGTGCCAGTATTAAGTGCCTCTCCCCCCCATGTGCCAGTATCATAGTGCCAAACCCCCCCCCCCACACATGCCAGTATCAAGTGCCTCTCTCCTCCCCCCATGTCCCAGTATCATAGTGCCAACTGCCATCTCCCCCCCCACAAAAAAGTGCCAATATCAAGTGCCTCTCTCCCTCCCCCTCCCCATGTGCCAGTATCAGGTTCCTCTCCCCCCCCCCATGTGCCAGTATCAAGTGCCAACCCCCCCTCTCCCCTCCAGGTGCAAGTATCAGGTGCCTCCCCCCCCCCCATGTCCCAGTATCATAGTGCCATCTCCCCCCCCCACAAAAAAAGTGCCAGTATCAAGTACCTCTCTCCCTCCCCCCCCAACCCCATATGCCAGTATCAGGTGCCAACCCCTCTCCCCCCCATGTGCCAGTATGAGGTGCCTCTCCCCCCCCCCATGTGCCAGTATCAGGTGCCAACCCCCCCTCCCCCCCCCCATGTGCCAGTATCAGGTGCCACTCTCCCCCCCATATGCCAGTATCAGGTGTCACTCTCCCTCCCCCCCTATGCCAGTATCAAGTGCCACTCTCCCCCCCTATGCCAGTATCAGGTGCCACTCTCCCCCCCCATATGCCAGTATCAGGTGCCACTCTCCCTCCCCCCTCCTATGCCAGTATCAGGTGCCACTCTCCCTCCCCCCATGCCAGTATCAGGTGCCAACCCCTCTCCCCCCCATGTGCCAGGCCAGTATGAGGTGCCTCTCCCCCCCCCATGTGCCAGTATCAGGTGCCAACCCCCCCTCCCCCCAGGTGCCAGTATCAGGTGCCACTCTCCCCCCCCCCCCCATATGCCAGTATCAGGTGCCACTCTCCCTCCCCCCCTATGCCAGTATCAGATGCCACTCTCCCCCCTATGCCAGTATCAGGTGCCAACCCCCTCCCCCCCAGGTGCCAGTATCAGGTGCCAACCCCCCTCCCCCCATGTGCCAGTATCAGGTGCCTCCCGCTCCCCCATAGCAGTAACAGTCGGGTATTAAAAAAATAAAAATAAACACTTCTACTTACCTCCATGTCAGCGATGCAATGGAGCCTCTTCCTGTGTCCCGCCTTGTATTCTGTCCTGCCCTGTATGTCCATATATGGAGTCAGTGCTTGTATTTCAGAAAAGCTTCTGCTGGGATTTGGGGTTCCCTGCCAGGGAACAGCGTGACCCCCCACGCGGCAACATCCATTTGACCGATGTGGCGGGGCCCGCGTTGATTCAGGGGCCCCCCCGCACCGGTTTAGGCCAGAGGGCTACGCTACTCCCCACGTGGTAGAAGTGCTCAGCCGGCAGGTGGGTAGGCCCTGAGCGACGGAGGGCACCCCCCGCACTGGGCACTCTACCAGGGAGCCGCGCAGCCCTCCACGTGGCTCACGTTCCGTGTTGGCGTGGGGCAGGGGCCAGTGCGCTAGAGGGTCCCCCCATTCGGGCCATGGTGCCAGGGAGCTCCGCGCTCCCCACGCGGTTATCGTGGTGGAATGCGGGGGGAGCATTGGCCATGCTCTGCGTTTTCACCAAAGTCTGGCACGGCCACCGTGCCACCCAGATAGGCAGGGATCCGTGACAACGCCGGAACGGTCGAGGGGGGTACATCTTAGCCAGTGACTAACCCCTTCTACCGGTCGCCTGCAGCTTACAGCTCATGTCCAATCATTCCATGTTTTACCTGCACGGTTCCGTATGGCAGGCACGATCCACAGTTGACACCTTCATTGTTTGCTTCCAGGGTCCAAGTTGTCTTGATCTCATTACGTGATTGTGGCTTATCGGTAAGGTAGTAGGAGTTCACGTGGGGGAGGGGAAAGGAAGTGCCCATCAGTGGGTTATGTGTCTCACGCATTGTCTCACGTCCAGGTTGTGCTGTTTCACAAACTTTCTGTGGTGGTCAGTGTAGATTTCTGAGTAGGTAAGTAGATCATTTCCCCCGTGTTGTATTTCCGGGTGGCGGTTCCTGGCCACTCCCTCACGGTTCCTTTTGTGTCAGTGTGCATAGCTACACGGGGGCAGTACACCTTTCCTTGCTTTGCGTGCAGTTTCACGGATACTGGTGGTCGTCCAGTTTAGCCGGTCACTTATGTTACTGTTTCCACAGCTGTGATGTCACACGCATCAGACATCATCGAGGCGTCCGTGGACGAAAATGCAGCAGGAATGTCTGAGGGGGGCAGTATTCCGTCCCTACGTGCATGGACCATTCCCAAGCTCATGTCGGAGCGAACGAAGAAGGGCGTCCCTTTCCCGGCTTCCGCCAGGAAGGCAGAGTTGTATCGACTGTGGAAAGACTCTTTAGTGCCCAGTAGTGACGATCCCCCTATGACCACGGTGCAGACGTCACTCGCACAGTTGCACGTCATGTTGAACAGTCTGACTTCGACGGTCACCTTGATACAGGCAAGGTTGGAATTAATCGAGTCTCACGGCTCAATCGTTCCGATTTCTGCCCCTGAGGTCCCGGTCGCTGCCACCTCTGCCGTAGGAGATACCCGTTCTGTCCAGGCCATCCCCAACGTGGCTCCATCTCATTTCATGCCAATCAGCATCAGGAAAGACATCCTTGAGGGTAGGGATGTTAACCTCGCTTCATTGCTGATAGCCTACAGAGACTTGTCTGACAACAAAGTCATAGCTTGCGGGGAAGTCTCGGTGGTGCTGAGAGGCCGTGACCACAGGCTTAACCGCAAGCTAACACTCCCGGAATTTGTCATGGCGTTCAGCCTTTTTAGGGATGTTATATGTTCTGCCAGGCCGGACAGGAGGGAGGAACTCGATCTGTACCTCTTTCGGGTTACAGAGTTGGGTTACATGTATGGAGGAAATTCGTTTTACGACTATCATTGTTCGTTTTCGGCCAAAGCAGCAGCTGCGCTTTCCCAGTTCCAACATGTGACAGATTGGTCCAACTTAGACACAGAACTGTTCTGCAGGCACTTTGCTGGCCTGAAAGCTCCCTCCTGTTCCGCCTGTCAGTCCATCTTCCACTCAGTAGAGTGGTGTCACAAGTCAGCCGCCAGTACCTCATCGTACCCGTCCAGCTCTACAGCTGGACCACTCGATGTTTTCAGACCCCCCAGCTCCGTGGACAAGCTAGGTCGGCCCATTGTTCAGCTAGGTAGGGCTCAGATCTGCAACAATTATAATTATGCATCTTGTAATTTCGGGCAGTGCCGTCTGTTGCACATCTGCACCAACTGTTTTAGGGCCCATCCCAGAGTCGCGTGCTCATTAAAGTCGGTTAAGAATTACATGAGTGTGGTCAATACCAGCTGCTTACAGGAATTCTTGCGAGGTCACCACAATCCAGGGTTCGTGCAGTTTCTGGTTTCAGGATTTCACGAGGGCTTCCACACAGAGTTAGTCACGACTCCAGAGTTCACGTATGAGTGCAGGAACCTTCAGTCTGCCCAGAGAAATCCCAATTCCGTAGACACACTGATAGAATCCGAACTGAACAAAGGTTTCCTGATCGGTCCTTTCAAAGTGCCTCCTTTCCAACGGTGGAGAGTCAGTCCCGTGGGGGTGGTCACGGGCAAATTTAGCAAAAAGGAGAGACTCATCATCGACCTGTCAGCTCCACGCGGCTCCCAGGTTCCCAGCCTCAACTCCCTTATTCCTTCAGAAGAAGTGGGCATGAGGTATTCTTCGATTGACCAGGCTATCGCCATCATCATACAGTTAGGTCCCGGGGCGATGTTGTCCAAAGCCGACATATCGGATGCTTTTAAGTTACTTCCCATCATGCCAGCACTCTGGCAATGGCACGGCATCAAATGGAGGGATCTTTACTATTTCTCCACCAAACTCACCTTCGGTTCCAAGAGCAGCCCGTGGCTCTTCGACCAGTTGGCTCAGGCTCTTCACTGGGTTCTGGAACACAAGGTCCACTGTGAATTTGTCATCCACTACTTGGATGACTTTCTGCTGATCGAGAGGCCAGGGGCAGCCCCCCTAGGGTTGGGAAAATTGTTGAGGTGTTTTTCCCAGTTAGGTGTCCCGGTCTCCCCCAAGAAAGTTGAGGGCCCGTCCACAGTTATCACCTTTCTGGGCATTGAACTAGACTCACAAGACATGTTAGCCAGATTACCTTCGGACAAATTGATGAGGATCAGAGAAGTTATCCACAGGTTTGCAGTCACGACCGTGGTCACTAAGGCCGATTTGCAGTCACTACTGGGCATGTTAAATTTTGCCATGCGCATCATTCCGCAGGGCAGGGCGTTCATATTCCGCCAGTTGGCGCTCCTGGCCACGGCCCCGGAGCAGGACAGCCCAGTGTGTCTGGATAGTCAGGCCTTAGCTGATCTCCACATGTGGGATCAATTTCTTTGTCAATGGAATGGGGTGTCCTTGTTCATTCCCGAGTTGTCGTGTAATTCTCCTGTAGTATTTTCAGATGCGGCCGCAAGCTCAGGTTTTGCCGCTATTTTTGGCACCCACTGGGTCGCGGGCGAATGGCCTGCCGAGGTGAGACAGATCCCAGGTTTCCTCCACTCCTCTGCACTGTTCGAACTGTACCCCATTGTGGTAGCTGCCTACATATGGGGCAATCGTTGGGTAAATCAGTCTGTTCTGTTTGTGTCTGTCAATGCAGCAGTGGTAGACATTGTAAACAGTGGGTCGTCTAGATCATCCCATGTTATGTGTCTCGTGAGACAACTAGTACTACTCTCCCTACATCACCACTTCCATGTCCATAGCGCGCATGTGCCAGGTTCACAAAACGTGGCTGCCGATGCTTTATCAAGGGCTAATTTCTCCCTTTTCTTACAGGTCATGCCAGAGGCAGATGTAGCGGGCGCTACCGTCCCTCCTCACGAATCCTTAATCCTAGCGTGACTAGTCACCTAGAGACGGCCCACGCCTTGATTTCCAAGTCCCTTTCCCCCAACACCACCAGGGCATATACCACCGGGTGGAAGGCGTTTTGCAAGTTTCAGGGGGAATGTCCTCAGGAAGAATCTAGTTTTGTAGAATACATCCTGGCGTTCATTGGCTACTGCCACTCAGAACTAAAACTCTCTCATAACACCGTGAGATCATACCTGTCGGGAGTGCAACATTTCTTCTCCATCAGTCATCCCGAATGGACATCGGTGTTCTCCATGCATGCTGTCAAAGCCGCACTCAAGGGTTTGAGCAAATGCGGGCCCCAGGGCCAAGTACGTAGGCAGGCTGTCACAGGGCTCCTTTTCCGTAGACTTTCTGACGTTCTGGATAGGAATCCTTTTGGGGTTCTACCCAGCCTGGTGCTCAAATCCGCCATCTATCTAGCTTTTTATGGCTTCTTGAGGCCTGGGGAGTTCACTTGTTCTCCTGGCAGCAGCAGGTTTCTCACAGTCGGCCAGCTGGTCCAAAACGCCAAAGGTTACGTGCTGCTGCTGAGGACGTCCAAAACCTCACAGGTGGGCCCCCCAGTACCGGTGTCTTATTTTCCCACGTCTCATCAATGGTGCCCTGTCACAGTTCTCCGTCAACTACTATCAGCCTTGTCAGGGTCCGGGCCAGATAGTCCATTATTGCCCTTTGGGGCGGCGTCACTCACCACCCATCAGTTCGTGTCCCACGTACGCTCCCTGGTGGCCAGCTTGGGCGGCGACGCCACCGCAATCTCGGGACATTCGTTCCGCATAGGTGCTGCATCCGCGGCTTCCAAGAATCAGGTGCCAGCGCATGTCATTCAGAAATTAGGGCGTTGGCACTCCACGTGTTTTAGCCGTTACATACCTCACCCCGAAACTGAGATGTCAATAGCTTTTCAGAGTCTGGTTTTGTAATCACGTTGTAATAAAGTACTCCTGCCTACCGGTATGTCTTTTGCCCTCTTTCAGGCGTCCCTCCACGACGCGGTTACGGCACAACTCTGACCGCTTTAGAGTAGGGCATCTCAGGTAGATCTCGGTACGTTCTTGGTTGCCACGACCACAAGTCTAAGGCCGATTCATTGGCCTGTATTTTTGGGAGGGGCTTGGTTGCCTACTTCAACGGCCAGTGCCCTCCCACAAATCGTACGACGTGCAGAGTTTCCCCTCCCACCCACCCTTTTCACCTGTTACTCTCAAAGGGGATGCCCTCTTTCAGGCGTCCCTCCACGACGCGGTTACGGCACAACTCTGACCGCTTTAGAGTAGGGCATCTCAGGTAGATCTCGGTACGTTCTTGGTTGCCACGACCACAATTTAACTGCGCCTTTTCGACAATTGCAGGGAGGGGACGTGGCCAGTCACTCCAACAAATTTCTGTTCATTTTCACCAGTTTGTCAAATGAAGCCAAAAATCTTTCGCAGCTCTGAGCTGTCATAGATTTCTGTTTAGGTGAACAGACTGCCGGAGGATTCACCTAATTTATGACAAGGCCTGAGCCAGCCATGTCATCAATTAGGTTCATTCTCCAGCGGCGTAGGGATATCAAAACTGTTCCTATTGGAAAGCATGAAACAATTTTCCAAATTCCTTCTGTTGTTTCTGTAACACTAGAGGGAAACCAAACAGATCACTCAAAGTGTGTGAATAAGATCATACAGCTTTGTACACAGTGCATTCAGTGAACTCATTCAGTCTGTACAACAGAAATGCTCCCTGCTCAAATGTGGAAGGTAGCCATAGGTTCCCATTCACTCAGAGGCTGGGTTCACTTCACACCACGTGTCTGCTCTCACCACGTATTCTGTTATATTGTGACAAATCTGTTCACTTTGCTGGAAAGAGTAGCATAGTATCAGAGGCGGATTGGCCATAGACCTTACAGGGAAATTTCCCGGTGGGATGATGACAAGTGTTGATCGAGAATATCGCCACTTCGAGAATTCATCAACATCCCTAGCAACCAATAGGAAAGTTGCCTACCCCTTACTATATAAGAACCTCCCCAGCAGCCATTTTCTGCAGTTTTATGGCGTTCTGAGAGAGACAGCAGTGTCATTGCTGTGCTCTGTGCTTCGCTGTGTCATTACATTAGATAGATAGTTAGATAGCTTATATATATATAATACAGATAGTGGGAGATAGTCAATGTAGGTTACATCCTGATATGGTGTAGTTCCAGTGCAGGGTGTTAGGCAGTGTCATAGGTTCTGCTGTCCATACATGCTACAGACATAGTGCTATGATGTCGCAACAATACATAGTGCACCAATCAGTAATATGTAGTCAGACCTGCTAAAATGTGAAGTTGCACTTATTGCGCAAAAATATGCGCATCATTAATTGTCGATTTGCGCAATCGCAAATATATTGGAGCACTCTATCTACATATAAAGCTATTGCAATATTCTGTCGTGCCAACCATTTTCTGTAGCAAAAGTGACCCATGTAGCAAAAGTGACCCACGCCTGTATTGTGCATGCATTACCCAAATATTAAATTGCCGATTTTAGCAATGTAGAAAATAATTGCGAATTATCGGATTCGCAAATTTATTGCAAATATTCGGGAAATATCGTGAATTCGAATATTGCCCCTGCCCCTGCATCACTAACGATGACCAGGGGGCCACCTAAGCCCTCCTCTCTGCCGCCATGGGAAGTTTTTGTGGATTTATTTTGTGACGCTGGCGGCAGTATTTTGTGATGGAATGTTGTATTTGGCTCTGTTCGGGTGGTATAATGTGATATAGTATTGCTGGTCCTGCCTCCGATCAATTTGGACCCAACTACAGAACTTTTGGTATTTTTTCCAGGGCCACTTTAAGTTCTCAGTCCGCCCCTGCATGTTATATTACACTGTACAAAGCAGGGAGAAATGAATGGAAAACAGGCAGAGTCCAAAGTTCTCTGGAATCCCTTTGTCTCAAATGGATCATATGGATGTAACAGAAAAACCCAGCAAAGAGCAGAAATAAGGTGTGAACTAAACCAAATAAAAATGAAATATGTTTCTTTGTATATATACACAAAACTATGTGTGTGGACATATAAACAGTATATACACACATGCTATTGTTACACAGGCGCTCTTACAGTTTTTAAGAATACTAATGCTGCGGTACTGCAGCGGTATCGCCGCCGCTGCTGTTTCACAAGTGACCAGTATATTTTATGTTTTAGTACTGCGCGATAACCTCCTATTTCCTTCCTGAGTAGCAGGTACCAGAAGAAGACAACAACAAAGTACACTTTGGCTATGCAAGCTACGGATTGGTATTTACCTTTTCCTGAATTCTTGTCTATTTGCCTGTGTATCGATGGTGTCTTCTTTCTTTCTGCTCCTGCATCCAAGGTGAAGGGGATATTAGGAGGCTGGACCCTATTATCGTAGTTTTATGCTAAGCCTGCCCCGGCCGGCGGCAGTGCTCAGTTTCAAACTTGGCTCGCTCGCGCTTGCACGGAGCGCTCGTGTGATGTCACAGTAGGAGCTACGGATAGCTAGGGGGACCAAAAAGTGCTCCAACGCGTTTCGAATAAGGGATACTGGTATGAACTCCTGGTGTTGTTTATATAGGTCCATGTCTCCTTAATTTAACCCCCTTGTGCCCTCTTCACTTTATAGTGTGTTCACTCAAAGGCAAATAGCTCTATTTTAGAATTTAATCCTGATGGCGCCAATGTGTTTAAATTAAAGATCCAGCGGGTCTCTGCTCTGGAAATTTTTTTGATGATCTAGTGAGTATATACACACACCACACATACAGATGCGTCCTCTCTTACCTGATCTCCAAACTGGAAGTGGTGTAAATTTTGCCCTGAGAGCAAAACAACATCATATCGCAAGATTGTAATGAAACTCTAAAAAGCTGCAATACACATCACAACCACTGGGCGGTGTGTGCTCCACATTTACAGATTTAGCATTGCTAGTACTCCCAGTGAAATCGCAGGAGAGCAGAGCGATATCCGTTTCATTAGCTTCGAAAAGCGTAAAAAGAATAGTAAGAAAATTCAGGGTGCAATTGGGATTTGTAACCAGCAGATGGCGCATGGAACTGCAGTTTAATATGGTAGTATTTGTAAGTAATTAAGTAATGAATAAATGGCTCCCTATGAGTTCCCCATCTGAAGCTATCAGCAGTTGATCAAAATAAAAATGAAAAATAGAAATATATAAAATGAGCCATAAAAAAGAAAAAAATGTAATAAAAAAAATAGGAAATATTAAAAAGATGGCGATATTCCATGGTAATAAATAAAATATCTATAGTATAATATAGGTCTATACTAAACAGATCCCACTCCCAGCCGGCGATCACTCTGATTGGCTAGTCTGTACAGACTAGACAATTACAGGACCCTAATGCCGGCTGAAAGGTTCTGATCCCCACAGTCCGTGACTGTGGGGGTCAGAACCTTGTTAAATATATATATACAGTCCTGATCAAAAGTTTAAGAATCATATTTAGCATGGCTGGATCTTAACAAGGTTCCAAGTAGAGCTTCAACATGCAACAAGAAGAAATGGGAGTGAGACAAAACATTTTTTGAGCATTCAATTTAATGAAAACAACGAATAAACTGAAACAGGCTATTTTTCAGCTGATCAAAAGTTTAGGACCACACCTCCAAAAAAAACTAAACCCCCAAAAACAGAAATCCAACTTCCAAACATGAACTCAGTAATGAGTAGCTCCGCCATTATTGTTTATCACTTCCAAAATTCAGTCAGCACCAGAAAGGGCCTTAATTTGGGTTGAGGATCGTCCAGTGTCTTGAAGGACAGCCAATTGGATCCTCCGGCTCAGTGCTGATGAAATTTTTTTGGGTCTTCCACTTGACTTTTTGGTTCCATAACCCTCAGGATCATTTAAGAAATTCCAAATGACTGTCTTACTGCGTCCCACCTCAGCAGCGATGGGGCGCTGTGAGAGACCCTGCTTATGCAGTTCAACAACCTGACCACGTTTAAAAATGGAGATTTTTTTTGCCTTTGCCATCACAACGTGCGACTACCTGACAGAGAAATGAAAATGAATCCACATCTTTGCACAGATTTGGCCTTTTAACCTTCTCCCGTCACACTAATGCCGAAAGGCGTCAGTGCTGCGGCGCTCCCAGGTCACACCAACGCCGATTGGCGTCATCTCGCGTGAGCCGAGATTTCCTGTGAACGCGTGCTCACAGAAGCGCGCGTTCACAGGATCGCGTAGTTCACAAGTTCATCTGCAGCCTGCCGGACGCGATCATTGGCTGGCAGGCTGTGGATTTTTGAATCGACCAATAAAATGGTTATGTCAGACGCTATTTTGAAAATAGCGTCTGATATAACTGTTGCCTGGTCCTCTGGTGGGCCCTTTTGCTTGGATCGACCACCAGAGGACACAGGCAGCTCTGTAAGTAGCACCAAATCACCACACTACACATTAGATATTACCCTGTCATTTATTAACCCCTTATTTAGCACCTGATCACCCATATTAGACTCCCTGATCACCCCCTTATCCACCCCCCTGTCATTGATCACCCCCCCTGTAAGGGTCCCTCATCCCTGCCAGGTAGTTAGCTACTTGCTAGGTAGTTTAGCGCCCAGCCCACCGCACCGCAGTCACTGATTTGTCGCTGATCAGCGTCATCGCTGTCGCTAATCAGCACTAGTACTATATAGTATCTGTAAGTGATCAATACTGATCGCAATCAGATCTATATAAGTACATTAGGGTCACCTTAGGTTCTACAAAAAACGCAGTGTTCGCCCAATCAGGCCTGATCTTGTGCGCACACTTGCGTTCAGTCCGCCCCACCGCAGTGACAGAATTTTTTTTTTCTGATCACTGCAAAAACACTGTAAAATTGCTGCGCCGCTATAAAAGATCACTCTTGAGCTTTTTGGATCTTTATTAGCGATCGCAGCTTTACTTCGCAAGCACTCCTTTTTACTAGGTAGGTTTGCTCTTTTTCCCGGGTAGTCTCAGAGGAATACCCCCTAAATTTAGTGAACCCAAAATGTCAAACAAGGGGTATTCCACTGAAGAGGCCTACAGGATTCTGACCGTGATGGATGAAAGCGATGGGGACGCCTTATCCGCTGAATCCAGTGGTTCAGAATATGAACCTGTACACAGCAGTGGCACTCTAACCGCTAGCGAAGATGACGAGGTAGAGGTCCCTGCTACGGTCAGGCGTACCCGATCCCATGTCAGTGTAATGCCTACCCCGCATGATGAGCCTCATTTGCAGCAGAGTGGTGCTAGCGCTGATCTTGCTTATGGTGCGGCATACAACAGCAGCGCAGCACACCCTGGACCTTCTACCAGCACTGCCGTATTCCCTGGTGAAGTGGCGAGCACCAGAAGGGCAGTTCCAGCTGCTACGGTGGCACGTGCAATAACTCCCCCGTCGCAGCCACCGCGTTCACAGGCCCGTAGAACCCTTAGTCTCCCAGAGGGGCTGGCAAATCCTAATTGGCAATCCACTGATTCCGCCGCACCGGTATTGCCCCCTTTCACCGCCCAGTCTGGAGTTCGCATGGAGACGGCTCATTTAGGATCGGCCCTTCAGTTTTTTGAGCTGTTCTTCACCGCGGATCTCTATGACCTAGTTGTGGCTGAAACCAACCGCTACGCCACACAGTTTATTATCGCCAATCCGGAAAGCTACTATGCCCAGCCTTTCCGGTGGAAACCAGTCACCGTTTCCGAGTTTAACATTTTTTTGGGCCTTATCCTCAGCATGGGTCTAACTAAAAAAAATGTATTGCGGTCATATTGGTCTAAAGACCCAATACATTACATGCCCATGTTCTCTGCTGCAATGTCCAGGGCACGTTTTGAGGTCATCATGTGCTTTATGCATTTCGCTGACAATAGCACCTGTCATCCAAGAGGCCACCCTGCTTATGACCGACTCCACAAAATTCGGCCCCTCATAGACCATTTGTCATCCAGATTTGCAGATGTGTATACCCCTAATCAAAACATCTGCATAGACGAGTCCCTAGTACATTTTACCGGGCGCCTTGGCATAAAACAGTACATCCCCAGCAAGCGCGCCCGGTATGGGGTCAAACTGTATAAGCTCTGTGAAAGGGCCACAGGCTATACATATCGTTTTAGGGTCTATGAGGGAAAAGACTCAAAACTGGAGCCGGTCGGATGTCCTGACTACCTGGGGAGCAGTGGCAAGATTGTCTGGGACTTGGTGTCACCCTTATTCCACAAGGGGTACCACTTATACGTGGACAATTTTTACTCAAGTGTGGCCCTCTTTCGGCACTTACATATAGTCGGAATTCAATGCTGTGGCACCGCGTGACCTAGTCGCCGGGGCTTCCCCCAACGGCTCGTTAGTACCCGACTTGCACGGGGGGAGAGGGCTGCCTTGTGTGACCAAGAACTGCTCGCGGTGAAGTGGAGGGACAAGAGGGACATTTACCTTCTGTCCACCATTCACGCAGACACGACTGTACAAATTGAAAGGGCAACTGGAGTCATTGTGAAACCCCTCTCTGTCCACGACTATAACCTTCACATGGGAGGGGTGGACTTCAATGACCAAATGTTGGCTCCCTATTTAGTTTCCCGCAGAACCAGACGCTGGTATAAGAAGGTGTCTGTTTATTTGATCCAATTGGCGATGTACAATAGTTTTGTTCTCTACAGTAAGGCTGGGAGAACAGGATCCTTCCTAAAATTCCAGGAAGAGATCATTTCGGAAATCCTGTATCCAGGAGGGTCCGTGCCCCAAGGCCCTGATGTAGTGAGCCGGCTACATGGCAGACACTTCCCGTCTGTCTATCCTGGTACCCCAACTCAACGTTCCCCAAGAAAAAGATGTTGTGTCTGTAGCAGGGGTGGAATAAGGCGTGACACCACCTTTTTTTGTCCTGGCTGTCCTGACCAGCCTGCCCTATGCATAGGGGAGTGTTTCCGCAAGTTCCACACTCAGGTACACTATTAGCATAGGGATTGCGTACACAGGACAGGCACACAGGGGTCTTAGGGCCCTTTCACATAGAGCTGCCACAAACCTCTCCTTTCACCTGGGACAAAGTGCATAATGTACTTCGCCACATCTCTGGTAGTGTTGAGCGGCATGTCCCATATTCGAATTTGCGAAATTTCGCGAATATTCAAATTCGTTATTATTTCGCATATGCGATAATTCGAATTTCCGCATCGCATAATACATATTATGCTATGCAAAATTCGCATGTGCGCTAATGAAATCGCCTTACGAAGATTCGCAACTCAATTCAATCACTAATGTATGAATGCAAAGCCCTTTGCCTCTGTTCTGGGACAAGTGTAGATATTCGCATGTGCGCTAATATAATCGCCTTACGAAGATTCACACCTCAATCACTTTCTAGGCAATGTGAGTAAGATCTGAGCTTTTGGACTTTTGGGAATTAATCGAGATACAGTGGGGGGTGATGACAGTAGTTGACAGAGTACAGATCAATGTAATCTGTAAGGTGGAAACTAAAATAAAAAATACGAATATTCGTAAATCAAATTTTACGAAGTTCGAAATATTCGCGAATATGGTGCTATACTATATGAATGCACAGGCCTTTGCCTCTCTGTTCTGGGGACAAGTGTAGATATTCGCATTTGCGTTAATAAAATCGCCTTACGAAGATTCGCAACTCAATTCAATCACTAATGTATGAATGCAAACCCCTTTGCCTCTGTTCTGGGACAAGTGCCGATATTCGCCTGTGCGCTAATATAATCGCCTTACGAAGATTCGCACCTCAATCACTTTCTAGGCAATGTGAGACTTTTGGGAATCAATCGAGATACAGTGGGGGGTGATGACAGTAGTTGACAGAGTACAGAGCAATGTAATCTGTAAGGTGGAAAGTAAAATAAAAAATACGAATATTCGTAAATCAAATTTTACGAAGTTCTAAGTATTCGCGAATATGGTGCTATACTATATGAATGCACAGGCCTTTGCCTCTGTTCTGGGGACAAGTGTAGATATTCGCATTTGCGTTAATAAAATCGCCTTACGAAGATTCGCAACTCAATTCACTAATGTATGAATGCAAAGCCCTTTGCCTCTATTCTGGGACAAGTGCCGATATTCGCATGTGCGCTAATAAAATCGCCTTATGAAGATTCGCGCCTCAATCACTTTCTAGGCAATGTGAGTAAGATCTGAGCTTTTGGACCTTTGGGAAACAATCAATTATATGTGTACTGTAATTTTGTGGAAAATAAAAAAGAATATTCGTTTTTATGAATATATAGCACTATATTCGAAATATTCGCGAAATCGCGAAGTTGCGATATTCGCGAAAAAAATTTGCTTTTCGAATATTCGCGCTCAACACTAATCTCTGGGCGATTTGCGCTTTGCACATTGTCCCATGGGGAAGGAGAGGTTTGTACAATAAAGGTTAAAAAAAAAAATCACCGGTAAGCAAAAAAGTTATTGTTCTGTTTCAAGAGTTTATAAAACTTAATGATCTCTAGAGTTAATGTTAATAAATTTATTGCGTTGCGGACTGTTTTTTTTTTTTTGTGTGTTTTTTACCTTCTAGGTGGACCAAGCGATCAAGCAGCTGCAGCACTGATGTGCATTCTGACAGAAGCATTGCGCTGCTGTCAGATTACACAAAAGTCAGTGTATGCGGCGCTGCAAGACGAGATTTCTCCTCTGCAGTAAAAGATACGTTTGCCGAGGCATATGAGCTGAGGAGGCGGCGGTGTTCATATACTTTGGCAAACACTTTGTATATATAAAAAAATATAAAAAATCCCGGCAATGATTTATTCATCCACATCGATTGATGTGAATGGAGAAATCGAGTTTGCCAGGGCATACAAGCTAAGTGGGTATGGATGTTGGGCGGAGCTCCTATGTCCTGGCAGACGCCTTTCCCCTCCTTTTTTTTTTTTTTGGCAGAGATTTTTTCATCCACATTGATTGATGCGAATGAAGAAATCTGTGCCGTTCATTTTTTTCTTTCAGCCCAGAGGCTGAACGGAAAAAAAAATCTCATTACCTGTATGCTCAATATAAGGAGAATAGCAGAAACTCCTAATGCTGGCCATACATGTAATGATTGCGGAGACCCTCAAATGCCAGGGCAGTACAAACACCCCACAAATGACCCCATTTTGGAAAGAAGACACCCCAAGGTATTCGCTGATGGGCCTTTTGAGTCCATGAAAGTAAGTTTTACATTTTTGACCCAAGTTAGCGGAAATTGAGACTGTGAGAAAAAACTAAAAAAAAAAATCAACTTATGTCCCAAAAAATAAAATTATATGAACTCGCCATGCCCCTCATTGAATACCTTGGGGTGTCTTCTTTCCAAAATGGGGTCACATGTGGGGTATTTATACTGCCCTGGCTTTTTACGGGCCCTAAAGTGTGAGAAGAAGTCTGGGATTCAAATGTCTAAAAATGCCCTCCTAAAAGGAATTTGGACACCTTTGCGCATCTAGGCTGCAAAAAAGTGTCACACATGTGGTATCGCCATACTCAGGAGAAGTTGGGGAATGTGTTTTAGGGTGTCATTTTACATATACCCATGCTGGGTGAGAGAAATATCTTGGTCAAATGCCAACTTTGTATTAAAAAAATGGGAAATGTTGTCTTTTGCCAAGATATTTCTCTCACCCAGCATGGGTATATGTAAAATGACACCCCAAGACACATTCCCCAACTTCTCCTGAGTACGGAGATACCAGATGTGTGACACTTTATTGCAGCCTAGGTGGGCAAAGGGGCACACATTCCAAAGAGCACCTTTCGGATTTCACCGGTCATTTTTTACAGATTTTGATTGCAAACTACTTCTCACGCATATGGGCCCCTAAAATGCCAGGGCAGTATAAATACCCCACAAGTGACCCCATTTTGGAAAGAAGAAACCCCAAGGTATTCCGTGAGGGGCATGGCGAGTTCCTAGAATTTATTTTTTTTGTCACAAGTTAGCGGAAAATTATGATTTTTTTTATTTTATTTTTTTCCTTACAAAGTCTCATATTCCACTAACTTGCGACAAAAAATTAAAAATTCTAGGAACTCGCCATGCCCCTCACGGAGTACCTTGGGGTGTCTTCTTTCCAAAATGGGGTCCACTTGTGGAGTAGTTATACTGCCCTGGCTTTTTAGGGGCCCTAATGCGTGAGAAGTAGTTTGCAATCAAAATCTGTAAAAAATGACCAGTGAAATCCGAAAGGTGCTCTTTGGAATGTGTGCCCCTTTGCCCACCTAGGCTTCAAAAAAGTGTCACACATCTGGTATCGCCGTACTCAGGAGAAGTTTGGCAATGTGTTTGGGGTGTCATTTTACATATACCCATGCTGGGTGAGATAAATAGCTTGGTCAAATGCCAACTTTGTATAAAAAAAATGGGAAATGTCTTTTGCCAAGATATTTCTCTCACCCAGCATGGGTATATGTAAAATGACACCCCAAAACACATTCCCCAACTTCTCCTGAGTACGGCGATACAAGATGTGTGACACTTTTTTGCAGCCTAGGTGGGCAAAGGGGCACACATTCCAAAGAGCACCTTTCGGATTTCACCGATCATTTTTTACAGATTTTGATTGCAAACTACTTCTCACGCATATGGGCCCCATAAATGCCATGGCAGTATAACTACCCCAAAAGTGACCCCATTTTGGAAAGAAGACACCCCAAGGTATTTTGTGATGGGCATAGTGAGTTCATGGAAGTTTTTATTTTTTGTCACAAGTTAGTGGAATATGAGACTTTGTAAGAAAAAAAAACTCATTTTCTGCTAACTTGTGACAAAAAATAAAAAGTTCTATGAACTCACTATGCCCATCAGTGAATACCTTAGGGTGTCTACTTTCCGAAATGGGGTCATTTGTGGGGGGTTTTCTACTGTCTGGGCATTGTAGAACCTCAGGAAACATGACAGGTGCTCAGAAAGTCAGAGCTGCTTCAAAAAGCGGAAATTCACATTTTTGTACCATAGTTTGTAAACACTATAACTTTTACCCAAACCATTTTTCTTTTTTTTACCAAAACATTTTTTTTTATCAAAGACATGTAGAACAATAAGTTTAGCGAAAAATTTATATATGGATGTCGTTTTTTTTGCAAAATTTTACAATTGAAAGTGAAAATCTTGATTAATAACAAAAAAAGTAAAAATGTCAGCAGCAATGAAATACCACCAAATGAAAGCTCTATTAGTGAGAAGAAAAGGAGATAAAATTCATTTGGGTAGTAAGTTGCATGACCGAGCAATAAACCACTAAAGTTGTGGAGTGCCGATTTGTAAAAAAGGGCCTGGTCACTAGGGGGGTATAAACCTGTGGTCCTTAAGTGGTTAAAGGCATGTAGTCCTAAAATTTGGATCAGCTAAAAAAAACAGCCTGTTTCAGTTTAATCGTTATTTTCAATTAATTGAATGCTCAAAAAGTTTTTTGTCTCACTCTTATTTCTTCTTGTTGCATGTTGAAGCTCTACTTGGAACCTTGTTAAGATCCAACAATGTAAAATATGATTTTTTTGCAATTTTTCCAGTGGTCTTAAACTTTTGATCAGGGCTGTATATATATATATATATATATATATATATATATATATATATATATACAGGGAGTGCAGAATTATTAGGCAAGTTGTATTTTTGAGGATTAATTTTATTATTGAACAACAACCATGTTCTCGATGAACCCAAAAAACTCATTAATATCAAAGCTGAATATTTTTGGAAGTAGTTTTTAGTTTGTTTTTAGTTTTAGCTATTTTAGGGGGATATCTGTGTGTGCAGGTGACTATTACTGTACATAATTATTAGGCAACTTAACAAAAAACAAATATATACCCATTTCAATTATTTATTTTTACCAGTGAAACCAATATAACATCTCAACAGTCACAAATATACATTTCTGACATTCAAAAGCAAAACAAAAACAAATCAGTGACCAATATAGCCACCTTTCTTTGCAAGGACACTCAAAAGCCTGCCATCCATGGATTCTGTCAGTGTTTTGATCTGTTCACCATCAACATTGCGTGCAGCAGCAACCACAGCCTCCCAGACACTGTTCAGAGAGTTGTACTGTTTTCCCTCCTTGTAAATCTCACATTTGATGATGGACCAGTGGTTCTCAATGGGGTTCAGATCAGGTGAACAAGGAGGCCATGTCATTAGATTTTCTTCTTTTATACCCTTTCTTGCCAGCCACGTTGTGGAGTACTTGGACGCGTGTGATGGAGCATTGTCCTGCATGAAAATCATGTTTTTCTTACCTTACAGACTTCTTCCTGTACCACTGCTTGAAGAAGGTGTCTTCCAGAAACTGGCAGTAGGACTGGGAGTTGAGCTTGACTCCATCCTCAACCCAAAAAGGCCCCACAATGCTCATCTTTGATGATACCAGCCCAAACCAGTACTCCACCTCCACCTTGCTGGCGTCTGAGTCGGACTGGAGCTCTCTGCCCTTTACCAATCCAGCCATCTGGCCCATCAAGACTCACTCTCATTTCATCAGTCCATAAAACCTTAGAAAAATCAGTCTTGAGATATTTCTTGGCCCAGTCTTGACGTTCAGCTTGTGTGTCTTGTTCAGTGGTGGTCGTCTTTCAGCCTGTCTTACCTTGTCCATGTCTCTGAGTATTGCACACCTTGTGCTTTTGGGCACTCCAGTGATGTTGCAGCTCTGAGCTATGGCCAAACTGGTGGCAAGTGGCATCTTGGCAGCTGCACGCTTGACTTTTCTCAGTTCATGGGCAGTTATTTTGCGCCTTGGTTTTTCCACACGCTTCTTGCGACCCTGTTGACTATTTTGAATGAAACGCTTGATTGTTCGATGATCACGCTTCAGAAGCTTTGCAATTTTAAGAGTGCTGCATCCCTCTGCAAGATATCTCACTATTTTTGACTTTTCTGAGCCTGTCAAGTCCTTCTTTTGACCCATTTTGCCAAAGGAAAGGAAGTTGCCTAATAATTATGCACACCTGATATAGGGTGTTGATGTCATTAGACCACACCCCTTCTCATTACAGAGATGCACATCACCTAATATGCTTAATTGGTAGTAGGCTTTCGAGCCTATACAGCTTGGAGTAAGACAACATGCATAAAGAGGATGATGTGGTCAAAATACTCATTTGCCTAATAATTCTGCACGTAGTGTATATATATATGTATATATATATATATATATATATATATATATATCCCCATTTCAGGCAGACGATTCCCCCATCCCCCCCTCCCTTCCCCTATTTTTAGGATGGCCTGAGCAGTTAGCAGAGTGTCAGCACACAGCTGACACTCTGCTTGAAACAGCCTACTTGAAAGGGGCCTGCTTGAAAGGGACCGCTGTATTGAAAGGGTTAACAGGGAGGGAGCTCCCTTCCCCATCGGGCGCTGCGCTGACCCAATTGTTACCATGGCCTTCACAGGCTTCCGGCTTACCATGGTATAGCTAAGTCTGACCAGGCTGTGTAAAGTCACAATACACTGCAGTACACTATATAGTGTTACTTCGATGTATTATAAAGGCAAAAAAAAAGTTAAAAAAAAAAATAGAATCTCCCTACTGGTTTAATGCGGTAATAGCAATCACTATTGTGCAGTATTAATATCACTGATATTAATAATCATAAATGGTCAAAATATCTAGTAGCTACAGGATAACATAGATCTACTGTATACTAAACAGATTGCAGACTCACAGGTATAACTGGCAAAGCCTATTATCCTGTAAGTGTGCAATATATTTTGAAACTTTTAGTGACTTCTGCACTGAGCAGAGGAATAACAATCACTATTGTGTCGTATGAAATACTTAGATGAATGTTATTATACACAATCTTGCTAGCAAAAAAGAAATCGATAAAGGTATGTGGATTTAAATAAAGTAAAATCATTCTTCTGTTGATTATTCAGCTGCTTAGTAGAACAAATATCCAATAATCTCTGATTGTAAGCGCAAATTCAGCCGATTAACAGTATGCCGCTGGGTTTGAATCTCCTAGATTTAGAGTACTGTATCTGCGCAGACACAGCTGATCCCTTCTATTACGTTATAGCAGTCTCTTGTATAAATGAAGTACTCCTTTTGTTGATTATGCAGCATGTAGATGTGGCCCCACTGACTGGTCCCTTCAGCAGACGCAAGTGCAGGAGTTCATATGTTCATAATCATCTCATTGACACAAGCACCGCTAGGAGTACAGGGGTAGCCCCCATAACCCCCTACAATTAACGGTTAACACTGTTTTTGATGTTAAATTCACATTTATAATAACATAAATATAATATATTATTAATATAATATTGCACACTTACAATATATCAAAAGCCCATTAAGTCAACATTCCTGGGGCGGAGCTTGGCCGCAGAGCGAGACGCACATGCTTGTGTGAGCTCTGCTGCAGACACGGTACAAGCGAGCTTAATCGGCAAACTAAGAGTGGAGATAATGGGGAAAATTGGAGGTAGGGAAAGTGAAGCAGAATCCCTTCCCACTGGCGAAAATCTCCCAGTCTCCAGATCTTTTATAAGAGAGGCTTTAGGACCTGCATTAACTCCTTTAAAACAGGACATACAAGATATAAAAAGCGACCAGAAACAACTAAGAGAACGTGTGGAGGTGCTCGATGCCAGTCACGAGGAATCAATGACTTTTAACATGGTATCCCACAGCTTTGAACATGCACAAGCTCACATTAACCACCTGTACAGCCTGGTCGAAGACCAAGATAACAGGGGACGGAGACACAACCTCCGTATTAAGGACAATCCAGAGACTGTATTGCCTTATTCTATCATGCCGGCATTGAAAGAGCTGTTCCAAAAGCTACTAGGCCCCGAGGCCGCAGGCGACCTCACTATGGATCGAGCTCACAGGGCGCTTTGCCCACCTAAGCCACAAGAACCCCCATGAGACATAATCTGCAAACTGGTCAGCTTTAGCACCAAAGAAAAATTGCTTAAAGTGGCAAGAGAAAAACACCCACTCGCCTGCTTCGGTACCACTGTTTATTTATTCCAAGATCTATCACCAATGACATTACAGAAAAGGAGAGCGCTAAAACCTCTTCTGGGAGTATTGCAGCAGAAATCTATCACCTATCGTTGGCTCCATCCGTTTGGTTTATTGATTAATAACCCGGGGTGCAAGCTAGTGATCAGATCTCCCTCTGACCTTCCCCAAGTATACAACACCCTGGAGATAGAGCCGCTGGATATACCGGATTGGTACATCGCTAAAAACCTAATGGACTTACCAGCTATACCCATGTTGGAACCTTGGGTCCCGAGTACTTCCTCCAGATCCCAGCGCTTAAAGAGAAGGATGATGAAGACGACCCCAAGAAGGATTTCCCTAGACCCAGATTGACTCTCCCTAGACCCAGATTATCTGATTCCTGCTCCTCTTCCACTTGAGGGAACCTCCATTCCTGGTCCACATGTAGTCCTTCACCTGAAGTCTCCATAGGATCAAGGGACTATTCTAAAGATTGAGAACCGTTCTTACTAGCTAAAGTCATAGTTGATATTAAGTTTATCCCTTTCTCACTTAGGCCTCATGCACACGACCGTTTTTTTTTAAGGTCCGCAAAAAAACGGGGTCCGTAGGTCCGTGATCCGTGACCGTTTTTTCGTCCGTGGGTCTTCCTTGTTTTCTGGAGGATCCACGGACATGAAAACTGAAAAAAAAATCTAAGTCAAGTTTGCCATTGAAATGATAGGAAAAAACGGACACGGATCACGGACACGGATCACGGACACGGATGACAATCTTGTGTGCATCCGTGATTTTTCACGGACCCATTGACTTGAATGGGTCCGTGAACCGTTGGCCGTGAAAAAAATAGGACAGGTCATATTTTTTTTCACGGCCAGGAAACACGGATCACGGATGCGGCTGCCAAACGGTGCATTTTCCGATTTTTCCACGGACCCATTGAAAGTCAATGGGTCAGTGAAAAAAAACAGAAAGCGGCACAACAGCCACGGATGCACATAACGGTCGTGTGCATGAGGCCTTACTTTGATCTCATTTTCTGAACTCTGGGACTATCCAGAGATTTTTTTCTCATCTCTATCTCCACTTCCCTGAATTATTTTTCTCAAAATAGGCCTATCCTTTAATCTACCCTCTTCCCCCCTCCTCTTTCCCCCCTCCATACCTCATCCCCCCCCCTCCTTTTCTCCCCCTTTCTCTTTCCTTCCTCATATCTTATTACCTTCTAGGTCTTCTTGATAAAAAAAAGCACTTTCAAATGGCTTTACACTTTATCCCTACTATGACCTGCCGTACTTAGGTCCACTAGACTCCCTATATGGTGTCCCCTAATTGGGGCTCATCTACAAACGCAAGCTCACTTCTCCCTCCTTTTATAGCTTTTATCTCCCTACTCTCTAGCATTGCCATGCTGCCTATTGCTGTCCATTTCTCCACCTCCCACTCTTCCACCCTGTTTGGGTGGTTTCCTTTATTTCTCTAATTCAGCATACCCTCAAAAATTGTTGTACTTAAAAATGGTTATTAATCTATATACTAATGTTCGTATTAACTGTTCAATTTTTTTTCACCACCATAACCTTCCCCTCCCCCTCCTAGTTCTACAGCACATGAGATTCACCAAGCAAGTCTGGAATCGCTTCATTGATAGATCACACATTTGCACCTCAACTAAATGGCCACCCTGAAGATCTGCTCTTTCAACGTTAGAGGCCTTAACTCTCCGGCTAAACAAGGTCAGATAATAAATTTGTTACGCAAGCAACAGGTGAGTTAAGGAATTCACTTTAAGAAAGACAATACACCGCGTCTGAACCATCTCTGATTTAATCAGTGGTTCCACGGTGTATCGCCTTCCCCTGCATCCAAGGGAGTGTATCGCGATCCATAAAAACTTTCCACTGAATGTTCTCTCCTCCTTGACTGATCCGGAGGGAAGATACATTTTTATCAAGGGTACACTAGGTAATCAAACATTTACATTTGGAAATATATATGCCCCGAGCACTGCTCAATCCAAATGGATTTGTAGCACTTTAGAATATCTAAGAAACTTTACATTAAAAAACAAAAGGAACAGCAAATACTGGACCTGTCTAGACAAATCCAGAAGCTTAAAAATATGCATAAGAAACATATCTGATGAGACCCTAAGCCAACTCACATTGTTGAGATCTACCCTCAAGAACATTCTAAACGCCCGTACAGCTAAACTATTTTTATCCGCTAAATATAAGTACTATGCACATGGCGACAAAGCCTCAAAGTTTATGCTAGCAAAGATTAAAAAACGGAAAACCAAATCCTATATCGATATGATCCGATCACCCTCTTCACATCCTTTGAGAAACACTGATGAGATAGCCTCCCGGTTCAAAGACTTTTATGAAAGTCTATACAACATCACCCCTCCTCCTTCATTGACAAACGTAGAAGATAAGGTTACGGCAATAGATAACTGGTTGGCTACCCTCAGTCTGCCCTCTCTCTCTGCAGAACAATCCAGGCTTTTACTAAAACCATTTACAATCCACAAATTAAATGAAGTGCTAAAAAACACCCCCCCTCATAAGAGTCCGGGCCCAGATGGTTTACCGATGTTATACTTTCGTACTTTTCGTACTGCCCTATTGCCTAGGTTTCTTGACCTATGCAACGGGGCACTAAAAGGAGAGCCTTTGCCGTCCCAGATGTTGATGGCACATATCACAATCATACCTAAAGAGAGCAAGGACAACTCTCTCTGTGCCAACTATAACCTATATCACTCCTTAATACCGATCTCAAAATGTTTGCCAAACTCATAGCCCTGCAGCTAAAACCAACTCTACCCCTTCTCATCCGTGGTGAACAGGTTGGATTTGTGGATAGGAGAGAGGGCAGAATGAATACCACTAGACTGATCCATATGATAAACTACGCTTGTAGGCGTCGGGTGCCATTAGTGTTACTAGGCACTGACACCGAAAAGGCGTTTGATCGTATTGATTAGATGTTTATGAAAAGAGTGCTCAACAAATTTAGTATACCAGACCAATTTATCTCTACCATCATGGCAATGTATAATAAACCCACAGCCAGGGTCCTAATAAATGGTATTTTATCCCCCCCTGCAGATCAATAACGGGACCCGACAAGATGATAGAATAAAGGGTATTGATCTGCAGGGGATACAGCACCACCTTGCCGCATTTGCGGATTACCTTTTGGTAATAATAACAAATCCAGACTCAGCATTACCCGCTATTAGGGATGAGCGAACTCGAACTGTATAGTTCGGGTTCGTACCGAATTTTGGGGTGTCCGTGACACGGACCCGAACCCGGACATTTTCGTAAAAGTCCGGGTTCGGGTTCGGTGTTCGTCGCTTTCTTGGCGCTTTTGTGACGCTTTCTTGGCGCTTTTTGAAAGGCTGCAAAGCAGCCAATCAACAAGCGTCATACTACTTGCCCCAAGAGGCCGTCACAGCCATGCCTACTATTGGCATGGCTGTGATTGGCCAGAGCACCATGTGACCCAGCCTCTATTTAAGCTGGAGTCACATAGCGCCGCCCGTCACTCTGCTCTGATTAGCGTAGGGAGAGGTTGCGGATGCGACAGTAGGGCGAGATTAGGCAGATTAACTCCTCCAAAGGACTTCACTTGATTAATCGATCGATCTGCAGCTGTGCATCATTGAGCTGCTGATACTCAAATGCTCACTCACTGTTTTTAGGCTGCCCAGACCGTTTGTCAGTCACTTTTTTATCGGGTGATCGGCGGCCATTTTGTGTCTTGTGCGGTGCTGCGACCAAGTGCATCCAAGCTGCGACCAAGTGCATTTAACCCTCAATGGTGTGGTTGTTTTTTGGCTAAAGCCTACATCAGGGTGAAGCTGTCACACCAAGTGCATTTAACCAGCAATAGTCTGTTCATTTTTTGGCCATATACTAAATCAGGGGCAAGCTGCGCCTGTCACCAAGTGCATTTAACCCTCAATGGTGTGGTTGTTTTTTGGCTAAAGCCTACATCAGGGTGAAGCTGTCACACCAAGTGCATTTAACCAGCAATAGTCTGTTCATTTTTTGGCCATATACTAAATCAGGGGCAAGCTGCGCCTGTCACCAAGTGCATTTAACCCTCAATGGTGTGGTTGTTTTTTGGCTAAAGCCTACATCAGGGTGAAGCTGTCACACCAAGTGCATTTAACCAGCAATAGTCTGTTCATTTTTTGGCCATATACTACATCAGGGGCAAGCTGCGCCCGTCACCAAGTGCATTTAACCCTCAGTAGTGTGGTTGGTCAAGCTGTGACACCAAGTGCATTTAACCAGCAATAGTCTGTTCATTTTTTGGCCATATACTACATCAGGGGCAAGCTGCGCCCGTCACCAAGTGCATTTAACCAGCAATAGTGTGGTTATTTTTTGGCCATATCCCAGTCTAATTCTGTCACTAAATCCATACCGGTCACCCAGCGCCTAAATACTAGGCCTCAAATTTATATCCCGCTAAATCTCTCGTTACCGCTGTCCTGTTGTAGCTGGGAAAGTTATTTAGTGTCCGTCAAAGCACATTTTTTGTTCTGGGTTGAAGTACAATTCCCAATTTAGCAATTTCATAATTTAGTGGTTCCTGCTATATCAGAGCTATTTGAAATCTATCCCTAAAAGGGTATATAATATTCAAGGTGCACATAGGGTCATTCAGAATAACTTCACACACCCGCTACTGTGCATTTCCAAGTCTAATTCTGTCACTAAATCCATACCGGTCACCCAGCGCCTAAATACTAGGCCTCAAATTTATATCCCGCTAAATCTCTCGTTACCGCTGTCCTGTTGTAGCTGGGAAAGTTATTTAGTGTCCGTCAAAGCACATTTTTTGTTCTGGGTTGAAGTACAATTCCCAATTTAGCAATTTCATAATTTAGTGGTTCCTGCTATATCAGAGCTATTTGAAATCTATCCCTAAAAGGGTATATAATATTCAAGGTGCACATAGGGTCATTCAGAATAACTTCACACACACGCTACTGTGCATTTCCAAGTCTAATTCTGTCACTAAATCCATACCGGTCACCCAGCGCCTAAATACTAGGCCTCAAATTTATATCCCGCTAAATCTCTCGTTACCGCTGTCCTGTTGTAGCTGGGAAAGTTATTTAGTGTCCGTCAAAGCACATTTTTTGTTCTGGGTTGAAGTACAATTCCCAATTTAGCAATTTCATAATTTAGTGGTTCCTGCTATATCAGAGCTATTTGAAATCTATCCCTAAAAGGGTATATAATATTCAAGGTGCACATAGGGTCATTCAGAATAACTTCACACACACGCTTCTGTGCATTTCCAAGTCTAATTCTGTCACTAAATCCATACCGGTCACCCAGCGCCTAAATACTAGGCCTCAAATTTATATCCCGCTAAATCTCTCGTTACCGCTGTCCTGTTGTAGCTGGGAAAGTTATTTAGTGTCCGTCAAAGCACATTTTTTGTTCTGGGTTGAAGTACAATTCCCAATTTAGCAATTTCATAATTTAGTGGTTCCTGCTATATCAGAGCTATTTGAAATCTATCCCTAAAAGGGTATATAATATTCAAGGTGCACATAGGGTCATTCAGAATAACTTCACACACACGCTTCTGTGCATTTCCAAGTCTAATTCTGTCACTAAATCCATACCGGTCACCCAGCGCCTAAATACTAGGCCTCAAATTTATATCCCGCTAAATCTCTCGTTACCGCTGTCCTGTTGTGGCTGGGAAAGTTATTTAGTGTCCGTCAAAGCACATTTTTTGTTCTGGGTTGAAGTACAATTCCCAATTTAGCAATTTCATAATTTAGTGGTTCCTGCTATATCAGAGCTATTTGAAATCTATCCCTAAAAGGGTATATAATATTCAAGGTGCACATAGGGTCATTCAGAATAACTTCACACACACGCTTCTGTGCATTTCCAAGTCTAATTCTGTCACTAAATCCATACCGGTCACCCAGCGCCTAAATACTAGGCCTCAAATTTATATCCCGCTAAATCTCTCGTTACCGCTGTCCTGTTGTGGCTGGGAAAGTTATTTAGTGTCCGTCAAAGCACATTTTTTGTTCTGGGTTGAAGTACAATTCCCAATTTAGCAATTTCATAATTTAGTGGTTCCTGCTATATCAGAGCTATTTGAAATCTATCCCTAAAAGGGTATATAATATTCAAGGTGCACATAGGGTCATTCAGAATAACTTCACACACACGCTTCTGTGCATTTCCAAGTCTAATTCTGTCACTAAATCCATACCGGTCACCCAGCGCCTAAATACTAGGCCTCAAATTTATATCCCGCTAAATCTCTCGTTACCGCTGTCCTGTTGTGGCTGGGAAAGTTATTTAGTGTCCGTCAAAGCACATTTTTTGTTCTGGGTTGAAGTACAATTCCCAATTTAGCAATTTCATAATTTAGTGGTTCCTGCTATATCAGAGCTATTTGAAATCTATCCCTAAAAGGGTATATAATATTCAAGGTGCACATAGGGTCATTCAGAATAACTTCACACACACGCTTCTGTGCATTTCCAAGTCTAATTCTGTCACTAAATCCATACCGGTCACCCAGCGCCTAAATACTAGGCCTCAAATTTATATTCCGCTGAATTTGAATACAATACATTGGGCCAAATAATATATTTGTTGTTGTGGTGAACCATAACAATGAGAAAAACATCTAGTAAGGGACGCGGACGTGGACATGGTCGTGGTGGTGTTAGTGGACCCTCTGGTGCTGGGAGAGGACGTGGCCGTTCTGCCACATCCACACGTCCTAGTGTACCAACTACCTCAGGTCCCAGTAGCCGCCAGAATTTACAGCGATATATGGTGGGGCCCAATGCCGTTCTAAGGATGGTAAGGCCTGAGCAGGTACAGGCATTAGTCAATTGGGTGGCCGACAGTGGATCCAGCACGTTCACATTATCTCCCACCCAGTCTTCTGCAGAAAGCGCACAGATGGCGCCTGAAAACCAACCCCATCAGTCTGTCACATCACCCCCATGCATACCAGGGAAACTGTCTCAGCCTCAAGTTATGCAGCAGTCTCTTATGCTGTTTGAAGACTCCGCTGGCAGGGTTTCCCAAGGGCATCCACCTAGCCCTTCCCCAGCGGTGAAAGACATAGAATGCACTGACGCACAACCACTTATGTTTCCTGATGATGAGGACATGGGAATACCACCTCAGCATGTCTCTGATGATGACGAAACACAGGTGCCAACTGCTGCGTCTTTCTGCAGTGTGCAGACTGAACAGGAGGTCAGGGATCAAGACTGGGTGGAAGACGATGCAGGGGACGATGAGGTCCTAGACCCCACATGGAATGAAGGTCGTGCCACTGACTTTCACAGTTCGGAGGAAGAGGCAGTGGTGAGACCGAGCCAACAGCGTAGCAAAAGAGGGAGCAGTGGGCAAAAGCAGAACACCCGCCGCCAAGAGACTCCGCCTGCTACTGACCGCCGCCATCTGGGACCGAGCACCCCAAAGGCAGCTTCAAGGAGTTCCCTGGCATGGCACTTCTTCAAACAATGTGCTGACGACAAGACCCGAGTGGTTTGCACGCTGTGCCATCAGAGCCTGAAGCGAGGCATTAACGTTCTGAACCTGAGCACAACCTGCATGACCAGGCACCTGCATGCAAAGCATGAACTGCAGTGGAGTAAACACCTTAAAACCAAGGAAGTCACTCAGGCTCCCCCTGCTACCTCTTCTGCTGCTGCCGCCTCGGCCTATTCTGCTGCTGCCGCCTCGGCCTCTTCCTCCGCCTCTGGAGGAACGTTGGCACCTGCCGCCCAGCAAACAGGGGATGTACCACCAACACCACCACCACCACCTCCGTCACCAAGCGTCTCAACCATGTCACACGCCAGCGTTCAGCTCTCCATCTCACAAACATTTGATAGAAAGCGTAAATTCCCACCTAGCCACCCTCGATCCCTGGCCCTGAATGCCAGCATTTCTAAACTACTGGCCTATGAAATGCTGTCATTTAGGCTGGTGGACACAGACAGCTTCAAACAGCTCATGTCGCTTGCTGTCCCACAGTATGTTGTTCCCAGCCGGCACTACTTCTCCAAGAGAGCCGTGCCTTCCCTGCACAACCAAGTATCCGATAAAATCAAGTGTGCACTGCGCAACGCCATCTGTAGCAAGGTCCACCTAACCACAGATACGTGGACCAGTAAGCACGGCCAGGGACGCTATATCTCCCTAACTGCACACTGGGTAAATGTAGTGGCAGCTGGGCCCCAGGCGGAGAGCTGTTTGGCGCACGTCCTTCCGCCGCCAAGGATCGCAGGGCAACATTCTTTGCCTCCTGTTGCCACCTCCTCCTTCTCGGCTTCCTCCTCCTCTTCTTCCACCTGCTCATCCAGTCAGCCACACACCTTCACCACTAACTTCAGCACAGCCCGGGGTAAACGTCAGCAGGCCATTCTGAAACTCATATGTTTGGGGGACAGGCCCCACACCGCACAGGAGTTGTGGCGGGGTATTGAACAACAGACCGACGAGTGGTTGCTGCCGGTGAGCCTCAAGCCCGGCCTGGTGGTGTGTGATAATGGGCGAAATCTCGTTGCAGCTCTGGGACTAGCCAATTTGACGCACATCCCTTGCTTGGCGCATGTGCTGAATTTGGTGGTGCAGAAGTTCATTCACAACTACCCCAACATGTCAGAGCTGCTGCATAAAGTGCGGGCCGTCTGTTCGCGCTTCCGGCGTTCACATCCTGCTGCTGCTCGCCTGTCTGCGCTACAGCGTAACTTCGGCCTTCCCGCTCACCGCCTCATATGCGACGTGCCCACCAGGTGGAACTCCACCTTGCACATGCTGGACAGACTGTGCGAGCAGCAGCAGGCCATAGTGGAGTTTCAGCTGCAGCACGCACGGGTCAGTCGCACTACAGAACAGCACCACTTCACCACCAATGACTGGGCCTCCATGCGAGACCTGTGTGCCCTGTTGCGCTGTTTCGAGTACTCCACCAACATGGCCAGTGGCGATGACACCGTTATCAGCGTTACAATACCACTTCTATGTCTCCTTGAGAAAACACTTAGGGCGATGATGGAAGAGGAGGTGGCCCAGGAGGAGGAGGAGGAGGAGGAGGAAGAGGGGTCATTTTTAGCACTTTCAGGCCAGTCTCTTCGAAGTGACTCAGAGGGAGGTTTTTGGCAACAGCAGAGGCCAGGTACAAATGTGGCCAGCCAGGGCCCACTACTGGAGGACGAGGAGGACGAGGATGAGGAGGAGGTGGAGGAGGATGAGGATGAAGCATGGTCACAGCGGGGTGGCACCCAACGCAGCTCGGGTCCATCACTGGTGCGTGGCTGGGGGGAAAGGCAGGACGATGACGATACGCCTCCCACAGAGGACAGCTTGTCCTTACCCCTGGGCAGCCTGGC
This sequence comes from Bufo gargarizans, assembly GCF_014858855.1. Classification (NCBI taxonomy): domain Eukaryota; kingdom Metazoa; phylum Chordata; class Amphibia; order Anura; family Bufonidae; genus Bufo; species Bufo gargarizans. Next base: position 565,612,178 of record NC_058081.1, on the reverse strand, counting down.
ACACATGAGCGACTACATGCTGCAGTGCCTGCGCAACGACAGCAGAGTTGCCCACATTTTAACCTGTGCGGACTACTGGGTTGCCACCCTGCTGGATCCACGCTACAAAGACAATGTGCCCACCTTACTTCCTGCACTGGAGCGTGATAGGAAGATGCGCGAGTACAAGCGCACGTTGGTAGACGCGCTACTGAGAGCATTCCCAAATGTCACAGGGGAACAAGTGGAAGCCCAAGGCCAAGGCAGAGGAGGAGCAAGAGGTCGCCAAGGCAGCTGTGTCACGGCCAGCTCCTCTGAGGGCAGGGTTAGCATGGCAGAGATGTGGAAAACTTTTGTCAACACGCCACAGCTAACTGCACCACCACCTGATACGCAACGTGTTAGCAGGAGGCAACATTTCACTAACATGGTGGAACAGTACGTGTGCACACCCCTCCACGTACTGACTGATGGTTCGGCCCCATTCAACTTCTGGGTCTCTAAATTGTCCACGTGGCCAGAGCTAGCCTTTTATGCCTTGGAGGTGCTGGCCTGCCCGGCAGCCAGCGTTTTGTCTGAACGTGTATTCAGCACGGCAGGGGGCGTCATTACAGACAAACGCAGCCGCCTGTCTACAGCCAATGTGGACAAGCTGACGTTCATAAAAATGAACCAGGCATGGATCCCACAGGACCTGTCCGTCCCTTGTCCAGATTAGACATTAACTACCTCCCCATAACCATATATTATTGGACTCCAGGGCACTTCCTCATTCAATCCTATTTTTATTTTCATTTTACCATTATATTGCGAGGCTACCCAAAGTTGAATGAACCTCTCCTCTGCCTGTGTGCTAGGCCTAAATATATGCCAATGGACTGTTGCAGTGGTGGCTGACGTGAAGCCTCATTCTCTGCTATGACATGCAGACTAATTCTCTGCTGACATGAAGCCAGATTGTCTGTTACGGGACCTCTCTCCTCTGCCTGGGTGCTGGGCCTAAATTTATGACAATGGACTGTTGCAGTGGTGGCTGACGTGAAGCCTGATTCTCTGCTATGACATGCAGACTGATTCTCTGCTGACATGAAGCCAGATCCTCTGTTACGGGACCTCTCTCCTCTGCCTGGGTGCTGGGCCTAAATTTATGAAAATGGACTGTTGCAGTGGTGGGTGACGTGAAGCCTCATTCTCTGCTATGACATGCAGACTGATTCTCTGCTGACATGAAGCCAGATTGTCTGTTACGGGACCTCTCTGCTCTGCCTGTGTGCTAGGCCTAAATATATGCCAATGGACTGTTGCAGTGGTGGGTGACGTGAAGCCTCATTCTCTGCTATGACATGCAGACTGATTCTCTGCTGACATGAAGCCAGATTGTCTGTTACGGGACCTCTCTGCTCTGCCTGTGTGCTAGGCCTAAATATATGCCAATGGACTGTTGCAGTGGTGGGTGACGTGAAGCCTCATTCTCTGCTATGACATGCAGACTGATTCTCTGCTGACATGAAGCCAGATTGTCTGTTACGGGACCTCTCTGCTCTGCCTGTGTGCTAGGCCTAAATATATGCCAATGGACTGTTGCAGTGGTGGGTGACGTGAAGCCTCATTCTCTGCTATGACATGCAGACTAATTCTCTGCTGACATGAAGCCAGATTGTCTGTTACGGGACCTCTCTCCTCTGCCTGGGTGCTGGGCCTAAATTTATGACAATGGACTGTTGCAGTGGTGGCTGACGTGAAGCCTGATTCTCTGCTATGACATGCAGACTGATTCTCTGCTGACATGAAGCCAGATTGTCTGTTACGGGACCTCTCTCCTCTGCCTGTGTGCTAGGCCTAAATATATGCCAATGGACTGTTGCAGTGGTGGCTGACGTGAAGCCTCATTCTCTGCTATGACATGCAGACTAATTCTCTGCTGACATGAAGCCAGATTGTCTGTTACGGGACCTCTCTCCTCTGCCTGTGTGCTAGGCCTAAATATATGCCAATGGATTGTTGCAGTGGTGGCTGACGTGAAGCCTGATTCTCTGCTATGACATGCAGACTGATTCTCTGCTGACATGAAGCCAGATTGTCTGTTACGGGACCTCTCTCCTCTGCCTGGGTGCTAGGCCTAAATATATGCCAATGGACTGTTGCAGTGGTGGCTGACGTGAAGCCTGATTCTCTGCTATGACATGCAGACTGATTCTCTGCTGACATGAAGCCAGATCCTCTGTTACGGGACCTCTCTCCTCTGCCTGGGTGCTGGGCCTAAATTTATGACAATGGACTGTTGCAGTGGTGGCTGACGTGAAGCCTGATTCTCTGCTATGACATGAAGACTGATTCTCTGCTGACATGAAGCCAGATTGTCTGTTACGGGACCTCTCTCCTCTGCCTGGGTGCCGGGGCCTAAATATCTGAGAATGGACTGTTCCAGTGGTGGGTGACGGGAAGCCAGATTCTCTGCTATGGAACCTCTCTCCAATTGATTTTGGTTAATTTTTATTTATTTAATTTTTATTTTAATTCATTTCCCTATCCACATTTGTTTGCAGGGGATTTACCTACATGTTGCTGCCTTTTGCAGCCCTCTAGCCCTTTCCTGGGCTGTTTTACAGCCGTTTTAGTGCCGAAAAGTTCGGGTCCCCATTGACTTCAATGGGGTTCGGGTTCGGGACGAAGTTCGGATCGGGTTCGGATCCCGAACCCGAACATTTCCGGGATGTTCGGCCGAACTTCTCGAACCCGAACATCCAGGTGTTCGCTCAACTCTACCCGCTATACAAAATATATTTGACCTTTTTGGGAAAATATCTAACTTCCTGATAAACCCAGCCAAATACCAAGTTCTTAACGTGACCTTAGACTTACAAACCCAAAACAGATTACAATTAATTACACTTTACCAATGGTCCAACATCTCCCTAAAATTCCTTGGAATTTGGTAAACAGCTGACCCAAAAGATTTATACAAAACAAACTTTCAGGACCTCCCCAAAGCTTTAAGCCAAACCATTAATACTTGGGACATCAATTCTCATTCTGGTTCGGTAGACGCTCTTTAATCAAAACAATATTATTGCCTAAGATACTATTTTACCTACAGACCTTACCAATACCCCTTCCTAGATCTTTCTTTACGCAAATTCAGACCATCCCCTCCAACTTCCTGCGGCATAAGAAAAAACCTAGACTTAAAAAACATTATACCACGTTACCTTCTTTTCAGGGCAGGATGGGAGTACTGGATATATGTAGTTATTATATAGGTATACAATGGGTAAGATGTCTAGACTGGCTCCGCCACTCAGAGTCCTGACTGGACATACAAGCTGAACAAGCAATTAACCGCATCTCACTCAGATCTCTCCTATTATCGGACAAATTTTTGTCCCATACAAAGCTTTTTAGCCTCCTAACAAAAAACACGGTTAGTGTATGGAACCACCACCTAAAATACTTGCTGATTTCTACTACTATACTGTATCTCCTTTACTACAAATAAGAGATATACTATGGGATGCGCCACCTCAATTCCTCCAGAACCTTTCCGAGTTCCCTCAGACGCCTCACCACCCCACTCATAGACCTGCTAGATTCACAGGGTTATTTACTAGAAAACTGGGAACAACCCTTCCAAGTACCCTCTCTGTCCTACCTCCATTTGACACATGTCAAAAGCTTTATGAAAGCATTATTTCCAGCAAAATATACAAATCCGACTCAATTTGAGTCAAAGGTATTACAATTGAAAGAACCAACTAAAAAGATAACAACCATATATGCCGAGTTACTTCAATATAACAAACCTGAAACATTATCGTTTATGATCAAATGGGAAAAAGACCTACAAAATACACTGTCACAAGATTCCCTCAACAAGTGTTTAGCACTCACTCTGAAGATCTCCTCATACGTCCGCTTACAGGAGAACTATTATAAGATACTCACATATTGGTACTACACCCCTGAGGTCCTCCACAAAATATACCCAGACGTCCACCACCTGTGCTGGCGTTGTAAACAGGAATCCGGTACATTTATTCATATATGGTGGCAATGTAGCCATATAGCTTCCTTTTGGAATACTATATGTTCTTCGATCAGTGAGAAATGTAAAGCCAAAATTCAACCAACACCACAACTATGCCTACTTAATTTGTTGGATCCGATACCACTCCCTAGACATGCAAAGAAACTGATAACCTCCTTGCTGGCCTCTGCTAGGATACTTATTGCCTCTAAATGGAGATGTGACACACCTCCCACATTAGCTATGTGGTTTAATAAATGTGATGATATGTATAGAATGGAGCAGATAGCTGATTGGGAAACCAGATCCACTCAAGCTTTTCAGAAGACCTGGTATCCTTGGGTGTCATTTAGAGGCTTCGAAAAGCAAGGGCTATCCAGTAACATTACACAAATCACTATATTAGACTGAAATCTCCAGTTGGTTTGTATTCCAGACTTGACGACTTAACAAGCTCTAAACCCTACCCTCCCCCCTCTTTTTTTCCCATTGTCTGCCTAATGTTTACTCTTCGCATTATGTGTGATTATTCATTATCCTTATTTTTCATTTTCTGTAAAATCATTATTGCACATCTGACCTTTTAAGAAAAAGTATTATTCTTTTACGGAAACAAGCAAAAAAAAAGATATACTTGAACAATCTATACTCCTCAATAAAAAATGTTTTGAAACTAATTCAACATTCCTTTCTCCATTAATTCATAATTTTATCAGCCATCCCAATTCATTCTCCACTATGGTTGAGCAAACTGTAAAGTTCGGGTTCGTACCGAACTTTACGATTTTTGGACCCCAGACCCGAACCCGAACATTTCAGTAAAAGTTTGGGTTTGTTTTCGTTGTTCGGTGATTTCTTGACGCTTTTTGAAAGGCTGCATAGCAGCCAATCAACAGGCGTTTAACTGTGTGACCTTAGAAGGCATCACAGCCATGCCTACTAATGGCATGGCTGTGATTGGCCAGTGCAGCATGTGACCCAGCCTCTATTTAAGCTGGAGTCACGCAGCGCTGCACGTCATTCTGCTATTCTTAGTGTAGGAAGAGAATGCTGCTGCTGTGAGGGAGAGAATAGGACAGAATCTGTTATCAGAACTCCAATTGAACTCAACGATCTACATAGATTTAGTTGTGTGGGTGCAGTGCACAATCTTTTTACCCTGCCCTGAGCCCAGTGACAAAAAAAATTGCTTTTATCCATCTGTTAGTTAGCTGGGCAGCGGCGGCCATTTTATGCAAGCTCAGTGCACCAGCACTGCATCTGAGCTTTTGTGACATTCAAATCCAAGCTTGAAATACTGCACTAATAATCTGGTTTTAAAAAAACACCCTTTTTTTTGCAATATACAACTTCTGATGCATTTGCAGGATTAGTCAGTGTGCAATTTAAGCTAGAAATACAGCCATAATTTTCTGGGCTTTTAAAAACACCTTTTGTGTGCAAAATGCACTATTTTACAGCCCTATCTGCATCTGCACATGTGAAATTTAATCGATATGAAACAACTGAAAATATGTCATATTCTAGGTTCTTCAAAGTAGCCACCTTTTGCTTTGATTACTGCTTTGCACACTTTTGGCATTCTCTTGATGAGCTTCAAGAGGTAGTCACCTGAAATGGTCTCCCAACAGTCTTGAAGGAGTTCCCAGAGATGCTTAGCACTTGTTGGCCCTTTTGCCTTCACTCTGCTGTCCAGCTCACCCCAAACCATCTTGATTTGGTTTAGGTCCGGTGACTGTGGAGGCCAGGTCATCTGGCGCAGCACCCCATCACTCTCCTTCATGGTCAAATAGCCCTTACACAGCCTGGAGGTGTGTTTAGGGTCATTGTCCTGTTGAAAAATAAATGATGGTCCAACTAAACGCAAAATGGACGGAATAGCATGCCGCTGCAAGATGCTGTGGAAGCCATGCTGGTTCAGTATGCCTTCAATTTTGAATAAATCCCCAACAGTGTCACCAGCAAAGCACCCCCACACCATCACATCTCCTCCTACATGCTTCACGGTGGGAACCAGGCATGTAGAATCCATCCGCTCACCTTTTCTGCGTCGCACAAAGACATGGTGGTTGGAACCAAAGATCTCAAATTTGGACTCATCAGACCAAAGCACAGATTTCCACTGGTCTAATGTCCATTCCTTGTGTTCTTTAGCCCAAACAAGTCTTTTCTGCTTGTTGCCTGTCCTTAGCAGTGGTTTCCTAGCAGATATTCTACCATGAAGACCGGATTCACACAGTCTTCTCTTAACAGTTGTTCTAGAGATTTGTCTGCTGCTAGAACTCTGTGTGGCATTGACCTGATCTCTAATCTGAGCTGCTGTTAACCTGCGATTTCTGAGGCTGGTGACTCGGATGAACTTATCCTCCGCAGCAGAGGTGACTCTTGGTCTTCCTTTACTGAGGCGGTCCGCATGTGAGCCAGTTTCTTTGTAGCGCTTGATGGTTTTTGTGACTGCACTTGGGGACACTTTCAAAGTTTTCCCAATTTTTTCGGACTGACTAACCTTCATTTCTTAAAGTAATGATGGCCACTCGTTTTTCTTTACTTACCTGCTTTTTTCTTGCCATAATACAAATTCTACCAATCTATTCAGTAGGACTATCAGCTGTGTATCCACTTGACTTCTCCACAACGCAACTGACATATTTTCGGTTGTTTCACCCTTTTTTTTGTTATGTATTTAATTCCATATGTGTTAATTCATAGTTTTGATGTCTTCAGTGTGAATCTACAATTTTCATAGTCATGAAAATAAAGAAAACTCTTTGAATGAGAAGGTGTGTCCAAACTTTTGGTCTGTACTGTATACAGCTTTCATATTGTGTTAGTAAAAAAACACCCTTTTTTTTGCAACATACTTAATATTGCAGCCCTTACTGCATCTGTGATTGCTAAAAACAAGTTTTAAATAATTTAATAATTTTCTGGCTTTGAAAGAACACCCATTTTTTGCAATATCCAATATCCAGTTGGTGCCTTTGCAGGATTAGTCAGTGTGCAATTTAAGCTAGAAATGCAGATATAATTTTCTGGGTTTTTAAAAACATGCTTTTTGGGCAAAATACACAATTTTAAAGCCTTTGCTGCATCAGCATGTGTGAAATTCAAGTGTTATATACTACTATCATATTCTGTTATTAAACAAACACCCATTTTGGGCAAAAAAATTTAATTGTGGCCTAGTCTGGATCTGTACGTGTGAGATACACACTTTAGATACTGTGGTTATATTCTTCTATTAATAAAACACCCTTTTTGGGCAAAATACACAATTTTACAGCCCTTGCTGCATCAGCACGTGTGAAATTCAAGGGTTATATACTGCTGTCATATTCTGTTATTAAACAAACACCCATTTTGCGCAAAAAATGAATTTTGCAGCCTTGCTGCATATGTCATTGTGAGATACACACTTTATATATTGTGGTTCTATTCAGCTTTTAGAAAAACAACCATTTTGGGCAAAAAACTTAAATTGCGGACAAGTCTGGATCTGTACTGTCATATATCTACTACATAAAAAGAATCTTCATATAAAAGAGAGGATAAAAAAACATAAAAATTATATTATTCTTCAGGCGGACATAATCGCCTCTAAGTTCTTTTATCAGGTATCTTAATTTGATTTGTGCAAGCAGTGAAACAAAGGGACAATTGTATATGCAAAAATATATAATCGTTTATTATAAAAACAAAGGATATAAAATCAATACAATTACAAAACAGATGATGAAGTTACAAAATAATACCCAAAATGTACCACACGGTGGTGCTAACACACCCCTATCTGATCAGCACAGTGTGACTTAGTGATTTATGACAACCAGTAACATACTTTTAACAAACAGACTCATATACCAAGAGAAACGTAGGCTCTTCTGTTTATCAAACACGCTATAGCAGTAAAACACGGATATACAGGAGAATAACTGTTATCCCTTGACTCTGTTTTCCTATGATTAATCAAAAATATATGATATTAATATGATAAAATATTCAGCTCGCCAATCAGACTATGGAAAATAACTTTCCAAGGGTTTAGTCCTCTTTTCAAATAATATCAGATCTTCTATTAACAATATGCATCTTTGCTTAGAGAATAATCAGCATTATGGAGGCGCGTAACACTATATATTCCCACAGTATGGGAACTCTTGTCTATATACCGAGAAAAATATCTTATTAATATCACGAGCAGTAAACACAAATATACGTTACCGGTTCAAAGGTAGACAGAGTTCATATGGGACTAGTTCCGAAGAACTTTCCTAGTAATCCAAAAAATAATCTTCTGGTAAAGTTTTTTTTATTGAATGGATGGTTGGATGGATCAATGGATCTCTGGATCTCTCTTGCTACTCCGCACACGAGTAATTATTTCCCCGCTTATCTAAAAATCATCCCCTTTTAGATTAGGGATTTACAATCAGGTAAGGTGGGTGTATTCGCATGTTAATAATACCATGATGTCATATTAACGCGTGATATGGCATAAAACAAATGATAAAATAATATATTATTGTCCATATGCCTCCAGATGGCACTTTGGTACTGCAGATAAACATCACAACTTTAAACTAAATATCTAATATTACGTTCACATGACCTTCTTAATCTTTTTTATATACATCATTAAGGAAGGCCTTTTCCTGACACTTTTAATTAGCCATATCCTGGACTTGTTAGAGTCACTGTCTTCTCCTATCTTTTTGAAATATATGTTAACTCTTCTCAGAAATCCAAAAAACAGAAACTTACTTCAATGTCTGTATTTCGAACAGAATATATTCTAAATGACATATACATGGTATAATATCTATATAAATCGATACATTGTTACACATGGATAACACATTATATGGATTATTGGTTAAAATATGTTGTAAACTAAATATACCATACAGAGATATATATAATATAATTATGAATATATAAATTGAATCTCATACAGCAGGTGTGCCTCAAGGATATGAATTCTTATCACGTCATGGCTTATCCATGAAACAAGCTTGATCCCGTCAGACAGACATGTCTGACGAAGCTGGTGTACTCCCCATAGATAAACCCATATCTTTAGTAATAACTTTAAAAATATAATGTCTGTTCATGTTCACAATTATTTTTTTTATACAAACTGAACTTGCCATGAACTCATCTTTGCCTCTTCAGCCACATAATAGAACTTTGGTTAGGGCCGATTTTATTCTTAAAGGCAATGAGCATTCAATTTGGTTATAATGTCATTAGATAATATTGTATACGCTATGAAAATTCCCCTTCATTCCAAAATGTGAATGTATTTGGAATGTTTAAAAGGGCTTTTCATATGGAATCCTCTAAGGATTGGGTGCGTGAACCTTGCTTGTACCACAACATGGCCAAAGTCTTTTTGAAGAATCTTATCCAACGCACCACTTGGATGGTCAATAAACGGAACCATCCCATAGATCCATCAAAACAGTATATAAGTTAGATAAATGTTTGTTTTGATTTTCCATCTCTGCATGAATGTTTATTAGGTTCCTTTTCAATGAACCAACTTCGAGTTCTAATGTCTTGATAGAAATCAACTTGGCAACTGTTACACCTGTGGCAATGACAGCGATTATAGCGGCTACGATTGCAGAAATGAATCGCTTTGGTCTTTGGTTTGTAAAAAACTGCTCTCTGGTCAAGGTCTTTCTCGTTTGCTCCAGGAATTGCGTAATTCGTTCTTGGGAATATCCGATGTGCATCTGGTACCAGGCTTGGATCTCCGGCAACATGATCTCGGACACGTTGAATTGTCCTTCGACGAAAATGCGTGGATCCAGGCTGATGTAGATCTTCTGGGATAGAATCCTCTTGTTCGTCAGTATGGTGACCTGCAGCATGATCCCGAAAGAAGGGCCTGGAACAGCAAACGGCCCGGCGTGGAACTCCTTCCCCAAGATTAGGATGACATAAACAATGGCAATCATCTTAGTTGGCATCTTGTACCTATGAAATTGTATGACACATATGAATACATACATCTTTCACTTTTTTATCCTGCAAGAAAAGAGTTAATGTTAATCTCGCAAAGTCGTATGCTAGGATGACAAACACATAACTGGTAATGTGCACCCACTTTTCTACAAATTCACCCCCCTTAGGGATTTTTATACTGTAGACCACAGGTGACAACTTGTCAGTGATGACATAAGGTCCTTTCCAGGAAGGTAAGAACTTTCTCTCCTTCACTTGATCCCGAGCGAAGTTATAGAGATAAACCTGTTCGGAAATTTGATACTCCTTCTGTGTAGTCTTCAGATCGTAGTATGTCTTAGCACTTATTGCGGCTTTCTCTATATTCTTCAGGGCGAATGCAAAAGCATGCTAAAGGTGTTTGCGTAGATTTTCCACATATTGATGAGATGTTGTAGCATTTATTAAATTGTGGTCTGTCATCCGGTAGAGCAAATGTTGGGGTAACACCATCCTCCTGCCTGTGATCATTTCAAAGGGAGAAAGTTTGGTTACTGCGCTTAGGGGTGGCCCTGATGGCCATAAGTACAAAAGGCAATTTGACATCCCAGTCCTTACTGGATTCATTGACAAACTTTTTTTTAGAATGTTGACAATGGATTGGTTGTAGCGTTCCACTCCACCACTAGAGGCTAGCCGATAAGCTATATGTAGCTTCCTTTTTACCCCCAGTATCTCCCACATCTTTGTCATTACCTCACTAATGAAATTACTTCCACGATCGGACTTGATGTGTTGGGGAAGACCAAACCTGGAAAATATCTGGTTAATGAGAAGAGATGCACATACGCTTGACCTGCGTGTTTTGAAAAGCAAACTTTCCACCCATTTTGTGAACAAGCAAGTACGGTTAACATATATCTGTGGCTTTTTGATGAGGTTGTCACTGGTCCGATGAAGTCAATTTGGTTGTCTGAAAATGGCAGGGACATCCCACTTTTTATCAGCAGCGCTCGATGAGTGGATGTCTGTGGCTGGAATTAAGGGCAGATTAGACATTCTTGACAATACGTACGAGCATCTTGCAACATATGTGGCCAATAAGCGTAGTCCTGGTACGTCAACTTCTCACCTCGTGACCAGCTGTCGGGCATCATGGGCATGTTGTAGCATCAAACCTGGGTATGTTGTGGGTACTACCCATTGCGTGATGCCATTCTTCGAGATCCTAATCAACAATCCATCCATGTAACGAAAATTGGGACTTACCCTTTATCAAAATCCATAACTCCTCTTTGCCATCGCAATCTTCTGTATTTATGGGACAATTCTGTGGATCTTCAATGTGTTTATAAAAAGTACCAATAATTGGGGGATAATTGGCTCGCAATGATATCCTCACTAGGGGAATCTTGGCTCCATTACAATACATTGGCTTCAGTTCCTTTTTGGGCCTAACTTCTTGTTGTTGCATTCATTTGGACAGTTCCCATGAGATCATCCACATCCAAAACTTCTCCGTCAATGGCTGCTTGTTTAGCGAGGGAGTCTGCTAGGTCATTTCCTTCCTTGTCCATACCTGGATACTTTGAATGACCCTTTACCTTCTTCCAGTAAATGGTAAGACTGTGGGTAATAACTATTTCATCGATTTTACAAAACATCTTACCATGCTTGACTGGCTTATTAATACTTCTCATCGTGTTGGATCTTTTCCATCCGGGGAAATAATACACAAAGCTATTACGAATATAATCAGAATCTGTGATTATGGAAAACTCTTTTAATATCATATTCGATAGCCATTTGTACGGCTTTGTACACAGTGGTGAGTTCTGCGACTTGGCTACTTTTGGGGCCAATTTTGTATCCAACGGATATGTCCGGTAATATATTATTCCATGCAATTCCGACACCTGCAACCAGTGTACGCCCATTTCCTACATCCTTATGGAAAGAACAGCCATATACATATACATAAGGTAATGATTTGCAGTACTCCTCATCATAAGATTTATATGGGGATGATGATTGTTTCTCCAATAAATAATTTTCTGGTGACTTACCTTCCTGTTCCGCATTGGAACAATCATGCAGTTCAGCTAATCCTTGAGCAACTGGGTTCTTATTATTTTGTTTATACCTGATCTCAAATGGCCATCCCATTAAGGACATCGTCCAGGCGGTTATCCTGCTGTTTGACAGATTTCCATCCTTGATCCTGTCACTTTGCAAATATTGCAGTGGTTGATGTGCAGTTTCCACAATTATCTTTTCACCTTGAATAAAACTTCTGGAATATTACAAAGCCCACACTGTTGACAGTAATTCTTTCTCACAACTGTTGAATTTTACCTCAACTGGTGATAAGGATTTGCTGGCATAGGCGATGATCTTGTTCAGGTTTTCCTTTTTCTGGAAAAGGACTGCACTCACACTTTTGTCGGTGAAACTTGTTTCTACGAAGAAAGGTTTGCCACCCTCTGTATATGCAAGGCATGGGGCCTGGACAAGCTTGGCCTTGAGTTCATTCACAGCTTGCTCATGATGCTCATTCCATTGCCATTTCACTCCTTTCTTCAGCAACTGCAAAAGAGGTTTTGAAATTTCGGCATAATTATCTATAAACTTACGGGAATAGTTCATCATGCCCAAGAAAGATCTCAACATCTTGAGATTTGTAGGTGACTTGGTATTGATCACTGCTTCCACCTTCTTCTTCTGTGGGTTGACCATCAGCAGTGATTTTGTGACCTAGGAAATTAACCTTGGCACGACACCACTGAGCCTTCTGCAAAGAAAGTTTCATACCAGCTTTTCTCAGTTGGGTTAGTACATGTCTCAGTTCTACAATGTGTTCCTCAAAAGTCGTGCTTTTGATCAGGATGTTATCCACATAGGATTAGGTACCTCGTTCAGTGGCATTGCCTTATGCATGAACACAGCAAATTCATGGCCAGCATTTATGTACCCGAAGGGTAGTCGGGTCCATGCATATTGTGTCTTTCCAAATGTGAAGGCCAGTTTGTACTGATCCTTGTGCACAGTCAAGGGCGGTGAACATTTTGCATCCTTGAATTTGTGCCAAACACTGGTCAATGTATGGCACGGGCCATCCAGACATGTAAACACGTGTGTTTAATTGTCTTAGGTCCAAGCAGAGACGAAATTCACCGTTGGGTTTGAGGACTCCAAGTATAGGATGGATGAACAAGCTATGTATAGGACGGATAATGCCCCTTCTCTTTAGTTTTTTGACGATTTCTGATAGGGACTCGTAAGCCGCCAGCGGAAGTCGGTATTGTTTGACAAAGACTGGGGGTGCATCAGGATCTGTCTGGATTCTTGCGACATGCAGGTCTTTTTTCCCACAATCATAAGAATCCTTGGCAAACATGTCCTGGAATTCTGTGAAGAGCTCCTTTAGCTGTTGACGCGCTGACTCTTTGGAGCATGTGTTATCTATAGAGATTTGCTCTTTCACCCGTTTCTGAAATTCTAGAAGGACTTAACTCGTAAGTTTCTTCAAGCTCACTAGTTAAATCATTTTGGGTGTAGCGTACCTTATCCTTTCCTTATTGGCATGACTCGTATTCCTTTTTATTGATCCCCTGGTTGAAAACCAATGATGACTCTTCGATGTGGCATGTACCTTCTTCAGAACTGAAAGGATAAACAGAGTGGATATTGAATAATCCCTCAGGTGTTGAGGAAAAACATTGTTCCACTACTTGCTCTTCTGTTAGGTATTCATCAGGAATAAGTCCAATTACATCATTATGGAATCCAAAAGTATAGTATTCCGAATAAATAGCTAGACCAATTACTGTGTTTTTCTGCAGGGATATGCTATGGGGAGCCATCTTATGGATGATTATGTGCAATGGATCCTGATAAATGTTAATTATAGGAGTGGGTTTAACCTTTAGGCCGAGTTGCTGCATCCTGTTGGACAAACAGATTGAAGCGTCTGCGTTCTTCAGAGTTTGTCCCTTCTTCACTTGAATGGGAAGAAGAAATGGTTTACACCCTTCCTGGATTTTAACCTCCTCAGCAACCATGATACTCACGGCATAGGGCATCTGTTGTCCCCATCTCAAGGCTTGCTTCACATCCTGAATTCCCTCTGGGTCTCCCGGTAATCTGGACCAGAGGGTATTATTTACCAGATCAATTTGCACGGCAAATCGGTCCAGAAGGTTATTACCCATATACATCTGATGCTGTGGTTCATTCAACACGATGAAAACGTGTTCTGTAGTCTTACTTCCTATGGAGATAGACAATTTTGAAACCACATTATGACTCTGGGAATCTCCATCCAGATCATGCACCCATTGCTCCTCTATTACCCTGTACTGTACCGCCTAGGCTAATGAGACCTATATCTGTTCCCTATCTTGGGACAATTTACTGGCGATACAAAAACATCAATTGTGTTTAGCATAGACAAACAACTCCTGAGTTGATTTACATGTCATGAACTGGTTGCATTCGTGTAATAACACCTTACTGCAACAACTCTTCTGCGGTTCTGGTATGGGCTTAACCCCTTTAGTACCAGGACAGTAATATTGACTATGTATAGACCAAGCCCTTCTAAGGGTTGTAAACGTGATCTGGATGTAGCATTCTAATGCCAGCAACAATATACACGACAATTAATCATTAATATGTCATCTCATCAATCATATCTCGGTTGAATTTAAAAGAAAGGATAAAAAAAACATAAAAATTATATTATCCTTCAGGCGGACATAATCGCCTCTAAGTACTTTTATCGGGTATCTTAATTTGATTTGTGCAAGCAGTGAAAAAAAGGGACAATTGTATATGCTAAAATATATAATCATTTATTATAAAAACAAAGGATATAAAATCAAAACAATTGCAAAACAGATGAAGTTCTTTAGTAATAACTTTAAAAATATAATGTCCGTTCATGTTCACAATTATTTTTTTTATACAAACTAAACTTGCCATGAACTCATCTTGGCCTCTTCAGCCACATAATAGAACTTTGGTTCAGGCTGATTTTATTCTTAAAGGCAATGAGCATTCTTTTTGGTTATAATGTCATTAGGTAATATTGTATACGTATGAAAATGCACCACAGTACGTGTGAGATACACAATTTAGATACTGTGGTTATATTCTCCTATTAATAAAACACCCTTTTTTGGCAAAATACACAATTTTACAGCCCTTGCTGCATCAACACGTGTGAAATTCAAGGGTTATATACTGCTGTCATATTCTGTTATTAGATAAACAACCATTTTGGGCCATAAACTTAATTTTGCAGCCTTTGCTGCATATGTCATAGAAACATAGAAACATAGAAACATAGAATGTGTCGGCAGATAAGAACCATTTGGCCCATCTAGTCTGCCCAATATATCTGAATCCTATGAATAGTCCCTGGCCCTATCTTATATGAAGGATAGCCTTATGCCTATCCCATGCATGCTTAAACTCCTTCACTGTATTTGCAGCTACCACTTCTGCAGGAAGGCTATTCCATGCATCCACTACTCTCTCAGTAAAGTAATACTTCCTTATATTACTTTTAAACCTTTGCCCCTCTAATTTAAAACTGTGTCCTCTTGTGGTAGTTTTTCTTCTTTTAAATATGCTCTCCTCCTTTACCGAGTTGATTCCCTTTATGTATTTAAAAGTTTCTATCATATCCCCTCGGTCTCTTCTTTCTTCCAAGCTATACATATTAAGGTCTTTTAACCTTTCCTGGTAAGTTTTATCCTGCAATCCATGTACTAGTTTAGTAGCTCTTCTCTGAACTCTCTCCAAAGTATCTATATCCTTCTGGAGATATGGCCTCCAGTACTGCGCACAATACTCCAAGTGAGGTCTCACCAGTGATCTGTAGAGCGGCATGAGCACCTCCCTCTTTCTACTGCTTATACCTCTCCCTATACACCCAAGCATTCTGCTGGCATTTCGTGAAATTGTGGTCTGCTGGCATTTCGTCATTGAGATACACACTTTAGATACTGTGGTTCTATTCAGTTATTTGGAAAACAACCATTTTGGGCAAAAAACTTTAATTGCAGCCTAGTCTGGATCAGTACGTGTGAGATACACACTTTAGATACTGTGGTTCTATTCATTTATTTGAAAAACAACCATTTTGGGCAAAAAACTTAAATTGCGGCCAAGTCTCAATCAGTACGTGTGAGATACACACTTAAGATACTGTGGGTATATTCTTATATTAATAAAACACCCTTTTTCTGCAAAATACACAATGTTACAGCCCTTGTTGCATCAGCACCCGTGAAATTCAAGGGTTATATACTGCTGTCATATTCTGTTATTAAACAAACACCCATTTTGGGCAAAAAAAATTATTTTGCAGCCTTTGCTGCATATGTCATTGTGAGATACACACTTTAGATACTGTGGTTCTATTCAAAAACATAGAAACATAGAATGTGTCAGCAGATAAGAACCATTTGGCCCATCTAGTCTGCCCAATATACTGAATACTATGAATAGCCCTTGGCTGTATGCCTATCCCATGCATACTTAAACTTCTTCACTGTATTTGCAGCTACCACTTCTGCAGGAAGGCTATTCCATGCATCCACTACTCTCTCAGTAAAGTTATTTGAAAAACACCCATTTTAGGCAAAAAAACTTTAATTGCGGCCTAGTTTGGATCAGTATGTGTGAGATACAACCTTTGCATACTGTCGTTCTAATCTGCTATTAATTAAACACCCATTTCCCCATTTAGGGCAAGATCCTAAATTTGAGAAATATGAGGAGAGCATCAAATAAGGGACATGGCCCAGGTCGTGGTGCTGTTGGTGGAGCTCCTGTTGCAGAGAGAGGACGAAGTTGATCTGTGCCAGCTACACGCACAAGTGAAACCCCTTTCTCAGGTGCAAGTAGGCGACAGAACCTGCAGCGGTATTTGGTCGGGCCTAATGCGGCTCTACGAATAGTGAGGCCAGAACAAGTACAAGCGATAGTAGATTGGGTTGCTGACAGTACCTTCAGTTTCTTCATATTGTCTCCCACCCAGTCTCCTGTTGAAAGATCAGAGTTGGCACCTGCAGCCTATGTCCATCAGTCTTTCACCTCACCCCCTTGCAAATCAGCCAAGCTGTCTGAGCCCCAAGTCATGCAGCAGTCTCTTCTGCTTTTTGATGACTCTGTTAGCAGGGCTTCCCAGGCCCATCCACCTAGCCCTGCCCCAGAAGTGGAAGAGATTGAGTGCACCAATGCCCAACCACTTATGTTTCTAGATGAGTACATTGGAGGACCATCGCAGCACGTCTCAGATGATGACGAAACACAGTTGCTGGGGCTTCTGAAAGTGTTCAGACTGACAAGGAGGGCAGGGGTGAAGACTGGGTGGAAGATGATGTGGAGGACGATGAGGTCCTCGACCCCACATGCAAGTGACCTATGTAGTTTGGAGGAAGAAGTGGTGGTCACACAGAGCCACCAGCATAGCAGAAGAGGGAGCAGGGTGCAAAAGCTGAGCGGCCGTCCCCTAGAGAGTACGCCTGCTACTGCCCACCGCAGCAAGGGACCGAGCACACCAAAGCCAGCTCCAAGGAGTTCCCTGGCGTGGCAGTTCTTTAGGCAATCAGAGCCTGAAGCGAAGCATAAACGTTCTCAACCTGAGCACAACCTGCATGACCAGGCATTTAAGTGCAAAGCATGAGCTGCAGTGGAATAGACACCTCAAAAACCAAGAAAGGTCTCTGTATCCTCCTCTGACTCCTTCTGCTGCAGTCTCGGCCTCTTCATCCACCTCTGGAGTGACAGTGCCACCTGCCATCCCGCAAACAGAGGATCTGCCTGCAACACCACCACCTGGGTCACCAAGCATCTCCACAATGTCCCACGGAAGCGTTCAGCTCTCCATCTCCCAAACACTGGAGAGGTAGTACCCCCCTACCCACCCGTGATCCCTAGCTCTGAATGCCAGCATTTCTAAATTACTGGCCTTTGTAATGCTGTCATTCCGTCTGGTGGAGACGGACAGTTTTAAAGGCCTTATGGCAGTGGCTGTCCCACAGTATGTCGTGCCCAGCCGCCACTACTTTTCAAGGCGAGCCATTCCTTACCTGCACAGCCAAGTGGAGGACAAAATCAGGTGTGCACCATGCCACCTGTGGCAAGGTGCACCTCACTACGGATACATGGACCAGTAAGCACGGTCAGGGACATTATATCTCCATAACAGAACACTGTGTAAATGCAGTGGCGGCTGGGCCTGAGGCGGATAGCAGTTTGGCGCATGTCCTTCCACCACCGAGGATTGCAGGGCTCTTCAGTTTGCCTCCTGTTGCTTCCTCCTCCAACTCAGCTTCCTCATCCTCTATTGGCTCCTCATCCAGTCAGTGTAATACCTTCACCACCAACTTCCGTTGAGTCCGGACGGGTCTTGAACAACAGACCAATGAGTGGTTGGTGCCAGTGAGCCTCAAGCCCGGCCTGGTAGTGTGCGATAATGGGCAAAATCTCATAGCAGCTCTGGGACTAGCCGGTTTGAAGCACATCCTTTGCCTGGCGCATATGCTGAATTTGGTGGTGCAGAGATTCCTTAAAAATTACCCCGATATGTCAGAGCTGCTGCATAAAGTGCGGGCCGTCTGTGCGCGCTTCCGGCGTTCTCACCCTGCTGCTGCTCGCCTGTCATCGCTGCAGCGTAACTTCGACCTTAACATAGAAACATAGAATGTGTCGGCAGATAAGAACGATTTGGCCCATCTAGTCTGCCCAATATACTAAATACTATGGATAGCCCCTGGACCTATCTTATATGAAGGATGGCCTTATGCCTATCCCATGCATATTTAAACTCCTCCACTGTATTTTCAGCTACCACTTCTGCAGGAAGGCTATTCCATGCATCCACTGCTCTCTCAGTAAAGTAATACTTCCTGATATTACTTTCAAACCTTTGCCCCTCTAATTTAAAACTATGTCCTCTTGTAGCAGTATTCCCTTCTTTTAAATATTCTCTCCTCTTTTACCTTGTTGATTCCCTTTATGTATTTAAAAGTTTATATTATATCCCCTCTGGCTCGTCTTTCTTCCAAGCTATACATGTTGAGGTCCTTTAATCTTTCCTGGTAAGTTTTATCCTGCAATCCATGTACCAGTTTAGTAGCTTTTCTCTGAACTCTCTCCAAAGTATCAATATCCTTCTGGAGATATGGTCTCCAGTACTGAGCACAATACTCCAAGGGTCTCACTAGTGCTCTGTAGAGCGGCATGAGCACCTCCCTCTGTCTACTGGTAATGCCTCTCCCTATACACCCAAGCATTCTGCTAGCATTTCCTGCTGCTCTATGACATTGTCTGCCTATCTTTAAGTCTTCTGAAATAATGATCCCTAAATCCTTTCCTCAGATACTGAGGTTAGGACTGTATCACTGATTTTATATACTGCTCTTGGGTTTTTACTTCCCAGGTGCATTATCTTGCACTTATCAACATTAAATTTTAGTTGCCATATTTTTGACCATTCCTCTAGTTTTCCTAAGTCCTTTTCCATTTGGTGTATCCCTCCAGGAACATCAACCCTGTTAAAAATCTTTGTGTCATCAGCAAAAAGACACACCTTACCATTGAGGCCTTCTGCAATTTCGCTGATAAAGATATTAAACAATATGGGCCTCAGACCAGATCCCTGAGGTACCCCACTGGTAACAAGACCTTGGTCTGAATATACTCCATTGACTACAACCCTCTGTTGCCTGTCCCTCAGCCACTGCCTAATCCATTCAAAAATATGGGAGTCCAAGCCCAAAGACTGTTCTTTATTGATAAGCCTTCTATCTGGGACAGTTTCAAAAGCCTCACTAAAGTCTAGTGCACCTCCTCCATCTATTATTTTAGTCACCCAATCAAAAAAATCAATAAGATTAGTTTGACATGATCTCCCTGAAGTAAACCCATGCTGTTTTTCATCTTTCAATCCATGGGATTTTAGATGTTCCACAATCCTCTCCTTAAGTATGGTTTCCATTAATTTCCCCACTATTGATGTCAGGCTTACTGGCCTATAGTTGCCCGATTCCTCCCTACTACCTTTCTTGTGAATGGGCACAACATTTGCTAATTTCCAATCTTCTGGGACGACTCCTGTTGCCAGTGATTGGTTAAATAAATCTGTTAATGGTTTTGCTAGTTCACCGCTGAGCTCTTTTAATAACTTTGGGTGTATCCCATCAGGCCCCTGTGACTTATTTGTATTAATTTTAGACTTAGTTGACTTAGAACCTCTTCCTCTGTAAAGACACATGCATCAAAAGATTCATTCGTTTTCTTTCCTAACTGAGGTCCTTCTCCTTCATTTTCCTTTGTAAAAACTGAACAGAACTATTCTTTGAGGCAGTCAGCTAGTTCTTTATCTTCTTCCATATACCTTCCTTCTTTTGTTTTTAATTTGGTAATTCCTTGTTTTAGTTTCCTTTTTTCATTTATGCATCTGAAGAATGCCTTATCGCCTTTTTTCCCTGACTGAGCTAATTTCTCTTCTGCCTGTGCTTTAGAAGCTCTTATAACTTGTTTGGCCTCTCTCTGCCTAATCCTATAAATTTGTCTGTCATCTTCCTTTTTTTTTTTTATAATTCCTAAATACTATCTTTTTGTTTTTAATGATTTTGGCCACTTCTGCTGAGTACCACAGTGGTCTCTTCCTTTTTTTGCTTTTACTGACAAGCCTAATGCAATTTTCTGTTGCCTTCAATAGTGCCACTTTTAAGTAGTCCCATTTCTCCTGGACTCCAATGAAACTGTTCCAGTCTGATAGGGACTCGTATACCACCAATCAAATTTTAGAAAAGTCAGTTTTTCTAAAATCTAAAACTTTTGTTTTTGTGTGGTGTGACCCAGTCACTGTACTTATAGTAAACCACACTGACTGGTGACCACTAGATCCCAAGCTTTCCCCTACAGTAATATCAGATACCAAATTCCCATTTGTGAATACTAAATCTAAAATGGCCTCCTACCGGGTTGGCTCCTCCACTACTTGCTGTAGAGATAATCCCAGTAGGGAATTTAGAATATCTGTACTCCTGGCAGAACTAGCTATTTTGGTTTTCCAGTTTACATCTGGAAGATTGAAGTCTCCCATAATGATAACTTCCCCCTTCAATGTCATTTTAGTTATTTTCTCAACTAGTAGATCATCTAATTCTTTGACTTGGCTAGGTGTTCTATGTATTACACCTACACGAGTTACCTTATGATTATCAAGCTGCAAGGTAACCCAAACTGACTCTAAATTGTTCTCGATAACTTGTATCAAATTAGATTTTATCCTATCTTTCACATACAGGGCCACCCCTCCCCCTTCTTGCCTTCTCTGTCTTTCCTGTATAGAGAGAACCCTGGTATTGATATATCCCAGTCATTACTCCTCTTGAACCACGTCTCAGTAACAGCCACTACATCTATATTCTCAGATGCCATTATAGCCTCAAGTTCATTGATCTTATTCCCTAGACTGCGAGCATTTGTAGACAATACTCTGAGCTTGTCATTTCTTAACCTTTGTGCTACTGGTCTCTTCTGGCATTGTTCCGGGGTGCAGTTGGACTGCTGGATTGTCACTCTTTTGCCCCCCGTTCCTAGTTAATTTTTTTTTTTTTTGTACAATTATCCGAAACTCTAACACCCATTTTTTTCAATATCCGTGGGGATCGATGCAGCCTATGAACTACAAAAAATTGTGAGATCTTATGTGAGCCCCTATTAGAGACTCCAGAATAGTTTTTTAAAGCATCGTTCCATTTTTCTTCTGTAAAGAATTGGAGTTCATTTTCCCATTTTTTCCTGGCAAGTATTGTAACCCGTTTCTTTTTTCCCTCCATCAATATCCTGTATCTTTTTGCCGTTGTTCCTCCTCTTTCACCCGCGTTGGTAAATTTGTGCAATAAATCAGATCTTTCTATCTTATATTTATCCTCTTGCGTAACTGTCCGCAATGCATTACTAAGCTGGAAATATTTATATATATCCTTTTGCGGTATACCGAACTCTCTAACCATTGAAGTCTTTCAGTTTACCCTGTTCAAATATCTGGTTTAGGTATTTCATCCCATTTTTTTCCCAGTCTATATACGTCTTAATCCCTTGCAGTTCCTTAAGAGTAATATTTTTCCAGATAGGTGTATAGTGCAGAAACCCTTTAATCTCTAATATATTTTTAATTTCCACCCATATGTATTCCAGTAAGTTTAAGACTCTATTTCCAATATTATTTCTCCCCAGTGTACCTGATTCCAACACCTCTAAGTAATTCCATTCTTCTTTCCACCCCAATCTATTTACTACCTGCCTACCCACTAAACCATCTAAACTAGTTATGTGTAATTATATAATTTAAAAAAAACAGTTCGGAACCGCTAATCCACCTTCTCTCACTGGGAGCTGGAGTATCTCTCTCTTTATTCTGGGAATCGTACCTTTCCAAAGAAAATCTCCCATTAAGCTGTCGAATAATCTAAAAGTACCCTGCGGCAACCTAACTGGGGCATTTTGAAGAACATACAGTATTTTAGGGAGGAAAACCATTTTTATTAAATTTACACGACCCTGTATTGAGATTGGTAGTCTTCGCCAAATATGTATTTTGGCCCTAAGTTCTTTTAAAAGGGGGAATACATTTAATTTTTCATATTCTTCTATATTTCCAGAAATTTGTATCCCTAAGTATTTAAAGTTTTCTTGTTTTCCAAGCACCTACACCTTTAAATCCCCCTGTGGTTGTGCATCTCCCAACATCAACATATGTGATTTCCCCCAATTAATATTTAGTCCAGAAAAACAACCAAACTTATCTATTATATCTATAACTCTATTAAACTGATCCCCAATATTGTGCATAAATAACAAAATGTCATCCGCATACATTAACAATTTTTCCTCCCCACCCATAATGAAAACCTTTAATCTCCCTATAATTTCTTATTATGTATGCCAGAGGTTCAATCGCAATAGCGAATAATAGTGGAGAGAGAGGGCATCCCTGCCTAGTGCCCCAATATAGGGCTAGGGGCAGGGACAAGCTCCCGTCCACCATCACTCTAGCCCGAGGATTATGGTATATTAACTGTATCCACCTTATAAATCCTTCCCCTATACCAACCCTTTTTAATACTATCCATAAATATTCCCATTCAATACAGTCGAATGACTTTTGAGCATCTAATGAAAGTACCGCTTTCTCCCCCACTTCTGTTCTATTGGCTTCAATATTTAAAAACAACCTTCTTATATTTGAATATATCATTTGATCTTCATTTATTACACCTTTAACCACCTTCGATAACCTATCGGCCAAAACTTTTGCCAAAATTTTTACATCCGTGTTTAAAAGAGATATTGGCCTGTATGATCCAGGGTCTAGTTGTTCTTTGCCCTTTTTTGGGATTAGTGTAATAATTGCCTCTTTCATAGAATCTGGTAGATCCCCTATTTTTTTAGCCTCATCCAATGTTATTTTTAATTCGGGTACTAACACCTGGGAGAAAGTTTTATATATTTCAAACGGAAGCCCATCGCATCCTGGTGCTTTTTCAGATTTTACCTGCCCCAAAACCTTATTTATTTCCGCCATCGATATTTCATTTTCTAAAAATTCTTTTTGGGCCTCGGATATCTCCCTAAGGGGAATCTGGTCTAGGTATAGATCTAGATCTTGTTTTGAGTATTGTGCCTTGGACTTATATACCTCCTAGAAATATTCCAGGAACACTTCTTTAATTCCTTCAGGTGTATTAATTATTTTGCCCTTTTTATCTTTAATTGCCCCTATCCAGGATTTCCCTCTTTGATTTCTTACTATATTTGCCAAAATTTTACCAACTTTTTCTCCCTCTGAGGCTAACCAAATCCCTTGAAAAAATTGTTCTTTCCTACTTCTCTCCATTTGATATACCTTTAACTTTTCCTGTTATTCCTCCCATATTTTCTTATTATGATCAGTGGGGTGTCTTATGCATGTTATTCCTGCTTCTTGAACTTTTTTTTCCAGTACAGTCCCCCTTTCCCTAGTAGTTTTTTTTCCAGTAATTCACTTTTTTAAAGAGCAATCCTCTTAAATATGCTTTAGCAGTGTCCCAAACGATTAGCCTACTCGCGGAATGATTATTCTCCCTAATTTTTTTTTTAAATTCTTCCATTATACTCTCTTTATCTGGAATCATTGATAACCAATGGGGGTTGAACTTAAACAGTGGTAAAGCCTTCTTTTTATTCAGATCTAGTTCCATTACCACCGCATTGTGATCTGATAGGGCCATGGGCAAATACTTTATTTTAATCCTATTATAAGACATTACATTTTTATTTCCCAGGACCATATCTATTCTAGATCAAGTTTGATGTGTTTTAGAATAACAGGAATACATGGTTTCATCCGGGTTCTGGAAGCGCCAAACGTCAATCCAATTAAATTCATGGGCTAGTTTATAAAAATCAACTTTTTGTGTTCTTCCCCCTCTGCTAGACGTTCTATCCCTGAGTGGATCCATTACTGCATTATAGTCTCCTATCGCAATCATTATGGATTCCTGTCTGTTCAACATAAATCTATACAGTTGATACAAAATATCTGGCTTATATGGTGGAGGAATATATATATTTGCAATTACCATTTTAACCCCTTCTATATTACGATATAGAAAGAGGCACCTGCCATGATCATCGGCCTCATATACCAGACACTCAAATTAAATTTTATTGTGAATCAAAATCGAGACCCCTCTTTAATAAGTAGTATATAAGGAATGGTAACTTTCCCCTATCCATCTCTTCTCCAACCATCTTAAAGATTCCTTATCCAAATGTGTCTCCTGTAGGCAGATGATAGCTGGCAGGAACCTCTTTATCCACTCAAGGATAGCATATCTCTTTACTCTCTCACGTAGACCTCTCACATTCAACAAAACAATCCTAACAATCTAGCAGCCAGGGAAAGGCAAAATATAGGTGGAAGAAAAAAAAAACACACATCTCCCTCTCCCTCAACCCACAAATACCCACCCACCATGAATAGCCCCCCCCCCTGCTAACCAGCAGTCGGGGCTGTGACGAACTGCGACCGCCGCGGCCACAATACGTCACAAAACCGTCACAGCGCCCCTAGTGGTCAATCCGCAAACAGGCCTCCCAGCCACTTTCAGCACACTGACAGTCTAACTTGAGTCCGTACAGTCGATAGGCTGAAAGCGCAGGGAGTGGACCGCCGACCGACCGCAAGTAAGCGTGTGACGAACTGGACCGGAACTACACACAGGGTAGTTTAACTGCCACCACCTTGCAATTTATGGGAGCAAGGAACCCGCTATCTAGATAACACAACCGAGTAGCTTTCCCTTCGGAGAGGCTAGGGTAAGTTTTTGCAGTGTTTGAAAACAGGCATATGGCTAGAGAAATGACTTGGAGGTCATTTATTATATATCTATATACAATACAAATTATCACGATGCACAGTAATTATAACACAATAATCAAGGAAAGTATAGTCCAATAAACAAAAGGGAGAAAAGAAAGAAAATACTTCCGCAGAAAAGATGTCCGTTGGTGAAATAGTCAGTTGCAGGGATAAAGTCCAAGAAGCCTTTGTCCAGTGTAATATGCCTTCAGCCCACAGGTTCTCTGGCTGAGGCCCTTTTCAGGTGTTGTTAAAGTGGAGAACTCCTTTAGCAGATTCGAGGTCTTTGTTATAAAGGCTCCCAGAATCAAGGCGGGGAATTGAGAGTCCGCCTGCTGGGCAGGCTGTATTCCTGAGGTGAATGTCAGTTCTGAAATATGGCATGTGCCATATCGCGGGATGTCTCCGCTGTACACAAGTAACAAGCACATATTCACATTCCCCACAAAATATGGAGTTCAGGGATACCAAATATTACTATTATAACTGGTTCTATGATGGGGTAACACCATAACTTTACCTGGGCACATAGAGTTATGTTTGTCCTATGTAAACGTCCAGTGAATTCTGAGTGACACGATGATGTAATTTTTACGTCCGTGAGATGCATGGGCTCTCTTAAAAAGGTAAAAATCATATCTCAGATTCATGTTGCAGTCTGGGAAACCTTGGTGCCGGCCTGTCTGCAGCAAGCCAGCTTACAGACCCCTTATGGCAGCGACACCAAATGTCTCCCCCCCAGGTGCAGTCTTCACACCTAGCTGTGATATCTCTGCAGACAGGGAAGTTCTTTTGTCAACCTGAGGAAGCCAGCTGTAATTGCGTTATCTGCTGGGCATCTATTGACTGACTTGAACAAAAGGACTATGTTGTTCTCTGGGTACAACAGAAGGACAGAAGGAGACGCTCTGAATAATCAAATTGTAGGTTCTGGGGCCTAGGGAAATAATTACTGTGTAATAGACCTACTGATCAATAAGGCAGAGTAATATTGATAATATTGGGAGGACAGTTCAATATTCTCACGGATCATCCGTGACAGGGGCGACTCCATATCTTAGCATACTAACTCCTTTCCCCTCCGCGACCCCCAACCTCAGAGGCCCTCCCCGTCCGCCCAATCACTAACCTCCTCCGGGGTCTGAAAGAAAACGGTCCTGCCTTTGTATTCCACCCTTAATTTTGCGGGGAAAAGTAAACTATACTTCAAGCCTGCTGCCCTTAATCTCTTTTTAACGGCAATATACTCTTTCCTGTGGGCATTAGTATGGGCAGAATAATCTGGAAATAGCCTTATCTATACGCCCTGTATCTGATATTTTTTGGAAGTCCTTGCATCAGATATTATTATATCGCGGTCCCTACCCAATAGACATTTAACCAATATCTGTCTAAGAAATTCTCCTGGAACCCTCTTTTTTATAGAGACCCTATGTGCTCTTTCGATGGCAAACAATGGGGAAAGAATACCCTCCCTACAATTCTCCCTTATCCATCTCTCCATATATTCAGTGCAGTTATCGCCCTCTGCGCGCTCTGGGATCCCTACACATCTTATATTAGATCTCCTTGATCTATCTTCTTGGCTTATTAATTTTTGTTCCATCCTAGTATTCATTTCCTTTAACAAAACCACCTCTTTCTCTAATTTCTGTACCGAGTGTTCCAAAACGGGGACCTTTTCCTCCATCTCATGTAAGCGCTGCCTTATTTTCTCCATCTTATCCCGTATTATGCTGACATCCGTTTGCACTGCCCCGACCTGGGTCACTGTATTCCCCATTACATTCTCCATCCTCGAGACAGTGCAAAATATGTCTATCATCATCCTTGCGTCAATTTCTGTAAATGTCACTACAGATCCCCTCTCCCCCCCTTCCCCCACAGTCCCATTGTCCTGCGCCAGACCATGGGACCCTGTTTCTGTCGTTCTCTCCTTCTCTGGGGACCTAAAACCTGGCGAGTTAGGAGCTAAAAATTTATTTAAACCCTGCTGTTTGGGCCCACTCTCTAACCCCGTTGCTGATCTCCTACTACTGCCGCCCGTAGGGCCTTTCTTGGGTGGCATTTTCGGTTCCCCTTATCTCCCTCGCCTTCTTACCTTCCTTCTACCTACCCATCACAAATCACAGGGAACAAAAAAAATGACAAAGTGTTGACAATTTGTTAATAACACAAAGAGGGAAAGAGGGAGAAAACAAAACAAAACACAACAACAAGGGGGAGATGAGGGTAACACAAAAACACCCACAAAACCAAACAACTGAGTTGTAGGTGTTATCCTTATTTTCTGCAAGGACACTCAGAGTCGTCTCAGATGTTGAAAAAAAAAAAAGCCTGAGATTTAGTGTCCACTTATCTACAAACCGGATTCCAAAAAAGTTGGGACACTAAACAAATTGTGAATAAAAACTGAATGCAATGATGTGGAGATGGCAAATGTCAATATTTTATTTGTAATAGAACGTGGATGACAGATCAAATGTTTAATCCGAGTTAATGTATAATTTTAAAGCAAAAATACGTTGATTCAAATTTTCACGGTGTCAACAAATCCCAAAAAAGTTGGGACAACTAGCAGTAAGAGGCTGGAAAAAGTAAATTTGAGCATAACGAAGAGCTGGAAGACCAATTAACACTAATTAGGTCAATTGGCAACATGATTGGGTATAAAAAGAGCTTCTCAGAGTGGCAGTGTCTCTCAGAAGCCAAGATGGGTAGAGGATCACCAATTCCCACAATGTTGCGCAGAAAGATAGTGGAGCAATATCAGAAAGGTGTTACCCAGCGAAAAATTGCAAAGACTTTGCATCTATCATCATCAACTGTGCATAACATCATCCGAAGATTCAGAGAATCTGGAACAATCTCTGTGCGTAAGGGTCAAGGCCGTAAAACCATACTGGATGCCTGTGATCTCCGGGCCCTTAAGCGACACTGCACCACAAACAGGAATGCTACTGTAAAGGAAATCACAGAATGGGCTCAGGAATACTTCCAGAAACCATTGTCAGTGAACACAATCCACCGTGCCATCCGCCGTTGCCAGCTGAAACTCTACAGTGCAAAGAAGAAGCCATTTCTAAGCAAGATCCACAAGCTCAGGCGTTTTCACTGGGCCAGGGATCATTTAAAATGGAGTGTGGCAAAATGGAAGACTGTTCTGTGGTCAGACGAGTCATGATTCGAAGTTCTTTTTGGAAATCTGGGATGCCATGTCATCCGGACCAAAGAGGACAAGGTCAACCCAAGTTGTTATCAACGCTCAGTTCAGAAGCCTGCATCTCTGATGGTATGGGGTTGCATGAGTGCGTGTGGCATGGGCAGCTTGTATGTCTGGAAAGGCACCATCAATGCAGAAAAATATATTCAGGTTCTAGAACAACATATGCTCCCATCCAGACGTCATCTCTTTCAAGGAAGACCCTGCATTTTTCAACAAGATAATGCCAGACCACATTCTGCATCAATCACAACATCATGGCTGCGTAGGAGAAGGATCCGGGTACTGAAATGGCCAGTCTGCAGTCCAGATCTTTCACCTATAGAGAACATTTGGCGCATCATAAAGAGGAAGGTGCAACAAAGAAGGCCCAAGACGATTGAACAGTTAGAGGCCTGTATTAGACAAGAATGGGAGAGCATTCCTATTTCTAAACTTGAGAAACTGGTCTCCTCGGTCCCCAGGCGTCTGTTGAGTGTTGTAAGAAGAAGGGGAGATGCCACACAGTGGTGAAAATGGCCTTGTCCCAACTTTTTGGGGATTTGTTGACACCATGAAATTCTGATTCAACATATTTTTCCCTTAAGATGGTACATTTTCTCAGTTTAAACTTTTGTTCCGTGATTTATGTTCTATTCTGAATAAAATATTAGAAGTTGGCACCTCCACATCATTGCATTCAGTTTTTATTCACGATTTGTATAGTGT
Source organism: Bufo gargarizans (assembly GCF_014858855.1). NCBI lineage: Eukaryota > Metazoa > Chordata > Amphibia > Anura > Bufonidae > Bufo > Bufo gargarizans. The sequence continues at coordinate 565,582,865 of NC_058081.1, read as the reverse complement.
CCCAACTTTTTTGGAATCCGGTTTGTATTAAATCTTCAACATAAGATAAAGTTAAATAACGCTGTAGGTAAAGGTGATAATCCGTTAATCCTGATTTAGTCGGGGAGGGGTTTAGGGATGGAAGTGTTAGAAGGGTTAAATGTTAGAAGGGCTAAAAGTTAATACCATAAAGGGGGAGTTCTTCATGAAACTAAACACAGTCAAACTGGGGGAGTCAATGGCTATAACAAATACCATATAATATGATAGACCACCAGCTAGATATTTTCTCCTCCCAGGACCCCTTTTTTTCTCCTTCTCTCTTTTTTTTTCCCCTTCTTCCTTTCTTCTTCTCTTCTCTTTCTTTCCTTCCCTTCCCTCTCCCCTCTTTCTCCTCGTTACTTTATTCCACCAGTATTAGGAACACTGCACCACCTTCATCCGACACGTTCCACAGCCTAAATTTCTGCCCCATCCGTGTCTTTCTTCACCCCCATTTAGGCATCTCCAGCAGTGCTTATCAAACCGGGGAAAGGGGGGCAGTTATGTCAGCCAGCATAGCATAATTTCCAAGCAACAATGAGAATAACCTCTCCACAAGTCCTGTAAAAAAAAGGAACACTGGAGCCTCTTTCTTCCAAGGTGTACCGCCGCCTGCACCGGTCCCCCATAGCATCAGCACACCTTACCGCCACTCCACGCCCGTCAGCACCCGTCAGTCTCAGCAATCCAACAACTCACCACCCCAGTGGCAGACAGGTAACATCGATGACCACGATATCAGGCGGATCCAGGCACCGACAAGCTAAGAAGCAGGGCAGAGGCAGCGGCAGGAGAATCCCCAAGCTTCGGTATATCAGCGTCTCACATAGCAGGGTCGGCGTCTCGGCGTCTGACATGGCAGGGTCAGCGAGCAGCGAGCATGCGATCCGATCGGTCCAGGCGGCCAGCGTGTGGGGGGGGGGGGGCAGAGCCTAGCGTCACAAGTCTGACGCTCTCATGCCTGCGAGGCCCCTTTCCTAGTTTAAATGCTTCGTAGCAAATACTTGGAATTGTTCACCAAGGACATTCGTTCCCTTGAGAGAAAGATGCAAACCATCTTTCTTGTACAGTTATTTTCCATTCCAACAAGAGCTAACATGAGACACAAAGCCAAACCCTTGGTTCAGACACCATTCACCAAGCCATACATTGAATTCCTTAATGCACATCTTCCTTTCATGCTGAAGGTTATGCACAGGCAAAACTGCAGAGAATGAAACAGTTGATGCAACCTCCCGTATATCCTTTCCAAGTGTGTGAAAAGCTTCTTTCACCTTTGAAACCTCATTGCAAGCCAGATCATTTGTCCCAAGATGGAGAATGACATCCACTTCCCATTCCTGCTTTGCTTGCCTAACAATATTAAGGATCCGTCGTCTATCCCTGATAGCGGTAGCACCAGGGAGAAATCTCACAACACCATTCTCCTCAAACTTCACACCTCTTATGATGGAATCACCCACCAACAGCTACTTACTATCAATCCTCACCTTCTCCTTTTTGTCTTTGGCTGCAGTCTCGCATACTTTAGGCATGGGAGATGATTGTTTCTCACCCACTGTGCTTGAGCCATCCTACATGTTGCTCTTGCACTCTGAAAGTGCTGCAAATGAATTATGGAGAGCCACAGACTGTGGGACATGCCTTCTATCCACAACTCTCAGTCTACCAGAACCTACAGTAACCCATCTTCCATTTCTAGGGGGCCTCTGTGGCAGTGTTCTCAGCCTGATTTTGTTTAGTGGTTAATTTAAAAATCTCATATTTCAAAAAGGTAATTTCCTGCTGCATTATGGAGAGCTGTCTACAGATCAGACAGTATCCAAACCTCTGAAGAGTGGAACCTGAAATAAAAGCACAACAATTCCTGCACAGAACCAGGTCTGCCATTGTAAAGAGGGGAACGATTTTAAACAAACAAATCTTACTTGTTTAGATTGTATCCACCTCCCGATTACCTCCTGAGTATCTCCTGAATATCTGCAATGCTCTTGTAGATCAGCTCTTGGTAAAGCAGTCTTGAAAAAGCAGCAAGCTATAATTAGCAAGCTAATACTGTATGAATATATATACACACACTCCCACAAAAGCTCCTCCCCAAACAGCAAATTAACACCTTACTCGCCTATGCTCATTTGCAATCAGACAATAGAGATACTGTGTCTAGCAAATTCCTTACCTCTTTTGAAACACAGTGTCTGAGTATTCACCAGAAACACCACTGAAGTTCTGCTACAGTGGAAAAACTCTGAGTTATACTAAGTTAGTCTCCTGAATATCTCCAATGCTCTTGTAGATCAGCTCTTGGTAAAGCAGTCTTGGAAAAGCAGCAAGCTATAACCACTTCATATGCGACGTGCCCACAAGGTGGAACTCCACCTTGCACATGCTGGCCAGACTGTGTGAACAGCAGCAGGCGATAGTGACGTTTCAGCTGCAGCATGTGTGGGTGAGTCGCTCTGCGGAACAGCACCACTTCATCACCAATGACTGGGCCTCCATGCGATACCTGTGTTCCTTGTTGCGCTGTTTCGAGTACTCGACTAACATGGCCAGTGCTGATAATGCCGTTCTCAGCGTTACTATCCCACTTCTATGCCTCCTTTAAAAAACACTGCTGGCGATGATGGAAGAGGATGTGTCACAGGAGGAGGAGGAAGAAGAGGGATCATTTTGTAGGGTTTCCGACCAGTCATTCCCAAGTGGCTCCGAGTGTGGGTTCCTGCACCCACAAACGCCAGGTACAGAATTCTCCAGCCAGAGCACAGTTCTGGAGGATGACAAGGTGGAGGATGAGGAGGAGGGGATGAAGGAGGAGGAACCTTGTTCACAGCAGGGTGGCACCCACAACAGCTCATGACCATCACTGGTGCGTGGCTGAGGGGATACATAGGACACAGACGATACACCTCCCACAGAGGACAGCTTTTCGTTGCCTCTGGGCAGCCTGGCACACATGAGCGATTACATGCTACAGTGTCTCCGCAACGACCGCCGAGTTGCCCACTTCTGCTGATTACTGGGTGGCCACGCTGTTGGATCCCCGTTACAAGGACAACGTACCTTCCTTAATTCCCTCACTGGAGCATGATCACAAGATGCTCGAGTACAAGCTCACGCTGGTAGACGTGCTGCTGGTGGCATTCCCACCTGACAGCGGGGGCCCAGTGGAAGCACAAGGCGAAGGCAGAGGAAGAGGTCGCCAACACAGCTGGGGCACCGCCAGCACCTCAGAAGGCAGGGTTAGCATGGCCAAAATGTGGAAAAGCTTTGTCAGCATGCCACAACAACCAGTACCACCAGATAATATGGAATGTCTTAGCAGGAGGTAGCATTTCACCAACATGGTGGAGCAGTATGTGTGCACACGCCTAAACGTACTGATTGACGGGTCTGCCCCCTTCAACTTCTGGGTCTCCAAATTGGGCACATGGCCTGAGCTTGCCCTTTACGCCTTGGAGGTGCTGGCCTGCCCTGCAGCCAGTGTATTATCTGAACGTGTGTTTAGCACAACAGGGGGTGTCATCACAGACAAGGGCAGCTGCATGTCCACAGCCAATGTGGACAAGCTCACGTTCATTAAAATGAACCAGGCATGGATCCCATAGGACTTGTCCGTACCTTGTGCAGAATAGACATGTATAAAGGCCTTAACCAGCCATTGTTATACTACAGCGCAATTGCTCATTCTTGCATTTTGTATGTTTCACACTCTTTTGGAGTGTACCCTAATAAAAAATAATAATAATAATTAAAACCATTGTTGGCTACTTCGTCCTCCCCCAACGCTGCTTTCACCTACAATGCTACATCCACCCCCTCCTCAAACTCCTACTCCATATGGACCTCCACCTCATAAATCAAATTTTTTTTTGTACGTATTTTATTTTATGTCATTTCACTACTTTGTCTGTTACATTTTTGGGTGAGATTCACTAATTTTGGGTGTAATGTACCACTGCTATATACCTAGTAGACAGTTTTAAAAAAATCACAAATTTGTCTGTTACATTTTCGGGTGAAATTCACCAATTTTTGGGTATGATTGTTTCTCACCCACTGTGCTTGAGCCATCCTACATGTTGCTCTTGCACTCTGAAAGTGCTGCAAATGAATTATGGAGAGCCACAGACTGTGGGACATGCCTTCTATCCACAACTCTCAGTCTACCAGAACCTACAGTAACCCATCTTCCATTTCTAGGGGGCCTCTGTGGCAGTGTTCTCAGCCTGATTTTGTTTAGTGGTTAATTTAAAAATCTCATATTTCAAAAAGGTAATTTCCTGCTGCATTATGGAGAGCTGTCTACAGATCAGACAGTATCCAAACCTCTGAAGAGTGGAACCTGAAATAAAAGCACAACAATTCCTGCACAGAACCAGGTCTGCCATTGTAAAGAGGGGAACGATTTTAAACAAACAAATCTTACTTGTTTAGATTGTATCCACCTCCCGATTACCTCCTGAGTATCTCCTGAATATCTGCAATGCTCTTGTAGATCAGCTCTTGGTAAAGCAGTCTTGAAAAAGCAGGGTTAGCATGGCCAAAATGTGGAAAAGCTTTGTCAGCATGCCACAACAACCAGTACCACCAGATAATATGGAATGTCTTAGCAGGAGGTAGCATTTCACCAACATGGTGGAGCAGTATGTGTGCACACGCCTAAACGTACTGATTGACGGGTCTGCCCCCTTCAACTTCTGGGTCTCCAAATTGGGCACATGGCCTGAGCTTGCCCTTTACGCCTTGGAGGTGCTGGCCTGCCCTGCAGCCAGTGTATTATCTGAACGTGTGTTTAGCACAACAGGGGGTGTCATCACAGACAAGGGCAGCTGCATGTCCACAGCCAATGTGGACAAGCTCACGTTCATTAAAATGAACCAGGCATGGATCCCATAGGACTTGTCCGTACCTTGTGCAGAATAGACATGTATAAAGGCCTTAACCAGCCATTGTTATACTACAGCGCAATTGCTCATTCTTGCATTTTGTATGTTTCACACTCTTTTGGAGTGTACCCTAATAAAAAATAATAATAATAATTAAAACCATTGTTGGCTACTTCGTCCTCCCCCAACGCTGCTTTCACCTACAATGCTACATCCACCCCCTCCTCAAACTCCTACTCCATATGGACCTCCACCTCATAAATCAAATTTTTTTTTGTACGTATTTTATTTTATGTCATTTCACTACTTTGTCTGTTACATTTTTGGGTGAGATTCACTAATTTTGGGTGTAATGTACCACTGCTATATACCTAGTAGACAGTTTTAAAAAAATCACAAATTTGTCTGTTACATTTTCGGGTGAAATTCACCAATTTTTGGGTATGATGTACCACTGCTATAACTAGAAGACAGGTAAAAAAAACCCCCACTAATTTGTCTTACATTTTTAGGTCAAATTCCCCAATATTTGAGTGTAATATACCCCTCCTCTACCTAGTTGACAGTTTAATAAATTTCACTAACTTTTCTTTTACATTTTCAGATGACATTAAACAATTTTTTTCTGTCTCAGACCCCTGCTCTACCAAGTAGACAGGTTAATAAATTTCACAAATTTTTCTGTTACATTCTTGGGTTGACATTTTACAATTTTGGAAGTAAATAGGTGAGAGGGAATAACATTTCAGAAATTGTTCTTTAATTGATGCGCGCCACCTCCTTTCATTCAATGCTTAAACTTTAACAAGTTGTCCCACATTTGCACTTCAATAATTTATCCTACATTTGTGCTTTAATAATTTGTCCCACATTTGCGCTTGAATAATTTGTCCCACATTTGCGCTTGAATAATTTGTCCCACATTTGCGCTTTAATAATTTTTCTTATATTTCCGCTCGATCAAAAAAAAAATTTGAATCCATTTATCTCCCTTTGATGTGGTCTCTCTTTCTCACGCTCTCTCTCCGGCGTGGAACCCTGATTTGCCGATAACCGTGATCAACATGGTAGGCTCAGAAAAGAACATCGAAAGTTGATAGAGAAGATATCCAAATGGATGGTGGACGTTATGGGGGCCTCTCTGCATAGGTAACAGGAACATAAATTTTAAAAAATCATCTGTTGCATCGTCAGGTGACATTTTTCAAATTTTGCCGGATAGAAACCCCTGCTCTGCATAGGTGACAGGGAATACAATTTCAGAAATTCTTCATTAATTCATGCCCACCATCTGCTTTCATTCAATGCTTAAACTTTAACAAGTTGTCCCACATTTGCGCTTCAATAATTTGTCCCACATTTGCACTTTAATAATTTGTCCCACATTTGCGCTTTAATAATTTGTCCCACATTTGCACTTCAATAATTTGCCCCACATTTGCGCTTCAATAAATTTTCCCATATTTCCACTTGATCAAAAAAATATTTAATCCATGTATCTCCCTTGGATGTGGTCTCTCTTTCTCACGCTCCCTCTCTGGCGTGGAACCCTGATTCGCCGATAACCATGATCAACATGGTAGGCTTAGAAAAGAACATCGAAAGTTGATAGAGAAAATATCTAGAGTCAACAAAGCGGCAGCAGGGCTTCTCCTAGCTAAGATTTCAAAATCCAAAATGCCACAGTGACATTCCCTGTAATTTTTTATTAATCATTCCAATAACAGGGCATCTTAACCGCCTCCGGACCGCCTAACGCAGATGTGCGGTCCGGAGGCGGCAGCCCTGCGCACGACGACGCATATACGCGTCATCTCGCGAGGGCCGGGATTTCCTGTGAACGCGCGTACACAGGCGCGCGCGCTCACAGGAACAGAAGGTAAGCGAGTGGATCTCCAGCCTGCCAGCGGCGATCGCTCGCTGGCAGGCTGGAGATCCAAATTTTTTAACCCCTAACAGGTATATTAGACGCTGTTTTCATAACAGCGTCTAATATACCTCCTACCTGGTCCTCTGGTGGTACCTTTTGTTAGGATCGACCACCAGAGGACTCAGGTAGGTCAGTACAGTCGCACCAAACACCACACTACACTACACCCCCCCCGTCACTTATTAACCCCTTATAAACCCCTGATCACCCATGATCACCCCATATAAACTCCCTGATCACCCCCCTGTCATTGATCACCGCCCTGTCATTGATCACCCCCCTGTCAGGCTCCGTTCAGACGTCCGTATGATTTTTACGGATCCACGGATACATGGATCTGATCCGCAAAAAGCATACGGACGTCTGAATGGAGCCTTACAGGGGGGTGATCAATGACAGGCGGGTGATCACCCATATACACTCCCTGATCACCCCCTGTCATTGATCACCCCCCTGTCATTGATAACCCCCCTGTAAGGCTCCATTCAGACGTCCGCATGATTTTTACGGATCCATGGATACATGGATCGGATCCGCAAAACACATGCGGACGTCTGAATGGAGCCTTACAGGGGGTGATCAATGACAGGCGGGTGATCACCCATATACACTCCCTGATCACCCCCCTGTCATTGATAACCCCCCTGTAAGGCTCCATTCAGACGTCCGCATGTGTTTTGTGGATCCGATCCATGTATCCATGTATCCGTAAAAAATCATGCAGATGTCTGAATGGAGCCTTACAGGGGGGGTTATCAGTGACAGGGGGGTGATCACCCTGATCACCCTGATCACCCCCTGTCATTGATAACCCCCCTGTAAGGCTCCATTAAGACGTCCGCATGTGTTTTGTGGATCCGATCCATGTATCCATGGATCCGTAAAAAATCATGCGGATGTCTGAATGGAGCCTTACAGGGGGGGTGATCAGTGACAGGGGGGTGATCACCCTGATCACCCTGATCACCCCCTGTCATTGATAACCCTCCTGTAAGGCTCCATTCAGACGTCCGCATGTGTTTTGTGGATCCGATCCATGTATCCATGGATCCGTAAAAAATCATGCGGATGTCTGAATGGAACCTTACAGGGGGGGTGATCATTGACAGGGGGGTGATCACCCTGATCACCCCCTGTCATTGATAACCCCCCTGTAAGGCTCCATTCAGACGTCCGCATGTGTTTTGTGGATCCGATCCATGTATCCATGGATCCGTAAAAATCATGCGGATGTCTGAATGGAGCCTTACAGGGGGGTGATCAGTGACAGGGGGGTGATCACCCCCTGTCATTGATAACCCCCCTGTAAGGCTCCATTCAGACGTCCGCATGTGTTTTGCGGATCCGATCCATGGATCCGTAAAAATTATACGGACGTCTGAATGGAGCCTTACAGGGGGGTGATCAATGACAGGGGGGTGATCAGGGAGTCTATATGGGTGATCACCCCCCTGTCATTGATCACCCCCCTGTCATTGATCACCCCCCTGTCATTGATCCCCCCCGGCCCCCGGTAAGGCTCCATTCAGACATTTTTTTGGGCACAAGTTAGCGGAAATTTTTTGTTTGTTTTTGTTTTTTCTTACAAAGTCTCATATTCTACTAACTTGTGTCAAAAAATAAAATCTCACATGGACGCACCATACCCCTCACGGAATCCAAATGCGTAAACATTTTTAGACATTTATATTCCAGACTTCTTCTCACGCTTTAGGGCCCCTAAAAAGCCAGGGCAGTATAAATACCCCACATGTGACCCCATTTCGGAAAGAAGACACCCCAAGGTATTCCGTCAGGGGCATATTGAGTCCATGAAAGATTGAAATTTTTGTCCTAAGTTAGCGGAAAGTGAGACTTTGTGAGAAAAAAACAAAAAAAAAATCAATATCCGCTAACTTATGCAAAAACAATAAAAATTCTAGGAACTCGCCATGCCCCTCATTGAATACCTTGGGGTGTCTTCTTTCCAAAGTGGGGTCACATGTGGGGTATTTATACTGCCCTGGCTTTTTAGGGGCCCGAAAGTGTGAGAAGAAGTCTGGGATCCAAATGTCTAAAAATGCCCTCCTAAAAGGAATTTGGGCCCCTTTGCGCATCTAGGCTGCAAAAAAGTGTCACACATGTGGTATCGCCGTACTCAGGAGAAGTTGGGGAATGTGTTTTGGGGTGTCATTTTACATATACCCATGCTGGGTGAGAAAAATATTTTGGTCAAATGCCAACTTTGTATAAAAAAATGGGAAAAGTTGTCTTTTGCCAAGATATTTCTCTCACCCAGCATGGGTATATGTAAAATGAGCCCCCAAAACACATTGCCCAACTTCTCCTGAGTACGGCGATACCACATGTGTGACACTTATTTGCAGCCAAGGTGGGCAAAGGGGCACATATTCCAAAGTGCACCTTTCGGATTTCGCAGGCCATTTTTTACACATTTTGATTGCAAGGTACTTCTTACACATTTGGGCCCCTAAATTGCCAGGGCAGTATAACTACGCCACAAGTGACCCCATTTTGGAAAGAAGACACCCCAAGGTATTCCGTAAGGGGCACGGCGAGTTCCTAGAATTTTTTATTTTTTGTCACAAGTTAGCGGAAAATGATGATTTTTCTTTTTTTTTCTTTTTTCCTTACAAAGTCTCATATTCCACTAACTTGCGACAAAAAATAAAAAATTCTAGGAACTCGCCATGCCCCTCACGGAATACCTTGGGGTGTCTTCTTTCCAAAATGGGGTCACTTGTGGGGTAGTTATACTGCCCTGGCAATTTAGGGGCCCAAATGTGTGAGAAGAACTTTGCAATCAAAATGTGTAAAAAATGCCCTGCAAAATCCGAAAGGTGCACTTTGGAATATGTGCCCCTTTGCCCACCTTGGCAGCAAAAAAGTGTGACACATCTGGTATCGCCGTACTCAGGAGAAGTTGGGCAATGTGTTTTGGGGTGTCATTTTACATATACCTATGCTGGGTGAGAAAAATATCTTGGTCAAATGCCAACTTTGTATAAAAAAATTGGAAAAGTTGTCTTTTGCCAAGATATTTCTCTCACCCAGCATGGGTATATGTAAAATGACACCCCAAAACACATTCCCCAACTTCTCCCGAGTACGGCGATACCAGATGTGTGACACTTTTTTGATGCCAAGGTGGGCAAAGGGGCACATATTCCAAAGTGCACCTTTCGGATTTCACCGGTCATTTTTTACAGATTTTGATTGCAAAGTACTTCTCACACATATGGGCCCCTAAATTGCCAGGGCAGTATAACTACGCCACAAGTGACCCCATTTTGGAAAGAAGACACCCCAAGGTATTTCGTGAGGGGCATGGCGAGTTCCTAGAATTTTTTATTTTTTGTCGTAAGTTAGTGGAATATGAGACTTTGTAAGGAAAAAAGAGAAGAAAAAAAAATCATCATTTTCCGCTAACTTGTGACAAAAAATAAAAAATTATAGGAACTCGCCATGCCCCTCACGGAATACCTTGGGGTGTCTTCTTTCCAAAATGGGGTCACTTGTGGCGTAGTTATACTGCCCTGGCAATTTAGGGGCCCAAATGTGTGAGAAGTACCTTGCAATCAAAATGTGTAAAAAATGGCCTGCAAAATCTGAAAGGTGCACTTTGGAATATGTGCCCCTTTGCCCACCTTGGCAGCAAAAAAGTGTGACACATCTGGTATCGCCGTACTCAGGAGAAGTTGGGGAATGTGTTTTGGGGTGTAATTTTACATATACCCATGCTGGATGAGAGAAATATCTTGGCAAAAGACAACTTTTCCCATTTTTTTATACAAAGTTGGCATTTGACCAAGATATTTTTCTCACCCAGCATGGGTATATGTAAAATGACACCCCAAAACACATTCCCCAACTTCTCCTGAGTACGGCGATACCAGATGTGTCACACTTTTTTGCTGCCAAGGTGGGCAAAGGGGCACATATTCCAAAGTGCACCTTTTGGATTTCACCGGTCATTTTTTACACATTTTGATTGCAAAGTTCTTCTCACACATTTGGGCCCCTAAATTGCCAGGGCAGTATAACTACCCCACAAGTGACCCCATTTTGGAAAGAAGACACCCCAAGGTATTCTGTGAGGGGCATGGTGAGTTCCTAGAATTTTTTATTTTTTGTCGCAAGTTAGTGGAATATGAGACTTTGTAAGAAAAAAATAAATAAATAAATCATCATCATTTTCCGCTAACTTGTGACAAAAAATAAAAAGTTCTATGAACTCACTATGCCCATCAGCGAATACCTTAGGGTGTCTACTTTCCGAAATGGGGTCATTTGTGGGGATTTTCTACTGTTTGGGCATTGTAGAACCTCAGCAATCATGACAGGTGCTCAGAAAGTCTGAGCTGTTTCAAAAAGCGGAAATTCACATTTTTGTACCATAGTTTGTAAATGCTATAACTTTTACCCAAACCATTTTTTTTTTTTGCCTAAACATTTTTTTTTAATCAAAGACATGTAGAACAATAAATTTGGTGAAAAATTTATATATGGATGTCGTTTTTTTTGCAAAATTTTACAGCTGAAAGTGAAAAATGTCATTTTTTTGCAAAAAAATCGTTACATTTTGATTAATAACAAAAAAAGTAAAAATGCCAGCAGCAATGAAATACCACCAAATGAAAGCTCTATTAGTGAGAAGAAAAGGAGGTAAAATTCATTTGTATGGTAAGTTGCATGACCGAGCGATAAACGGTGAAAGTAGTGTAGTGCCGAAGTGTAAAAAGTGCTCTGGTCATGAAGGGGGTTTCACCTAGCGGGGCTGAAGTGGTTAAGAGTCCTGTATTGTTATTTATCGTCACTACCTCCCAGAGTCGGGAGTGGGTAATTGCCGCGCGACCCCTTCTTTCCTCCAATTCTTTTGTTTTAGATTAATCAAGTTTTATTGAAGTTTTCAGATTAACCTTTACAGAATAACAAAGCCCCAAGTAGGAGCGCCATGACAATTTATGACAGTATTGGTACAATAAGTCAAGACAGCAAGCTCTTGTATAGATCGCACAATCCTATCAAATTTATTCCGTCCTGTCATAATTTGCTGTTCAGATTGTCAACAAAGAGTGACCAACAAAAAAGAGAAAGAAAGAGCAGAAAGAAGAGGGAAAGGGAAAAGGGAGGGGAAGGAACCATATCTCTTTCGCTAAAGGAGATATAAAGCCTAAAGCTTACATCACCACCGTATATTAAGGTCCTACTACCTCATGTAGCCAGAATAGCAAGAAAGTCTGGGGATTCTATTGCCGTAACCCAGCTCGCCTATGTCTTGTTATATTTATTTGACAAATCGGATGCCTCTGCCGAGATCTCCTCCATTCTGGCTATTTGTTGCATTTCTTGAAACCAATCCCTCATCGCGGGAACCTGTGTTGAGCGCCAGTATCTAGGGATCACTACTGTCCTAGCTGCCGTGATAAAAAAATCGTAGTAACGACCCCTTTTGAGACGACATAGATCCCAGAAGGATGGAGAGGAGCGCCACCTGAGGAGAATTATTAGCTGGTTTTGGAGAAATTTTATTGAATGCTTGGAATACTGAGTCCCAAAAGGGTTTAATTAAGTCGCAGCCCCACCATATATGAAGCATTGTACCTCTGTCTTTGCAACATCTCCAGCATAACTCTGAAACTGAAGGAAAAATTCTATGGAGTCTGACCAGGTATCTATACCAACGGGATAATATTTTGTAGTTCTTCTCTTGAGCGGCACACACCATAGAAAGCTTGTGAGTAGGGATGAGCGAACCTGAACTGTATAGTTCGTGTTCGTAACGAATTTTGGGGTGTCCATGACATGGACCCGAACCCGGACATTTTCGTAAAAGTCCGGGTTCGGGTTCGGTGTTCGTCGCTTTCTTGGCGCTTTTTGAAAGGCTGCAAAGCAGCCAATCAACAAGCGTCATACTACTTGCCCCAAGAGGCCGTCACAGCCATGCCTACTATTGGCATGGCTGTGATTGGCCAGAGCAACATGTGACCCAGCCTCTATTTAAGCTGAAGTCACATAGTGCCGCCCGTCACTCTGCTCTGATCAGCATAGGGAGAGGTTGCAGCTGCGACGTTAGGGCGATATTAGGCAGTGATTAACTCCTCCAAAAGACTTCATTCAGAGATCGATCTGCAGCTGTGGATGATTGAACTGCTGCTATTGAATTGCTCACTGTTTTTAGGCTGCCAAGAGCGTTTTTCAGTCACTTTTTTCTGGGGTGATCGGCGGCCATTTTGTGTCTTGTGGTGTGCCAGCACAAGCTGCTACCAAGTGCATTTAACCCTCAATGGTGTGGTTGTTTTTTGGCTAAATCCTACATCAGGGTCAAGCTGTCACACCAAGTGCATTTAACCAGCAATAGTGTGATTATTTTTTGGCCATATACTACATCAGGGGCAAGCTGAGCCTGTCACCCAGTGCATTTAACCCTCAATGGTGTGGTTGTTTTTTTGCTAAATCCTACATCAGGGTCAAGCTGTCACACCAAGTGCATTTAACCAGCAATAGTGTGGTTATTTTTTGGCCATATACTACATCAGGGGCAAGCTGAGCCTGTCACCAAGTGCATTTAACCCTCAATTGTGTGGTTGTTTTTTGGCTAAATCCTACATCAGGGTCAGGCTGTCACACCAAGTGCATTTAACCATCAATAGTCTGGTTATTTTTTGGCCATATACTACATCAGGGGCAAGCTGAGCCTGTCACCAAGTGCATTTAACCCTCAATAGTGTGGTTGGTCAAGCTGTCACACCAAGTGCATTTAACCATCAATAGTGTGGTTATTTTTTGGCCATATCCCAGTCTAATTCTGTCAGTAAACGTATACCTGTCACCCAGCGCCTAAATAATAGGCCTCAAATTTATATCCAGCTAAATCTGTTGTTACTGCTGTGGCTGGTCAAGTTATTTAGTGTCCGTCAAAGCACAGTTTTTGTTCTGGGTTGAAATACAATTCCCAATTTAGCAATTTCCTAATTTTGTGGTTTCCGCTGTATCAGAGCTATTTTAAATCTATCCCTTAAAGGGTATATAAGATTCAAGGTGCACATAAGGTCATTCTGAATAACTTCACACACACGCTACTGTGCATTTCCAAGTCTAATTCTGTCAGTAAACCTATACATGTCACCCAGCGCCTAAATAATAGGCCTCAAATTTATATCCAGCTAAATCTGTCGTTACTGCTTTGCCTGTATTAGTGTAATACGGTACCTAAATAGAGAGCCAGATAGTGTTAGGTGTCTGTAAAAAAAGGCCTGAATTTGAATTCAATACATTGGGCCAAATAATATTTTTCTTATTGTGGTGAACGGTAACAATGAGGAAAACATTTAGTAAGGGACGCGGACATGGTCATGGTGGTGTTAGTGGACCCTCTGGTGCTGGGAGAGGACGTGGCCATTCTGCCACAGCCACACGTCCTAGTGTACCAACTACCTCAGGTCCCAGTAGCCGCCATAATTTACAGCAATATTTGGTGGGGCCCAATGCCGTTCTAAGGATGGTAAGGCCTGAGCAGGTACAGGCATTAGTCAATTGGGTGGCCGACAGTGGATCCAGCACGTTCACATTATCTCCCACCCAGTCTTCTGCAGAAAGCGCACAGATGGAGCCTGAAAACCAAGCCCATTCAGTCTGTCACATCACCCCCATGCATACCAGGGAAACTGTCTGAGCCGCAAGTTATGCAGCAGTCTCTTATGCTGTTTGAAGACTCCGCTGGCAGGGTTTCCCAAGGGCATCCACCTAGCCAGACATAGAATGCACTGACGCACAACCACTTATGTTTCCTGATGATGAGGACATGGGAATACCACCTCAGCATGTCTCTGATGATGACGAAACACAGATGCCAACTGCTGCGTCTTTCTGCAGTGTGCAGACTGAACAGGAGGTCAGGGATCAAGACTGGGTGGAAGATGATGCAGGGGACGATGAAGTCCTAGAACCCACATGGAATGAAGGTCGTGCCACTGACTTTCACAGTTCGGAGGAAGAGGCAGTGGTGAGACCGAGCCAACAGCATAGCAAAAGAGGGAGCAGTGGGCAAAAGCAGAACACCCGCCGCCAAGAGACTCCGCCTGCTACTGACTGCCGCCATCTGGGACCGAGCACCCCAAAGGCAGCTTCAAGGAGTTCCCTGGCATGGCACTTCTTCAAACAATGTGCTGACGACAAGACCCGAGTGGTTTGCACGCTGTGCCATCAGAGCCTGAAGCGAGGCATTAACGTTCTGAACCTTAGCACAACCTGCATGACCAGGCACCTGCATGCAAAGCATGAACTGCAGTGGAGTAAACACCTTAAAAAAAAGGAAGTCACTCAGGCTCCCCCTGCTACCTCTTCTGCTGCTTCCACCTCGGCCTCTTCTGATGCTGCCGCCTCGGCCTCTTCTGCTGCTGCCGCCTCGGCCTCTTCCTCCGCCTCTGGAGGAACGTTGGCACCTGCCGCCCAGCAAACAGGGGATGTACCACCAACACCACCACCTCCGTCACCAAGCATCTCAACCATGTCACACGGCAGCGTTCAGCTCTCCATCTCACAAACATTTGAGAGAAAGCGTAAATTCCCACCTAGCCACCCTCGATCCCTGGCCCTGAATGCCAGCATTTCTAAACTACTGGCCTATGAAATGCTGTCATTTAGGCTGGTGGACACAGACAGCTTCAAACAGCTCATGTCGCTTGCTGTCCCACAGTATGTTGTTCCTAGCCGGCAAAACTTCTCCAAGAGAGCCGTGCCTTCCCTGCACAACCAAGTATCCGATAAAATCAAGTGTGCACTGCGCAACGCCATCTGTGGCAAGGTCCACCTAACCACAGATACGTGGACCAGTAAGCACGGCCAGGGACTCTATATCTCCCTAACTGCACACTGGGTAAATGTAGTGGCAGCTGGGCCCCAGGCGGAGAGCTGTTTGGCGCACGTCCTTCCGCCGCCAAGGATCGCTGGGCAACATTCTTTGCCTCCTGTTGCCACCTCCTCCTACTCAGCTTCCTCCTCCTCTTCTTCCACCTGCTCATCCAGTCAGCCACACACCTTCACCACCAACTTCAGCACAGCCCGGGGTAAACGTCAGCAGGCCATTCTGAAACTCATATGTTTGGGGGACAGGCCCCACACCGCACAGGAGTTGTGGCGGGGTATAGAACAACAGACCGACGAGTGGTTGCTGCCGGTGAGCCTCAAGCCCGGCCTGGTGGTGTGCGATAATGGGCGAAATCTCGTTGCAGCTCTGGGACTAGCCGGTTTGACGCACATCCCTTACTTGGCGCATGTGCTGAATTTGGTGGTGCAGAAGTTCATTCACAACTACCCCGACATGTCAGAGCTGCTGCATAAAGTGCGGGCCATCTGTTTGTGCTTCCGGCGTTCACATCCTGCCGCTGCTCGCCTATCTGCGCTACAGCGTAACTTCCCGCTCACCGCCTCATATGCGACGTGCCCACCAGGTGGAACTCCACCTTGCACATGCTGGACAGACTGTGCGAGCAGCAGCAGGCCATAGTGGAGTTTCAGATGCAGCACGCACGGGTCAGTCGCACTGCGGAACAGCACCACTTCACCACCAATGACTGGGCCTCCATGCGAGACCTGTGTGCCCTGTTGCGCTGTTTCGAGTACTCCACCAACATGGCCAGTGGCGATGACGCCGTTATCAGCGTTACAATACCATTTTTATGTCTCCTTGAGAAAACACTTAGGGCGATGATGGAAGAGGAGGTGGCCCAGGAGGAGGAGGAGGAGGAGGAAGAGGGGTCATTTTTAGCACTTTCAGGCCAGTCTCTTCGAAGTGACTCAGAGGGAGGTTTTTTGCAACAGCAGAGGCCAGGTACAAATGTGGCCAGCCAGGGCCCACTACTGGAGGACGAGGAGGACTGTTCCAATGTTGGGTGACGTGAAGCATGATTCTCTGCTATGACATGCAGACTGATTCTCTGCTGACATGAAGCCAGATTCTCTGTTACGGGACCTCTCTCCTCTGCCTGGGTGCCTGGGCCTAAATATCTGACAATGGACTGTTCCAGTGTTGGGTAACGTAAAGCATGATTCTCTGCTATGACATGCAGACTGATTCTCTGCTGACATGAAGCCAGATTCTCTGTTACGGGACCTCTCTCCTCTGCCTGGGTGCCTGGGCCTAAATATATGACAATGGACTGTTCCAGTGGTGGGTGACGTGAAGCCTGATTCTCTGCTATGACATGCAGACTGATTCTCTGCTGACATGAAGCCAGATTCTCTGTTACGGGACCTCTCTCCTCTGCCTGGGTGCTGGGCCTAAATATCTGACAATGGACTGTTCCAGTGTTGGGTGACGTAAAGCATGATTCTCTGCTATGACATGCAGACTGATTCTCTGCTGACATGAAGCCAGATTCTCTGTTATGGGACCTCTCTGCTCTGCCTGGGTGCCTGGGCCTAAATATATGACAATGGACTGTTACAGTGGTGGCTGACGTGAAGCCTGATTCTCTGCTATGACATGCAGACTGATTCTCTGCTGACATGAAGCCAGATTCTCTGTTACGGGACCTCTCTCCTCTGCCTGGGTGCCTGGGACTAAATATCTGACAATGGACTGTTACAGTGGTGGGTGACGTGAAGCCAGATTCTCTGCTATGGGACCTCTCTCCAATTGATATTGGTGAATTTTTATTTATTTTATTTTTATTCATTTCCCTATCCACATTTGTTTGCAGGGGATTTACCTACATGTTGCTGCCTTTTGCAGCCCTCTAGCTCTTTCCTGGGCTGTTTTACAGCCTTTTTAATGCCAAATAGTTCGGGTCCCCATTGACTTCAATGGGGTTCGGGAGGAAGTTCGGGTCGGGTTCAGATCCCGAACCCGAACATTTCCGGGAAGTTCGGCCGAACTTCTCGAACCCGAACATCCAGGTGTTCGCTCAACTCTAGTCATGAGGAAGGACCGATATTTGTTTGTGGTCTGAAATGCGTAACACAACAATTCCTGTTTCTGTCAAAGATTTTATGCCGCAATAAAGCTACTATTTTTTCCACCATTCTTGAGCTGGATTTTCCAATTTTTCTTGAATCCACTATTACGCATCCGGGTGCATCATCCGTGCTCGACTGGTGAAGGGGAAGGTGAGAGCTACTGTGTGCTTAATGTGATACAATGTACAGGGAGTCACACATCACTATATACAATGTACAGGGTTTTCATACATCACTATATACTATGTACAGGGGGTCACACATCACTATATAGTTACATAGTTAATACGGATGAAAAAAGACATATGTCCATCAAGTTCAACCAAGGGATAGGTGGGGATGCGAATCCCAAAAGGAATTGAGACTCTACAGATTTCTACACGTTTTCATAAGCATTAATGATTTTACTTACTAAGAATTTGTCTAAACCCTTTTTGAAACTGTCTACTGTACCTGCTGTGACCACGTCCTGAGGAAGTCTATTTCACAGATTTACAGTTCTTACAGTAAAGAAGCATAAAATGCTTCTGGAAACTGAACTTTTTCCTCACCAGTCGGAGGCAGTGCCCCCTTGTCTTTTGAGCACATTTTACATTGAACAGCTTTTCACCGTATTTTTTGTATGGCCCATTTATATATTTATATAGGTTAATCATGTCCCCCCTTAGACGTCTCTTCTCAAGAGTAAATAACTTCAATTATTTTAATATTTCTTCATAACTAAGACCCTCCATGCCCCTTATCAGCTTAGTCGCTCTCTTCTGTCCTTTTTCCATCTGCAGTGCGTCATCTCCCAGAACTGAACTGCATATTCCAGATGAGGCTGCACCAACGCTTTGTAAAGTGGTAGTATTACATCCCTGCCCCGCGAGTCCATGCCTTGTTTAATGCATGACAATATTCTGGTGGCCTTAGAAGCAGCTGATTGACATTATATGCTGTTATTTAATCTACCATCTACAAGGACACCCAAATCCTTCTCTATAAGTGACTCACCTAGTGTTAGATCACCTAGGACACATGAAGCACAGAGATTATTGCTACCAAGATGCATAATTTTACATTTGTCCACATTGAATCTCATTTGCCAAGTTGATGCCCAATCATTCAGAGTGTTCAAGTCAGCTTGTAGTTTATGGACATCTCCCATAGACTGTACAGTACTGCATAGATTGGTGTCATCTGCAAAAATAGATATGGTGCTATTAATCCCGTCCTCAATATCATTAATAAATAAATTAAATAATAAAGGGGCCCAGCACTGAACCTTGGGGTACACCACTTATAACCCGGGACCATTCTGAATAAGAATCATTGACCACAACACTCTGGACACGGTCCTTCAGCCAGTTTTCTATCCAATTACAAACTATACTTTCCAAGCCTATAGACCTTACTTTATCTATTAAGCGTCTATGAGGGACAGGATCAAAAGCCTTTGCAAAATCCAGAAACGCTACATCCACAGCCGCCCCTCTGTCCAGGCTACTACTCACCTCCTCATAAAAACAAATCAGGTTAGTCTGACAACTTCTGTCCTTGGTAAACCCATGTTGGTTATCACTTATAGTATTATTTACAGTCACATACTCCTGTATATAGTCCCTTAAGAGTCCTTCAAACATTTTTCCCACAGCAGAAGTTAAACTAACTGGTCTATAATTACCTGTGGAGGACCTTGATCCCTTTTTGAATATGGGCACCACGTTTTCCTTGCGCCTTACTGTACCAGTACCTAGAGAATCTTTAAAAAATTATAAACAGGGGCACAGCAATGACTGAACTGAGCTCTTTAAGCACTCTTGGGTGTAATCCATCTTGACCTGGAGCCTTGTTCACATTTACCCTTTTTAACTTCTCTTGGACCATATCTACAGTTAGCCAATTGAGCATATCACTGGATGTACTAACAGCCCTGGCACCACTGATATCAGCTCCTTTCTCTTCTTTTGTATATAAAGAGCTAAAAAAAAAACTATTTAGGAACTCTGCCTTTTCCTTATCTTCAGTGACTACCCCCCCTTACCATTATTTAGGGCAACTATCTGCTCAGACCTAGTTTTTTTTTGCATTTATATATTTATAAAACTTTTTGGGATTTGTTTTGCTTTCTTTTGCTACCTGCAGTTCATTTTGTATGTTTGCTAATTTTATCTCCGTTTTGCTGATTTTATTAAGCCCTTTGTAATCTTCAAATGCTACAGCCAGGGGCGGACTGGGCCGGGGGGCAGGGGGGCAATTGCCCCCTGGGCCTCTCTGTTAGCTCACTGTCCCGGCCGGCCGGCTGGCTGGGCCGGAATGATCTGTGACTGAGTCTGTCAGGCTCAGCACTGCGGCCTGCAGAGGGAGACAGGGAGCGGGGGAGGCGTGCTGCCGGCAGCCTATCAGAGAGGCCGCCGGACCGGCGCAGGCGGCGCGATGACATCAAGGAGAATTATTACTACTGGGGAGGGGGCATTATGGTGGGCTCTCGTAGCAGCACCAGCCTCTCCCTGCTCTGCTATCCCTCTGCCTCTTCTCCAAATCCTTATGATATTTTTCTCATTAGGATAAAACACATGAGCTCCGCCGAGCCCCGGCCAAAGTGTGGAGGTGTCCAAGATCCCCAAGGGTCAAGCCAAGTAATTGTAAGTTTTCATATGAAATATGTTTATGTTATACACATATAGCATATACCGTGCCCCACAATATACAGTTTCTTCTGCAAAAGTCATCAAGTGTCATGGGGGGGGGGGGGGGACACAGAGCAGCGCCCAACGGGGAGGAGAGAATACACAGATGCAACACTGTATCAGCCAGAAAATGACACTTTCATCATTATACCAAATACGGAGGGAGTCAGGGTCACCTGGGATCCAGTAAACAGGAGAATACAAATGAATGAACAAAACTTATCTGTAGAAGACTCAGTAGTAGCATCCAGCATGCACACACTCCAGGAAGTTGTATAAACCGCAAAGTGATGCAGTATGGGAAGGGATTTAAAGGGATGCAATCAGTGCACCTACATGACAGCTGAGAGAGGTTAACGAGATGAGAAAACGAAAGCAAAACAAAAGGAACCTCAAGGAGGAGGTACTGCAGAACGTCTGTCAGAGCTTCTCAGATGTCTGGTGGTGACAGTACCCCTCCTTCTACGAGTGGACTCCGGACACTCAGAGCCCACCTTCTCAGGATGGAAAGCCCTGATGAGACGAGTGGCCTTAATGTCCGTCACTGGGACCCACATCCTCTGCTCAGGACCATAACCCTCCCAATGAACGAGGTACTGGAGAGAACCGCGGACAACACGAGAATCCACAATCCTAGAGACCTGAAATTCAAGATTACCATCAACCACAATCGGAGGAGGAGGCAAAGACGAGGGTACAATGGGTTGGGCATAAGGTTTTAATAAGGACTTATGAAAAACATTATGGATCTTCCAAGTCTGAGGAAGATCAAGACGGTAGGCAACAGGATTGATGACGGACAAGATTTTGTAAGGCCCAATAAACTTCGGACCCAACTTCCAGGAGGTAACCTTCAATTTGATATTCTTAGTAGACAACCACACCAGATCACCAACATTCAGGTTCGGACCAGGCACACGCCTCTTATCCGCCACACGCTTATATCTCTCACTCATGCTCTTTAGATTATCCTGAATCTTTTGCCAAATAGATGACAAAGACAAAGAGAATCTGTCCTCATCAGGTAAACCAGAAGACCCCCTCTCCAGAGAATGTCCCAAACTGCGGAAGAAACCCATATGCACCAAAAAATGGTGACTTATCAGAGGACTCCTGACGACGGTTATTTAAAGCAAACTCAGCAAGGGACAAAAAAGAACACCAATCCTCCTGATTCTCCGCCACAAAACAGCGCAAATATGTCTCCAGATTCTGATTGACGCGCTCTGTCTGGCCATTCGACTGCGGGTGGAAAGCAGAAGAGAATGACAACCGAACCCCCAAGCGAGAACACAAAGCCTTCCAGAATCTGGAAACAAACTGTGTGCCCCTATCAGAGACTATGTCTGAAGGAATACCATGCAATTTGACAATGTGATCAATAAATGCCTGCGCCAGCATCTTAGCATTGGGCAAGCCAGGAAAAGGAATGAAATGCACCATTTTGCTAAAACGGTCCACCACCACCAGAATGACAGTCTTCCCCGAGGAACGAGGCATGTCCGTAATGAAGTCCATGGACAGATGTGTCCAAGGACGGGAAGAAATGGCTAACGGAAGGAGAGGACCTGATGGCCGTGAATGAGGGACTTTGGCACGAGCGCAGGTCTCGCAGGCTGCCACAAAACTCTCAACCGATTTACGAAGTGCCGGCCACCAAAATCTCTGAGCGATGAGATCCACTGTGGCTCTTGCCCCCGGGTGCCCAGCAAGGACAGTATAGTGGTGCTCCTTAAAAATCTTGTGTCTTAAAGCAAGAAGCACAAACAACCTCCAAGGAGGACAAAGGTCAGGAACCTCTGACTGGGCTACCTGAACCTCTGCCTCCAATTCAGGATAAAGAGCAGAGACCACCACACCTTCAGCCAAAATGGGACCCGGGTCTTCAAAATTCCCACCTCCCGGAAAACAACGTGACAGGGCATCCACCTTCACATTCTTAACCCCAGGGCGGAACGTGACAACAAAGTTAAACCTTGAAAATAACATAGACCATCTGGCCTGTCTCGGGTTCAGACGCTTGGCTGACTCCAAGTAGGCCACATTCTTATGGTCAGTAAACACGGTAATAAGGTGTCAGGCTCCCTCTAGCCAATGGCGCCATTCCTCAAAAGCTAACTTGATGGCCAACAACTCCCTATCTCCCACATCGTAATTTCTCTCTGCGGAGGAGAGTTTCTTTGTGAAAAAGGCACACGGTCGCCATTTGGCAGGAGAGGGACCCTGAGACAAGACCACACCCACCTCAGAAGCATCAACCTCAACTATGAAGGGTAGAGAAATATCAGGTTGTACCAAGATGGGAGCGGAAGCAAAATTCTCCTTGATATTAGAAAAGGTCTTACGCGCCTCTACCGACCAGGAGGAAAAATCTACTCCCTTTCTAGTCATATCAGTGAGTGGTTTAACAACAGAGGAATAATTCAAAATAAACTTCCTGTAATAATTGGCAAAACCCCAAAAAAGGCATCAGCGCCTTCTGATTTTCAGGAAGCTCCCACTCAAGCACAGCACGGACCTTCTCAGGGTCCATGCGAAAACCAGAAGCGGAGAGAAGAAACGCCAGAAATTTAATTTCTGGAACCGCAAACACACATTTTTCCAGTTTAGTGTACAATTTATTCTCCCGCAGGATTAGCAAGACCTGACGTAAATGTTCCTTATGAGTTTTGAAATCAGGAGAAAAAATCAAAAATGTCATTTAGATACACTAATACAAATTTCCCCATTAAATGATAAAAAATGCTGTTCACAAAATGCTGAAAGACGGCTGGAGCATTCATCAAACCAAAAGGCATAACCAAATTCTCAAAATGGCCCTCAGGGGTATTGAAGGCCGTCTTCCATTCGTCTCCTTCTCTGACCCTGACCAGGTTGTATGCCTCTCTTAGATCCAACTTGGAAAAAACTTTAGCCCCAACAATCTGGTTAAACAGGTCCGGGATCAGAGGAAGCAGATAAGGGTCACGAATTGTGATACTGTTCAGCTCCCTGAAATCCAGACATGATCTTAAAGAACCATCCTTTTTCTTAACAAAGAAAAAAACAGCGGCAACAGGTGACTTTAAGGGTCGTATGTGTCCCTTTCTCAGACTCTCAGAGATATAAGCATGCATAGCAACCCTTTCAGGTTGGGAGAGATTGTATAAACGAGATTTAGGCAGCTTGGTGCCTGGGGTGAGATTAATAGGGCAATCGTACTCACTGTGGGGGGGCAAGTCCTGAACACCACTCTCAGAAAACACATCTGAAAATTCAGAGAGAAAAGATGCTACAGTCTTAGTAGAAACCTCTGAAACAGATGTCGTGAGGCAATTCTCTCTGCAAAAGTCACTCCAACCATTTATTTGCCTCGCTTGCCAATCAATGGTGGGGTTATGTTTAGTGAGCCAGGGTAGCCCCAACACTAGAGGAGTAGGCAACCCGCTTAGGACAAAACATGACACATCCTCAACATGAGTATCACTCACAATCAAACGGATATTGTGAACTAGGCCCCCTTAACGATTTCTGAGAAAGTGGAACGGAATCAATAGCAAAAACAGGTATATCCTTTCCCAAAGTGCATACCTGGAAACCATGAGTTATAGCAAATTGATTGAGAGTGAAAACTGCTCCACTATCTACAAAAATCTCACAAAAAATGTTCTTGCTCTCTAGCGCCACCCTGGCAGGTAGGACAAAACGGGAACTACAAGCAAACGGAAAACCTTCAATGGAACGTTTTTAGAGGATTTTTTTCTTTTTGTTTCTTTATTACTCTCAAAAAACTGCCTGAATCTCCTAGAGGGACAAACATTTGCCAAATGATTTATACCTCCACAACAGAAACAAACCTTCCTATGAGAGCTGAATCCACTATTGTCAGAGGCAAGCAAACCCAGCTGCATGGGCCCCTGCTCAGAAGGGATTGAGAGCGACTAAGACCCCTGTGCACTGAATGAGACCGCCGCACTGTCCTTGGACTGAGTATGACAGGAAGGAGTGATCTCTCCTCTCTCTCTAAGACGCCTGTCAATACGAACGGCCCAAGACATGGCAGAGTCCAAGGAGGTAGGTCTCTCATGAAAGGCAAATGCATCTTTCAATCCCTCTGAAAGACCATGGCAAAATTGACTTCGGAGTGCAGCATCATTCCAACCAGTATCAGCTGCCCATCTCCGAAATTCTGAGCAGTATATCTCTGCGGATTGTTTACCCTGACATAAAAGACGTAGTCTAGACTCAGCCAGAGCAATACTATCCGGATCATCATATATCTGACCCAGGGCTAAAAAAAATTCATCCACTGAACGGAGGGGCCGTGCCCCCACCGGCAGCGAAAGGGCCCAAGACTGAGCGTTATCCCTGAGCAGCGAGATGATGATCCCCACCCTCCGCTCCTCATTACCAGAGGAATGGGTAAGTAGGCAAAAATGGAGTTTGCAAGCCTCTCTAAAACAAACAAAATTCTCACTACCCCCGGAGAACGTATCCGGAAGCGAGATTTTAGGCTCAGAACAAATTCCATGAACGCAAGCAGAAACGGTCACCTCAAACTGAGAGACAGTTTTCCGGAGATCTTCTACCTCCAGTGAAAGACCCTGCATGCGGTCAATCAAGGTTGAAACCGGATTCATGCTTAAGACTGTTTTGGCGGTTTATAATGTCACGGAAGGTGTACAGAAAACTAGAAGACACAAAATGAAGATCCGACTGACTGGATCCAAAACTAAGGAACCAAAGGGATAGCCCTGCAACAGACCTGGCTCTCTCCCTAACTGCTCAGCCTAAAAATCTCAATGGTAGATGATCGCATATCCTCGTTCCTCGACTGTATAACACCTGAACACCCTATAATAGTGAGGGGACACGCCCACCGGCTCCCTACACTTGATACGGAGGGAGTCAGGGTCACCTGGGATCCAGCAAACAGGAAAATACAAATGAATGAACAAAACTTATCTGTAGAGGACTCAGTAGTAGCATCCAGCATGCACACACTCCAGGAAGTTGTATAAACCGCAAAGTGATGCAGTATGGGAAGGGATTTAAAGGGATGCAATCAGTGCACCTACATGACAGCTGAGAGAGGCTAACGAGATGAGAAAACGAAAGCAAAGGAACCTCAAGGAGGAGGTTTTGAAGAATGTCTGTCAGAGCTTCTCAGATGTCTGGTGGTGACAGTCACACATCACTATATACAATGTACAGGGGGTCACACATCACTATATACAATGTACAGGGGTCACACATCACTATATACAATGTAGAGGGAGTCACACATCACTATATACAATGTACAGGGGGTCACACAACACTATATACAATGTACAGGGAGTCACACATCACTATATACAATGTACAGGGGAGTCACACATCATTATATACAATGTACAGGGGAGTCACACATCACTATATACAATGTACAGGGGAGTCACACATCACTATATACAATGTACAGGGAGTCACACATCACTTTATAAAATAAACAGGGGGTCACACATCACTATATACAATGTACGGAGGGTCACACATCACTATATACAATGTACAGGGAGTCACACATCACTATATACAATGTATAGGGGGTCACACATCACTATATACAATGTACAGGGAATCACACATCACTATATACAATAAACAGGGGGTCACACATCACTATATACAATGTACAGGGGGTCACACATCACTATATACAATGTACAGGGAGTCACACATCACTCTATACAATAAACAGGGGGTCACATATCACTATATGCAATGTACAGGGGAGTCACACATCACTATATACAATGTAGAGGGCGTCACACAACACTATATACAATGTACAGGGGAGTCACACATCACTATATACAATGTAGAGGGGGTGACACATCACTATATACAATGTACAGGGAGTCACACATCACTATATACAATGTACAGGGGGTCACACATCACTATAGACAATGTACAGGGAGTCACACATCACTATATACAATGTACAGGGGGTCACACATCACTATATACAATGTACAGGGGGTCACACATCACTATAGACAATGTACAGGGGCTCACACATCACTATATACAGGGTCACTCATGACTACATACTGTGTACAGGGGTTTTCAAATCACTATATAAAATGTACAGGATGGGGGTCACATCCAGTGTCGGACTGGGGTACTTAGGGCCCACCAGTAAAAAAAGATTGGGGGGCCCACCATACGTATACATTCAAGTATAATAAATAATGTAACACGTTTTTTAGATGAACATAAGCTAGTGGAAGTGCTGTACATTGAATATATGTATATAGTGCAGTAAATATAATGTGTTATGTACCACTTGTGCAGAGGGTGGAAAACTAGGGGCCCATCTTGCTCAGAGGCCCACCGGGAGATTCCCCTGTACCCTTGTGGGCCAGTCCGAGCCTGGTCACATCTCTATAATCCGTGTGCAAGGGGTTCACACAACTCATAGTGTACAAAGCTGAGAGTCACATCAATATATACAGTGTACAGGGGTGGGGCTTACACATCTCTATATACAGTATACAGGCGTTCACACATCTCTGTATACATTATTCAGGGATGGGGGTAACACATCAATGTGTACAAGGGTGTCTTATAAACAGTATTTACCTGTACACTGTATATACAGATGTGTGACCCCTCCCTTCCCTGTACACTGTGTATAATGATATGTTATCTTCCTGTGCAGTGTATGGGAGGGGTAAAGGTGTCACACATCACTATATACAGTATACAGTGGTGGTGGTGGTGGGGGGGGGGGTCACATATCACTGTATACAGTGTATAGGGGGTCACTGGTCTCTAAATACAGTATACAGTGGTGTTGGGGGTCATATCACTGTATACAGGGGTCACACATCTCTATATACAGTATACAGTGGTGGGGGTCATATATCACTGTATACAGGGTGTCACACATCCCTATATACAGTGTTGGGGGTCACACATTACTGTGTACAAGGGTAACTTTTAAACACCATATAGTCGTATCCTACCTGTAAGTGGTATATAGAGTAACACTGTGTGCGGTCAAGACACAGTGCACATCGGGACTTGGCAAAAAGACCAGGGAAGGTGAGCACAGCCAGCGAAGTGCTGCCCTCACCTTCCTTTGTCTCCTGCATGCTACTGACAGCTTCCACAATGGAAATGGTAATTAGCATTCAGAGTATTCTGAAATTGAAAAACAAGTGAATAATAAAAAAAACATGCCTTACTTGAATTTGCTGCCATTTTGTGAATGTGTTTTTTAAGGACTCTGGTTTATGTTATCTGGAAACATAACTTTTCTATTGTTCAAGTAGACTGCAGACAATATGTGTTGGACACCCAGGTGCAGTGACTCCACGTGTGGATATGTAGTACTCCAGATAATTTCTGTAATGTTTATGTTATGCCATGTTATGTTTTGCCCATACATTCCAGCAGAAGAGGTATTATGGGCAATGGTGGCGGGAACAGGGCTAACCACCCTGTTCCTCCCCTCTTGGTAGGAGCCAAGGGCAGACTGGGAACTTAAAGTGGCCCTTGAAAAAATACTAAAAGTGGCTTTGTTTTGTAGTCAGGTCCAATTTGATGGAAGCCAGGACCAGAAATACCATATTGTGGCACATTATACCACCCCAACAGAGCCAAATAGTACAGTCCATCACAAAATACTGCCAGCAGCACAAAATACATCCCCAAAAACTTCCATTTTCCAGTCATGAGGAGGGCCCAGGCTCCACCGGGAAATTTCCCTGTAAGGTCTATGGCCAATCCGCCTCTGGTAGGAGCTGACTGATCCTCATTCTGGTCCTGGTTTTAATCCTGAGTAGACAACAAAAGGAGAGGAAGTACATGCCAAAGCTCCGACTCTTAAGGTTACTCCATTCTCCTGTGAGGCCATCTATCCAGAGAAATCAACAGAATCAAGATTACTGCTTTCAAGTGGTTTCAGTATCCAAAGACCGTACAGTGAGCAGTGAAATCACAGCTTTACAGACACTGCTGCTGGTGAGGGACTACGACTCAGATACCTATCACCTAGACCACTGCCAGGCAAGTCTAACACCAAAAAAGCAAGTGGAGATCATATACCAAAATATCAATTTATTATCAAATATAAAATGGGGAAAAGACAGGATGGTAGACAGTATACAGAGAAGCGAAGGGCAGTATACACAGCTGAGTTCACATGTATAGCCACACGGCAAAAAGCACTGGGTGGCTCACAGGTAAAAGGGGCTGTAATGCACGGTCACCTAAATCTGCATAGCAATTGCTAGTGATCATCTCAAAAATGGGCTGGATTATGAGGTGCAGAAAAGATCACTAGTGAGTAGAGTTGAGCGGACACCTGGATGTTCGGGTTCGAGAAGTTCGGCCGAACCCGATCCGAACTTCGTCCCGAACCCGAACCCCATTGAAGTCAATGGGGACCCGACCTTTTCGGCACTAAAAAGGCTGTAAAACAGCCCAGGAAAGGGCTAGAGGGCTGCAAAAGGCAGCAACATGTAGGTAAATCCCCTGCAAACAAATGTGGATAGGGAAATGAATTAAAATTAAATAAATAAAAATTAACCAAAATCAATTGGAGAAAGGTCCCATAGCAGAGAATCTGGCTTCACGTTACCCACCACTGGAACAGTCCATTCTTAGATATTTAGGCCCCGGCACCCAGGCAGAGGAGAGAGGTCCCGTAACAGAGAATCTGTCTTCATGTCAGCAGAGAATCAGTCTGCATGTCATAGCAGAGAATCGGGCTTCACGTCAGCCACCACTGCAACAGTCCATTGTCATAAATTTAGGCCCAGCACCCAGGCAGAGGAGAGAGGTCCCGTAACAGACAATCTGGCTTCATGTCAGCAGAGAATCAGTCTTCATATCATAGCAGAGAATCAGGCTTCACGTCACCCACCACTGTAAGAGTCCATTTTTATAAATTTAGTCCCAGCACCCAGGCAGAGGAGAGAGGTCCCGTAACAGAGAATCTGGCTTCATGTCAGCAGAGAATCAGTCTGCATGTCATAGCAGAGAATCAGGCTTCACGTCAGCCACCACTGCAACAGTCCATTGTCATAAATTTAGGCCCAGCACCCAGGCAGAGGAGAGAGGTCCCGTAACAGACAATCTGGCTTCATGTCAGCAGAGAATCAGTCTTCATATCATAGCAGAGAATCAGGCTTCACGTCACCCACCACTGTAAGAGTCCATTTTCATAAATTTAGGCCCAGCACTCAGGCAGAGGAGAGAGGTCCCGTAACAGAGAATCTGGCTTCATGTCAGCAGAGAATCAGTCTGCATGTCATAGCAGAGAATCAGGCTTCACGTCAGCCACCACTGCAACAGTCCATTGTCATAAATTTAGGCCCAGCACCCAGGCAGAGGAGAGAGGTCCCGTAACAGAGGATCTGTCTTTATGTCAGCAGAGAATCAGTCTGCATGTCATAGCAGAAAATCAGTCTTCACGTCATAGCAGAGAATCAGGCTTCACGTCACCCACCACTGTAAGAGTCCATTTTCATAAATTTAGGCCCAGCACCCAGGCAGAGGAGAGAGGTCCCGTAACAGACAATCTGGCTTCATGTCAGCAGAGAATTAGTCTGCATGTCATAGCAGAGAATTAGGCTTCACGTCACCCAACATTGGAACAGTCCATTGGCATATATTTAGGCCCCGGCACCCAGATAGAGGAGAGGTTCATTCAACTTTGGGTTGCCTCGCAATATAATGGTAAAATGAAAATAAAAATAGGATTGAATGATGAAGTGCCCTGGAGTCCAATAATATATGGTTAAGGGGAGGTAGTTAATGTCTAATCTGGACAAGGGAAGGACAGGTCCTGTGGGATCCATGCCTGGTTCATTTTTATGAACGTCAGCTTGTCCACATTGGCTGTAGACAGACGGCTGCGTTTGTCTGTAATGACGCCCCCTGCCGTGCTGAATACACGTTCAGACAAAACGCTGGCCGCCGGGCAGGCCACCACCTCCAAGGCATAAAAGGCTAGCTCTGGCCACGTGGACAATTTAGAGACCCAGAAGTTGAATGGGGCCGAACCATCAGTCAGTACGTGGAGGGGTGTGCACACGTACTGTTCCACCATGTTAGTGAAATGTTGCCTCCTGCTAACACGTTGCGTATCAGGTGGTGGTGCAGTTAGCTGTGGCGTGTTGACAAAACTTTTCCACATCTCTGCCATGCTAACCCTGCCCTCAGAGGAGCTGGCCGTGACACAGCTGCCTTGGCGACCTCTTGCTCCTCCTCTGCCCTGGCCTTGGGCTTCCACTTGTTCCCCTGTGACATTTGGGAATGCTCTCAGTAGCGCGTCTACCAACGTGCGCTTGTACTCGCGCATCTTCCTATCACGCTCCAGTGCAGGAAGTAAGGTGGGCACATTGTCTTTGTAGCGTGGATCCAGCAGGGTGGCAACCCAGTAGTCCGCACAGGTTAAAATGTGGGCAACTCTGCTGTCGTTGCGCAGGCACTGCAGCATGTAGTCGCTCATGTGTGCCAGGCTGCCCAGGGGTAAGGACAAGCTGTCCTCTGTGGGAGGCGTATCGTCATCGTCCTGCCTTTCCCCCCAGCCACGCACCAGTGATGGACCCGAGCTGCGTTGGGTGCCACCCCGCTGTGACCATGCTTCATCCTCATCCTCCTCCACCTCCTCCTCATCCTCGTCCTCCTCGTCCTCCAGTAGTGGGCCCTGGCTGGCCACATTTGTACCTGGCCTCTGCTGTTGCCAAAAACCCCCCTCTGAGTCACTTCGAAGAGACTGGCCTGAAAGTGCTAAAAATGACCCCTCTTCCTCCTCCTCCTCCTCCTCCTCCTGGGCCACCTCCTCTTCCATCATCGCCCTAAGTGTTTTCTCAAGGAGACATAGAAGTGGTATTGTAACGATGATAACGGCGTCATCGCCACTGGCCATGTTGGTGGAGTACTCGAAACAGCGCAACAGGGCACACAGGTCTCGCATGGAGGCCCAGTCATTGGTGGTGAAGTGGTGCTGTTCTGTAGTGCGACTGACCCGTGCGTGCTGCAGCTGAAACTCCACTATGGCCTGCTGCTGCTTGCACAGTCTGTCCAGCATGTGCAAGGTGGAGTTCCACCTGGTGGGCACGTCGCATATGAGGCGGCGAGCGGGAAGGCTGAAGTTACGCTGTAGCGCAGACAGGCGAGCAGCGGCAGGATGTGAACGCCGGAAGCGCGAACAGACGGCCCGCACTTTATGCAGCAGCTCTGACATGTCGGGGTAGTTGTGAATGAACTTCTGCACCACCAAATTCAGCACATGCGCCAAGCAAGAGATGTGCGTCAAATTGGCTAGTCCCAGAGCTGCAACGAGATTTCGCCCATTATCACACACCACCAGGCCGGGCTTGAGGCTCACCGGCAGCAACCACTCGTCGGTCTGTTGTTCTATACCCCGCCACAACTCCTGTGCGGTGTGGGGCCTGTCCCCCAAACATATGCGTTTCAGAATGGCCTGCTGACGTTTACCCCGGGCTGTGCTGAAGTTGGTGGTGAAGGTGTGTGGCTGACTGGATGAGCAGGTGGAAGAAGAGGAGGAGGAAGCCGAGAAGGAGGAGGTGGCAACAGGAGGCAAAGAATGTTGCCCTGCGATCCTTGGCGGCGGACGGACGTGCGCTAAACAGCTCTCCGCCTGGGGCCCAGCTGCCACTACATTTACCCAGTGTGCAGTTAGGGAGATATAGCGTCCCTGGCCGTGCTTACTGGTCCACGTATCTGTGGTTAGGTGGACCTTGCTACAGATGGCGTTGCGCAGTGCACACTTGATTTTATCGGATACTTGGTTGTGCAGGGAAGGCACGGCTCTCTTGGAGAAGTAGTGGCGGCTGGGAACAACATACTGTGGGACAGCAAGCGACATGAGCTGTTTGAAGCTGTCTGTGTCCACCAGCCTAAATGACAGCATTTCATAGGCCAGTAGTTTAGAAATGCTGGCATTCAGGGCCAGGGATCGAGGGTGGCTAGGTGGGAATTTACGCTTTCTCTCAAATGTTTGTGAGATGGAGAGCTGAACGCTGCCGTGTGACATGGTTGAGACGCTTGGTGACGGAGGTGGTGGTGGTGTTGGTGGTACATCCCCTGTTTGCTGGGCGGCAGGTGCCAACGTTCCTCCAGAGGCGGAGGAAGAGGCCGAGGCGGCAGCAGCAGAAGAGGCCGAGGCGGCAGCAGCAGAAGAGGTAGCAGGGGGAGCCTGAGTGACTTCCTTGGTTTTAAGGTGTTTACTCCACTGCAGTTCATGCTTTGCATGCAGGTGCCTGGTCATGCAGGTTGTGCTCAGGTTCAGAACGTTAATGCCTCGCTTCAGGCTCTGATGGCACAGCGTGCAAACCACTCGGGTCTTGTCGTCAGCACATTGTTTGAAGAAGTGCCATGCCAGGGAACTCCTTGAAGCTGCCTTTGGGGTGCTCGGTCCCAGATGGCGGCTGTCAGTAGCAGGCGGAGTCTCTTGGCGGCGGGTGTTCTGCTTTTGCCCACTGCTCCCTCTTTTGCTACGCTGTTTGCTCGGTCTCACCACTGCCTCTTCCTCCGAACTGTGAAAGTCAGTGGCACGACCTTCATTCCATGTGGGGTCTAGGACCTCATCGTCCCCTGCATCGTCTTCCACCCAGTCTTGATCCCTGACCTCCTGTTCAGTCTGCACACTGCAGAAAGACGCAGCAGTTGGCACCTGTGTTTCGTCATCATCAGAGACATGCTGAGTTGGTATTCCCATGTCCTCATCATCAGGAAACATAAGTGGTTGTGCGTCAGTGCAGTCTATGTCTTCCACCGCTGGGGAAGGGCTAGGTGGATGCCCTTGGGAAACCCTGCCACAGAGTCTTCAAACAGCATAAGAGACTGCTGCATAACTTGAGGCTCAGACAGTTTCCCTGATATGCATGGGGGTGATGTGACAGACTGATGGGGTTGGTTTTCAGGCGCCATCTGTGCGCTTTCTGCAGAAGACTGGGTGGGAGATAATGTGAACGTGCTGGATCCACTGTCGGCCACCCAATTGACTAATGCCTGTACCTGCTCAGGCCTTACCATCCTTAGAACGGCATTTGGCCCCACCATATATCGCTGTAAATTCTGGCGGCTACTGGGACCTGAGGTAGTTGGTACACTAGGACGTGTGGATGTGGCAGAACGGCCACGTCCTCTCCCAGCACCAGAGGGTCCACTAACACCACCACGACCATGTCCACGTCCGCGTCCCTTACTAGATGTTTTCCTCATTGTTATGGTTCACCACAACAACAAAAATATTATTTGGCCCAATGTATTGTATTCAAATTCAGCTGAATATAAATTTGAGGCCTAGTATTTAGGCGCTGGGTGACCGGTATGGATTTAGTGACAGAATTAGACTTGGAAATACATCGTAGCGTGTGTGTGAAGTTATTCTGAATGACCCTATGTGCACCTTGAATATTATATACCCTTTTAGGGATAGATTTCAAATAGCTCTGATATAGCAGAAACCACTAAATTATGAAATTGCTAAATTGGGAATTGTATTTCAACCCAGAACAAAAAATGTGCTTTGACGGACACTAAATAACTTTCCCAGCCACAACAGTACAGCGGTAACGACAGATTTAGCGGGATATAAATTTGAGGCCTAGTATTTAGGCGCTGGGTGACCGGTATGGATTTACTAACAGAATTAGACTGGGATATGGCCAAAAAATAACCACACTATTGCTGGTTAAATGCACTTGGTGTGACAGCTTGACCAACCACACTACTGAGGGTTAAATGCACTTGGTGACGGGCGCAGCTTGCCCCTGATGTAGTATATGGCCAAAAAATAAACAGACTATTGCTGGTTAAATGCACTTGGTGTGACAGCTTCACCCTGATGTAGGCTTTAGCCAAAAAAACAACCACACCATTGAGGGTTAAATGCACTTGGTGACAGGCGCAGCTTGCCCCTGATGTAGTATATGGCCAAAAAATGAACAGACTATTGCTGGTTAAATGCACTTGGTGTGACAGCTTCACCCTGATGTAGGCTTTAGCCAAAAAACAACCACACCATTGAGGGTTAAATGCACTTGGTCGCAGCTTGTGCTGGCGCACCACAAGACACAAAATGGCCGCCGATCACCCCAGAAAAAAGTGACTGACAAACGGTCTGGGCAGCCTAAAAACAGTGAGCAATTGAATTTCAGCAGCTCAAAGATGCACAGCTGCAGATAGATCGATTAATCAAGTCCTTTGGAGGAGTTAATCTGCCTAATCTCGCCCTACTGTCGCAGCCGCAACCTCTCCCTACGCTAATCAGAGCAGAGTGACGGGCGGCGCTATGTGACTCCAGCTTAAATAGAGGCTGGGTCACATGGTGCTCTGGCCAATCACAGCCATGCCAATAGTAGGCATGGCTGTGACGGCCTCTTGGGGGAAGTAGTATGACGCTTGTTGATTGGCTGCTTTGCAGCCTTTCAAAAAGCGCCAAGAAAGCGTCACAAAAGCGCCAAGAAAGCGACGAACACCGAACCCGAACCCGGACTTTTACGAAAATGTCCGGGTTCGGGTCCGTGTCACGGACACCCAAAAATTCGGTACGAACCCGAACTATACAGTTCGAGTTCGCTCATCCCTACTAGTGAGTTACACCGCACCGTCCCGGGAACATAGACAACTGAGACTGACAAGCAATTAACAAAATATCCACAGTCTAATCAGTGACTAGATCCCAAGGTATAGCAATGGTCTGGAAAATATCGAAGGTCTAACATGGATATCATAATAGCCATGTACTGGTATAAAGCTATACTAAGCGCGGGACGTACCTGAAGACATGGTGAGAACTCAGAAGGATACTGGACCCTAAGCGCAAAGACCTCGACGCCCGTTTCACCTCAGCGGCTTCATCAGGAGGTACTAAGTAATGAAGTGGCAGGGTATATATAGTCTAAATAAGGGTGGGAGGGATTAACCTGGGTTGCGAACACCTGCGGTCCGGGGAAGCGGGCGCGGGAGCACCATGATCCACGGAGTCATCTCTCAGCGCGTCCCTGCCTGTGCTACGCGCATGCGCGGCGCATACAGACATCACGGAGCACGTTGAGATGACGCCGTGCAGCGCATGCGTGATCCGCAACCCAGTGGAACGCAGGTGACCCGCAAACACCAGCGAATAGATCCTGTGGGGGAAGACTACAGAAATGGCAACGGACCACATCATAAGTATGAATAATATCGATCGGGAAAGGGAATAAACTCCTGATGCATAGGGGACATCCATATTAGGCCTACGATCGTTCCATATACAACACCAAATACATAAGGCAATAATTCAGCAGGCAGTTCATATATCAGGTAGAATTATATCACCAGTCTACATGGTGACATGGTGATATAGCACAAAATCAGCCATAGATACATACCCACGTGAAAGAAAACATAATAGTAAAAAATAATAGTAATTAATAAATAATTATTAAAAATTAAATAAACACAATAAAAATCATTAAGAAGAGATACCATAATAATTCATAAGTAATAGGTATCCTGGAATGTGCATCTCAAATTCATAATAGATCATCTTGAATTCATGATTTACACTAATACATACTATACTAAAACCCAGGTGAATTAATCAGTGTATCCTGTGTATATAATGTTCAAAAATAATAAAGTGTAGGATCCGTTGATAAATGGCGGTTTATTCAAAATATCTTACGCAGGCATTGGCCGGTTTTGCAGACGGATGGGGATTTGGCAGTATGCCTTACTCCATACCCCCAGATTACATGGAGGAGGTCACGCAATTTGCGGGACATCCTGACCAAGAGCCACTACATACCTAAAACAGCAGGAGGTATATTTGGTAGTAAGGGCCCTAGATGGGGGTCTTTTTCCTGTGGTTCATGTGTGGCATGCAAATACATGGTCCGTTCCACTGCCTTCTGTGATTCCTCTGGGAAAAAGAATTTTAAGATCGTACACAATATCACTTGTAAC
Organism: Bufo gargarizans; assembly: GCF_014858855.1. Taxonomy (NCBI): domain Eukaryota; kingdom Metazoa; phylum Chordata; class Amphibia; order Anura; family Bufonidae; genus Bufo; species Bufo gargarizans. The sequence continues at coordinate 565,546,431 of NC_058081.1, read as the reverse complement.
ACAGAGGCAGTGATATACTTGATCACATGCCCATGTAATCTTATTTCCATTGGTATGATAACTAGGGCCCTCAAGGTCTGGGTGCTGGAACATATTAGCAAGATTGATGCAGCTTTTGAGGTACCTGAGAAAGATTGGAAAACATTACAAGCAGTTCCACGACATTTCCGTAGATTCCATGGGTCTGATCCACGGGGCCTAAAAGTGAGAGGTATTGATAGAATCAGCTTAGGGTCCAGAGGTGGTAGAGTTAAATTAGCTCTGCTTCGCAGAGAAACCAAATGGATAGTTATCCTGGACACTGTAGCCCCGCACAGCCTTAATGAATCTAATAGCTTCTCCTCCTTCCTATAAGAACAGCGCGTATTCTAATCAGTAGGGTATAGTATGTTTTATACTATAGTATTCTTTATTCTTTATTATAATATTTTTCCTTTCTTTTAATTTGAGATTAATCATTTCTTTACATCTGGGATATGGTGGCGATGGATCCAGTAAACAACCAGGGGAAGACGTGTTCGGGATGAATGACATGAACTGAAATGAACATAGAACAATATAGATATAGGAGAATGTATTATATGGAGGACTATGTGTATTGAGTGTGTCTATTCCCCACATTACTATTGGGGTTATTTTTGTGAATTTATGAGGTTCATTTTTGCTGGGGACAGTTTCCACATGGACCATTGGTCTACTGTAAAGGTTTTTATGGATGGTGGGTCGGGAGTGCCACAGTCGACCCCAACGGGCAGACAATTGGGGTGTCCCCTTGCCGCCGGTGGGGTCGCCTCTGACACTCTCGCCCCATTTTGTTTAAGTTTAGTACATCTCACGGGAGATTTGTGCAGCCAGCAGTTCTTAGTATAGACATGACATCACTATTATTGTGATCATCCTTGTTGTGATGTATATGTCACGGCACTATAGATTGCATCAGTAAGATGCACTTATAATTTTTTCATTTAATTATTTATTTGGGATCAACGGATCCTACACTTTATTATTTTTGAACATTATATACACAGGATACACTGATTAATTCACCTGGGTTTTAGTACAGTATGTATTAGTGTAAATCATGAATTCGAGATGATCTATTATGAATTTGAGATGCACATTCAATGATACCTATTACTTATGAATTATTATGGTATCTCTTCTTAATGATTTTTATGGTGTTTATTTAATTTTTAATAATTATTTATCAATTATTATTATTTTTTACTATTATGTTTTCTTTCACGTGGGTATGTATCTATGGCTGATTTTGTGCTATATCACCATGTCACCATGTAGACTGGTGATATAATTCTACCTGATATATGAACTGCCTGCTGAATTATTGCCTTATGTATTTGGTGTTGTATATGGAACGATTGTAGGCCTAATATGGATGTCCCCTATGCATCAGGAGTTTATTCCCTTTCCCGATCGATATTATTCATACTTATGATGTGGTCCGTAGCCATTTCTGTAGTCTTCCCCCACAGGATCTATTTGCTGGTGTTTGCGGGTCACCTGCGTTCCACTGGGTCGCGGATCACGCATGCTTTGCACGGCGTCATCTCAACGTGCTCCGTGATGTCTGTGTGCGCCGTGCATGCGCGTAGCACAGGCAGGGACGCGCTGAGAGATGACTCCGTGGATCATGGTGCTCCCGCGCCCGCTTCACCGGACCGCAGGTGTTCGCAACCCAGGTTAATCCCTCCCACCCTTATTTAGACTATATATACCCTGCCACTTCATTACTTAGTACCTCCTGACGAAGCCGCTGAGGTGAAACGTGCGCCGAGGTCTTTGCGCTTAGAGTCCAACATCCTTCTGAGTTCTCACCATGTCTTCAGGTAAGTCCCGCGCTTAGTATAGCTTGAAACCAGTACATGGCTATTATGATGTCCATGTTAGGCCTTCGATATTTTCCAGACCATTGCTATACCTTAGGATCTAGTCACTGATTAGACTGTGGATATTTTGTTAATTGCTTGTCAGTCTCAGTTGTCTATGTTCCCGGGACGGTGCGGTGTAACTCACTGACATCTAGTGATCTTTTCTTTTCTGCACCTCATAATCCAGCCCATTTTTGAGATGATCACTAGCAATTGCTATGCAGATTTAGGTGTCCGTGCATTACAGCCCCTTTTACCTGTGAGCCACCCAGTGCTTTTTGCCGTGTGGCTATACATGTGATCTCAGCTGTGTATACTGCCCTTCGCTTCTCTGTATACTGTCTACCATTCTGTCTTTTCCCCATTTTATATTTGATAATAAATTGATATTTTGGTATATGATCTCCACTTGCTTTTTTGCTACGACATTGGACATCGTTCAGGTGGAATGTTTTGCTGTCTAGTTTAGACAGAGAGGCTTCTTGTAGGTTAATAAGTCTAACACCAAGCCTGAATCTCATAGTGGACATCTATATCCGCAAGTGTCTGCTAGTGCCATTTAATTGCCACACAACCAGTAACTACCTCCTTATCTGGTGACAGAATCTGCACTTTGAACCTAATACTTCTGGATGTGCCACAAATTATACTTCACATTAAGTAAAAAGAGATTGTTATACTTTTACTTCTGGTCTGATTCTTCAAACTACCTTTCCACTGCACCAATCACCCGGGAGCAACAGCCTGAGATAGTACACCATGACATAACATCTCAGGGTCACTATCACTCCCATCCTCTGCACTGGATCCTCAGGGGCTCGCTGCAGATTCCAGCCCTGTGTGTAACTGTCCTAGTACTTTTGTCAGTTGTGCACCTCTCGCATTATATTCATGTACCAAAGAGCTCAGAATGAACAATGCAATTGACCAGCCAGTCATAGGGGAGCACTGTATGGCCTACAATTGTAGAAAGCCCTAAATTTAGATTGCAAAAAACGATAAAGTGTATTATCCTTCTACATAAATGGCTACAATGTATGAAGAGCTAGTGCTTTACTATACATAGGAGTAAATATATGTTACAGAATGTCAGTACAGATTCCACTATTAAATAAAAGATTATTAAGGCCAGAAAGAAAAAAACATATAATCTCTTGGCTCTGAGCTTCTGGCACTCCGGAGAACCTTAGGAAGACTGTAATTTTCCAAGCAGATTACAGGTTGAACTATATTTGATTTCTTAATCCAAGCGGACAGATCAACTCTCGCTGTGTAAAGTCTGTGTGGTGCAGGGAGCCCCATCTCATGATTAATGATACAAGGGCAGATTTGCTGTCCTAAGCCTCCAGGCATTTTCTTTTTCCTGCTGTATATTTGGATTATTATTGACATCCTTGTCTAAATCAGGTCTCTTACGTTGCTAGTAAATCTCACAATCATCTGTGGTCACAGTTGTTTCTGTGCAGATGTTATTTCTTGGGGTTTTAAGAGTCCACGATCGTGACTGATGGATTTTAAAGTCAAAAACAGTTCAGTTGAACGTAATAGATATTGTAGACATTGCCACATAGATGTACAGCAGCCTGTATCCCCAGGACGGGCCCCTAAAATAATCTATGAGATCAGGAGCTTAACTACAAATGACTGGACCCATCAGGCAGCTGCGGAATTTGGGTGGGATCACCTTGTGACCAGACCGTGATAGTGATCATACTTAAAGGAAAAGTGTCGCCAAAAATGTTATCTGCCAGTTAAAACCAGATAGCGACACATATCCCGTTTTTCTATTCTGTTTTTATTTTCTGATTACAGATTACATTTTTCTATTTCCTGAACATGATTAAGGATGCAGCCATCTTGCCCGAGCTGTTCTTAACATTTAAAAAGCATTAAAGGTGTTATCCAATGCTAAACACCTGAACTCCCGCAACCCCCCCCCCCCCAACCTCCCAACACACACACAATGCCCGGACCTGTCATACTAACAGTACTTACCTGCTTCCCCGGTTTCCTCAGATCAGCACTGTGGTCTGCTTTTGGCTGCACCCTTCCCCCTCATGCAGAGATGTTGTTATTTGCACACAGGGATGATGCAAAGACGCCGTGGAATGGTCCAGAAGGAAACCAGCTTCGGAGACTAGGTAAGTATTGTCAGTATGTCAGGTACAGGCATTATGTGTGTGTGTGTGGGGGGGGGGGGGTGTTCAGGGTTGGATAACACCTTTAAGAAAATTTCCTTACAGCAGCCCCATGGGCCATAGATACAATGGTCAGGAGGAGACTCTGTTGACTTATATGGGACATACTCTGTGACCTGGGCAGAGGTCATTGTACAAGCGAAGAATAGATAAGCTCTGACAATCATCTATTGTGAATGGTGGATCCTGGCTTATCTATACACAGAGGTGATATAATCACAGACGAGATTAAAATGACAGATAAGCAGGTAACTGCAGTAAAGGGATCTGTACAGACCAAGAAGTGGTGTCTCTAGCTTTGTTGCCAGTGTGGAAACTAAAGAACTTTATGGTTTTTTTTTATATATAGTTATTGCCATGGAAAAAAAAATAAAAAATCTTTAAAAATGTCTTAAACATTAAAAAAGTAATTTCAATAATCGGTAATTTCAGATGACATTTTCCCTTTAATTGATTTATTCTGCTTGGTTCCGGTCCCTGGTCTCCCTGCATCAACACTTAGGAGATGTGACTGTTGCAGGCAATGACTGGCCACAGCTGTGAAGGGTTCCATGCTACAACTATGACTTCCAGCATTTCTAGGATCTTACAGCTACACCTGCTACGGGGGTATAAACGTGACCTGAACACTTCTTCATCTAAATGAATGTGTCTTCTAACCTGACGGGCCCCAAGGTACACCATGGTAGGAGCCATGGCATTTCAGTGTCTAAAGGAGTCAAAATTTGACTATGTAGGACCTCTTAGAAAACTGTAGCTCATTGAGATGTAGTGCATGCTATAAACTAGTAGCAATGTATGGAGCATATAATACATGATCTTACTGAAAGGAGTTCAGGTTTAAAAAACATGGCTGCTTTCTTCCAAAACAGAACCCCATCTGTAGCTCAGACCTATTTAATTTTATGGCGTTAAGCTGCAATACTACATACAACCTAAGGAAAGTTGTGGAGCTATTTCTCAAATAAAGCAGTCGTGTTTTGCTAATCCTGTAAAAGTCCTTTAAAGAATTGCTCTGTAATGATAAATCACCAGCAACAATCTAACAGTGTCATTGGTTTTCATCCCAGCTCAGTTACATTCATTTATTTTCAACCCTTTCATTCTGGGCAGCTATGTGATGTGATCACCAATCTGGCTACAGGTACGGACACACGGTTGGGTTTTTGAATGCAGGTTTCAAAGCCAAAATCAGGAGTGGATTATAAAAGGAGAGAAGGTATAATGGTCAGATTTATTTTCTTTAATTTATTTTTATTTATTTATTATTTCCTGGCTTTGGCCTCCAAACCTTAGGGCTCATGCAAACAAACGTATTTTCCTTCCGTGTCCGTTCCGGGTGCATTCCGTTTTCATATGTCCAAATTTCCGTTCTGCAAATAGGGGCCAACTGTTCCGTTCCGCAAAATACGGAATGCATATGTATTTTTTGTGGATCCATTTTTTGCGGACCGCAAAATACATACGTCGTGTGCATGAGCCCTTAATCAGGAAACCTGACCGTGTGGCCCCTATTTGAGTGAGTCCCTACAATGATGCAGAGATATGAAAAGTCCTCTAAGTTACACTTAAAAGGGTTGTCTGCTTTTTGCTATTAATGACCTATCCTCGGGATAGATCATCAATATCATATTGGCAGAGGTTCAACTCCTGGCACCCCTGCCCATCAGCTGTTTGAAGAGAAGGCAGCAATCGCAGTGGAAAGCAGGTGTAATTACAAGTATGGTGTCTCCATCTATGGGACGGCCCTTTAGTATTTACTTGAACAGACAGAGCTGGCCCATAGGAGTGAATAGGGACCTGTAATTACACTGCTCACCACTGCAATTGCTGTAAACAGAGCACGTACTGTACGAGCGCTGCCTTCTCTTCCTGAGGATAGGTCATCAATATTTAAAAACGGACAACCCCTTTAACCCAAAGAGGAACCGCGCCGAAACCGCGCAACCGGACGTGACTTAAGGACAGGCGCACTACATGTAAGGCGCAAGGTCCGCTGGGCTCTGGGTGAAAATCGTGGGGGGACAGGAGCGCGATGGCTGCTCTTACCGACAGGCAGCCATGCCGGGAAAGGGCAGCATTGGCTATTTCACCCCCCTTGCAGCTCCGTGCGCCATGATTGGCCGATCAGTGAAGACCGGCACATCGCAGCGCTGAAAGCGCATGTCAACTGTGGGGTGGGGGGGAAGTGGCCTGTGCTGAACTGGTGGGCATCAGTCACCTCCGAGGTGAGGCAGGGGGCGCCAGTGTTTGGAGTCCCCTGCCAGTGCTGCGATTGGCTGAAACAATGCTCCAGCTAATGGTAGCGGTATAGTTGCACAGGAAAGGGCAGAACCTCCCTGCATGCAGCCATTCTAGCTGGTGACTGCATGCTGAAAGGTTCTGTGCTTCTCTGTGTTCGATCTGCTGGGATTTGTGATTCTACCACAAGCTTCACTGCCTTTACTGCTCCTGTATAGAAGAAGACCAAGAAGAACATCTGGAACATCTGCTGCAGTGATTTTTTATTTTTTATGCAGTAGAAGTTTCATAACCCTAACCCACCCTCCTTCCCAAGCCCTAATCCTTGTCCCTATCCTCCCCCTCCCCATTCGATTTTGCCTGCAGCGAAGAAATTTTGAATTTTTTTGTCACTCCTGCTCTGTACTACTTTTTCTGTGTGCGAGCTGTGAACGCCAAATGCTGATCTGTCCGTGCTTCACTGCTCAGCACCTGGGCTCTTTTTTTTGGCGCAGATACAGTTGCAAGAAAAAGTATGTGAACCCTTTGGAATGATATGGATTTCTTCACAAATTGGTCATAAAATGTGATCTGATCTTTATCTAAGTCACAACAATAGACAATCACAGTCTGCTTAAACTAATAACACACACAAATTTAAATGTTACATTGTTTTTATTGAACACACCATGTAAACATTTACAATGAAGGTAGAAAAAGTATGTGAACCCTTGGATTTAATAACTGGTTGAACCTCCTTTGGCAGCAATAACTTCAACCAAACGTTTCCTGTAGTTGCAGATCAGACATGCACAACGGTCAGGAGTAATTCTTGACCATTCCTCTTTACAGAACTGTTTCAGTTCAGCAATATTCTTGGGATGTCTGGTGTGAATCGCTTTCTTGAGGTCATGCCACAGCATCTCAATCGGGTTGAGGTCAGGACTCTGACTGGGCCACTCCAGAAGGCGTATTTTCTTCTGTTTAAACATGAGATAGGGCAGAAGAAGGTCCCAGTCCCTCCCATCTTTAGACACCACTCTTTTTAACATATTTTTAAATGTTTGATTAAACCTTTCCACCAGGCCGTCCATTTGTGGAGCAACTTACAGAGTTCTCTAATGACATAAAAGGAGTCCCTTGGTCAGTCAGAACCTCTTTAGGCAGAGCCACTCGAGAAAACATCTCCATTAACTCCTTAGCTATGAGTTTGACTGATGTATGATGCAGTGGCACCAACTCCGGGTACCAAGTGGCGTAGTCAAGGATGACCAAGATGTGTTGGTGCCCTCTAGTGGATTTCGATACTGCGCCTATGAGATCCATAGCGATCCACTCGAATGGAACCTCAATAATCGGGAGATGGACCAGGGGACTATGGAAATATGGCTGGGGGCTGGTTATCTGGCAGGTTGGGCAAGACTTGCAATACTCTTCCATCTCTCTGAACACACTGGGCCAGTAGAACCGCTGTAGAATCCGGTCCTGCGTTTTCTGCTGGCCCAGGTGTCCCCCAAAAACATGTTGGTGGGCTAACTCCAATACGAGCTTGCGATACGCCTTGGGCACCACCAGCTGTTCAATATGTTCACCCCATTGTTGATTTATCCGGTACAGCATCTCCTGTTGAACCACAAAATGGGGGAACATAGACTTGGCCCCCGGTTGTTGCGGCTCTCCCTCAACTATTACCACATTTTCCCAGGCTCGAGACAGAGTCGGGTCCTGGTGCTTTGCTGTACCAAAATTATCCCCTGAGATATTGAGGTCTGCCAGCTCAGGACCCAGCGGCAAGTCCTCAATGTCTCCCACCATCACACTTAGCGGGGTTGTCTCCCCCTCTTCCACCGAAGTGGCGGTCACCCCTACCGCTGGCCCTTCTGACTCAGGTTCCCAGGGTTCTGGTCTCCCCCCTGAGCCGGGCCACTCTGCTAGGGTTACATCTGTCTCCAGGTATTGGTAACTTTCGTATCTGGCCATATTACCGGGAAACCGGTGCAGTCTATCCCAATTATTAACTCATACGGTAACTTTGTGGCGACTGCCAACTCATGCGTCCACCTGCCGGCCACCATTGACAGAGAGACCAGGGCGATGGGATAGTCCTTTAAGTCCCCATGAATGTAGACAACGCCGAATTTTCAGCCAGTATACTCAGCGGGCCGCACCAGGGCCACTCTTACCAGGGACACCAGGATCCCTCAATCCAGCAATGCCACCGCCAGAGTGTCCCCCACTTCCACTTGGCACAGGTGACTATTGTCTACAGCAGGCATCCTCAAACTGCGGCCCTCCAGCTGTTGTAAAATTACAACTCCCACAATGCACTGCTGTAGGCTGTTCGGGCATGCTGGGAGTTGTAGTTTTGCAACAGCTGGAGGACCGCAGTTTGAGGATGCCTGGTCTACAGTCTCGGAGGTACCTGGGGCGCACAGCTTCCTGGCATACAATGAGTGGCGGTAGCCATAATTGGTATTCATGGGTTCACCCCAATGGGGACAGTCGTCTCTTATGTGTCCAGGCTCGTTACACCACCAGCAGACCACCGAGGCTGGGTCTGCAAGGGGTACGTCCTGGGCGGGTTTAGCTGGCACCAGCCGCTGGGTTTGGAGTGGAGATTTCCGGGATTTGACTAGCCCCCTCCCAAAAGAACCCCTCTGCAGATTTCTGATGGCCTCGTAGTGCTCCACCAGGTCAACCATCTCGAAGGCCTTATCCGGAGACACCTGGCCGATCCAGTGCTGGAGAGGGTAAGGCAAAGCCTTCCAAAACACATCCGCCAACAGCCGATCCAACATAGCAGTGGGAGTCAATATGTCAGGCTGCAGCCATTTTTGCAATCAGTGTAACAGATCATAATATTGTGGTCTGGCGGGTTCAGCCGGGTTAAATTTCAACTCATGCACCCGCTGGGCCTGGACCAATACATTCACCCCGAGTCTCGCCAGGATCTCACCTTTTACTGTTGGGTAGTCGGCCGCTTGATCATCGGGAAGATCAAAAAATACTTGCTGGGGACCACACGCCATAAACGGAGCGTCGACCTCAGCCCACTGGTCTTGGGGTAACTTTTCCCTCACGGCCACCTTTTTGAACACCGCCAGATCGGTCTCGACGTCATCCGAGGGGGATATCTTAGGAATCGCTGCACGGACAGCTTTTCGGGCATCATGGACGTTCTGGGATGCTCCTGCCGCTTGCAATGCCATTACATGTTGTAATAGCAGCTGGTTAGTTTCTTGTTGCTGCTTGTTAGCCTCCCGCTGCTGCAAGTTAGCCTGCATGAGGGCTTTCACGACCGCCTCCATTTTTTCAAGGGACACGGTTCGTAACATTGCTGGCTTAATATAGGACATGCACTTTGTGCCCGGAAAAAACAGAACTTTTCGGCCTTTAGGCCTGCCTCACTGCATTTGCTCACATCCGACACCAATTGTGGGGATTTGCTCTAGTAGACAGGCTTGCAGATGCAGTATAGAGGCAACGACAACGTCTTTAACTTAAACAGTTCAGTGTTTTATTCACCCGTAAGGAAAGTGACAACAAAAAGTTAGCTTCAAGGAAAAAACAGTCACCTTGAGTGTGGTGTTTGTTCACACCGGGCAGCAACACATAAGTCCTTGGCTGAAACAGAAGTCCACGTGCTTTCATGTAAACAAGATAGAAGGCCCTAATCCCGGCCCAAACTCTCAGGCCCCAACACAGAGACTGGCAAAGCTCCACTATCAGATGGAGGATCATCCACACAGCTGCGACTGCTGGCTGGGTTTTATATCCCTAACCAAAATCCACCCTCCCTGCACTTTGCCTGCTTCCAGTAAGAGCCGGCCCGGATTGGCTTTACAGCCACACTAAATAACCAATAGTGTCAGTCAGCACTAGCTGCCGCTGACACTTAAAATTACCGACTCTTACCTGACCGAGGCCAGGACCCTCAGTCACACATATCTTCCATCAATGAAGGCCCCTTGTGCTTTCCTACACTTTATATATATATACAGACCAAAAGTTTGGACACACCTTCTCATTCAAAGAGTTTTCTTTATTTTCATGACTATGAAAATTGTAGCTTCATACTGAAGGCATCAAAACGATGAATTAACACATGTGGAATTATATACATAACAAAAAAGTGTGAAACAACTGAAAATATGTCATATTCTAGGTTCTTCAAAGTAGCCACTTTTTGCTTTGATTACTGCTTTGCACACTCTTGGCATTCTCTTGATGAGCTTCAAGAGGTAGTCACCTGAAATGGTCTTCCAACAGTCTTGAAGGAGTTCCCAGAGATGCTTAGCACTTGTTGGCCCTTTTGCCTTCACTCTGCGGTCCAGCTCACCCCAAACCATCTCGATTGAGTTCAGGTCCGGTGACTGTGGAGGCCAGGTCATCTGGCACAGCACCCCATCACTCTCCTTCATGGTCAAATAGCCCTTACACAGCCTGGAGGTGTGTTTGGGGTCATTGTCCTGTTGTAAAATAAATGATGGTCCAACTAAACGCAAACCGGATGGAATAGCATGCCGCTGCAAGATGCTGTGGTAGCCATGCTGGTTCAGTATGCCTTCAATTTTGAATAAATCTCCAACAGTGAGCATGAGAGCGTCTGACCTGTGACGCTAGGCTCCGCCCCCCCCCGCCTCCCCTGCACGCTGGCTGAGTGGAGTATGGAGCGTCCGCTCGCTGTGCTCGGAGCGCCCGTTTGCTGAACTATCTGAAGGGCCGCCTGATACACCGATGTGATGCCCGGGATCTGAGTGTTGCCTGCCTGCCTGTCGCCGCCGGGAGCTGCTGGATCGAGGCACTGCTGCCTGATGGGGACGTCGCTGTCTGGGTGGTGAGTCGGGTGAAGCAGTGGGATGAGCTACTGGGCAGCTGGTGGTGTGAAGCGGAGGTGCAGGCGAAGATTTGTATCGGTGGAGTCATCGGAGATAGAGCGGCGGAGACGGCACATGTGAACTGGATTTAGAGACATGGAGTCTCCAGCGTCTTCTTTTTGAGCAGTTGGATTGTCTGCCCTTTCTCTGCCCATGTGGTCGCCTATTAGAGGGTGCAAGTAGTGTTGGAGGTGATTGAAGTGGAGTGAAGAAGGAAAGACGGTGTGGAGAGAAGAGGAGGGTTAGAGTGAATATAGAAGTGCTGGAGACTGGTGTGTGAAGGATGGAGGTTGTGCCTTAGTGTACTACCACTGTTGGGAGGAAAAAAAAAACAAAAAAAAAAAAAACACAGTACTGAGTGAGGGATCAGGGGGGGCGTAGGAGCGAATATACTCAGCCGGGTATTTATTATAGAGTATAGTGGCTCTTTTTTTTTCCATCCCCAGCTGAACTCTGATAACCCTCTGACTAACCCTCTCAAGAAGTGGCTCCAGGATTAACCCCTAATGACTCCATTAAACAGCCCTTAAACATCATTAACACCATTAACACCTTCAAAACTCCTCTGGACTAAATAGGGATTTAATATCCCGATACGTATATAATCTCACCTCCATATCGAATGGTAAAAATGGATACTCGGCTTTGATGGAAATTTGTGACGACTTAATCAACTTTTTTCTTTTTTTGAGAGAGTGGACACAAATTGTTGATTAACTACGTCTGGCTTTTTTTTTTTTTTTCCCTTTTTCTTTTTTTTTTGTTTATAGGAAAAGCGTTTGCGATCCCGTTGCTGGACTTGCGCCTCTTTTTTTCTTTTTTCTTTTTTGTTTTTGTGTTCTCCCTTCCCTTATTTTCTGCTCTTATAACAGTAATTGTGTTGCTAACAATCTTTCTTTTTCCCCTCTCTTCCCGGAGTCAAATTATATGGCTTACATGAACTGTTAGAATTTTGGTAATAGTTCACTAGATTGTAAAGTGTATTGCTATAATGTTTTTATAGATTTGATGTTTTTTATGATAATTATATTTTGGTAATACGGAAGGAGAGGGGGAGATCAGGAGTAGAGATGCCAGCTAAGAGAAGGGAGGAGCAGCGGGGCCCTACTGGCGGCGGGGGTAGGAGATCGGTAACAGGTTTAGAGTGTGGGTCCAAACAACAAGGATTGAATACATTTTTGATTCCAAATTCACCGGGTTCCAGCCCCTCTCAGACAAAGAAAAGTATGGATGTAGAGCCTCAGGGTTTGACACATGAGGATAGGTTTATGGGGGGGGCTGAAGCGAGGGGACCCCCGGCGCCACCTACAGAGATAGATCCGAGCATGGTAAAGGACATTTTTTGCACTGTCTCGAGGATGGAGAATGTAATGGGGAATATAGTGACGCAGATCGGGGCAGTGCAAACGGATGTCAGTATAATACGGGATGAGATGGAGAAAATTAGGCAGCGTCTATATGAGATGGAAAAAAGGGTCCCTGTTTTGGAACATTTAGTACAAAACTTACAGAAGGAGGTGGTTTCCCTAAAGGAAATGAATACTAATATGGATCAAAAATTAATAAGTCAGGAAGATAGATCAAGAAGATCCAATATAAGATGTGTAGGGGTCCCAGAGCGCGCAGAGGGGGATAATTGTACTGAATTTATGGAAAAATGGATCAGGGAGAACTGTAAAGAGGGTACTCTCTCCCCCCTGTTTGCCATTGAAAGAGCACATAGGGTCCCTACAAAAAATAGGGCTCCAGGGGACTATCCAAGACCGATACTGGTGAAATGTTTACTAACCAAGGATCGTGATACTATATTAGCTGACGCTAGAAATTCTGAAAAATATCAGATACAGGGTGAAAAAATAAGACTTTTTCCAGATTACTCTGTAAACACCAATGCCCGTAGAAGAGATTTTATATCTGTAAAAAAAAGACTAAGGGAGGCAGGTTTAAAGTACAGCTTGCTCTTCCCGGCTAAGTTAAGGGTGGAATTTAAAGGAAAGAGTGTGTTTTTTCAGGATCCGGAAAAGGTTAGCGAGTGGGCGGACGGGGAGGGCCTTTGTGCGGGGGGGCGGTAGAGGGCGGAAAGGAGCTACTATGCTAGGTTATGGAGTCCCCCGGACTGCTGGTCAGCAGAACGGGTGACTATTTGGGGGGGGGGGGGTATTGGAGATGCGTGTTTTTTTTTTTTTTTTCTTTTCTTTCCCCCTCTGTTGAATGGTTAGAATTGTTTCATTGAATGTTAGAGGATTACGTGAGAGAGTAAAGAGACATGCTATCCTTGAGTGGATGAGGAGGTTCCTGCCAGCCATCATCTGCCTACAGGAGACACATTTAGATAAGGAATCTTTAAGATGGTTGGAGAAGAGATGGATAGGGGAAAGTTACCATTCTGTATATACTACCTATTCAAGAGGGGTCTCAATTTTGATTCATAACAAAATTAAATTTGAGTGTTTGGTACATGAGGCCGATGACTGTGGTAGGTACCTCTTCTTATATTGTAGCTTAGAAGGGGTTAAAATGGTAATTGCAAACATATATATTCCTCCACCATATAAGTCAGAAGTTTTGTATCAACTGTACTGATTTATGTTGAATAGACCGGAATCTATAATGATAGCAATAGGAGATTATAATGCGGTAATGGATCCACTCAAGGATAGAACCTTCAGCAGAGGGGGAAGAATTCAAAAAGTAGATTTTTTTAAACTAGCCCATGAATTTAATTGGGTTGATGTTTGGCGCTTTCAGAACCCGGATGAAATTATGTATTCATGTTATTCTAAAACACATCAAACTTGGTCCAGAATAGATATGGTCCTGGGAAACAAGAACTTAATGGCCTATAATAGGATGAAAATACAGTATTTGCCCATGGCCCTATCGGACCACAATGCGGTGGTAATGGAATTAGACTTGAATAAAAAGAGGGATTTACCACTGTTTAAGTTTAACCCACATTGGTTATCAATTATCTCAGATAAAGAGAGTATAACCGAAGAATTAAAAAAGTTTTTTAGGGAGAATAATCATTCCGCGAGTAAGTTAATTGTTTGGGACACTGCTAAAGCATACCTGAGAGGATTGCTTTTTAAAAAAGTGAACTATTTGAAAAAAACCACAAGGGAAAAGGGGATTGCATTGGAAAAAAAAGTTCAAGAAGCGGGAATAACATGTGTAAAATACCCTACTGAATATAATAAGAAAATATGGGAGGAAGAAGAGGAAAAATTAAAGTTATATCAAATGGAGAGAAGCAGGAAAGAACTACTTTTCAAAGGGATTTGTCTAGCCTCAGAGGGAGAAAAAGTTGGTAAAATTTTGGCAAGTATAGTGAAAAATCAAAGAGGGAAATCTTGGATAGGAGCGATTAAAGATAAAACGGGCACAATAATTAATACCCCAGAAGGAATTAAAGGAGTGTTTTTGGAATATTTCCAGGAGATATATAAGTCCAAAGTACAGTACTCAATACAAGATTTAGAGGTATATCTAGACCAGATTCCCCTCAGAGAGATATCCCAGGCCCAAAAAGAATTTTTAGAAAAAGAAATATCGATGATGGAAATAAATGAGGCTTTGGGGCAGGTAAAATCTGAAAAAGCACCAGGTTGTGATGGGCTCCCCTTCGAAGTATATAAAACTTTCTCCCAGGTGTTAGTACCCGAATTAAAAACAACTTTGGACGAGGCTAAAAAGGTTGGGGATCTACCAGACTCTATGAAAGACGCAATTATTACATTAATCCCTAAAAAGGGTAAAGAACAACTAGAACCTGGGTCATATAGGCCAATATCACTCTTAAATACGGATGTCAAAATTTTGGCAAAAGTTTTGGCAGATAGGTTATCAAAAGTGGTTAAAAGTGTAATAAATGAAGATCAAACTGGTTTTATACCCGGAAGAACGATATATGCAAATATAAGAAGGCTGTTTCTAAATATTGAAGCCAATAGATTAGAAGCGGGGGAGAAAGCGTTACTTTCACTATCACTAGTATAGGGGAGGGATTTATAAGGTGGGTACAGTTAATATATCACAATCCTAGGGCTAGAGTGATGGTGGACGGGAGCTTGTCCCTGCCCCTTTCCCTATATCGGGGCACTAGGCAGGGATGCCCTCTCTCTCCGCTATTATTTGCTATTGCGATTGAACCACTGGCATGCATAATAAGAAGTGATAGGGAGATTAAAGGTTTTCATTATGAGGGCGGGGAAGAAAAATTGTTAATGTATGCAGATGACATTTTGTTATTTATGCACAACACTGGGGATCAGTTTAATAGAGTTATGCATATAGTAGATAAGTTTGGTTTCTTTTCAGGATTAAATATAAATTGGGGGAAATCATATATGCTGATGTTGGGAGATGCACAACCACAGGAGGATTTAAAGGTGCAGGTGCTTGGTAAACAGGAAAATTTTAAATACTTGGGGATACAAATTTCTGGCAATGTTGAAGAATATGAAAAATTAAACGTACTCCCCCTTATAAAAGAACTTAGGGCCAAAATACATATTTGGCGAAGACTACCGATGTCAATACAGGGTCGTGTAAACGTAATAAAAATGGTCTTCCTCCCTAAAATACTTTATGTTCTTCAAAATGCCCCAGTTAGGTTGCCACAGGGTACCTTTAGATTACTTGATAGGCTAATGGGAGATTTCCTCTGGAAAGGTACGATCCCCAGAATAAAGAGAGAGATACTCCAGTTACCAGTGAGAGAAGGTGGGCTAGCTGTCCCAAATTGGTCTTTTTATTATTTAATCACACAATATGGTCATATTAAA
This sequence comes from Bufo gargarizans, assembly GCF_014858855.1. NCBI lineage: Eukaryota > Metazoa > Chordata > Amphibia > Anura > Bufonidae > Bufo > Bufo gargarizans. Next base: position 565,530,460 of record NC_058081.1, on the reverse strand, counting down.
GCTAGCTTAAACGGTTTAGTGGGTAGGCAGGTACTGAATAGAGTGGGGTGGAAAGAAGAATGGAATTACTTAGAGGTATTGGAATCAGGTACACTTGGTAGAAATAATATTGGAAATAGAGTTTTAAATCTATTGGAACACGTATGGGTGGAAATCAAAAAGATATTAGAGATTAAAGGTTTTTTGCACTATACACCTATCTGGAAAAATATTTATCTTAAGGAATTGCAAGGGATTAAGGTCTATGTAGATTGGGAAAAAAATGGGGTGAAGTATTTAAATCAGATATTTGAACAGGGTAAACTAAAAGACTTCAATACAATGGTTAGAGAGTTTGGCATACCACAAAAGGACATATATAAATATTTTCAGCTTAAGAATGCATTGTATACAGTTAGGCAAGTGGATAAATATAAGGTGGAAACATCTGACACTGTATAATTTCATTAACGTGGTTGAAAAAGCAGGTACAACGGCTAAAAGATATAGGATATTGATGGAGGGAAAAAATAAACAGATTACAATACCTGCTAGGAAAAAATGGGAAAATGAATTACAATTTTTTTACGGAGGAAAAATGGAATGATGCATTAAAAAGTTATGCGGGAGGAACAGGGAGGAAGCGTATACCCAGAGCTCCTGTGCTGAATCACAATCCTGAGACATCCAGGCAGTACAAAGATCTAAAGGCACTCCAAACCGGTCCATTTGGACTATATATACCAGTCCGAACATTTTAAGCCTTTTATCGGCCCTGTGAGTGGACGGAAAGCCGAATCCCATCTGCGGCCTAGCTGAGACACGGAGCCTCGGACCCACGTTACAGCTCCCGCCCAAACGTCAGCCAGTATCAACCCGATAACAGGGCTTAACTCAAGGAGACTCACGGTTTCATCGGAGATCAGCTACCGGTAAGAAGATCTGCTCCTTCTTGCTCTGCCGATTCAGGCAGCATACCATCTCCGGCCCTGGGGACATTTCTACATAGCGGCGCTTAAGCAAACCAGCGTCACAAAGCTAAACTGGCCTGGCTTTATTCAGACTGAGGAATTCCTCACGGGGACATTTGTTAAGCAATTGCTTTCATTTAAAGTGGTTTTTAATCACTGGAAAAGAGATCGCAATCTAGTTAGCGATACTGACCTGACGCTTCACAGTAATCTGGGGCAACACGCTTCTAAATCTTTCCCCTGAGAGCTCCACCGCAAAGTACTGAGAGCGATTATATATAGGAACCTGGACATAACAGGCTCGCTCTCCTTTGCCCCCCCCCAACCATTATCAACATTATCAATACTATCAATACGGGCAATTGAAAGGTGCCTAAAGGAAACCTGCTCCTGGCGCATATTTAAAGGAACAGCGTCTTATTTACAGCTCCTACCATCAAACTCACCGTGTGTCCTTATATGAACGGCTACTATTCTACAGCGCAACGAGAATACAAGGACCTGTATAACAAGCCGCACTTCTCATAAACCACCTGTGGATTAACCTCCACAGCAGCTATTTACTCCCAATTTTGCCTTTCCTTTATTTTCAAGGCACTGACCAGAGAATCCTAACCATGTATTAATTCCATAACAGAATCGTCACAGACACAGGTACAGGTTATTTGCTCCTAACAAAGTGGTTTCATCCTATGCACTTATGGTAAAAGTAGGAAGATTCAGGGGCACTAGCCAGGACTCCCTTGTTCCTACCAAAACCCCACATCTATCACAACCAGGTCTGGACAAATTCATAATGAAGAAGACACAGACCTCTTCTGTGGCACAAATCTCAACTCCTAAAGGAGCCACACAGAAAGTTATAACACGTCCCACTGACGGAGACAGTGATTATGAAGATGTCACAGAACCTACTACCGAGTTACCTCTTTCCAGATCATTCATATCAAAAGCCTTATCAGACGCCTTAAATCCGGTGCTTGAAGAGTTATCAGAAATAAAAAGAGAAATGAGGCAGATCGGTACTAGAGTTGAAACATTAGAAACCACGCAAACAGCTATTACTAATTATACCAAACAAGCTTCTGAAGCCTTTTTTAAATATCAACAACACATCAATTAACTCCACGACTACATTGAAGATCAAGATAACAGAGGCAGGAGGAATAATATCCGTTTTAGGGGAATTCCGGAATCTGTAGCTAATGAAGCAATCCCCAAAGCAGTTGAGGAAATCTGCAAGACTCTACTAGCTGAAGATCCTCCAAACCCAGTTATCATAGAAAGAGCACATAGAGCCTTACGTCCTAAACCAAAACCGGGTGATCCTCCCAGAGACGTAATTTGTAAACTTTTGAACTTTGCTCAGAAAGAAGAAATAATGAAAAAAGCAAGAGAATTGGATAGCATTGAGTATGAAGATGCCTCAATTCAACTATTCCAAGACATTGCACCAGTAACACTGAGCAAGAGGCGTTTACTGAAACCACTGACAGACCATTTAAGATACAAGAAAATTGCATTCAGATGGCTGTTCCCTTTTGGGATGATGATCACTTGGAGAGAAAGAAGATACACCATAAGAACATATGCAACAGAAAGATCTACCAGATGTCTTAGCTGCATTGGAAATTACAGATATAGACATTCCAGATTGGTCTATCACAACAGATGTTCTTATACCACCTGAAGTTCCACCTTCATCCTCGTGGGAAACCGTTCTTTCCAGTAAAGCTTTGAAGAATAAAAGAAGACAGGGGAGGATGACCCCCAGACGTCTTATGGCAGACGAAGATTGAAGCTATGATAGTTTATTTCATGTAATCTCATAGTTATTAAGGTTGCTGTCTGAGCTCACCCAGTCTCATTTGGTGTCACCCCCAGAGGGAGACATAATCATGTGCTGGTCAGGGGGTGAGGCGCGGGACTCCTTCCTTTCTTTCCTTTATTTCCCTTCTCTCTGACCCCTCCCTCCATCATCCTCCTCTTCTACCCTCAGGAAGCGCCTGCGCTGCAACCCGTGACCAGTACTCTGAGCCACACAGCAAACCTTTCTACCTTTTGTATGCTTTATCTTTGTATAACCTGTTGATATTACACTTAATAGTAATTAGTATCCACTATATATCGATACCTGTGTCGAATACAATACATGTTCTTAAATAGGATTTTCCTATTTATGTTAATTCACCCGCTATTAGGTCTTTTAAAGACCTTTTGTAAGTCTGCTCTTCACCAACCTCCACCACGAAATATCTTTTTGGGAAAGTTTACTATTGGCATGTTTGAACTTAACCCCCTTTCTATTGTTTATGTTCATAGATTGGTTTTAACCCCTCCTCCATACCTATCCCTTCCCATACCTGTACCTAAAGTACCAATGAGTGTCCTTAGAGGAATTGGACATCCAGCAACAGCAGAACGGAGCACCACTTCTGTGAGTAAATTATATGCACGAAACATCACATATACTTCTCTTCATGGTGGAACTTAAGGTTGCTACCTATAATGTTAGAGGCTTCAAGTCCCCTGTGAAAAGAAGCCAAATTATAAACCAATTACATAGAGAGAAGGTTAATATTATATTTTTACAAGAAACACATTATAAACATAATAAAACACCGGAATTATCCAAGACTAAGTTCAATCTTTGGTTCCATAACACTTCCCCATCCTCCAACAAATCCGGAACTAGTATAGGAATACACAGAAATACCGATTTCTTACACAGATCTACCAAATCAGATGATGAGGGGAGATATATAATGATCAAAGGAGAAATCAATTCCAAGTTGTTCACTTTGGTTAATATATATGCCCCTAATGCGGCTCAGAAGAAATGGCTAGACAAATTCTGGCCCGATTTTGAAGCTTTCCGAGAAGGGATAGTCATAATGGCTGGAGATTTTAACATAACAATAAATCCCCACCTTGACTCCTCAACAGGCAAATCAGCTCTTCCAGGCAGATCCCTTAGACTCATAAAAAGATCCCTACACAAACTTCTCTTGATTGATGTCTGGAGAGCTTTTAATCCAAAAGTAAAAGATTACACACATTATTCTGCGCCGCACAACTCATATCAAAGGCTTGACTATATTTTCGTACCTACTAACATTCTACAGTTCTGCATTGAAATGAAGATAGGCTCTATTATCCATTCAGACCACGCACCTGTCTTCCTCACCTTTAAAACACCTAACTCTATGCCAAAATCTTTTAGCTGGCGCCTAAACGAAACCCTGCTTAGTTCTTCAGTCATACAGGAAGCCATAAGCAAGAAGTTAATTGATTACTTCAAAGATAATACCCAGGGAGAGACACCCCCGCAGTACATTTGGGAAGCTCACAAGGCTGTCATCAGAGGAGAGTTTATCTCGCTGGCCTCAAACTTAAACAAAGCTAGGCAGAAAAAGACCAATGAATTGTTCTCCAAAATATCTAAACTCGAATGTTGCCACAAGCGCCTCAAGAAAAATGATATTCTGGACAAACTCAATGAAGCCAGAGAAGAGTTGAAAACCCACCTTAATGCACAAACAGCAAAACTATACCTAGCCTTAAAGCAAAAATTCTTCAGCCATCAAAACAAGTGATCAATTACTACACAAAGACGATCCTACAATTGCCCAGGCCTTCCATGATTTCTACTCTGAACTTTATAATATTAATACAGCAGACTCTGATAAAACTAACCAAGATAAAAGCAGACTTACCTCTGACTTCCTGGGCAAGCTTAATCTACCCAGGATCAGAGATGAACATAAGCTAAGTTTATGTGCACCGATCTCTGAGACGGAGATCATGGAAGTTCTGAAATCAATTGCCAAAGGGAAATCTCCAGGACCGGACGGACTACCAGCACTATACTATGCAACATTTAAAGACATTTTAGCCCCCCATATGGCCCAGGTATATAACGCAGCTCTAAAAGGCATACCTTTTACACCTCAAACATTAGGTGCTCAAATAACGTTAATTCCTAAACCCCAAAAAGATCACACGCTCTGCTCCAGCTACAGACCTATATCCTTATTTAACTTGGATCTGAAAATATATGCCAGAATTCTAGCTGCCAGAATAAAACCCTTACTCCAGGAGTTGATCAATCCTGATCAAACAGGCTTCGTTTTAGGCAGAGAAGGCAGAGATGGCATGTACAATATCATCAACTCTATCTCTTTAGCTAAAAAGAACAAAACTCCTATTGTACTGCTCGGGACAGACGCTGAGAAAGCCTTTGATAGAGTGGCTTGGCCCTTTATTAACAACACCTTAGAGAAATTTGGTTTTCCCACCTCATTTATTAAGGCTATTTTCTCTATGTATGCATCCCCTTGCGCTTATATAAAGGTAAATGACGTTCTGTCCCGGGCAGTACACATAAACAATGGAACAAGACAGGGGTGCCCTTTATCCCCTCTACTGTTTATTTTGTCAATGGAACCCTTATTGCAAGCCATTAGACAAAATACTGATATTAAAGGTTTAAGATGTGGCACCATTGAAATAAAACAAGCCGCATATGCAGACGACTTATTACTAGTAATTTCAAATCCTAAACAAGCATTCCCTCTTATAATTGATTTACTAGACAAATTTGGAGAAATCTCCAATTTCAAAATAAATATCACAAAATCACAGGCAATGGGTATATCTTACTCCCGTAAAACTTTAAGTTCCCTAGAGAAAGATTCACCTTTCCAATGGACCCAAAAATCTCTGAAATTCTTAGGGGTTAACATTCCCCCAGACCTTAACAGGTTATACACCCTAAATTTTACTCCTCTTATTAAAACTATACCAGACATCTTGAACTCCTGGAATCCTACATTTATCTCTTGGCTTGGCCGGAAAAATATGTTTAACACCTTGATCCTACCTAAAATAACATACCTCATACGAGTTCTCCCAATCAAACTACCAAAACACTTCCTAACCTCCTTCAAGAAAATCAGCTCTAAATACATATGGGGCAACATAAAACCGAGGATCTCACATGACATTCTAAAATTGCCCATAACCAAAGGAGGAATTGGCGTCCCCTCCCTAAACAAATACATTTATGCTGTCCACTTGAGCAGAATTATAGATTGGTTGAGACACCCTTCACATAAAATCTGGATTTCGATAGAAAAAGAACTAACAGGACTTCCTTTAAAAGGACTAGTGCTTTCAGATCCCCTTAAAACCCCCTTTGTAAATAAGGATAACTTATTGGTTCATGCCACTTTATCAGTCTGGAAAATGAAACATATCAGGGATATTTGCTCGGAATTCCCTTCTCATTTAAGTAGGCTCAGTGATTTTCTCATTACAATTGGTGAAGGCTACACAACTCTTCCAGCACAAATACAAAACAGTAATGCTGCTCCCTCTGATCTATTAGACTCAGACGGAGCTATACTGAACCTCCCAGATATGAGAAATTATTTTAATACACCCAAGCTGAGCTACCTCCAGCACAATATTATAGTGAAATCTATAAAATTAGCCTTAACGCAAGACCGCCAAACCAGAGAACCTTCTTGGTTTGAAAAGTTGATCTCTCAAACACAGACACCAAAAAAACTCATACATCTGATAAGCAAGAATCTACTTATAGGAGATTCGCCAAAATCCCTGTACTTCTTGAAAGAATGGGAAAAAGACTTAAACGCTACTTTCACGAGTGAAGACACTAAAGAAATCTTACTCTCACCCAAACTCTCCTCAAGATGTACTAATATACAAGAAAACACATATAAGGTGATATCCAGATGGTATCTCACTCCTGTTAAGTTAAGTCGAATGTATAGCACTACCTCAGACATGTGCTGGAGATGCCTTAATGAGAGAGGCACCTTCTTCCACATATGGTGGTCTTGCCCATTTGCTAAATCCTTCTGGGATCAAATTTTTACTCATATAAATCGCATTTTAGACAAAAGAGACCCTAAAAGAATTACATGCTGTCCCAAAACCGCTCTACTGAATATGATGCCAAACTCATTATCGGTATCTGAGAAAGGACTGTTGAGACCCCTTATAGCGGCAGCCAGACTTACTATAGCAACAAACTGGAAGTCAAGCGGTCCTTTGTCAGACACATTCTGGTTTCACAAGGTATCATCGATTTCCAGATTGGAAGAATTGTCTCATTGGGAATTGAGATCACATCACAAGTATAAGAAAATCTGGTCCCCTTGGTATAACTGGAGATCCTCATCACCTTAACCCATACTTCACGGCCCGGCTTACTTTCCCATAGCTATAGATATTGACTTTCATACAGTTGATTATCTTGATTGATACAATTCCAACACATTTTTCTCCACTTCAATCTACAACACTCACATAGTTCGCTAGGTAACTCTTGCATTAGGTACCTCAACCTCCCCCTCCCCCCTTCCTCCTCTTCCCCCCCCTTACACCTGTTTCGTTTTGATTAGTTTTGTTTTCTTGTCCTCCTTAATCTTTTATCGTTAAAGGTTATGATATCCTATTCTTTGATTATAGCCTCCATCATAAGTGTGGTAGGTAGTAAGGTTCCCCGAATACCCTTGCTGACATCCTCACCTAACAGTCCATTATCATCATGTGCTATGGTTACCCTTAGTAATCAGAATCAAAGGAGGTTGGCGGAGATGTAGGAACGTGAAGATTTGATAATCCTCTTGCCTTACTTCCTCTGCCACAATATTATAAGCCATAGGAATGATAGCCAGTCATTCTAATTTTTGGAGGTTGTTAAAGTCCCTGTTACTTTTCCTTCAACTTTCAGGTTTGATGCATACCTGTCTACACACTACTACGCTAATTTGTTGCTATTACTGCCTTCTTGTATTTTGAATATGACGATTGTAAACCTGATTTGCAACTGTTTGTACCCCTTCCTTTCTATTTGAAAATCAATAAAAAGATATTGAAAAAGAAAAGAAATAGTTATGCGGGAGTCTCAAATAGGGGCTCACACAAGATCTCACCATTTTTTGTAGTTCATAGGCTCCACCGATCACCACGGATATCGAAAAGAATGGGTGTCAGAGTTTCGGATAACTGTACAAAATGTGGGGGAGAGAATGCTGATCTAATACATTGTTTTTGGAGATGCCCAAAACTGTTTAGGTATTGGACAGAAATAACAGATATGATATATTTGATTTTGAAGGTTCAAATATCGGAAGATCCTATGATTTGTATCCTGGGGGCAACAGAACATTTGAGGCTAAATAGAGATATACGAATGGTTCTAAATAAGATACTATTTTAAGCTAGACTCCTTAGGAAATGGGTAGGGGCGGACCCTCCAACAGTGGGAAAGTGGAGGAAAGCAGTGGATAATCTGATTAAAGAAGAACGAATGATGGAGGGCCATAGTAGAAAAGCAAAAAAAGTTGATGAAATATGGAATAACTGGGTACTTTAGGACTGGATAGATCAAATTATTACTATTATTTTTATTTATTTTTTATTTTGTTGTCGTGGTTACGCATCTCTCCTTCCCCCCCCCCCCCCCTCCCTCTCCAAAAGGGTGGTAGGGGGTGGGTAAATGGGAATGACGGTTTATGATTATTAATGTATTTGTCTTTTTGTATTTTGGAAAATAAAAGATTATAAAAAAAAAATAAAAAATCTCCAACAGTGTCACCAGCAAAGCACCCCCACACCATCACACCTCCTCCTCCATGCTTCACGGTGGGAACCAGGCATGTAGAGTCCATCCGTTCACCTTTTCTGCGTCGCACAAAGACACGTTGGTTGGAACCAAAGATCTCAAATTTGGACTCATCAGACCAAAGCACAGATTTCCACTAATCTAATGTCCATTCCTTGTGTTCTTTAGCCCAAACAAGTCTCTGCTGCTTGTTGCCTGTCCTTAGCAGTGGTTTTCTAGCAGATATTCTACCATGAAGGCCTGATTCACACAGTCTCCTCTTAACAGTTGTTCTAGAGATATGTCTGCTGCTAGAACTCTGTGTGGCATTGACCTGGTCTCTAATCTGAGCTGCTGTTAACCTGCGATTTCTGAGGCTGGTGACTCGGATGAACTTATCCTCCTCCGCAGAGGTGACTCTTGGTCTTCCTTTCCTGGGGCGGTCCGCATGTGAGCCAGTTTCTTTGTAGCGCTTGATGGCTTTTGTGACTGCACTTGGGGACACTTTCAAAGTTTTCCCAATTTTTCACACTGACTGACCTTCATTTCTTAAAGTAACGATGGCCACTCATTTTTCTTTACTTAGCTGCTTTTTTCTTGCCATAATACAAATTCTAACTGTCTATTCAGTAGGACTATCAGCTGTGTATCCACCCGACTTCTCCACAACGCAACTGATGGTCCCAACCCCATTTATAAGGCAAGAAATCCCACTTATTAAACCTGACAGGGCACACCTGTGAAGTGAAAACCATTTCAGGTGACTACCTCTTGAAGCTCATCAAGAGAATGCCAAGAGTGTGCAAAGCAGTAATCAAAGCAAAAGGTGGCTACTTTGAAGAACCTAGAATATGACACATTTTCAGTTGTTTCACACTTTTTTGTTATGTATATAATTCCACATGTGTTAATTCATAGTTTTGATGCCTTCAGTGTGAATCTACAATTTTCATAGTCATGAAAATAAAGAAAACTCTTTGAATGAGAAGGTGTGTCCAAACTTTTGGTCTGTGCTGTATATATATATAGTACAGACCAAAAGTTTGGATACACCTTCTTATTCAAAGAGTTTTCTTTATTTTCATGACTATGAAAATTGTAGATTCACACTTAAGGCATCAAAACTATGAATTAACACAAGTGGAATTATATCCATAACAAAAAAGTGTGAAATAACTGAAAATATGTCATATTCTAGGTTCTTTAGAGTAGCCACCTTTTGCTTTGATTACTGCTTTGCACACTCTTGGCATTCTCTTGATGAGCTTCAAGAGGTAGTCACCTGAAATGGTTTTCACTTCATAGGTGTGCCCTGTCAGGTTTAATAAGTGGGATTTCTTGCCTTATAAATGGGGTTGGGACCATCAGTTACATTGAGGAGAAGTCAGATGGATACACAGCTGATAGTCCTACTGAATAGACTGTTAGAATTTGTATTATGGCAAGAAAAAAGCAGCTAAGTAAAGAAAAACGAGTGGCCATCATTACTTTAAGAAATGAAGGTCAGTCAGTCTGAAAAATTGGGAAAACTTTGAAAGTGTCCCCAAGTGCAGTCACAAAAACCATCAAGCGCTATAAAGAAACTGGCTCACATGCGGACCGCCCCAGGAAAGGAAGACCAAGAGTCACCTCTGCGGAGGAGGATAAGTTCATCCGAGTTACCAGCCTCAGAAATCACAGGTTAACAGCAGCTCAGATTAGAGACCAGGTCAATGCCACACAGGGTTCTAGCAGCCGACACATCTCTAGAAAAACTGTTAAGAGAAGACTGTGTGAATCAGGCCTTCATAGTAGAATATCTGCTAGGAAACCACTGTTAAGGACAGGCAACAAACAGAAGAGACTTGTTTGGTTGGACTAAAGAACACAAGGAATGGACATTAGACCAGTGGAAATCTGTGCTTTGGTCTGATGAGTCCAAATTTAAGATCTTTGGTTCCAACCACCGTGTCTTTGTGCGATGCAGAAAAGGGAACGGATGGACTCTACATGCCTGGTTCCCACCGTAAAGCATGGAGGAGGAGGTGTGATGGTGTGGGGGTGCTTTGCTGGTGACACTGTTGGGGATTTATTCAAAATTGAAGGCATACTGAACCAGCATGGCTACCACAGCATCTTGCAGCGGCATGCTATTCCATCCGGTTTGCGTTTAGTTGGACCATCATTTATTTTACAACAGGACAATGACCCCAAACACACCTCCAGGCTGTGTAAGGGCTATTTGACCATGAAGGAGAGTGATGGAGTGCTGTGCCAGATGACCTGGCCTCCACAGTCACCGGAACTGAACCCAATCGTGATGGTTTGGGGTGAGCTGGACTGCAGAGTGAAGGCAAAAGGGCCTGTTGGAAGACCATTTCAGGTGACTACCTCTTGAAGCTCATCAAGAGAATGCCAAGAGTGTGCAAAGCAGTAATCAAAGCAAAAGGTGGCTACTCTAAAGAACCTAGAATATGACATATTTTCAGTTGTTTCATACTTTTTTGATAAGTATATAATTCCACATGTGTTAATTCATAGTTTTGATGCCTTCAGTGTGAATCTACAATTTTCATAGTCATGAAAATAAAGAAAACTCTTTGAATGAGAAGGTGTGTCCAAACTTTTGGTCTGTACTGTATATATATACATATATATATATATATATATATATATATATCTCCATATACATATATATAGAAATACATTTTAGTTAGGTAGTGTTAGTGTAGATTTTTGCATGCACATATCTGTGTGAGTGTGTGCTTGCGTCCTGCACCTGCTGAGCGCTGATCAGAAACATCAATTTTTCTGACCGGTCTGCTCAGTTTAATGTGCACATTTTTTTTAAATCTATATATAAAAAATTAGCTGAAGGAATCTATTTCATTTAGTTTGTGTGTGTCGTTAAAAGATATTATCATGTTACACATGCATGGTTTGCCTTTTCATTATGTATGTCCCTTCTCTCTTCCCCTAGCTTCTGCTCTCTCTCTTGTCTCCTCCCCTCTTCTTCATTCTGGCTTCACCCCTCTTTTCAGCTACTTGCTCTGTTAGCTGCTCACAGCATGATTTTTTGACCTATCCGTTTGTTCATCGGTGTATGATCTGCACAGTTTGGAATAAACTTCTTCACGATCTACAAGGTGTCGTTTGGATCGAGTCACTGTGAGCCAATTCACCTAAGATTGATGGTTACCACTATCTCAGCAGAACTGTAAGTTACAGAGATCACACTTTCAATGCTTAGATTGGAGAGGCAGAACAGATATCAACACTATCCACTATAACAGTGACATCTACAGCACCCCGCTCCTTAATACTGACCCCACCACAGTGCACGTCCCTTAAAATTGGACCTCCACAGCAGCCCATCCTTAACTTTGACCTTTAAAGCAGCCTTCCCCTTTAACAGGGACTTTCACAGCACACCACCCCCTTGACAGTGATCTCCACAAGGGCCCGTCCCCTTAACAGTGGCCTTTACTGGATCGGGGCATGTCCTTTTGAACAGCTCACTCTAAGACAGCAGCATTGTGCTGTCTGAGTGTGAGCTGCAGGGAGAAAGTCACCCTCCCCCCCACCTTTGCAGCTGACAGAAGTTGATTTTTACCTTCATTTTTTAAATCCCTGTCGGCTAAGGAGTGGTGGGGCGTGGCCTAACCAGATATTGGCGTGGATTAGCAGGACCTAGAAGTTGATTTTTAATTACATTTTTTTCAATCTCAGTCGGCTGAGGAGTGGGAGGGGGCATGGCCTAACTGGATCGGGGGCGTGACAGCTCACCCTAAGGGTCCATTCACACGTCCATATTATGCGGAGCAGGTGCAGACCCATTCATTCTCTATGGGGCCGGAAGAGATGAGGACAGCACACAGTGTGCTCTCTGCATCTGCATTTCCAGAGCACGGCCCCGATTTTCCGGTCTGCAGCTCTGGAAAAAAATAGAGCATGTCCTATTCTTGTTCGCAAATGCAGACAAGAATAGGCATTTCTATGGGGGTGCCAGCCGAATGTATTGAGGGTCCGCAATGCACTTTGGACGTCTGAATGGAGCCTAAGTTTAGTGGAGCCTAAGGGAGTGTGAGCTGAAGCGAGAAAGTCACCCTACCTCCCCAGTGCAGCTGACAGAAGTTGATTTTTACCTTAATTTTTTCAATCCCCATTGGGAGGGGGCGTGGCCTAGTGGGGCCTGGGGGAGGGGTTTCAAGTCTTTTCAGAGTGGACACATTGTGGCAGGGGGCTTGTCTGGGCTCCTTCCTACAAGAGTGACGCCCCTCTGGACACCTTACTGGCTCATTTGCATACCAAATAAACTGGATTTTCAGAGGATAAAACCATCTATTGCTTGAACAAAGGCACATCTGGAAATAAGGTACTAAGTGCTATTAGGCCATGGCTTTACTTCAATAGCGATTATCCTGGTGACAGATTTCCTTTAAAACTCATCTACAGCAGTGAAGATAACTGGCTGGGTTGTTATGGAAACCTGAAGTAAAACTGTATGTGGAGGCTGAAGGACCTGAGAGCTTCTATTGGCTGATTAGGGTCATATGACCAAGCTTATATTGGCTATTGCATTTTTGGGGGATATCTCGGGAATATCTACGTCCTAGAGAGCTGAGACCTGCTCTAAAACCTTCCCGGACACCTGATGTACCTGTGTGCCAAATTTCGTGAATGTAAATCCGACGGTGCGGATTCCTTTAGCGGACATACACACATACACTCAGCTTTCTATATTAGATCTCCACATACATATATATAAAGATCATTTTAAGTTAGGTAGTATTAGTGTAGGTTTGTGCGTGCATCCAGCAAAAAAAATTTCCTACTCTTTTCTCTATATTTCAAATTTATAACAAGCCCCCTCACGTGTGAAAACATTACATACACACCCCATACTAAATAAAGTTTTACACATTTCACACAAAACACCCCAATAAAATAAAAATGGACAACAATTTTACTCAACTAAAGAGGCATACGCGTATCTTGCCTCTGATACTGAGTCGGCCAGTGAGAGAAAAGAGGATGCCACTTTCCTCTACTCCTTTACCCCCTCATCTTCATCATCATCCGCTGATGAGGGACCCTCTAGAAGGTGCCCCAGTGTAGCAGTGGAGGCAGCCCCCCAGAGTGAACACATATGGACCCCACCCCCTGATGATTATCAGCCCCAAATTCCAGATTTTGAGGACAACTCCGGAATACAGATAGACAGTGCGGGCTTCACAGAACAAGATTTTTTCAAAATCTTCTTCTCTGAAGATTTTGTAAATTTAATGGTGGCCCAAACCAATTTGTACACCCAACAATTTATAGCTCAGAACTCTACCTTGCCATATGCTAGACCCCTAGGTTGGACCTCAGTAAGTGCAGCAGGGATGATGAAGTTTTGGGAACTTGTGCTGCATATGGGTGTAGTAAAGAAGCCAAACATCAGACAATATTGGAGTTCGGACATTTTCTACCAGATTCCAATTTACAGGAACACCATGATCCAGAAGCGTTTTGAGTCAATTCGGAAATTCCTACACCACAACGACAATACACAGTGCCCACCCCAAAATGACCCGACATTTGACCGTCTGTTCAAGGTTAGGCCTGTCCTACACCCCTGATAAAAATGTGTGTGTGGATGAGTCCTTGCTACTTTTCAAAGGGAGGGTTAGATTCCGCCAGTACCTGCCTAGCAAATGGGCAAGGTGTGGCATAAAAATTTGCAAACTTTGTGAGAGTAGCTCCGGGTACACCCACAAGTTCCACGTTTATGAATGGAAAGAATCCCGCATAGAACACCCAGAATGCCTCCCCATCCTAGGAGTTAATGGAAAGATTGTGTGGGACTTGCTGCACCCACTGCTGGATAAGGGTTATCACCTCTATGTAGTGTCGAATTATCTTCTATATAAAATTAATCTTCACATAAAAGAGAAATATTGATTCGTTTTGTGCAATCAGTGAAACAAGGGACAGATATTTATTTAAAAATAAATGTAATCATTTATTTATAAATAAGTAAAATCCAATACAAAACAGACATAAGATAAATGGATAGATAAATTGACACAGTACCAACAAACCACCACTAGATGGTGGTGTAAGCCACTATTGCTTTCTCACCAGCATAAAATTGTCCGAAGACTGATGAAATATATATTATACAACATGCAATATAAAAAGGATAAACATGGATTAATACTGGAAGCATAACTGATGCACTGTCTCCTTATGACCAATCAAATATATATATATATATATATATATATATATATATATATTATTAATATGATATTATACCCCACTTGGCAATCATACTATGGAAATATAATTCCCCAAGGGTTTTTCCTCTATTCAGATAATGTCTAATCTCCCATTAGCAATATGCATCTTTGCTAAGATGACAACTAGCATTAGGGAGGTGTTTGAAAATATATGTTCCCTCAATATGGGGACTCTTGACTATATGCCAAGAGGAATATCTTATTAATATCACAATCAGTGAATACAAATATAAGTTACCAGGTCAAGGATGAACAGGGTTTCGGGTGTGATCAGTTCTCAAAAACTCTTCCAGTAGACAAAAGTTAATCCAAGTTTCTTCTAGATTAGGGATCTCCAATCAGACAAGGTGGGTGTATTCGTATGCAGATAATAATGTTATTTTACCCTCGAAATACTGGTGAAACTGACATACTATTATCCATATACCCTTAGATGGCACTGTTGTACCACATAACAATTTAAACATTAATTCTAAATACCTAATATGTTCACATGACCTTCTTAACCTCTCCAATATACATCAGTAATAAGGGTTTCTTCCTGACATTTTAATTACCCATAATCTAGACATGTTGGAGTCACTATCTTCTACTATCTTTTTAAATTCATGATAATGGGCCCTCTTATTTGGCATCCGGGTTCATATATTTAACTTGTCCACATGGCTAACTAATAACATTCAGATCTCCTCATAAAATCCAATTAGTAGGAAGATAACTTCAATACCTTCTAGACCTTAAAAAAGGCTATATTCAATCAGTGAGATACACACGCCATAAAATATATATTCTAAATGATATATATATATATATATATATATATATATATATATCGACACACTGTTACATATAAATTATACATTACATAAATCATTGGTTAAGATATGTTGCAAATCGAAATATACCACACAGAAATATATAGAACATAATCATGAATACATGAATGGGAATACATTCACACACCAAATGTTTTCCATAAGGCATGACTTCCTTAATGACTTTGTAATGAAGTAAAATAATACAATGCTATTTAAATGGTTATCTCTCACAGACACATGTGTGTAGGACCCATTTGATTATTAATAGATACACTACATCTGCTCACAATAATTTTTAAAGAGACAATACATTCTATGTCCGCTATAAACATTTTACCCAAACTGAACTCAGCATAACCTCATCTCGGCCTATTTCAATCCTATAGAAAGATATTAGACTCTGGTTCAGTCTGACTTTACACTTAAAGGCAATGCGCATTGACATTTAAACTATATTTTCAGATAAAACTGTACACTTATGAAAATGCATGACAGTAGATAGCTATTATACCAGCATACCCTTATTCAGGTCCCTAACTGCCAGAAGTACTGTGGCTTGCGGCACAGTGCGCACAAATCAGCGAGGCCTCCCTAGATCCCTGGTAGGGCAACCACTGGGAATGGGTGAAAGCAGCGCTCTCCTCCATGAGAACATGCTGGCGGTTAATTGCAAGGACAAAAGGGATGTCCTTTTGCTGACCACCATTCACACAAATACCAGCTCCCCTGCTCATGTGCGAGATACCACTACCACTGTCCCCAAACCAGTTTGCATCCTCGACTACAATAAGCACATGGGAGGGGTTGATCATTCAGATCAAGTTCTGAAGCCCTACAGTGCCACACAAAAAGCAAAAGTGTAGTACAAAAAGCTGGCCATAAACATTGTACAGGTTGCAATGTACAATGCGTATGTGCTATTTCAATCTGCAGGCCACTTTCCTCCAGTTCCAAGAGGTGGTTATCAAGGCCCAAATTTTTCAAAGCCAGTCCGGGGAGGGTCCCAGTACTTCAGGGAGTCATGGTGCACGTGTTGTACCAGGGCAACATTTTCCAGGTCAAGTCCCCCAGACAGCAAGTAAGGGAAGGACCCAAAAAAGATGTAGGGTGTGTTCCAAAAGGGGGATAAGGAAAGACACAATTTACCACTGTGAAACCTGCCCTGAAAAACCTGTCTTGTGCATGCAGGGGTTTGGTAGAATCTACCAAACATCCATGGAGTATTAACTTCATCCTTGATGTACCCTGTAATTTTACAACCTTATACCTCTGATTTAGTCTGCATAGCTTACATATTCACTTTTCACCAACCACTACATATTCATTTCTGTGAAACACTTGTTAGGTCAAAAGTGCCCTTTCCGCCCCTTATAATGTTCGTAAGGGGGTCCACTTTGCAAAATGGGGTCACTGCTTGGGGTTTTTAATTTCTGGGGATCTCAGATTTTTTTTTTAATGCGACATGGTACCTAAAATCCATGTCTGTTTATTCAGGCCTGCAAAATCCATATTTTTTGCAGTTTGCCTCTAGAGCCCTGCTATGCGCCAATACAGCAAGCTACAAGCACATATGGGTGTTTGCAAAATGGGGAGAAAATGGGGAATATATACTGTTGTGCATTTACTTCTTTAACCCTTTGTGAAAGTGAAAAATTGGGGTCTGCTAGTAATTTTTCATTTTTACAAATGTGTGCATTGAAATCCTTTCTCTAGTATTTCTGCCTTCTGTGAGACACCAGTTTGCTGAAAAGTACCCTTTCCACCACTTAAAATGTTCGTACGTGGGGTGCTCTTTCCGAAAAAGGGACACTTCTTGGGGGTTTTCATTTCTGGGGACCTCAGGAAATTTATTTAATGTGACATGGCACCTAAAATCCATGTCTGCCAATTTATAGAAACATAGAATGTGTCGGCAGATAAGAACCATTTGGCCCATCTAGTCTGCCCAATATACTGAATACTATAAATAGCTGCTGGCCCTTTCTTATATGAAGGATGGCCTTATGCCTATCCCATGCATGCTTAAACTCCACTGTATTTGCAACTGCCACTTCTGCAGGAAGGCTATTCCATGCATCCACTACTCTCTCAGTAAAGTAATGCTTCCTGATATTACTTTTAAACCTTTGCCCCTCTAATTTAAAACTATGTCCTCTTGTAGCAGTTTTTCTTCTTTTAAATATTTTCTCCTTTTTTACCCTGTTGATTCCCTTTATGCATTTAAAAGTTTCTATCATATCCCCTCTGTCTCGTCTTTCTTCCAAGCTATACATGTTAAGGTTCTTTAATCTTTCCTGGTAAGTTTTATCCTGCAATCCATGTATTAGTTTAGTAGCTCTTCTCTGAACTCTATCCAAAGTATCAATATCCTTCTGGAGATATGGTCTCCAGTACTGAGCACAATACTCCAAATGAGGTCTCACTAGTGCTCTGTAGAGCGGCATGAGCGCCTCCCCTCTGTCTACTGGTAATGCCTCTCCCTATACACCCATGCATTCTGCTAGCATTTCCTGCTGCTCTATGACATTGTCTGCCTACCTTTAAGTCTTCTGAAATAATGACCCCTAAATCACTTTCCTCAGATACTGAGGTTAGGACTGTATCACTGATTTTATATTCTGTTCTTGGGTTTTTACGCCCCAGGTGCATTATCTTGCACTTATCAACATTACATTTTAGTTGCCAGATTTTTGACCATTCCTCTAGTTTTCCTAAATCCTTTTCCATTTGGTGTATCCCTTCAGGAACATCAACCCTGTTACAAATCTTTGTGTCATCAGCAAAAAGACACACCTTACCATCGAGGCCTTCTGCAATTTCGCTGATAAAGAGATGAAACAATATGGGTCCCAGAACAGATCCCTGAGGTACCCCACTGGTAACAACACCATGGTCTGAATATACTCCATTGACTACAACCCTCTGTCTGTCCCTTAGCCACTGCCTAATCCATTCAACAAATTGATAAGCCTTCTATGTGGGACAGTATCAAACGCCTTACTAAAGTCTAGGTAAGTGATGTCTACTGCACCTCCGCCATCTATTATTTTAGTCACCCAATCAAAAAAATCAATAAGATTAATTTGGCATGATCTCCCCGAAAAAAAAACATGCTGTTTTTCATCTTTCAATCCATGGGATTTAAGATGCTCCACAATCCTCTCCTTAAGTATGGTTTCCATTAATTTCCCCACTATTAATGTCAGGCTTACTGGCCTATAGTTGCCCGATTCTTCCCTACTACCTTTCTTGTGAATGGCAAAAAATGGCCACAGGGAGAGAAAGGCGCTCATAGGGTGAGAATGTCAAATCAACAGTGTCCTCCAGAGAAAGGTGGGTTTAATTAAACTCACCTGTTTAGGTTGCACCAATATTTGGCACAACCACAATGAAGTCCAACTGGTAAAGGTTGCCGGTTGGTGCTGCCGATTGAGTCCAGAATCTCCTTAGGCGGGTGCCAGGCCGCCAGCCGAGTGAAAAATTGTATTGAAGCTCCACTAGACCAAGAAAGTCAAGTGGGCTTATGGACATGAAGCGCAGGATCACAACCAGGTGTTGAATATCAAGCTATTTATTAGAGGACAACACGTTTCGGGGTTCAGCTGACCCCTTTTTCAAGTCTAAAAGAAGGTATAAACTAAAATAACATGCTAATAGAAAATAATAAATGAATAATTATAATAAAGGTATTCACTAGTAATTACATAAAATATATATAATATAAAAGATATAATATAAAAAAAGGGTGCTAATATATAATATGAATTAGTAAATAAATAAATATATATAAATCTATATGTCAATATAAAAATATTTTGTCAATGCATGAACAATCCTTAGAAAACTAGATCAATAAATAAATGGATTAATAAAGGGGAATTGATAATACATACAGTACAGACCAAAAGTTTGGACACGCCTTCTCATTCAAAGAGTTTTCTTGATGACTATGAAAATTGTAGATTCACACTGAAGGCATTGAAACTATGAATTAACACATGTGAAATTATATACATAACAAAAAAGTGTGAAACAACTGAAAATATGTCATATTCTAGGTTCTTCAAAGTAGCCACCTTTTGCTTTGATTACTGCTTTGCACACTCTTGGCATTCTCTTGATGAGCTTCAAGAGGTAGTCACCTGAAATGGTTTTCACTTCACAGGTGTGCCCTGTCAGTTTGAATAATTGGGATTTCTTGCCTTATAATGGGGGTTGGGACCATCAGTTGCGTTGTGGAGAAGTCAGGTGGATACACAGCTGATAGTCCTACTGAATAGACTGTTAGAATTTGTATTATGGCAAGAAAAAGCAGCTAAGTAAAGAAAAACGAGTGGCCATCATTACTGTAAGAAATTAAGGTCTGTCAGTCCAAACTTTGAAAGTGTCCCCAAGTGCAGTCACAAAAACCATCAAGCGCTACAAACAAACTGGCTCACATGCGGACCGCCCCAGGAAAGGAAGACCAAGAGTCACCTCTGCTGCGGAGGATAAGTTCATCCGAGTCACCAGCCTCAGAAATCGCAGGTTAACAGCAGCTCAGATTAGAGACCAGGTCAATGCCACACAGAGTTCTAGCAGTAGACACATCTTTAGAACAACTGTTTAGAGGAGACTGTGTGAATCAGGCCTTCGTGGAAGAATATCTGCTAGGAAGCCACTGCTAAGGACAGGCAACAAGCAGAAGAGACTTGTTTGGGCTAAAGAACACAAGGAATGGACATTAGACCGGTGGAAATCTGTGCTTTGGTCTGATGAGTCCAAATTTGAGATCTTTGGTTCCAACCACCGTGTCTTTGCGCAATGCAGAAAAGGTGAACGGATGGACTCTACATGCCTGGTTCCCACCGTGAAGCATGGAGGAGGAGGTGTGATGGTGTGGGGGTGCTTTGCTGGTGACACTGTTGGGGATTTACTCAAAATTGAAGGCATACTGAACCAGCATGGCTACCACAGCATCTGGCAGAGGCATGCTATTCCATCCGGTTTGCGTTTAGTTGGACCATCATTTATTTTTCAACAGAACAATGACCCCAAGGTCACTCCAGGCTGTGTAAGGGCTATTTGACCATGAAGGAGAGTGATGTGGTGCTGCGCCAGATGGCCTGGCCTCCACAGTCACCGGACCTGAACCCAATCGAGATGGTTTGGGGTGAGCTGGACCGCAGAGTGAAGGCAAAAGGGCCAACACGTGCTAAGCATCTCTGGGAACTCCTTCTAGACTGTTGGAAGACCATTTCAGGTGACTACCTCTTGAAGCTCATCAAGAGAATGCCAAGAGTGTGCAAAGCAGTATTTAAAGCAAAAGGTGGCTACTTTGAAGAACCTAGAATATGACATATTTTTAGTTGTTTCACACTTTTTTGTTATGTATATAATTCCACATGTGTTAATTCATAGTTTTGATGCCTTCAGTGTGAATCTACAATTTTCATAGTCATAGAAAACTCTTTGAATGAGAAGGTGTGTCGAAACTTTTGGTCTGTGCTGTAAATAGATAAGAGAGGACCGACCACTATGAGTTTTTAGAAACATTACAAGTTCATACAAGGAGGCCGAAGATTGACCCGATTACCTGTGGGGCTGCAGAGAATACCACGATCACGGCCATACGCCTACCGGCAGGTGGGGCGTCTGTATCACTGTGCGCTCGCAGCATGCGCTGTTGGTGAAGGTTTAAAGATGCAGAGGGGGGCGGGACCCAGGGACGCCGAGTGAACAGCGTCACTGGCCGGGTGGAGCTGATCGGAAGCTGGCTGCAGCGCTCGCTGAATGGAGCGGTACAGCTGATGATTAAACCAGGGAAATGGAGGCTGCAATATAATAATCGTATGGATTATTGAATGGTCAAGGAATGAATGAAAAATACTACCTGATCCTCACGAGTGGGGAATTAATGGGAGTCTGAATGTGTGAAATGAGATGGAACAGAAATACTACATACGTAGAGTTGAGCGGACACCTGGATGTTCGGGTTCGACGGGTTCGGCCGAACTTCTGAAAAAAGTTTGAGTTCGGCTCCCGAACTTGACCCCGAACCCAAACCCCATTGAAGTCAATGGGGACCCGAACTTTTGAGCATTAAAATGGCTGTAAAAATGTAATGGAAAGGGCTAGAGGGCTGCAAATGGCGTCAAAATGTGGTTAAGAGCATGGCAAGTGCTCTGCAAACAAATGTGGATAGGGAAATGACTTTAAATAACATAAAATACATAAAAATAAAAAATAATAATCTTGATCTAGGAGGACCAGGTCCATATGGTGTAGGAGGTTGTGGAGGCGGTGGATGTGACGGTGTCGGTTGAAGCGGCGGTGGAGGAGAAGGTGGCCTTCACAGTTCTTTTGTTTTAAATTTTATTTTAAAATTTGGGTACACCCCAAAACATTGGGAAATATAACCTGTGATAACCCCCTCCAGTCATGCTAAACACACGTTCAGACAATACACTGGCTACAGAGCAGGCCAGCACCTCCAAGGGGTAAAGGGCAAGCTCAGGCCATGTGCCCAATTTGGAGACCCAGAAGTTGCAGGGGCTGACCCCTGTCAGTCAGTTCGTGTAGGCGTGTGCACACTTACTGCCCCACCATGTTGCACGTCCACGTGATGTTTACGATCCAATTTGATATCTGCTCTATCAACTTTCGATGTTCTTTTATGCGCCTACCATGGTGATTACAAGTGGCGAGGAATCAGGGTTCCAGACCGGAGAGGGAGCGTGAGGAAAAGAGACCAAATTTAAGGGAGGATCCATTTTTTCAAATTTAAAATTAGAGTTGAAATATGGGAGAAATTATTAAAGCATAAAAGTGTGACAACTTTTCAAAGTTTAAGCATTGAATGTAAGGATGTAGTGAGCATTAATTACTGAATAATTTATAAAATTGTATTCCCTGCCACCTATGCATAGCAGGTATTTATTCACGTCTAAAATTGTATAATGTCAACCCAAGAATGTAACAGAAAAATTATTGAAATTTATTAAGCTGTCAACTAGGTGGGTATATTACACCCAAAAAATTGTGAATTTCACAAGAATATATAACAGAATTGTTTTTGTTTTTAACCTGTTTACTAGGTATAGCAGTGGTACTACACACAAAAATTAGTTTATTTCGCCAGAAAATGTAACTGACAATTTTTTTTTTTTTACCGTTCCACTATGTATAGCAATGGTACTATACACACCAAAATTGGTACTATAAACCTAAAAATAATATGAAAGCTGTATATATTAAACTTGAATTTAACACTTGCAGATCTGGAAAATATTGTTTTTTGGGGAAAAAAAAGTGTGTTTTTCAAACCCCAGAAAATGATGGGTGTATTTCTAGCTTAAATTGCACACTGACTAATCCAGATGTTGTAGATTGCCCAAAAAGTATTTTTTTGGGAACAGAATATGAAAGCTGTATATATTAAACTTGAATTTAAGGCTACTTTCACACTTGCGTTCGGGGCTCCGCTTGTGAGTTCCGTTTGAAGGCTATCACAAGCGGCCCCGAACGCTTCCATCCAGCCCTAATGCATTCTGAGTGGATGCGGATCAGCTCAGAATGCATCAGTCTGGCACCGTTTGTCCTCCGCTCCGCTCAGCAGGCGGACACCTGAACGCTGCTTGCAGCGTTCGGATGTCCGCCTGGCTGTGCGGAGGCAAACGGATCCGTCCAGACTTACAATGTAAGTCAATGGGGACGGATCCGTTTGAAGTTGACACAGTATGGCTCAATTTTCAAACGGATCCGTCCCCCATTGACTTTCAATGTAAAGTCAAAACGGATCCGTTTGCACTATCATGAACAAAAATAAAATAAAAAATATGAACGGATCTAAGCGTTTGCATTATAGGTGCGGATCCGTCTGTGCAGATACCAGACGGATCCGCTCCAAACGCAAGTGTGAAAGTAGCCTTACACTTGCAGATCTGGAAAATACTGTTTTTTTAGAAAAAAAAACAGCCTAGGAGAAGGATACACCCACAAGACAAGGGAAGACCCGCCTACTATAACTTAAGGAGCAAAGGTACCCGAGCCTATAACGGGAGAACGGAGCGGCGCCCAGGGATAATAGTAAGTGTAGTGAGATCCCCGGGCGCCGCTCTATATGGCAGCATACTCAGTTCACATAGTTTATACAAGTGAAAGGTCCTCTTTAAATTGCACACTGACTAATCCAGATGTTGTAGATTGCAAAAAAAGTTTTTTTTTTGGTAACAGAATATGAAAGCTGTATATATTAAACTTGAATTTAACACTTGTCGATCTGGAAAATACAGTTTTTGGGGAAAAAAAGGGTGTTTTTCAAACCCTAGAAAATGATGGGTGTATTTCTACCTTAAATTGCACACTGACTAATCCAGATGTTGTAGATTGCTGATTTGCAATGTCCCAAAAGGTCAGATGCAGTGCTGGTGCACTGAGCATGCATAAAATGGCCGCTGCCACCCACCTAACTAACAGAATTATTAAAGTTTTTTTTTTTTTGGTCAATGGCCTCAGGGCAGGGTAAAACAATAGTGCCCTGCACCCACACAACTATTTGTCTGTAGATCGCTGAGTTAGATTCTCTCCTATTCTCTCCCTGAAATCACAAGTCCAGCAGCATCCTCTCCCTACACTTGTAACAGCAGAGTGACGTGCAGCGCTATGTGACTCAAGCTTATATAGAGCCTGGGTGGCACCTGTTCGGACTCGACGCGCACAGGTGGAGCTGGCTGCTGCTGCTGCCTCCTCCTGCTGCCATTACCAGGCTTTATTTTTTGTGATTACTGTCTGTGTCTTTTGTGTGTGAAAAAAATAAAGAATTTAGTTTTACAGTTTATGGGTTTATTGTATATTTTACAGCTCTGCTGCCTGACTAATCCACCTCCCACCCTGTTACTCCTCTGCCTCTCCCCTCTGACAATCCCTTCACTGGCTCCCCATTGCCCAGCGAATTCAGTTCAAAATACTAACACATACATACAAGGCCGTCCACAACCTGTCCCTTCCCTACATCTCTGAGCTACTTTCCCGATACTATATATTAATTTACCTCACAGCACATGGCGACGTTTACTATTTTAGCAAGGCTAACTGATGGTCCAACTAGACCTAAATACGTCTTTGGATCATGTACTGTTAAAAGTAGCTAAAACTTTACTTTGATTTAATTTCGTTTTAAAATCTTTTTTCAATTGACACCAACTATACATAGACACGTTAAAACTACCAGTGGTGCGGGCTGCTCCGTCTTATTGGACGATACTGTCACTGTTACTTTAAAGCTAATTGTTTATTGCCACTATTGATTATAGTCTGTATTTGCTTATTGCTGCATTCTCTTATCGCCTATACTAGCTGTATATTCACTCCTGTTATGGAGCTCCCTTGCTACCACTGAGTTAAAAATATTCACACTCATGCACCCTGCATCCCGACATGTTTCACTGGACACCCAGCGTCTTCAGGGGATCGTGCAGGTATGAGTGTTGGGGTCGGGGACCATCTCTTAAGGGTTCGTATTTCGTCACATATTTGCAACTACCAATGGGATGCTAATTCGTCATGTCCTTCTTACTTAGTACTACGCCTTCTTTCTTATAATAGGTTCAAAATCATCAGGGCTAACTATGTCACCTTCTCGCGATGCGTGCGTGGGGACTTATAGAGGTTTTCTTTTTCCTCCCGATTCAAGTTCTGCGATATCTTACGTATGCCCGCCCATGCGCGTGGACTTATAAAGATTTTCCTTTTACTCCCGATTAATGATCCCATGATATATCATGTGTACTCATGAGCGCGAACTTAGACACTTTTATCGGGACTACTATCTTTTGGAGAACTATGCAGGCGTATGAACTTAGATATTTTCCTTTAGTGGCAGTGTTTTGTGCTGAGTTGATATATGCACATCTAGCTTGGTATCTCTAAATCGTATCGATTTTTCTACTATACCGGCGCAGAGAATGCCTATTATTACTCTGTTTACACATGCACGTCTTATTAGAATTATATGTACATATGTTTTCTTATTAATAGATTATTAGGTGTCTAACCTTGCACTTCATATTGGAAATAATTTTCTCTCAATAGTATATCTATTATTACAGCATCATAGCCGTGGAATTTTACCTTTGTTACTTCTAATGCCAAGATCGATCACATATATTTCAAATTAGGAATATTTCTTACCACTTCTTCTCCACACTGCCAAATGCATCTCTTCCATATGGACTACGCCTGCATAGGGGTTGGATATTTACTTTTTCCGGATTATCCGAAATATTTAGTCAGTTCTTACATCAATTCTAGAGAGTTGTATTGGATTTGATGGTTTATCATTCTACTATACTAATATTAGTCTAATTCACCTTTATGGAATTTGTGCCTTATTTTACACATATTTTACATTTCCACTGGTGTTTTTATTTTCTTCTTACGACTATCATTAGGTCCTTGATTTATTACATGGTGTTTACATGTTGTTCTCTATCTTTAAGATTTTCACCAGGGAGCCCTCCTAGGGTGTCAGTCTTCTTTTCACCCCCCAGAGCAGCCCCAGACCAAAGAAGGACCACAAGTCACTCCCCATGGTAAGTATTCTATTTTCTCGCTGTGTGGTTATTTTTAATAAAATATATTTTTACACAAATAAAAGATGGTCTCTTGTCTATCTACACTGTTTGTATCTATTTTTATCTTGGTCTTTATTCTAATGTATTAGTATTTTAGTATTTTCCTATGTAAATCCTATGGTTTGCTGTTCCATTGTGTTACAAAAATGGAGAGAAGGTGAACCCTTTATTTATTCCAATTGGTGATAGAGATTTTAAACGGTATATCCATTTAGCCTCCTCCTGTTGGAGCTTATTGTCCACATCTCCCTGTCTCGGGCCTGCTTTTACCCTCTGTATTCCCCAAATTTTGAGGCCTGAGGCACTACCTCTATGATATTTATTAATGTGTCTTACCAGGGGTGTATCATCATTAGTATTGAGAGTACTAAGATGTTTGGAGATCCTCCTTCTCAATTCCTGTATCGTCTTCCCCACATAAATTTGAGGACATTCACACTGTGTCGCATATACTACGCCAGTAGTTCTGCAGTTAATGTAGTCTTTTGTGATGAACATCTTTCCATCATGAGGGTTTTCAGTGCATTTCTTCTTTTGAAAGTGGCTATGTACCATGATGTCTTTTAGATTTTTCCCCCTTCTATAGGTTATTGATGGATTGCTGGGTATGACTTCCCTAAGGTCCTTATCCGTTCTAAGAATCCCATATACTCTTTGATATTGAGAGTCAAATGTACCTAGGCATCGTATTCTTTTTTCATTTTTATTTTCATTCCTCCTAAAGAGATTGTCTCTCTCTGTATTTTTGGCTCTATTAGAGGCCTTATACAATGTCTTTCTGGGATATCCTCTGGCTAAAATTCTTTGATATAGTAATTTGCATTCCTCCTCAAAGGCTGACTCATTTGTACTGTCTCTTTCAGCTCTCAGGTACTGAGCTACTGGTATACATTTTTTGAGGGGCCTTGGGTGACAACTTTCCCAATGGAGGAAGCTGTTGGTTGCCGTTGGTTTCCTATATATTTCAGTACTAACTTTGCCATTATTTTCAAGATTTATTTTTAAGTCCAGAAAGTTGAGACTTTTTTTTCTGGACCTCTGCTGTAAATGT
Source organism: Bufo gargarizans (assembly GCF_014858855.1). NCBI lineage: Eukaryota > Metazoa > Chordata > Amphibia > Anura > Bufonidae > Bufo > Bufo gargarizans. Next base: position 565,503,126 of record NC_058081.1, on the reverse strand, counting down.
TAGGCCTATATCGTTCTTGTTAATGTCCTTTGTGAATTGTGCAAACTCTGATTCTGTGCCATCCCAAAATATTAAAATATTGTCTATGTACCTACCCCAGTACAGTGGCAGGAGCTGCTGTCCCCTGCACACTGCTGGTGGCGCTGCTACGACCACCCTGCATCTGTTCCCACTCCCGTCAGTGGTTTACTCTCATCTGCTGGGTAAGGGCAGTGGTACCCAGTCTCAACAACAGACCTCCCTCTCCTCACCTTGGCATGGCACAGCTGACAGATGGCAATTGTTACATCGTCTGCTGCCTAAGTGAAGTAAGCCAAAACAGGCGACTTACGCACCGACCTCCTGTCAGATGGGGTGGTGCTGACTGGCACCTGTTAGGACTTAGTGCGCTCAGGTGGAGGTGGCTGCTGCTGCTGCCTCCTCCTGCTGCCATTACCAGTGGATCCCCTGCCACTGGGCTCCCTGGTGACCTAGCGCACAGTTTGCCTCGGGTGCCTTACTACCTCATCAGTGCTGCTGTCACCTGACAAGGGAGGTGGCACCCATTCTAAATCACCCTCCTCTTCATCACCTGTAATGCCAGACCCAAGGTCGACCAGTGGTTGACTGAGGGAACAGCAGACGTGGAGCCCCTGAACTGGCTCCGATGTCCCCTCACTGACGCCTGGGTCTGACTAGGTGCGGGGGTTCTGTGGCTGAAACCACCCGCACCAGTTGGAAGGGATGTCATTAGGGTACCCCCCTCCTCCTCCTCCATCCCTTCCAAAAGGTCCTGACTATCCAGACCAAGCTCTAGCCCACTCTACCTCATTAACTCCCCCAAGATGTTCCTCTCACTGTCGCTGTCAAACAGCATCAGGGTCGATTCTTGGGGGCTGGGCCTGTAGGAGGCGGAGAGCTGCTGCTGAGAGTTGGGGCAGAGGAATCCGTGACACTGGTTTGGGTCATGAATGACACCACTGCCTCGGCGTACTGCGATGAAATGGGGTGGCTGCCGTGCCCAAAGAAATCACGGATGAGGCGGACCCCCAGACACCTGCGCCCGCCCCTCCGTGGGTAGAGGAGCGGCCCCGTGCTGGCATTGGTCCAGCACTAGAGCCCACTCCACTACCAGGGATGCTTGCACGACCACATCCACTCATGATCTGGGTTTATCTATACACCCCCCAAAAAAAAGAAAATAATGAGGGGGTTTGGGCAAACTTTATTGGGATGGGGACAATGGGGAAATAATGATCTAAAATATACTGTACAATAAACCCAAAAACTGTAAAACTAATTTTATTTTTTTTCACACACAAAAGGCGCAGACAGTAATCACAAAAAAACGAAAGCCTAAAACACTAGGACTACATTTGTTTTATTTTGGTTATTTTTTTTTCACTGACAAAAGAAGTAATCACAAATCAAAACACAAACTAAAGCCTAAAACACTAGGACTTAAAGCCTTTTTTTTTTTTCACAGACGGACGAAACAGCTAAACCCTACACTATCCTTGTGACGAAAATAACCTCGCCACTGGGTTTTGGAGGGGCCTGTTTGCCAGCCTCTTGCATCAGGACTATGGCCCATATACTAAATTTGAAGGAGAAGACAGTCCGGCCGAACAAGCCTAAATCTGGAACTGTTTTGGGCAGGAAAGCCATGCTTGCGGTAGGCCAAATGTGACTTACATGGAATTCGGGTTGAACTCGGATCTGGGTGATTTTTGGATATGTTGTTCACCCAGATCAGAGCTATTCAGGGTATAAATTATGGGGATATGTGGGGTTTTGAGGGGTTTTCTGTGTTTTGGGGAAAAATGTGTTTTCTGCCTGTGAGTGATTAAGTTAGCCCATTATGTTTGGTAATTGTATCACAGGCAGAGCCCATTGTGTTTTGGTAATTGTATTTTGTTGATTGAGTCAAAGACTGCCTATTCTGTTATTGAGTGTGTCATAGGCAATGCCATTGTGTTTGTTAATTGTGTCACAGACAATGCCATTGTGTTTGTTGAATGTATATTTTTTGTGTTTAAACTTTAAAGGATTGGCTGCTATGTTAGGTCCTCAGTTCCCAACCAGATCCACTGGGGTGTTACCCTTGTTGGAAAATGTATATATAAGTCAATGCTGTGTTAAATAAAGAGACCTGCTTTACCCCTTCATGAAGTTTTGGCTCATGTTTGGGGAATGGGATAACTACACTCTTGGGGATTGCTATATCACAATACTCCCCAGAGTATAAGCTCTTGGAAGAGCTTGTTCATGGTTCCTGCTCTCTGGATTTAGGAGAGGTTCACCCACTGGAAGCTGAAGCCCGGTCTTGGGTCCAGCGTGGGTGGAGGACAGTGAGACCCCAACCAAGCTGCGGCGGTTCATGGGGTCTGTAGTGGTTATGGTGTCAAGTTGAGTGCTTGGAGTCCCGGGAAGCACTAGGAGCATCCATCAACGGAGGTACCCAGTCTGGGTGCCAGGAGATCTGTTGTATTTTTTGTCGCAAGTTAGTGGAATATGAGACTTTGTAAGGAAAAAAGAAAAAAAAAGAAAAATCATCATTTTCCGCTAACTTGTGACAAAAAATAAAAAATTCTAGGAACTCGCCGTGCCCCTCACGGAATACCTTGGGGTGTATTCTTTCCAAAATGGGGTCACTTGTGGCGTAGTTATACTGCCCTGGCAATTTATGGGCCCAAATGTGTAAGAAGTACCTTGCAATCAAAATCTGTAAAAAATGGCCTGTGAAATCCGAAAGGTGCACTTTGGAATATGTGCCCCTTTGCCCACCTTGGCTGCAAAAAAGTGTCACACATCTGGTATCGCCGTACTCATGAGAAGTTGGGGAATGTGTTTTGGGGTGCCATTTTACATATAACCATGCTGGGTGAGAGAAATATCTTGGCAAAAGATAACTTTTCCCATTTTTTATACAAAGTTGGCATTTGACCAAGATATTTATCTCACCCAGCATGGGTATATGTAAAATGACACCCCAAAACACATTGCCCAACTTCTCCTGAGTACGGCGATACCACATGTGTGACACTTTTTTGCAGCCTAGAGGGGGGGTGATCACCCCCCTGTCACTGATCACCCCCCCTGTAAGGCTCCATTCAGACGTCCGCATGATTTTTACGGATCCATGGATACATGGATCGGATCCACAAAACACATGCGGACGTCTGAATGGAGCCTTACAGGGGGGTGATCAATGACAGGGGGTGATCAGGGTGATCAGGGTGATAACCCCCCTGTCACTGATCACCCCCCCTGTAAGGCTCCATTCAGACGTCCGCATGATTTTTACGGATCCATGGATACATGGATCGGATCCACAAAACACATGCGGACGTCTGAATGGAGCCTTACAGGGGGGTTATCAATGACAGGGGGTGATCAGGGTGATCACCCCCCTGTCACTGATCACCCCCCCTGTAAGGCTCCATTCAGACGTCCGCATGATTTTTACGGATCCATGGATACATGGATCGGATCCACAAAACACATGCGGAAGTCTGAATGGAGCCTTACAGAGGGGTGATCAATGACAGGGGGGTGATCAGGGAGTGTATATGGGTGATCACCCGCCTGTCATTGATCACCCCCCTGTAAGGCTCCATTCAGACGTCCGCATGTGTTTTGCGGATCCGATCCATGTATCCGTGGATCCGTAAAAATCATACGGACGTCTGAACGGAGCCTGACAGGGGGGTGATCAATGACAGGGGGGTGATCAGGGAGTTTATATGGGGTGATCAGGGGTTCATAAAGGGTTAATAAGTGACGGGGGGGGTGTAGTGTAGTGTAGTGTTTGGTGCGACTTTACTGACCTACCTGTGTCCTCTGGTGGTCGATCCTAACAAAAGGGACCACCAGAGGACCAGGTAGGAGGTATATTAGACGCTGTTATAAAAACAGCGTCTAATATACCTGTTAGGGGTTAAAAAATTCGGATCTCCAGCCTGCCAGCGAGCAATCGCCGCTGGCAGGCTGGAGATCCACTCGCTTACCTTCCGTTCCTGTGAGCGCGCGCGCCTGTGTGCGTAGGAACGCGCTGTAAAACGCTCAGGTCTGAACCCAGCCTTAGAGACCTGCTGTGCGCCAATACAGCAGGCTACGAGCACACATGGAGTGTTTGCAAAAAGGGGAGAAAATGGGGAACACATACTGGGGTGCATTTTCTTCATTAACCCCTTTTCAAAGTATTGGGGTCTGCTAGTAATTTTTCATTTTTACAAATGTGTGCTTTGAAGTCCTTTCTCTAGTATTTCTGCCTTCTGTGAGACACCTGTTTGCTGAAAAGTACCCTTTCCACCACTTAAAATGTTCATACGTGGGGTGCTCTTTCCAAAATGGGGTCACTTCTTGGGGGTGTCCACTGTAGGGCCATTTTATGTTGGCATATGCGACATAGCTCTCAATTACCATTTCAGCTAAACCTGCTCTCCAAAAGCCATATGGTGCTCCTTCCAATTTGAAGCATGCTGTACACCCATACATCAGTTTTTGAGCACACAAGGGGTGTTTCTGTAAACTCTTGATTCAGGGTGATAGATTTTAAGTTTTGTTCAACTGTTAACCCCTGTGTTGCAGAAAAAAATAGATTAAAATGTAAAATCTGTTAAAATTTTCATTTAATTCTTGTGGGGCACCTAAAGGATGAACCAAGTTTGTAAAATCAGTTTTGAATACCTTGAGGCATGTACAGTAGTTACTAAAATGGGGTGATTTATGGGTGGTTTTAATATGTAAGCCCTAGAAAGTGACTTCATAACTGAACTGGTCCTGAAAACATTGTGGTTTGGAAATGTTCTTAAAAATTTTAAGATTTGCTTCTAAGCCTTCTAACGTCCCCAAAAATATAATGTAATTTTCAAAATGATCCACACATGTAGACATGTGGGGAATGTAAAATAACTATTTTTGAGTTCTTGCTTTTTATTATAAAAGTAGAGAAATTAAAATTTGGAAATTTGCTAATTTTTCAAAATTCAAAATATTTGCGAATTCTCGAAGTGCTGATATTCGCGATTAATATTCGCTATTCGAATATTCGAGCCCAACACTACTGATAAATTAAGGCTTTATCGGGTGATCGGTGGGACCTTAACACGGTGCAATAATCTGGAACAAGTATTTCTAGGAACGCTCCTTCCTAATGCTTGTCTAGATTGTTGGACCATGTATACGGGCCTAAACTGTCTATGCTCATGTGATAGCCGACACCCGTGCAACGCTTAGAATGGGCCACCGGGAAAAGGCGGCGTCCCATCCTAAGGCCCCTTAGTGACTGCCATAAAAAAGTGTATTGGTGGTCTCCATGGGTTTAACCTCCTTTTCCCCACTACAAGCTGTCAATGAAAGGAAACATTTTATATGTAACCCCTTCCCGACTGCCCCAAGTAAATTTACATCAGAGAGCGGGCATTTTAAAATGGCGCCTGTTCAAGAGCCACATAGCCTCTGTTTAGAACAGCAGGTGCCTAGGACTAATTTATGCGATCAACGATAACGTTAATCGCATACATTTAAGCCCTCAGATGCTGTGGACAAATTTGACGGCGGCATTTGGGAGGTTAAAGACCGAGAGCAAGGATTGGGGGGAGCCAGAGTGTATTTGCGGTAGCCTTTGTTCTCAGAAGTGGTACGAGGCTGTCACACGTTAGTTCCTATGCCTGTGGCAAGGCTCCATAGAAACACAGTATAAAACCAGGTGCGGCTCAAAACCACAGAACAGGTGCAGATCTTTTCATTATACCTTATTTCTGTGTAGGTTTCTCCTCTGGTTTTGGCTCACAAATCACTGATGAAAATAACTGACCAAACACTGAAGTGTGAATGAGGTCTAAGTCTCATAAACTCCATTGCTAATGTATTAGAGTTTATGAGAAAATTTATCTGATTGCTTGTTATAGTTCCCTAGGGGGACTATTAAAAAGTGTAAAAAACAAGAAAAAAGATTTAAAAGCATATACAAATTTAAATCACGCCCCTTTTTCCAAAATTAAAATACATAAACAATTAAAGAAATAAACATCAGGGATTTCACCGCTTGCAGAAACGCTTGTACTATAAAAATATAAAATAGTTATCCCATATGGCAAATGGCGAAATGGAAAAAAAAAGTAGAAATGGCTGATTCACCATGTTTTAGTTGCTTCACCTCCCACAAAAAATGTAAAAACAAAGTGGTCAAAAAGTCATACACACGCCAGAATGGTATCATTAAAAAGTACAGATTGCCTCGCACAAAATGACCCCTGACACAGCTCCATAGACATAAAAATAACAAAAGTTATATAGGTCAGAATATTGCATTGTAAAGAAAAAAATTTGTTTTTTTCCAAACTTTGACTCTTTTCAGTATCAAAATGCAAGAAAAACTATACATACAGTACGTGGTATTGTTATAATGGTACTGACCCGGAGAATTAAAGTAAAAGGTCAGTTTTACCTTATAGGTCACATAAACTGTGATTGAATGGTGTTTTTTTTTATAATTCACCTCATTTGGGATTTTTCCCATTTCCCACCACATTTTATGCAACCGTAAATGGTGCCATTAGAAAGTGCTTCTTGTTCCACAAAAAAAAAAGTCCTCATACAGCTTTGTAAATTAAGTTATGGGAGGGCTGGGAGTCTTTATTCACTTTAGAAAAAAGATGACTGAGGGGAGAAATAATTACTATGTAGAAATATATCTAGGGTCAGTACTGAGATCTCTCCCATCATCTATTTATCCCCAGGACAGTGACTGTGACGAGGGGACATCCTCTGCGCCTGGAGGAAAGAAGGTTTGTACACAAACATAGAAGAGGATTCTTTACGGTAAGAGCAGTGAGACTATGGAACTCTCTGCCTGAGGAGGTGGTGATGGTGAGTTCACTAAAAGAGTTCAAGAGGGGCCTGGATGTATTTCTGGAGCGTAATAATATTACAGGCTATAGCTACTAGAGAGGGGTCGTTGATCCAGGGAGATATTCGGATTGCCTGATTAGGGGGAAAAAAATTGCCAAAGTGAGGAGAATTGACTTCTACCTCACAGGTTTTTTTTTTTGCCTTCCTCTGGATCAACTTGCAGGATAACAGGCCGAACTGGATGGACAGATGTCTTTTTTTCTGCCTTATATACTATGTTACTATGAAAAAACTGAAAATCACCCAGTCTTGAAAGGAGTTAACCCATGGTTAGGGTAAACAATGAAAATCAAACATCAAACATCATGTAGTACTGTACATGAAAATCTCTTTCTAGCAAAGCTAGAACCAGTCCTGTACCTCACACAGATCCAGAGATCTCCACATTTATTGCTCCAATTACTCTGTTGATGTATCTCAAGCTGACAACTCAGTGAGCAAGTTATTTCCCAGGCATTTTTGCTGCATTTCCTTATCACAGCTCAGGGGTGTTTCCTTTTTGCTGCATCTCTCTCTCTCTGTAAGGGCTCATGCACACGACAGTATGGCTATTTCAGTGTTTTGCGGTCCTTTTTTTACAGATCCGTTGTTCTGTTTTTTGTTTCCGTTGTGTTTCCGTTTTTCCGTATGCCATATACAAACCGGATTCCAAAAAAGTTGAGACACTATACAAATCGTGAATAAAAACTGAATGCAATGATGTGGAGGTGCCAACTTCTAATATTTTATTCAGAATAGAACATAAATCACGGAACAAAAGTTTAAACTGAGAAAATGTTCCATTTTAAGGGAAAAATATGTTGAATCAGAATTTCATGGTGTCAAAAAATCCCCAAAAAGTTGGGACAAGGCCAATTTCACCACTGTGTGGCATCTCCCCTTCTTCTTACAACACTCAACAGACGTCTGGGGACCGAGGAGACCAGTTTCTCAAGTTTAGAAATAGGAATGCTCTCCCATTCTTGTCTAATACAGGCCTCTAACTGTTCAATCGTCTTGGGCCTTCTTTGTTGCACCTTCCTCTTTATGATGCGCCAAATGTTCTCTATAGGTAAAAGATCAGGAATGTAGACTGGCCATTTCAGTACCCGGATCCTTCTCCTACGCAGCCATGATGTTGTGATTGATGCAGAATGTGGTCTGGCATTATCTTGTTGAAAAATGCAGGGTCTTCCCTGAAAGAGATGACGTCTGGATGGGAGCATATGTTGTTCTAGAACCTGAATATATTTTTCTGCATGATGGTGCCTTTCCAGACATGCAAGCTGCCCATGCCACACGCACTCATGCAACCCCATACCATCAGAGATGCAGGCTTCTGAACTGAGCGTTGATAACAACTTGGGTTGTCCTTGTCCTCTTTGGTCCGGATGACATGGCGTCCCAGATTTCCAAAAAGAACTTCGAATCGTGACTCGTTTGACCACAGAACAGTCTTCCATTTTGCCACACTTCATTTTAAATGATCCCTGGCCCAGTGAAAACGCCTGAGCTTGTGGATCTTGCTTAGAAATGGCTTCTTCTTTGCACTGTAGAGTTTCAGCTGGCAACGGCGGATGGCACGGTGGATTGTGTTCACTGACAATGGTTTCTGGAAGTATTCCTGAGCCCATTCTGTGATTTCCTTTACAGTAGCATTCCTGTTTGTGGTGCAGTGTCGTTTAAGGGCCCGGAGATCACGGTCATCCAGTATGGTTTTACGGCCTTGATCCTTACGCACAGAGATTGTTCCAGATTCTCAGAATCTTCGGATGATGTTATGCACAGTTGATGATGATAGATGCAAAGTCTTTGCAATTTTTCGCTGGGTAACACCTTTCTGATATTGCTCCACTATCTTTCTGCGCAACATTGTGGGAATTGGTGATCCTCTACCCATCTTGGCTTCTGAGAGACACTGCCACTCTGAGAACCTCTTTTTATACCCAATCATGTTGCTAATTGACCTAATTAGCGTTAATTGGTCTTCCAGCTCTTCGTTATGCTCAAATTTACTTTTTCCAGCCTCTTATTGCTACTTGTCCCAACTTTTTTGGGATTTGTTGACACCGTGAAAATTTGAATCAAGTTATTTTTCCTTTAAAATGATACCTTTACTCGGATTAAACGTTTGATCTGTCATCTACATTCTATTACAAATAAAATATTGACATTTGCCATCTCCACATCATTGCATTCAGTTTTTATTCACAATTTGTTTAGTGTCCCAACTTTATTGGAATCCGGTTTGTACAGTATACAGTAATTACATAGAAAAAATTGGGCTGGGCATAACATTTTCAATAGATGGTTCAGCAAAAACGGAACGGATACGGAAGACATACGGATGCATTTCCGTATGTGTTCCGTTTTTTTTGCGGACCCATTGACTTGAATGGAGCCAAGCACCATGATTTGTGGACAAGAATAGGACATGTTCTATCTTTTCACAGTACGGAAATACGGAAATACTGAAACGGAATGCACACAGAGACACTTCAGTATTTTTTGCTGAACCATTGAAATGAATGGTTCAGTATATGTACCGCATACTGAACTAAAAAAAAGGCCAGTATACTGAAAGCAAAATACTGTCGTGTGCATGAGCCTTAACTGTTACAGCTTCTAACAGATTGATACAGTTGAAGCATGGAACTGAGCATATGCATATGCATCCGACACCATTCAGCTGTTTGGGAAGGCACTGGCGCTCGAGAAAACTCATTAATTTTTAATTACATTCAATCACAAAAGTAATCAGGTTTGAAAAATGTAGAATATTTTTGTGGGACAAGCAATTTAATACCTGAAAACTGTTATATGCATTAGAGTAAACAAGGACTTCAAGAAAGTCTCCACCTCTGGGACCACTTTTAAAGGGGTTGTCTGATATTAGAAAAAAGGATCTGTTCTTTGTTTCTGCAAACCACCACTTGTGTCCATGGGGTGTGCCTGCTGTCTCAGCTTCTCACCACATGAGACTGAGCTGCAATACAGACACAACCCATGGAGAGGGGTTTCATATTTTTCTTTTCTTTTTTCAGGTCTGAAATAATCCCTATAAATGTTCTGATAATGCTTTGTAGGACTCTGGGAGCAAATCGAAATGCAGCACACAAAAATGACAAGGAGACATGGAAAGTACAAAACACTTTATTTTTGCTGTCTTAGATTGGAGAGTATTTCACACATATAACATATTTAGGGATACATGCCATATTTACAGAGATAAGAGAACGTCACAGCAGAAACCTGAAGATCAAAGTAGCAGTATCTACTAATTGTTATAAGTATACTGTGCTCATTCTTTATGTTTGCCTTATTAGAATGCAACTTTCCTCATTTTATAGTAGGCCCAACACAGTTGGACAGGGGAGATGATTCTGAGGCCCATCCCCTAGCTATACTAAACAAGTCCACTTATACTTTATAATCATAAACTTTGTCATTATTACTGTATGCACAGGATATTGGTAAAGTGATATAGGTAATTTGTGAATCATCCTATGAGAAGTAGCCCATAGTGGTAGGTGATTAGCGACAAAGTCAACTCTGAATAGGGTTATCATGGAGCTCAGTATTGTGTCAGGGAGCAAGCCTACTGGAGGATTTTCTTGTATTCTGATAGACCAGTCTGACCCTTGGCCACCATCCAGACAACACAGTCGTGCATTACCCTGGCTGTGGCTCCACTTTGATCTACATCAACGTCCTAAGGACTCGGATACAGTTAAATACAATGTTCAAGTAGAAAGCCATCAGCTGCTGTGCCTAGCCACTATACAGATCAATGTAGATCTGTGTAGTTATTGACATGCGACCATGTGTGAGCAGCACGTAAGAGGGCATCCTACTGTGTGAGGGGCACATAACAGGGAATCATACTGTGTGAGGGACACATAAAGGAATATTATACAGTGTACATATTATACAGTGTCTGGGGCACATAAGGTTCACCATATTAGCAGTGCAACAGAGGACCCCCAGACGTATGTAACTTTGCTTGAGGCCCAATAAATGCTAATTTCTTCACTGAAGTGTCTCCGTTCAAAAATCATGTTCTGAGTGGACACCGAACGGACCCCATTATAGTCTATGGGGTCTTTAGGCTCCGTTACGCTCAGTTAGGTCTCAGTTATCTGCAGAATTCGTCCGTTCTGTTCTCCTGCTCCTCAATAGAGCCGGAGAACGGAAAGGAGAAACGGTGATGTGAAAGGAGCCTTACTAGTATGGCTTAATAAATGTGGTTTTAATTGTCCACGGTGTGATTCACCTGGGGCTGATTATTTGCATATGTTCTGGTTTTGTACAGAACCAAAAGAATATTGGGGGGCAATTGACAATCTTACTATCCAAAAACTGAAAGTAGTGATTCCTTCTACAGTGGAATGCTGGATATTGAGTGATCTTTCCAAGGTAAATTGGCATAGGTACAAAAAGATTCTCTTGATTAAAATAATGTTTTTGGCAAGACACTTCACACGGGTTTGGTTCTCACAGAATACTCCAAGGGTTACTATATGGTTAAGGGGAGGGGAGGGGGGGTAGTAGTGGGGTGGGTTAAAAGGAAGAAAATAAATAATAATGTTGATATTAATTTGTATAGAAAATAATTGATTGGTTCTTAATATAATTTTGGAATAAAAAACAAAACATAAAGGGTGGCCAAAGTTTTTTGGGGGTTATTTTAAAAATAAAAAATGTGCCTTTTGGAGATCATTTTATCTTCAACATGCCTAACTGTTCACATTAACAGTAATTTTGACCAGGGATGCCAAAATTTTGCATGTCACTGTATGTCTACAGTAGATGCAATACCATGGACTTATGTACATCTTTTCACTGGATTGGTTTTTATTGTTTTTACCTTCCTTAATTCAAAATGAAGCAACTTTCCAAATACATTTTCTTAAAATTCACCTTCTAAAGGTGTCTATAGCCTTTAATGTACAACTAATATGTGCCTCCTGGGATAATGTGATTTATAGTTGGGAATGGAAAGAAGGACGATTGTGGTCACAACAGTATTATTTTATTCTGCTAAATTATGCAATAAGATAAGAAAGTACTGTCATTTATCTAAAATGTAAACTTTGGTCAGGATAGATAATACTGGGAAATGGAAAAAAAGCTGAAAATTTCAATTCAAAGAAAAGAGGAAAGAAGTATCTAAAATGTTGCACGATGTGGGAAATTGAGAAAAATATGAAAAAATATTCCGTTTTTAACTTTAAAAAATTGCAATACTGTTATACTGTGGTTATTTCTAACAAAAGATTTTAGCACATAATTAATGATCCACGTGATGCCACTTAGGTTAGGCTACTTTCACATTTGCATTTTTATTCAGGTTTTGAGATCCAGCAGAGGATCTCAAAACCTGAATTAGGCTACTATCACGCTTGTCATAGGATCTCAATAGCGGGGGAAAATGCTTCCGTTTTGTCCCTGTTCATTGTCAATGGGGACAAAACTGAAAGAAAAGGAATGTACCAGAATGCATTCCACTCTGTTTGGTTGCATCCCCATTGCGGACAGAATAACGCTACATGCAGCTTTTTCTCGGAGCAAGACGGATCCGTCATGACACACAATTTAAGTCAATGGGGATGATTCAGTTTTCCCTGACACAATAGAAAACAAATCTGTCCCCCATTGACTTTCAATGGAGTTCATGACAGATCTGTCTTGGCTATTTTAAAGATAATACAACGGATCCGTTCATAACATATGCAGATAGTTGTATTATCAGAACGGAAGCGTTTTTGCTGATCCATGACGGATACAGCAAAAATGCTGGTGTGAAAGTAGCCTTAGGGTACTTTCACACTAGTATTTTTGTTTTCCTGTACTGAGTTCTGTCCTAGGGGCTCAATACCGGAAAAAACTGATCAGTTTTATCCTAATGCTTTCTGAATGGAGAGCAATCCGTTCAGTATGCATCAGGATGCATCAGTTCAGTCTCTCTTACGTTTTTTGGCCGGAAAAAATACTGCAGCATGCTTCAGTTTTCTCTCCGGCCAAAAATCCTGAACACTTGCCGGAATGCCGGATCTGGCATTAATTTCCATTGAAATGCATAAATGCCGGATCCAGCCCCAAGTGTTCCGGCAAAATCAGTGAAAAAAATAAATATCGGATTCATTTTTCCGGATGACAACTGGTATTGCAACGCATTTGTGATACGGATTCGCATCCGGATCCGTCTCGCAAATGCATCCATTTGCGTCCAGATTGCCGGATCCTGCACCCAGTTCCACTGACGGAACTGCCTGCCGGAATCCTCTGCCGCAAGTGTGAAAGTACCCTTAAATGGATCAGTTTTGTCCCCATTCATTGTCAATGAGGACAAAACTGATCAGGATGTATCAGTATGCATCAGTTCAGTTCAGTTGCATTTTGAGGACTAACACAAAACCGCAGCAAGCAGTGGTTTTGTGTCCGGTGCAAAACACACCAGATCCGGCATAAAAATCTATGTAAGTCAACGGTGCCGGATCAAGTTTTTTCATTAGCGTTACTGTTGCATTTTGATTTAATACAACCAGATCTGACTGAAATCAGGATCTCAAAGCCTGAATTAAAAACACAGATGTGAAAGCAGTATTAGATTTGTATCTGAATCATAGGCTCCATTAGGAGCTTCCGTCTCAGATTGCAAGAAAAAAGGTGGCAGAGCGGAAATAAAGAACAGTATGCTATACTGTTTTCTGATGAATTAGAGTCAATGGATTCAGTCAGGTATGCAACAGATCCATTATTCTTGTTTTACCGAGTCTACATAGGACCAGGGCTGTCAAGTCAGTAATTTAAGGGCAAAGTCAGAAGGAATGTTGCAACTCAAATTTCAAATTATAATTATTTAGTATTATACGTTATTAAAGGAGTGCTTTGGGTATTTTGTGAAAATCCTCCCATGTGCTGACTGGTGGAGCTGAAAAGGAAGACAAAGGAATACATCCAGTCAGGACCTGAGCCAAAGAGCCTGCATCCAGTCCTGGCGGTCACCTAAGCTCAGTGGAGATGATGGAATCGGCAGCATGTTGGTGGCGTAAGTACTAAGGTCAGCACGCTGGAGGATTTTAACAAAGTTTTGAGTACCCCTTTAATATTGCATAATTAATTTACCACTTTTACAGCTTGTTGTATGTTTTTACAAAAGTTTAGAAATGTTAATCATATTAATCAATTAATATATGTTATGTTCTAATAAACTAAGCCTCTTATTTATCAAAAAAAGGTGATGACTAGCAGGCATATTGAGTTGGTATCAGTTTTGAGTGGTTGGAGTTTGAGTGTGGAGTTGGAGTTAGTCAGAAATTTGGCTTATCGACTCCACAGCCCCATTTCGACCAAATGTTACCATGTAGTCTTGCTTGATAATATAATATAATATACTTTGTGTTCTACTGCTATAAACATATCACCATACACACACTGTATACATTACCCAATTTCTGTTATATACAGTAAAACTATACCTCACGTGAACTCAGTATCTAAAATACAAATTTGCAAAGAAAGATATATGTATAATATACATAATGCAGGTACAGTGAAAAAAATGGTTATTGGGAGAATAGATCACATAAAACTGAGATGCCTCCCCTCATAGACATTACAGGGAACATTACCTGCTTAGTTTAATTCAGATCTGGCATTATTAAGACAACCTTTATTTATCTTAGTACCACAAACTTAGATGAGGAATGACATGGCGTAACCAGAGGTGTAACTGGATGGCCTTGGGTCCCAATGCAAAAACTGCAACTTGCTCTCCAATTATTGGCTTCTAGAGATGAGCAAAGTTCCAAAAATTCGTCTGGCATCTGATTCGGTCATCATAGTCAATTCAGTATTAATAGATTTGGTCCAAATTGAAAGTGCTCCAATTGCTCTGAAAGGTCATGTATGTATGACTGTATCCACACCCTGTCCAGGACTATACATCCAAGAGAGCATTAGTAATGTCAAAATGACAGCAAAATATATGGCTGTGGGTAAACAGATGGTAGCTGGGGATAGCAAACAGCCTCTTTAAAAACATTGCATTGTCAGATATTTTTTTACATAAAAAATGGTACAAAAAGTATCTCTTGTGGTAGCAGATATATTCTTCTCTGTCTTCTGACCTATAAAATGGTGGTTGCCATTTTGAGTGATTCAGATTCCCCGAAATTAGCATATTTTGGGAATTCATAACAAATTCTATTTATGTAGAATACATTTTCTCATCTCTACTGGTTACCTCAAATTTGGACTGAACAACTGAGTAATTTGAGACAGACTGGTTGCTAGGCATAGCCTACCTAAGAGAGTCCCCAGCGACCAGTCTGTCTCAGATTATATAGATCTGAAGGCAGAAGGGCAAGAAGATACTTGGTAGTACTCAAACTAATATTTCTTAAGTTTACTGCCTTATTTAAATGGCAATTCTCTCTTTTTACCACCAATCACACATCCTCAAGATAGATGATAAATAATTGATCCCTGAGGGTTCCAGCAGTCATTTGGTCCTGTACCTTTTCATACACACAACCACAATAAGGAGAAATTTGAATGGACCACATGATTTGCAACTATGGATAGTAGAGTCTGCAGTAAAGAAACATTAATCTGATGAATACGCCTTTAAAGAGGTGGTTGGTTTTGGACAAACTCTTTTATTAGAAAAGTCCCCTGATGATAAGCTGATCACATGGTCTCCCACTTCTGGGACCTCCAAGGTTCAACTCTAATCTGTGGGAGACCTAGGCAGCAACTGATATCTGTATGGCTATGTTGTTCAGGTGTCTACAGTGAAGGTGCACACATATTGGACATATGACAAAGGCATCAGCTAACCAGTAGCAGTGTCTTTCATTAAAGATGGCCTTTCGGTTCACACGCACCATATTTTTTTGCATAGCGCTAAACTTTGAATCATGACACATCCATCGGGTAGGACAGGACAGCCAATTAAGACTTTTCAGCACATGGACGCACTCCCAACCCTATAACAGAACCCGATCTGGCAGCCATTTTACATTATGTGTTTTGCCAATGTAGGGAGAGGTAGCATTTTGGAGCAGGGACAGTTAGGGACACCAAACGCTAGCTAATAGAGCCACAAAAGTCCTTTTAAGGACTGGCATAGGTGTGCTATGGATAGGTGTGATATAAAGGAGCGTGATTTACTTATAGTATACTTTGTAACATAGAAATTATATTATAGTGTATTTGTATTGTGCAGCAGTTGTGTGCGGTTCTGCTGCAATATCGCAGCTAGATAGAGGGACAAACGATATTGGAGTTACTAATTTCAACGGGTGTGATATACATGTTGCCCCCAAAAAACTGCTTGAGGGCTGCAATATACCTTCTTCCACAAATCCCTGATTGAGGGGTGCTATATACCATTTTCCGCCCAAAACTGATTGAGGGGTGCTATAAATCTGTTTCCGCCAAATACCGATTGAGGGGTGTCATATGTGCTATATACCTTCTTCTACCAAATACTGATTGAGGGCTGCGATACACCTGGTTCCACAAAATACTGATTGAGGGGTGTCATATACCTGTTTCTGCCAAATACTGATTAAGGGGTGCTATATACCTGTTTCCGCCAAATACTGATTGAGGGGTGCTATATACCCGTTTCCACCAAATACTGATTGAGGGGTGCCATATACCCTCTTCCACAAAATAATGATTGAGGGGTGCTATTGCGATATATATACCTTCTTCCCCCAAATACTGATTGAGGGCTGCGATACACCTGCTTCCACAAAATATTGATTGAGGGGTGCCATATACCTGTTTCTGCCAAATACTGATTGAGGGGTGCTATATACCTGTTTCCACCAAATACTGATTGAGGGGTGCCATATACATTCTTCCACTAAATACTGATTGAGAAGGGAAATTGCTATATACCTTCTTCCACCAAATAGTGATTGAGGGCTGCAATACACATGCTTCTACAAAATACTGATTGAGGGGTGCCATATTCTGGTTTCCGCCAAATACTGATTGAGGGCTGCCATATACTTGTTTCCGCCAAATACTGATTGAGGGGTGCTATATACCTGTGTCTGCCAAATACTGAATGAGGGGTGCCATATACCTTCTTCCACAAAATACTGATTGAGTGGTGCCATATACCTGTTATCGCCAAATACTGATTGAGGGGTGCTATATACCTGTTTCTGCCAAATACTGATTGAGGGGTGCTATATACCTTCTTCCACAAAATACTGATTGAGGAGTGCCATATAACTTATTCCACAAAATACTGATTGAGGGGTGCTATTGCTATATACTTTCTTCCACCAAATACTGATTGAGGGCTGCGCTAGACCTGCTTCCACAACATACTGATTGAGGGGTGCCATATACCTGTTTCCGCCAAATACTGATTGAGAGGTGCTATATACCTGTTTCGGCCAAATACTGATTGAGGGGTGCCATATACCTTCTTCCACAAAATACTGATTGAGGGGTGCTATTGCTATATAGCTTCTTCCACCAAATACTGGTTGAGGGCTGCGATACACCTGCTTCCACAACATACTGATTGAGGGGTGCCATATACCTGTTTCCGCCAAATACTGATTGAGAGGTGCTATATACCCGTTTCAGCCAAATACTGATTGAGGGGTGCCATATACCTTCTTCCACAAAATACTGATTGAGGGGTGGTATATAGCTATTGCTATATACCTTCTTCCACCAAATACTGGTTGAGGGCTGCGATACACCTGCTTCCACCAAATACTGATTGAGTGGTGCTATATACCTGTTTCAGCCAAATACTGATTAGGAGGTGCCATATACCTTCTTCCACAAAATACTGATTGAGGGGTGCTATTGCTATATACCTTTTTCCACCAAATATTGATTGGGGGCTGCGATATACCTTCTTCCACAAATACTGCTCTTCTCTACAGACTTAGGCAGAGGGTAATTTAGAAAATGACAGGCAGAGAAAGAGGCAGAGTGTTCCGCAGGGATGGTAGGGGTCGGGCAGGTGCACCAGGCTGGAGCTTAAGATGGAAGTTGGAGAAGGGGCGTGCAATAACTTTAAAGGGTGCACCAGAGTTGGTTGAGTGGCTAACCCAGCCTTCCGCTTCTGCGCCCTCCTCATCCTCTGTATCTGCACCCTCCTCACTCTCTGCTGTGTGCACCCACAAATACACCACCACCATAGCTCCTCCACTCGAGTCAGAGGAATTATTTTACCATTCATTCCCAGACCTTACCGATGCGCTTCCAGGACGCCGACACATAGCTTTACAGTGTGTTTTTTTTTTAACATGTCATCTGCTGATAATAGTGTTGCCATCTGCAGCCTGTGCTGTCAACGCATAAGTTGGGGGAAGTCTTAAGAAGGCACCTGGCCTCCCATCACCGAGCCCAGTGGGAGCAACGCTGTCAGAACCCACAAAGCCACACTCCCGGCCTTCCACATCCTGCCTCTTCTCTTTCTCCTCTCTCCTCCCATTTGTCCTCCACTTCAACTTCCACCGTGCTGTCGTTGCATTCATCTGGCACAAGGCAGGCTTCCTTGGCCCAAATGTTCGAGCGTAAAAAAAAAAAAATTATGACGCTGGATAATCCTCTTTCCCAACGGCTGACCGCTGGCTTTTCGGAACTGCTAGCCCGCCAACTACTGCCATATAAATTGGTGGACTTGGAGACCTTTAGAAAATGTGTGGCCATTGGCACACTGCAATGGAATGTTCCCGGAAGGAAATATTGCTCCCTAAAGGGCATTCCTGAACTATATGGTCATGTTCAGCAGCAAGTTAATATATCTCTGGCACATTGTGTCGGTGCCAAGATACATCTGACCACAGACACGTGGTCTAGCAAACATGGGCAGGGAAGGTACATAACTTTTACTGCCCACTGGGTGAACCTTCTGACGGCCGTCGAGCATGTAACCCGTGGCACCCGTGTGGATTTGGTGTTACCGCCACGGATTGCACGCAGGCCTGCCTCTTCTTCTCCTCCTCCTACTCCATCCTCTGTCTCCTCCTCAGCTGACTCCTCCTTTTCCACTGCTACTGCCTCTTCCGCTGCACCTCACAAGCTCCCCAGAACCTATTAGACATGCCAGGTGAGACGTTGCCATGCTGTGCTGCGGCTGTTGTGCCTGGATGCCAAGAGACACACCGGTCCTGCTCTCCTTACAGCTCTGCAGTCACAGGCCAATCACTGGCTAACCCCGCTCAATTTTACAGTTGGTAAAGTGGTGTGCAACAACGGTGCCAATCTGCTGAGCGCACTGAAACAGGGCATAATGACACACGTGCCGTGCATGGCACAGGTGCTGAACTTAGTCATGGAGCGATTTCTTAGCAAATACCCCGGGTTCATGATGTCTTGCGGCAGGCCAGGAAAATCTCTGGCCATTTTAGAAGACCTTACATGGCCATGGCTCGCTTTGCTGATGTTCAGCGGCGACACCATATGCCCGTCAGACGTTTGATTTGTGACTGCCGGACAGGCTGGAACTCCAGCTTGTATATGCTTGATAGGCTGCTCCAGCAGAAACATGCCGTTAACGACTACCTGTACGAACCCTGTGGCAGGACAGGTTCTGGGGAGCTTGTTTTTTTCCCACTGTGCCAGTGGCTGTTCATGTGCGACACATGCAGACTTCTGCGGCCATTTGATGGGATCACCAAACTGGTCAGTCAAGTCAGGGAACCATAAGTGACATCATACCTTACGCCTTCTTTCTAGAGTGTGCATTGCGTTGTGTCATTGATCAAGCCGTCGAGAAGCAGAAGCTGGAAGATGAGGAATTCGCAATGCTGAATGAATTCCCAGGGGGGGATACTCCATCTGAGACAAGTCAGCAGGAGTCTGAAGAGGAGTAAGAGGAGGATGGTGGCTGGGGAGACGTACTGGAAACGTACTTAGACTCCCGATACAAACACAAAATGGGAGACATGTTACCAGCATCACAGAGGGCTGTCAGAATGCAGCATTTCCAGGCCTTGCTGCGAGAGATGCTACATTCTGATGTTGTGGACACTGGCAGAGGAATTTGCACCCACAGCAAAACAGGTGCAGGTACCAATCCTACCGCACCTGCAAAAAGAGGGCGGTTTGAAGATGTGTTGGTCACTTTGGATATGATATCATTCTTGCAGCCAACCCATCGACAGCCGCCCTCCGGATCCAGCCTCAGGGAATGCCTAGACCGACAGGTGTCCAACTAAATCAAGTTAATGGCTGATGTGGACGCTCTGAGAAGCGAGGAACACCTTATCTACTGGGTGTGCACGCTTGACCTGTGGCCAGAGCTGGCACAATTTGCCATGGAACTCTTGGCTTGCCCCTCGTCGAGTATCCTGTCCAAAAGGACGTTCAGCGCAGCAGTGGGGATCGTGACCGATAAGCGCACTTGCCTAGCTCACGACAGCGTGGACTACCTCACATTTTTTAAAATGAATGAGGCACGGATCTCGGAGGAAATTAACACCAATCATGACCACGTGTAATTGAATTTCCTCATGCCAGCCCATTCATATCCGCCACAACGCAGAAGTATATACAGCGGCATAAAAGGCATTTTATGTCAGGTGAATGCCTAATTTTTGAGCCCTGTACTGTCCGACAGTTACATATTTATCCTGTGACCACCTAATGCACCTCCAGCCACAGAATCCAAAGTTCTTTGCTTTCAGGTGAATTCCTATTGCCTAATTTTTGGGGCCTGTACTGGCCGACAGTTACATATCTATCCTGTGACCGCCTAATGTACCTCCAGCCACAGAATCCAAAGTTCTTTGCTTTCAGGTGAATTCCTATTGCCTAATTTTTTGGGCCTGTACTGGCCGACATTTACATATTTATCCTGTGACCGCCTAATGTACCTCCAGCCACAGAATCCAAAGTTCTTTGATGTCAGGTGAATTCCTATTGACTAATATTTGGGACCTGAACTGTTAAATTTTTTATCTCTATCATAATCACACCCCTGTCTCACTCGTCTGTCTCTCATTATGGTGGTGTATGAACCGCATTCACCATAAGGACCTTTTAATGTCACAGGGTCATGTGACTGTGCCCCCCACCCTGTACTGTGCCCCTCACCCCGTACTGTGCCTCCTTATACCCTGCATTGTGCCCTCTTACTACACCCTGTGCAGAGCCCCTAGTCATTCGCTGTACTGTGCCCTCTTATACCCTTTTACGCAGTCACGGTATGGCTGTGTTGTCCGGTCACTGTACAGAGGTATTATCCGGTCAATGTATGGCGGTGGTATCCAATAACTGGATGGCCATAACTGTATCCCTTTCCTACCCACGCTATCCTTTTTTAGACCTGGCATGAGCGGTAAAAATATGTAGATTGCGGTGCTAAGGACCTTTAAGCCACAATCTGTGTCACCTGATTGTATTATTATTCAGAGGTAGGGCTAATATCTTTATATTATATAAATTCTAGTGTATTATACTGTGCCCTGTATTTCCCAGTAGAAAATGATCCTTGGGAAACACAATCCTCATTCCTAACCACCAGGACCAGGTAGCGCTCTGTCAGTACATGGCGGCCTCCCCTCTCCACCACGCTGCTCCACTGTGTACTGGTGCTTATTCTGACACTAGGGCTGGGTACACATCCTATTTTTGCCTTACATTTAATGCATACTAAAAATGTATGTGTTAACAGATGCCTCAGACTGATGTCGTACAGTGGCGTCCGTTCACCATACAGTTCCATGGTAGAAAAAAAATTATGTTAACGTATACATTTCTTATATGGACTCTGCAGGATACAAAAACGCGGAGTACTTCACATTTGTATACATCAAACCAATAGGAAATACAATTTTTCTAGGCTCCAGCAGGGCATCTTTTTAAGAGTTTCCCTTTAAGACGCATAAAAATGGCCCTTTATTAAAATACATATTTTTTGTGGGAATTTTTGCCAATGATCACCCTCTGGTATATCACTGTCCATGTTGTGGGACTATTTGTGTACTTCTAGTAAGTGTTTGCAAGTTGCAAATATGACCTGAAGGTTTTTCAGGTTCGCCTGCTATTAAAGTGAATGGGGTCCGCCGCAAACGAGCGGTTCGCGAACATTTGATTGCGAACGCGCGTTCGAGAATCGTCCTGGCTGATGTTCATCCATCACTATCTTCCATACCTATTATCTTACTGGTTAGTAGTACTATTATTAATACGGAAATCAGGGTAACCTGTGGCTGGCGCTGGTAAATAATGAAGAACATATCTGAAGGAATAGCATGTGCGGCACGGATGGAAACTAGAGATGCAAAGAAGGCTCTACTTGAACCTCGTACTCAGCTGTAGGTAGTGAAGCATAACCAGAATATGGTGGATTATTGACACCCTCACTAGCTGGCCTCTTTATACTTTCATGGTTCATCATGTGCAGTCGGACCATGTCTGTCCCATCCTTTGCATCATGTTTTGCATCAATTGCAGCAAGTTCTGCTTTGGAAAGATGGTAGATGATTCCAGCTCCAAATGAGTCACCAACTACATTAATCGAGGTTCTCATGCGGTCTCTGCAAAGAATGAAAAAAACAACATACAGATACATGAGACTAGAGATACAAGATGAAGCATCTGGGCCCCGGTTCAAAAATCTTTGTCTTGTCAACAAGAGCTAAATACCACGCAGTGCACTCCTAGGAGTTGCAGGTACTTTAAGAGTAGCTTCTGCTCATCCATAGAAAGAGAAGAGACAAGTCCTCCAGATATGGGAATAAAATGGGCTCAAAAAGTGACAAACTATGGAGTTTTTAGCATCAATATAGTTTAAGAAATGGTATGCAGTACTCCATATTTTTTTTATTTGTTTTGTGACATAACCCCTTTAAGCTAATTACCTACTTTTGACATTGTTGAGATTTAAGGTTTACAATATATAAAATTTAGAAATAGTTGAATGTATTATAGAAGCGAACAGAGGATCATTTGTTAAAACCTTCTACTAGACCAAAAAGGAAAGGTTTAAACATTAAGTAAATGTTTTTAAAAGACAAGTGAAAACCCCCAAAAACTAATTTTCCATTACAAAGACCTTTATCTTTGAAAAAATAAAATAATAGCTACTAGTCATTATTGTTTTTCCACATCTGCTAAAACAATATATATTCCCGGTTTTCAGAAAGGATGTATGTACCCTAAAATGACAACTTTAACTGCACAAAAAACAAGCCAACATACAGCCCTGTTTTGGAAAAACTAATTTTTTTAGTTTTTTTGTGCAAAAGTTGTAAAATACCATACACACATACATAAATTTGATATTTCCATAATCTTACCAACTAGCCTAAAAGAAGTCAGAAAGTCATCATGGCATTTATGAGAAATTGTTAACATTTGCAAGAAAAAAAAATAATAAAAAAAAAAATACCAGAATTATTTTTTGTTCATCTACCTCCCGAAAAAATTGATTAAAAAAACAATCAAAACCCCAAATTGGTACAAATTGAGACTACAACTTGTTCCACAGAGAAGTTTTTGTATTATACATATTGCATATGCTTCTTGTATATGCATATATATTTGTGAGACATTTAAGCCTCACCTCAAATTCCACTTGGAATGCCCAGAAAATAATTTGCATGCATGACAATTAAACAATTTATAGAAAGGAACCACTTACAATAACCAGTCCACTGCAATCAGCAAGCTGATGTCCTGAGTTGGCAGTCCTACAGCTGTTAAGATGAGAAGCATGGTGACAAGGCCAGCACTGGGGATGCTAGCTGCCCCCACACTGGCTAATGTTGCTGTAAGGCTAGAAGAAACACAAAAGAATATATTTCATGTCAAAGGGATTCCTACAGAAATTATTTCAAAAGGCAACTACCTGCCCTACAATATGAGAAGGATTGGTTGCCACCACTTGCAGGGCTTTCTAGGGAGGTCAAAGGGTGGAGCTTCACTATACATTACACTGTTCTACAATAGATGGTAATAATGTGATCCAGCCTATAATACGCCATCATGGATGAGCAGCCTGACAAGAGCATTTACCAATGTGTTGTACAAACCGGATTCCAAAAAAGTTGGGACACTATACAAATCGTGAATAAAAACTGAATGCAATGATGTGGAGGTGCCAACTTCTAATATTTTATTCAGAATAGAACATAAATCACGGAACAAAAGTTTAAACTGAGAAAATGTACCATTTTAAGGGAAAAATATGTTGAATCAGAATTTCATGGTGTCAACAAATCCCCAAAAAGTTGGGACAAGGCCATTTTCACCACTGTGTGGCATCTCCCCTTCTTCTTACAACACTCAACAGACGTCTGGGGACCGAGGAGACCAGTTTCTCAAGTTTAGAAATAGGAATGCTCTCCCATTCTTGTCTAATACAGGCCTCTAACTGTTCAATCGTCTTGGGCCTTCTTTGTTGCACCTTCCTCTTTATGATGCGCCAAATGTTCTCTATAGGTGAAAGATCTAGACTGCAGACTGGCCATTTCAGTACCCGGATCCTTCTCCTACACAGCCATGATGTTGTGATTGATGCAGAATGTGGACTGGCATTATCTTGTTGAAAAATGCAGGGTCTTCCCTGAAAGAGATGACGTCTGAATAGGAGCATATATTGTTCTAGAACCTGAATATATTTTTCTGCATTGATGGTGCCTTTCCAGACATGCAAGCTGCCCATGCCACACGCACTCATGCAACCCCATACCGTCAGAGATGCAGGCTTCTGAACTGAGCGTTGATAACAACTTGGGTTGTCCTTGTCCTCTTTGGTCCGGATGACATGGCGTCCCAGATTTCCAAAAAGAACTTCGAATCGTGACTCATCTGACCACAGAACAGTCTTCCATTTTGCCACACTCCATTTTAAATGATCCCTGGCCCAGTGAAAACGCCTGAGCTTGTGGATCTTGCTTAGAAATGGCTTCTTCTTTGCACTGTAGAGTATCAGCTGGCAACGGTGCATGGCACGGTGGATTATGTTCACTGACAATGGATTCTGGAAGTATTCCTGAGCCCATTCTGCGATTTCCTTTACAGAAGCATTCCTGTTTGTGGTGCAGTGTCGTTTAAGGGCCCGGAGATCACGGTCATCCAGTATGGTTTTACGGCCTTGATCCTTACGCACAGAGATTGTTCCAGATTCTCTGAATCTTCGGATGATGTTATAGACAGTTGATGATGATAGATGCAAAGTCTTTGCAATTTTTCGCTGGGTAACACCTTTCTGATATTGCTCCACTATCTTTCTGCGCAACATTGTGGGAATTGGTGATCCTCTACCCATCTTGGCTTCTGAGAGACACTGCCACTCTGAGAAGCTCTTTTTATACCCAATCATGTTGCCGATTGACCTAATTAGTGTAAATTGGTCTTCCAGCTCTTCGTTATGGTCAAATTTACTTTTTCCAGCCTATTATTGCTACTTGTCCCAACTTTTTGGGGATTTGTTGACACCGTGAAAATTTGAATCAACTTATTTTTCTTTTAAAATGATACATTTACTCGGATTAAACGTTTGATCTGTCATCTACGTTCTATTACAAATAAAATATTGACATTTGCCATCTCCACATCATTGCATTCAGTTTTTATTCACAATTTGTTTAGTGTCCCAACTTTTTGGGAATCCGGTTTGTATATGCAAACGCCAGAGCATAGTGTGTAGTGAGGCCCTGTCCCCTCACTCCCCGAGGCAGCTCTGCAAGTGGTGGTAACTGGTCCCACTTACATTGTAAGAACCCTTTTAATATAAAGCATCGTGTTCCTCTATCACATATACTGTAAATCCTCCTGAGAGCCACAGGAACAAGTTACCTCACTGTTGCTATTTGACCAGCGTCCAAAGTTACATCATTCATCTGCGCTATAAAGATGGCTGCTACTGCTTCATATAGTGCCGTGCCATCCATGTTAATAGTGGCTCCAATGGGCAGAACAAATCGTGTTACCCTCTTGTCGATCTTGAGGTTCTCTTCCAAGCAGCGGAAAGTGACAGGAAGTGTGCCAGCACTAAAATATAAAAGACCATATAAAAAAATACATATATCACAATAAGTTTCTGTATGTTGAGAAGAATGTGAACCATTGGGGGAAATACTGTGACCACTCTTAGTATGAAGTCCACTGGTGTAAGCTGTGCCAGAATTATTTAAGAGGTGCATTTTAGTTTTCTGGCATAAGTATTCTTAAAGCTGTTGAGCTACCCATAACCCTGCCCATGTTTTAGTGGTGAACTAATACATTTTCATGCAAAAGGAGGCTGTCGCAAAAATCAGCAACAACTGGTAAATGCATGTAGGATCAATAGTGTCAGCTGCAGTGCCTTTCCTTTAAGTGGATGGTGAGCTGTGTACCACCACTGGCTAAACAGTCACACAACCAAAAGTGTGGATATGGGTGTTGCTGTCATCTTACTTCCAAGACAATGGAATAAGCAGTGTAAGTCACTTTATTAGCAAAACAAATACATTATATTTAGTGCAGAGCGAAGCAAAGCATTTAAAGCAGACTTTGATCCTAAATTTAGGAAAACTTTGATTCGCAACTAATCCGAATTTCCTCACACCCATAATGCCACGCAGCCAGCCAATCCGCAGGTAGCCATCCCATGTCATGTCACAGCCCTATAAAACCCTCATCCTGCGTGGTATCCGCCATTGTCCTGTGAGCTAAGCAGAGTGAGAGACGTGGAGAGGGAGAGTGCAGGAAAAGTGCAGGGAGACTGCAGGGATAGTGTATTGCCCTATGCATCACGTTCTAGTGCACCGACATTCAAAGTTAATCCATCATTTTAGTGATACAGGTACTCTTCCTCAGTATTAAAGGCAGTTGTAGTATATCGCCATGTGCATCACATTATAGTGCACAGACATTCAGAGGTAATCTGTTACATTACTGATATAGTTACTATGCACTATGGCCAACAGACAGTTGCCATAAAAATGTTGCTGTAGCCGGCACAAGTAGTAGCAGAAGAATGGATGGTGGTAGCAGTAGGCACATGAACAGGCCAGAGCTGCCACTGTCATCCAGCAGTCATGTTTTGATCCACAATCTAGTTGTACTGGAATGGTTGACTTGCTCTTCAACATTATCTCAAGTGACATCAGACACACACAGCCAGGAATAGGTGGATTCCTTTGACACCACGCTTAGTTGGCATAGCCCAGGAACTGCCTCTGGGTCCTCACCTGTACTGAGCCTGCCTCTTGCTTTTGCTGCTCCTTCTGCTAACCAAGTAATGACAGCCGCTGGCTCTGCTTTTTAGCGACAATGAGCTTTGTGTGTACACTCAGCAGTTACAGGCCAGCCCAGACTTGGAGGAGAGGTCTGCTGCGGACTCCTTTAGGAGTGCAACTACTGATGATGACAGTCAATTGGGAACACATGTTGCAGGAATGTGCACAAAAGACAAGTGAGGGAGACACAAGTGGCGACTAAACATTTCTACATGATGATGTAGCTAATCGCATGTGGAAGTCGGGTGAAGAGGGGGCATCATCATCAGGGGGCGAAGGTGGCAGCCTGCCTATGAGACAGCAGGAAGGCAGGGTGCCTGTGAGATAGCAGGGTGGAAGCAGTGGGAGATCTGGAGCTCAACACCGGAGGGGTACACCATCTGCTACTCAGGAGACTACCTGTGAGGAATCCAATAGCAGTGCACAGGTTCATAAAAGCAGCAGCAGGCAGGCATCACACAGTGGTGGAGGGAAAATGCCATTTCAGCAAGTCACTGGGGGACTTTAGTTTGGAGGTATACAGAATGTGTGGGCACAAGGTGAGGCACGGCCAGGGTGCTAATGTTGGCACTACAGCCCTGTGGTGATGCTCAATGTGTTAACAGTCCTGTGTTAACACATGGAGCGTCACCATAAACTGCAGTGGGAAAATGTTACAGCCTGATGCAACAACCTCTGCATCTCCTATCGGTCCGCACCCCCTCTGAAGCAATTAAGGCTTGTCAACGTCATCAGAAGAAAGCTGTTGTTCCTTCCCATCGCCTTCAATGTTGTCTTGCTCCTGATGCTCTTCCTCCTACTCCTCATCACTTGTTTAGTCAGCAATCCATTACCGAGGTGATTGCAAAAAGAGAACAGTATGTGTGCACTCATCCAACGGTGCAGAAGATGAACGTACACCTGGCCACGTTGCTGGTACTACAGTCCCTCCCTTAACATGTTCCAGTTGACTCTGCACTAGTGTTGATCAAGCACCAAAGTACTCGGGTGTTCGGGTGCTCGGGTCGAACACCTCGGGATGCTCGGGTGCTCGGTAGAGCACCCAAGCACAATGGAAATCAATTGGAGAACCCGAGCATTAAACCAGGCACCCCCTGGGGGAGGGTGTCTGGTTCACATAAAAAGGTCATAAAGGGCATAAACCACCGAAATGGTTTAGGAAAAGCATGGGGAGGATGTCTGCATGCATATTGGACTCCCAGGTCGCTGCTGGGAACGATGTTGTCCGAGTAGTACACCACTTTTAAAAACCGACAATAATACGCACAAAAAAGATAAAATCGATCTTAGAGGAAAAATTGTTAGGAAACATTCTTTCCTTTATATTTACTTGTATATAAAGTGCAAGTGCTGGCAAAAATTACAAGTAAGAGGCACTCTGATACAACCTGTATATCACATAATGGAGGGCCTCATTCACATTGCCGTACAATTGTTCAGGAAGTGGGACTCCTACATTCATAAAGCCTATGCACTAAGTGAAAGGACTTCCAAAAATTACAAGGAACCGGCACTCCAATACACCCTTTATTGCACATAAAGGAGGTCATCATACACCCTTGAAAAATTATGATTGATGCCCTGCTGGTGACCCTCAAAAACATTAGGAGAAAGGGCCTGCTGGTGACCCTCTAAAACATTATGGGCAAGGGCCTGCTGCTGAGCTGACCATCTAAAACATTAGGGGTGAGGGTCTACTGCAGAGCTGAATCTCTAAAACATTAGGGGCGAATGCCTGCTGCTGATCTGAGCATCGAAAAAATTATGGACGAGTGCCTGCTGCTTAGCTAACCATTGAAAAATTATGGGCAAGGTCCTGCTGGTGAGCTGACCCTGTAAAACATTATGGTTGAGGGCCTGCTGGTGAGCTGACCCTCAAAAATATTATATGCGAGGGCCTGCTGGTGAGCTGACCCCCTAAAAGATTGTAGGTGACGGCCTTCTGGTCGCTGACCCTGTACAACATTACGGTTGAGGGCCTGCTGGTGAGCTGACCCTCAAAAAGATTGTAGGTGAGGGCCTGCTGGGGAGCTGACCCTGTAAAACATTATGGTTGAGGGACTGCTGGTGAGCTGACCCTCAAAAACATTATACGCGAGGGCCTGCTGGTGAGCTAACCCTCTAAAAGATTGTAGGTGAGGGCCTGCTGGTGACCTGACCCTCTAAAACATTATATGTGAGGGCCTGCAGGTGAGAAGACCTTCTGAAAGATTGTAGGTGAGGGCCTGCTGGTGAGCTGACCCTCTAAAACATAATATGCGAGGGCCTGCAGGTGAGCTGACCCACTAAAAGATTGTAGGTGAGGGCCTGCTGGTGAGCTGACCCTCTACAACTTTAGGAGCGAGGGCAGATTAATAAGCATGTTGATATGATGGAAGAGGAGGAGGACGATAAAAGGAAGACTGAACCATATACCCTTTTTGTGGTGGAAGGGTTGCTTGAGAATACAGTGTATTCAGTACATTATAAAAAAAACACATTTAAAGTGCCTTTATGTTCAACCGCTTTCCTCTGGTGGAGTAGAGAAGTCAGGGGCAATCCAGGCCTTGTTCATTTTTATAAGAGTCAACCTGTCAGCATTTTTAGTTGACAGGCGGATGCGCTTATCAGTTATTATGCCCCCAGCAGCACTAAATACCAGCTCTGAAAAAATGCTGGCAGGGCTAGCCAACACCTCCAAGGCGTAGAGCACCAGTTCGTGCCACGTGTCCAGCTTGGACACCCAGTAGTTGTAAGGCACAGAGGGATCATTGAGGACGCTGACACAGTCTGCTACGTATTCCTTCACCATCTTCCAAAAATTTTCCCTCCTTGTGACACTAGGCTGCGCATCTTGGCGAGGGTGCTGGTGGGGTGTCATGAAACTGTCCCATGCTTTGGAGAGCGTTGCCCTGCCTCTGTTGGAACTGCTGTGTTTTCCCCTCCCCTCCTCAGTTGCCAAAGGAACTACGTACTCTGCCACCAACGTTGTCAGCTGTAAATTCTTGGAGCAAATTTTCCACAAGGACCTTCTGGTATTGCACCATTTTAGTCGTCCTTTCCACCACAGGAATAAAAGATGACAAGTTCTCTTTGCAGCGGGGGTCGAAAGGGTGAAAAACCAGTAACTGGTGTTGTCCAAAATGCGCGGGTCACAGGAAAGGCAGCCTAATATAAAGTCAGCCATGTGTGCCAGAGTCCTAACAGGCAAGACATCGCTGTCATCATCAGGAGGATGACTCTCAATCACCTCATCCTCTTCCTCCTCTTTCGACCATTCACGCTGAACAGATGGAATTAAACTTCCATGGGTACTACCCTCTGCAGCGGAGGCAACCGTCTCCTGCTCCTCCTCCTCATCATCATCATCCAATTTGGGCTGAGAAGACAAACTAAGGGTGGTCTGGCTATCACCCTGTGTAATGTCTTCCCCAATTTCCCCCTCTTCCACATGAAAAGCGTTGGCCTTAATTATGAGCAGCGAGCGTTTGAGTAGACACAGAAGTGGGATGGTGACGCTGATAATAGCGTTATCGCCGATCACCATCTGCGTTGATTCCTCAAAGTTTCTTAAAACCTCACAGAGGTCAGACATCCATGCCCACTCATCGCTTGTAAAGAGCGGAAGCTGACTGGAAAGGCGACCACCATGTTGCAGCTAGTATTCCACTACTGCCCTCTGCTGCTCACAAAGCCTGGCCAACATGTGGCACGTGGAGTTCCAGCGCATGCTCACGTGGCACAAGAGTCAGTGAGCTTGCAATTGTAAGCACTGCTGCAGCGTTGACAGACCAGCGGAAGCTGTCGATGACTTGCGGAAATGGGCACACACGCAGCGCACCTTCACTAGTAGCTCAGGCAAATTGGGGTAGGTTTTGAGAAACAGCTGAACCACTAAGTTTAAGACGTGGGCTAGGCATGGGATGTATGAGTGCTTGCCGGGCTCAAAAGCCGCCACCAAGTTACGGCCATTATCAGACACAACCATGCCTGGTTCTAGGTTGAGTGGCGAGAGCCACAGCTCAGTCTGGTCTCTTATCCCCTGCCATCGCTCTGCGGCAGTGTGCTGTTTGTCACCTAAGCAGATCAGCTTAAGCACTGCCTGTTGACGCTTCCCCACTGCAGTACTACACTGCTTCCAGCTACTCGTGCTGCAAGAGGATAATTCTGGGATGAGGAGGAGGCGGAGGAGGAGAAGTGGGGGTAGGAGCCACTAACGTAGGTGGTGGCGGAAACCCTGATGGAATTAGGGCCCACAATCCTTGGCGTTGGTAGCACCTGTGCCATCCCAAGGTACGACGTGCTCCCGGCCTCCACAACATTCACCCAGTGTGCCGTCAAGGAAATGTAGCGTCCCCGGCCACAAGCACTTGTCCATGTGTCAGTGGTTAAGTGGACCTTCTTAGTAACTACGTTGGTCAGGGCATGGTTGATGTTACGGGACACATGCTGGTGTAAGGCGGGCACGGCACACCGTGAAAAATTGGGGCGGCTGGGGACTGTGTAACGAGGGATGGCTGCCGACATCAGACTGAGGAAGGCCTCAGTGTCCACAAGCCTAAATTGCAACATTTCCAGGGCCAGTAATTTGGAAAGTTGCGCATTTAGTACTATGGCCTGTGGGTGAGTGGATGGGCATTTGCGCCTGCGTTCAATTGCCTGGGGTACGGACATTTGTACACTGCGCTGGGACATGGAAGTGGATGTGGTCGCTGAAGGTGCTTGCGAAGGTCCAGGTGCAGGGCGGGAGGCATCCAGGCCTGTGCCTTCGACAGGGGATTGGCCAGCACGTAACACAGGGGAAGAGGAGGACCTGATGTGACCCGCAGACACAGATTGTGGACCCAGGCGTTCGGCCCACCTATTATGGTGCTTTGATGTCATGTAGCAGATCATCCCAATGGTGGTGAGACGTCTCAATTGGCTTTCCTGTACCACCTGATGGATGTGTCATGGGTCAAAGTTCTTCACAATGTAAAAGAATATGGTGGGCGCGAATATCTCCATATGTTCGCATGTTCGGCGAATCGTGAACAAGCAAAGTTTGCCGCGAAACGACCGCCGGGCGAACCGAAAGGCCATCTCTACCGGGCACCATGAATGAGACGTCGGAAAAAAAATGACCTGAGTGGGGGGTCCTGTCTGAGATGTCTTGGTGATGGGTAAGGACAGCGTGTAACCGCCGGGGCTCAGGTTAAACTGATTGAGGCTGACAAATCTGCTATTGGTGGAAGTGCAACTTGCCCGGCCTTATGAACCCGTAGAATGCTAAGTAGATGGCGGTTTTAAGCACTAAACTAGGGAGTACACCAAAAGGGGCTCTATGCAACATGTCAGACAGGTCCCGAAAGATCTTACTAGTGATGGCCTGTCTGCGAGGCTGGCCTTCCGTACTACATTTACCCAAACCTCTCAAGGCGGCCTTGATAACATGAGCAGAAAACAGGGACCCCTGCTCCGGATGACTAATGGTGGAGAAATGTTGTACCCCAGCCAGGTAGGACCGAACAGTGTTGTGGGTCAACTTCAATTCCGAGTGGCAGTATGCTGCCAGGCAGGTGCTGCCAGGCAGCAGGGGGCAGACCCCCCCCTGTTTTTAACTCATTGGTGGCCAGTGCGGCCGCCCCCCCCTCCCTCCCCTGTAGTTAACTCATTGGTGGCCAGTGCGGCCGCCCCCCCCCCTCCCTCCCCTGTAGTTAACTTGTTGGTAGCCAGCCCCCCCTCCCTCCCCTGTAGTTAACTCATTGGTGTCCAGTGGGCCCTCTCCCCTCCCTCCCCCTCCTAATTAAAATCGCCCCCCCATCATTGGTGGCAGTGGTGAGTACCGATCGGAGTCCCAGTGTAATCGCTGGGGCTCCGATCGGTAACCATGGCAACCGGGACGCTACTGCAGTCCCGGTTGCCATGGTAGCTTAGCAATTTGTAGAAGCTTCATACTTACCTGCGAGCAGCGATGTCTGTGACCGGCCGGGAGCTCCTCCTACTGGTAAGTGACAGGTCTGTGATATAGGCAATGCGCCGCACAGACCTTTCACTTACCAGTAGGAGGAGCTCCCGGCCGGTCACAGACATCGCAGCTCTTCAGGTAAGTATGAAGCTTCTACAAATTGCTAAGCAACCATGGCAACCGGGACTGCATTACACTGGGACTCTGATCGGTACTTTCCACTGCCACCAATGATAGGGGGGGGCGATTTTAATTAGGAGGGGGAGGGAGGGGAGAGGGCCCACTGGCCACCAACGAGTTAATTAGGAGGGGGAGGGAGGGGAGAGGGCCCACTGGCCACCAACGAGTTAATTAGGAGGGGGAGGGAGGGGAGAGGGCCCACTGGACACCAATGAGTTAACTACAGGGGAGGGAGGGGGGGCCCATTGGACACCAATGAGTTAACTACAGGGGAGGGAGGGGGGGCCCACTGGACACCAACGAGTTAACTACAGGGGAGGGAGGGGGGACCCACTGGACACCAATGAGTTAACTACAGGGGAGGGAGGGGGGCCCACTGGACACCAATGAGTTAACTACAGGGGAGGGAAGGGGGGTCGGCCGCACTGGCCACCAATGAGTTAACTACAGGGGAGGGAGGGGGGGCGGCCGCACTGGCCACCAATGAGTTAAAAACAGGGGGATGGGGGGTCTGCCCCCTGCTGCCTGGCAGCACCTGCCAGGCAGCAGGGGGCAGTCATGTACACAGTTTTTCAGTATATTCTAACCTGAAGCGTCCCCATCACCATGGGAACGCCTCTGTGTTAGAATATACTGTCAGATCTGAGTTTCACGATGTAGCTGATATCCGACAGTATATTCTAACAGAGGCATTCCCATGGTGATGGGGACGCTTCAAGTTAAAATATACCATCGGATTGGAGAAAACTCCAATCCGATGGTATAAAAGAACTCCAGACTTTACATTGAAAGTCAATGGGGATGGATCCGTTTGAAATGGCACCATATTGTGTCAACTTCAAACGGATCCGTCCCCATTGACTTGCATTGTAATTCAGGACAGATCCGTTTGGCTCCGCACGGCCAGGCGGACACCAAAACGACTTTTTTTTTCATGTCCGTGGATCCTCCAAAAATCAAGGAAGACCCACGGACGAAAAAAACGGTCATGGATCACGGACCTACGGACCGTGAAAAAATACTGTCGTGTGCATGAGGCCTTATACAAATTCTAACAGTCTATTCAGTAGGACTATCAGCTGTGTATTCACCTGACTTCTCCACAACGCAACTGATAGTCCCAACCCCATTTATAAGGCAAGAAATCCCACTTATTAAACCTGACAGGGCACACCTGTGAAGTGAAAACCATTTTAGGTGACTACCTCTTGAAGCTCATCAAGAGAATGCCAAGAGTGTGCAAAGCAGTAATCAAAGCAAAAGGTGGCTACTTTGAAGAACCTAGAATATGACATATTTTCAGTTGTTTCACACTTTTTTCTTATGTATATAATTCCACATGTGTTAATTCATAGTTTTGATGCCTTCAGTGTGAATCTACAATTTTCATAGTCATGAAAATAAAGAAAACTCTTTGAATGAGAAGGTGTGTCCAAACTTTTGGTCTGTACTGTATATCTACCTTTTGTTAAAATATCCACTGTAGCCAAATTATCTGAAATGAACACAACGGTGGAATTGGCCCATGAGCTACCCCAAACGTATGCGGCAGCCACTATGGGGTACAGTTCAAACAAGGCCGAAGTCTGTAGAAAACCCGGGATCTGTCTAACTTCTGCAGGCCATGTCTCGGCCATCCAGTGGGTGCCAAAAATGGCTGCAAAACCAGCGCCATCGGAAGCATCAGAAAAGACCATGGGAGACTAACTAGAAGCAGCGGGGGTGAAAAAAGAAATCCTGTTCCACTGACTCAGGAACTGGTCCCACATGAGTGAATCTGCCACAGCCTGGCCATCTAGCTGTACTGGGCTATCCTGGTGTGGTGCCGCTTGAAGAAGAGCCAACAGATGGGAAATGAATGACCTACCCTGTGGAATAATATGCATAGCAAAGTTTAACATCCACAATAACGACTGTAAGTCCGCCTTTGTCGCCTCCCTCACTACTGTGAACTTGTGGATGACTTCCTTAATCCTCACCAGTTTATCTTCAGGCAGTCTGGCTAACATGTTCTCTGAATCTAGCACGATGCCCAGGAACGTGATAACAGTGGATGGGCCCTCAACCTTCCTGGGTGACACTGGCACACCTACTGTAGCTGGGAAAAAAACTGCCTGTAAGGTTTCAAGCCCCTAAGGTGTATGTCCCGGACGTTTAATCAGCAAAAAAACATCCAGATAGTGGATGACATGTTCGCAGTGGAACTTGGTTTCCAAAATCCAATGCAGGGCCTGTGCAAAATGATCAAACAAACAAGGGCTACTCTTGGAGCCAAACGTTAGCTTTCTGGCAAAATAGTACAAACTCCTCCATTTTATACCATGCCATTGCCAGAGCGCAGGCATGATGGGAAGGAGTTTGAAAGCATCAGATATGTCTGCCTTAGGCAAGTAGGTCCCAGGCCCTAACTTCATGATGGTTGCTATGGCCTGATCTATCGTAGAATACTTCATGCTGACTTCCTCTGACGGAATGAGGGAATTGAGGCTGGCAACGAGAGAAGCATGTGGGGCTGAGAGGTCGTAGATTAGCCTTTCCGTTCTGCTAAATTTACCTGTGGCTACCCCTACTGGGCTAAACCTCCAGCGGTCGAATGGAGACACCGAAAAAGGCCCTATGAGAAACCCTTTCTCTTACTTAGCCTCTAACAACTTGTCCACTGAAGTTGGGGC
The DNA here is from genome assembly GCF_014858855.1 of Bufo gargarizans. Taxonomy (NCBI): domain Eukaryota; kingdom Metazoa; phylum Chordata; class Amphibia; order Anura; family Bufonidae; genus Bufo; species Bufo gargarizans. Next base: position 565,467,250 of record NC_058081.1, on the reverse strand, counting down.
CCTCTCAGCAGACTGTAAATTTTTGCACTCATATGTAACCTCTGGCAGAACGACCAGTCCTGTATGAAATCCTACCACGAACCCGGTGATCACGAAATTGACGAACTTAGGGTCATGGTGACCTTGCAGACATAACTGTAAATAATCAGTGTTTATGACGACACTCATGTAAACTTTATCTGACTTTAATGTGCACGCTATCATGGGGTGAGCTCTGAAACAATTGGTGCAGACATGAAGCAGACGTCATTGGCTGTAATTACAAGCTGAGAAATTGAAGTTGTTGCAAATCTGGGATCTCCCTAGATGTTTTATAGTGCAACCTAACTTATCCACCGTGCCGGTACCCCTGTGAGCATCCGACGGACCGGCTGCAGGGACTTTGAAACTCGACTCTGAGCCGGCGGTTGCACTATGACACCATTCGACCGTATGAAATATCAACTGACACAGAGAACACGATGGGCCTTTAGGCCCAGCAATATGTCTGCAGAAGATCTCAGTGTCTATGTTGGCCCGATTAGTGGTAAACTGGAACTGACTAAGTGCTGTCGCTGCTTTTGCAGAAAAAGAACAGTGGTAGCCGTAAAACGCAGCACCGCCATACTTATGCCCGAAATCAGTGACTCTATAAAGGTAGAGATCCAACTCCTCTCTCCTGTATGGACGGACAGAGCAGATAACATCCCTGTACAAGCTGAATGCCAGAACAAATTCCGGAATAATTAGCTTCCGATTAAGCCTCTGGTTGCGACTCTTGAGAACCACCAAAACGTCGCCACAGGCAATAACTTTGTTATTGGAGAGATCTCGATACACCCCGAGACTCCACTGTCTCCAACCTGATCCAGTGAGAAAATGGTACTGGCGGCCACCTAGCGCAACAAAAGTGTCCCCTTTTTGCCAGCCACCGATGTAGCTGGTCCTGCAAATGTGCTTCACCGAGGCTCTGGCAGCACACTGCTACACAGCACCGACGCTGAGCCCAGAGGGGAACACCTGTGAGGTTAATGAAGGCTGCTGCCGTCCCTCCCACAAATACAGGCCAATATATCAGCCTTCATACATATATAGTCGAGGTCCGTGTGCCTGTGGTGGAATTAAAAGTCAAATTTTTTTTATCTTTTCATCCAACACAAGACACTGGGCATTAATCATACTAATCGTCAGGTTACCTCACCTACTGTAAGTACTCCAAAACCGACACAGCAGCATCAGGCTTTTTGTACCTTGCACCTAATGCACTTAAAGAACAAACATAATTTGAAAACTAGTGGATAAGTTGAAAAATAAGTTGCAAATTGATAAACAGTTGACCACAATGACATATCACGGGCTGAAAAACAAAAAGTGGCATGAAGGGTGTGGATGACAATTGTGTCTTGGACAGGACTCGAGAGCCGGATTGGGGTGCTAAGGAGTAGGTAACATCAGAGGAGGACTGTGGTGGGCGCAGTGGTGGCAATAAAGGGCAGAGGCATCGTATGGCCAGAACCTCCAAAAAATCCACCAGAGTGTGATCAGCTTCTATTATGGTCATCTCGGGAACTGGTGTAGTTGTTGAAACTGTGGACACGGGCTCAAAATGTGACAAAGCTGAGCCTAACTTAACTTCCCGTAAGCTCTGTGTTAAGTGTGTGCTAGGATCTCCCGTCTGGCAGTTTTTCTGTGCTAAACGGGAGATACTGACAGTGCCAGAAGACAAAAGTATTACCATGTGCAAGATCTGCAGGATTAAAATAAGCCATGGGCATTCAAACACAAATGTAGGCACCACTTCTTTTATATTGCAGCACTTGAGGCGGCATCAGCTGAACCAGTGAAAAAATGGAACTGGCGGCCACCTAGTGCAACAAAAGAGTTTCCCTTTTTGCCAGGCACCTTTGCAGAAGCCAGGCTGCATGCACGTGCAGTACAGTGTCCTTGTCATTATCAGTTACTGCTTCTCCTGGTCAGACAACTCCCCCTCATCCTACTCCGCTCTTTCGTCAGCCATCGATAATGGAATGTTTGATCAGAAAACAACTGTACACACCCAGAAATCCACTGGTGTGCAAGCTTAACTGATACCTGGCCAAGTTGCTTGTGTTACAGTCACTGCCGTGGCATTTAGTGGATTCTGCTTCGTAGTCATCCCTGCGTTGTACTGTCACATAGTGGAGGACATGCGCCACTCCTTGCAACTGTTGCTATGCAGCAAGGTGCATGCCACTGTGGACACCTGGAGCAACTGTTATGGGCCCCTTCAGCAGGGATCACGTGTTGTTTCGAGGTCAGGCAGTGGCAGCTCATCAGAGATGCCTGTCGTGCAATCAGGACCTTCAAAGATGCTACAAGATTTGTGAATTGGGACACGTACAGCATCAACGATAACATCAGAGAAGGATTGTGGTAATTGCAGCAGTGGCAATAAAGAGCAGAGGCAACATACAGCCATAAGCTCTGTGGGGACTCACTCTGGTAGACAGGATTAGCGGACGCAGTATGGAGGCAACAACAAGTTCTTTGGATCAAACAGTTCAGTGTTTTATTCACACTTTAGGCAAGTGACAAAACAAGCAGTCATATTCAAACAAAAAGTCACCTTGCGATGTTGGTGGTAATTTACACCATGCGGCAATTCTGCCTCAAATAGTCCTTGCCCATAGCAGCACCAACTTGTTTTCACATCAAACAGGTAGCAAGCCTTCATCCAGACACAAGGCTCCCAGATCCCAACACAGAGAGATGGCTTCTTAAGGACAGCCAGGTGCTGCCAAAACCTGGATCAGCATTTAAAATCCAGTCCGGTATTTGATTTCACCTGGCTGTAAATCAGCCCAGCAGCACATGCTGGGAGGAAAATACCTGTTTTCCGAGACCAAACCTCTCACTGTGTCACAGCTACTAAAAATCTGCCAGGGTCAGATCTGCTTCTTTTATGGTCGGCTCAGGAACTGGTGATGCCGTTGACACTGTGGACAAAGGCTCAAAATGTGCCAGACCTAAGCCAAGCTCGGCTGCCACCAGCTCTGTGAGAACAGTGCGAGTATCTCCCATCTGGCAGTTTTTATTCACAGTGCCAGAAAACAAAAGCATTATTACATGCAAGATTTGCAGGATTATAATAAGCTGTGGGTGTTCAAGCACAAAATCCAGTAGGAAAGTAGAACTGGCCATAGCCTAGTACAAGAAAAGTGTCCTTTTTGTGGTCTCCTTTGTAGCAGCCAGGCTGCATCCACGTGCAGTACGGTGTCCTTGTCATCATCTGTTGGAAGGAGGATGAGGAGCTGTCACTGACTGGTGGAAGAACAGCAGTAGGAGACTGCTGCTGCTAATGACGATGACATTGGCCACGATGAACAACCATCTCAGTGGGGGCGGAGCTAGAAAGAACTGGAATATCAAAGTGAAGGGAGGCCAAATTCCTTTATTACCAGGAAACACTGGGTATGTAGCTTGTCGCGGCTTTCAGTGAGCAAACACCTGCCACCCGCATGTCTGAGGCCTCTCTCCACCCCCCAAAGTAACCCACCTACCCATAGCTATTTATGTCAGTGTCACTCTGACATCATTTACTGTCATTGCGATCAAGAGGTTAAAAATGTATAGGGAGGAGAGAAAGAGTAAAAATTTATTTAAAAAGTTAAATATATAAATCCTAAATATATACCGGTAAGTCCTATGAGACCTGAGCATCATATCAATTTTTATTGGTATGACTATTTGGAGAAGCTTTAAATCGCTTTATCTGAAAGCTCTGCATCCAACTGTCTATGGAATCTATTCCTCTGTTTTTACCAATTACCAATTTTCTTTGGTTTTATATATAAACAGTTTTTCTGCCAGCTTTCGTCATCTCTGCCCCTTATTAATACCAGCAGTGGTAAGTCTGACAAATGTGCTTGTCTCTTGTTATTAATTTACTTACCACATATTTATGTTACATTTGCTTTTGTACATGTTTTATTATCAGGTGTATTTTGGCTTTCAATGTATTTTATGTACTGTAACTTTTGTCAAATGTTTCTGCCTACTTCATTACCATTAATTACCATTAATTTGCCATTTTTGTATATGAACACCATTCTTTTTCTGTATCTGTATGGCTTGAGGAAGCTACCAGTCTGATATTGAATCATGCAGCCATTATAATTTATTTGCTTTGCTAATAACGTTATACTAGATTCACATCCATGGCGGAGGTTCCTGCAGGATCATCTTTCTAAGATTCCATATAAAATACTTGCATGAAGCAGTACTTTGTCTGGCACAATCAGGGAAACTGTAATGGAAATTTGATAGAAACCATTATATTCCATGAAGAAAAAGGAAATTCAGCAGCTCTCACCTGCCCCTCCTTCAGCTGTGAGCACGGAAGGCCCGTGTCAGGTAACGGGCAGCAAATGCGAAAAGAGGTTGAAAGAAATCCAGTTCCACTTGAATAAAGGAATGTAGATTTATTTTGCTTGCGGTAAAAACCTCATCCATGAATTACAAAAATAGCACCTCTGTCATGAGGAAGGGCATTATCTCTGGTAGCCCGAAAAGCTTAGACAAGACTGCTATTTTTGTAATTCATGGATGAGTTTTTACCGCAAGCAAAATAAATCTACATTCCTTTATTCAAGTGGAACTGGATTTCTTTCAACCTCTTTTCGCATTATATTCCATGGGATCAGTCTGACACCATTGGTGTCTTTCAAATGCAGGATCCAGGACTTCAATTTTGTTTTCTTTTTCTGTTCCTATACCAGAGCAAAAATATGCAAAAGTGCTGCTTATGGAAAACTATCTTCACTTACACACAGGGCTGCCATCAGAAATTTCAGGGCCCCATACAAGCAAATTTTGAGGTTCCCCATCCAGGCTCCACCCCTCGGTCTGTGGAGAGGTCACCTCAGGGATGTGGGGGAAGGGGGAGGTGGTCATCACAGGGATGTGGATAGGTCATTAATATCAGATCAGTAGGAGTCCAAACCCCTGAGGATAGGCCATCAATAGTAAAAAGCGGACAACCCCTTGAAATTACATACAGCACTCGGAACAAACAGGGCATCTTCTTCTTTCAGACCAGACCACCATGATGATTTCTTTCAGCCATCTCTTCTCTTTGAAGAGTTTGACAGGCATCTTAGTTTCCTACTTTTCCATCATCTTCCCACCTTCTGAACACCCCATCTTGCCACCCCCAATACTGTGCCCACTTTGCTCGCCAATACTTTACCGCAGAAACAGTCCATCTGAAAATACTGGTACCACACATATAGTGCCCCCTTCAATAAAGGCACACAGTGCCCTAAAAAATAACTGCACCCGACAAATAGTCTCCAACACTACACTACGTGCAGAATTATTAGGCAAATGAGTATTTTGACCACATCATCCTCCTTATGCATGTTGTCTTACTCCAAGCTGTATAGGCTTGAAAGCCTACTACCAATTAAGCATATTAGGTGATGTGCATCTCTGTAATGAGAAGGGGTGTGGTCTAATGACATCAACACCCTATATCAGGTGTGCATAATTATTAGGCAACTTCCTTTCCTTTGCAAAATGGGTCAAAAGAAGGACTTGACAGGCTCAGAAAAGTCAAAAATAGTTAGATATCTTGCAGAGGGATGCAGCACTCTTAAAATTGCAAAGCTTCTGAAGCGTGATCATCGAACAATCAAGCGTTTCATTCAAAATAGTCAACAGGGTCGCAAGAAGCGTGAGGAAAAACCAAGGCACAAAATAACTGCCCATGAACTGAGAAAAGTCAAGCGTGCAGCTGCCAAGATGCCATTTGCCACCAGTTTGGCCATATTTCAGAGCTGCAACATCACTGGAGTGCCCAAAAGCACAAGGTGTGCAATACTCAGAGACATGGCCAAGGTAAGAAAGGCTGAAAGACGACCACCACTGAACAAGACACACAAGCTGAAACGTCAAGACTGGGCCAAGAAATATCTCAAGACTGATTTTTCTAAGGTTTTATGGACTGATGAAATGAGAGTGAGTCTTGATGGGCCAGATGGCTGGATTGGTAAAGGGCAGAGAGCTCCAGTCCGACTCAGACGCCAGCAAGGTGGAGGTGAAGTACTGGTTTGGGCTGGTATCATCAAAGATGAGCTTGTGGGGCCTTTTTGGGTTGAGGATGGAGTCAAGCTCAACTCCCAGTCCTACTGCCAGTTTCTGGAAGACACCTTCTTCAAGCAGTGGTACAGGAAGAAGTCTGCAAGGTAAGAAAAACATGATTTTCATGCAGGACAATGCTCCATCACATGCGTCCAAGTACTCCACAACGTGGCTGGCAAGAAAGGGTATAAAAGAAGAAAATCTAATGACATGGCCTCCTTGTTCACCTGATCTGAACCCCATTGAGAACCTGTGGTCCATCATCAAATGTGAGATTTACAAGGAGGGAAAACAGTACACCTCTCTGAACAGTGTCTGGGAGGCTGTGGTTGCTGCTGCACGCAATGTTGATGGTGAACAGATCAAAACACTGACAGAATCCATGGATGGCAGGCTTTTGAGTGTCCTTGCAAAGAAAGGTGGCTATATTGGTCACTGATTTGTTTTTGTTTTGTTTTTGAATGTCAGAAATGTATATTTGTGAATGTTGAGATGTTATATTGGTTTCACTGGTAAAAATAAATAATTGAAATGGGTATATATTTGTTTTTTGTTAAGTTGCCTAATAATTATGTACAGTAATAGTCACCTGCACACACAGATATCCCCCTAAAATAGCTAAAACTAAAAACAAACTAAAAACTACTTTCAAAAATATTCAGCTTTGATATTAATGAGTTTTTTGGGTTCATTGAGAACATGGTTGTTGTTCAATAATAAAATTAATCCTCAAAAATACAACTTGCCTAATAATTCTGCACTCCCTGTAATAGTGTAACCATAATGTCCCTCAAAAATAATTGTGCTAAGGTGTGCCCAGTGCCCCCCAAAGTAATAGTGCCTCCCAAAGTCCCACCAATAGAAATACACTGCCTGTCCCAAAAAAAGTCATCACCCAAAAAAAAAAGGTCACACACCTCGTTGGACCACCTTTAGATTTGATTACGGCACGCATTCGCTGTGGCATTGTTTCAATAAGCTTCTGCAATGTCACAATATTTATTTCCATCCAGTGTTGCATACATTTTTCACCAACATCTTGCATTGATGATGGTAGAGTCTGACTGCTGTGCAAAGCCTTCTCCAGCACATCCCAAAGATTCTCAATGGGGTTAAGGTCTGGACTCTGTGGTGGCCAATCCATGTGTGAAAATGATGTCTCATGCTCCCTGATCCACTGTTTCACAATTTGAGCCCGATGAATCCTGGCATTGTCATCTTGGAATATGCCCGTGCCATTAGGGAAGAAAAAATCCATTGATGGAATAACCTGGTCATTCAGTATGTTCAGGTAGTCAGCTGACCTCATTCCTGGAGCACATACTGTTGCTGAACCTAGACCAGACCAACTTCAGCAACCCCAGATCATAGCACTGCCCCACAGGCTTGTACAGTAGGCACTAGGCATGATGGGTGCATCACTTCATCTGCCTCTCTTCTTACCCTGATGCGCCCATCACTCTGGAACAGGGTAAATCTGGACTCATCAGACCACATCACCCTCTTCCATTGCTCCAGAGTCCAGTCTTTATGCTCCCTAGCAAATTTAAGCCTTTTTTTCTGGTTTGCCTCACTGATTAGTGGATTTCCTACAGCTACACAGCTGTTAAGTCCCAATTCCTTGATTTCCCTTCGCATTGTGCATGTGGAAATGCATTTACTTTTAAACATAGCCCTGAGTTCTACTGTTGTTTTTCTTCGATTTGATTTCACCAAATGTTTAAGTGATCGCCAATCACGGTCATTCATGCTTTTTTCCCCCGCCAAATTTCTTCCTCCAATACGATGGGTCCCCACTATCCTTCCAGTTTTTAATAATGCGTTGGACAGTTCTTAACCCAATTTTAGTCGTTTCTGCAATCTTCTTAGATGTTTTCTTGCTTGATGCATGACAATGATTTTTCATTTCTCAAACAGACTAACATCTTTTCCACGACCACGAGATGTGTCTTTCGACATGGTTGTTTAAGAAATAAGAAGCAACTCATTGCACCAGTTGGGGTTAAATAACTTATTGCCAGCTGAAAGATAATCACCCAGGCAGTAATTATCCAATAGGAGGCTCATAACTATTTGCTTAGTTAAATCCAGGTGGTGACTTTTTTTTTTGGACAGGCAGTGTAATGGTGCCCCCAATAGTAATAATGCCCCCATTGTGCCCATACTACTAGTTATGTTCCCCATAGCCCCCCCCCCCCCAGTGGTAATACTTCTCCTTATAATGTGTGCCAGTACAAAAATACCCCCTAATGCGTGCCAGTACAGAAAGTACCCCCTTATATTGTGCGCCAGTACAAAGCATACCCCCTTAACTTTCAGATTAGACCCCCATATCAGATCTCAGATCAGACACTCATATCAAACCTCAGATGGGACCCCCCATCAGAATTTAATGTTAGACTCCCCATATCAGATCTCAGATCAGATAACCCATATCAGACCTTCATGTAAGAAATCCCCATATCAAACCTCAGACCAGTCCCTGATTAGACCTCTCAGACACCAATGTATTAGACCTAAGATCAGACCCCTATTATACCTCCATGCCAGAACCCCAAATAGCAGACCTCAGATCAGACCCCCAATAGACCTTCATGTCAGACCCCTCATATCAGACCTCAGACCAGAGCTCCAATAGAACTATCAGACCCCCCCCCCCCATATCAGACCTCGGACCAGACCCCCAAGGTATCAGACATCAGATCGGAGATTTAAATAAATAAAGTAACTTACCTCTCCTGATCCACCGCCACTCTCAATGGTCTACCTGGCTCTCTTGTTTTCTCGGCGCCTGAACTGCACAGTCACTAGACTGCCTGCAGTTTTAGGTCATAGCACTATGTCCACTCTGTCTGCAGACAGGACAATGCAACTCAGCGCCCAGGGAAGGACAAGCAGGGGGAGGTAAGTGCAGAGCTTCACTCCCCCGCCTCCTGCATACTAGTGACCAATTCCATAATGGGAGCGCTCGCTAGTATTCCTTTTATAACATGCACTGCATCTTAAAAAGGGAAAAATAGAATGCCACTGGCAAGGGGGGCAACTGCGACCACTGCAACCCCTATAGCTATGTCTCCTCCGAGCTCCCTTAACCCCTTAAGGACACGGCCAAATTGCACCTTAAGGACCAGGCTATTTTTTGCAAATCTGACCAGTGTCAATTTAAGTGGTGATAACTTTAAAACGCTTTGACTTATCCAGGCCATTCTGAGATTGTTTTTTCATCACATATTGACACTGGTAAAACGAAGTTAAAAAAAAAACATTTTTATTTATAAAAAAAATCCAAATTTGCCAAAAATGTGGAAAAAATTAGCAAATTTCCAAGTTTCAATTTCTCTACTTCTATAATACATAGTAATACCTACAAAAATAGTTATTACTTTACATTCCTCATATGTCTACTTCATGTTTGGATCATTTTGGGAATTACATTTTATTTTTGGGGGATGTTACAAGGCTTAGAAATTTAGGAGTAAATCTTGAAATTTCTCGTACATTTTCAAAAACCAACTTTTTAAGGACCAGTTCAGGTCTGAAGTCACTTTGTGAGGCTTACATAATAGAAAACAACAAAAAAACTCCATTCTAGAAACTACACCCCTCGAGGTATTCAAAACTGATTTTACAAACGTTGTTAACCCTTTAGGTGTACCACAAGAATTAATGGAAAATAGAGATACAATTTCAAAATTTCACTTTTTGGGCAGATTTTCCATTTTAATATTTTTTTTTCCAGTTACAAAGCAAGGGTTAACAGCCGAACAAAACTCAATATTTATGGCCCTGATTCTGTAATTTACAGAAACACCTCAAATGTGGTCGTAAACTGCTGTACGGGCACACGGCAGGGCGCAGAAGTAAAGGAATGCCATACGGTTTTTGGAAGGCAGATTGGTTTTTTTGACACCATGTCCCATTTGAAGCCCTCCTGATGCACCCCTAGAGTAGAAACTCCAAAAAAGTGACCCCATTTTAGAAACTACGGGATAGGGTGGAGGTTTTGGAGGTACTAGTTTAGGGTAAATATGATTTTTGGTTGCTCTATATTACACTTTTTGTGAGGCAAGGTAACAAGAAATTGCTGTTTTGGCACAGTTTTTTTTGGGTTATTTACAACATTCATCTGACAGGTTAGATCATGTGGTATTTTTATAGAGCCAGTCGATACGGATGCGGCGATACCTAATATGTATACTTTTTTTATTTATGTAAGTTTTACACAATAATATCATTTTTGAAACAAAAAAAAACATGTTTTAGTGTCTCCATAGCCTGAGAGCCATAGTTTTTTCAGTTTTTGGACGATTATCTCGGGTAGGGTATGATTTTTGCGGGATGAGATAATGGTTTGATTGGCACTATTTTGGGGTGCGTATGACTTTTTGATCGCTCGCTATTACACCTTTTGTGATGTAAGATGACAAAAAAATAGCTTTTTTTTACACTTTTTTTTTTTACGGTGTACACCTGAGGGGTTAGCTCATGTGATATTTTTATAGAGCCGGTCAATACGGACGCGGAGATACCTAATATGTATACTTTTTTTTATTTATGTAAGTTTTACACAATAATATCATTTTTGAAACAAAAAAAAATCATGTTTTAGTGTCTCCATAGTCTGAGAGCCATAGTTTTTTCAGTTTTTGGGCGATTATCTTACGTAGGGTCTAAGTTTTGGCGGGATGAGGTGACGGTTTGATTGGCACTATTTTGGGGTGCATATGACTTTTTGATTGCTTGCCATTACACTTTTTGTGATGTACTGTAAGATGACAAAAATTGCTTTTTTTACACAATTGCAGCTTTTTTAAAACAAAAAAATGATGTTTTAGTGTCTCCATATTCTGAGCCATATTTATTTTTATTTTTTGGGCGATTGTCTTAGGTAGGGTCTCATTTTTTGCGGGATGATGTGACGGTTAGATTGATACTATTTCGGTGGGCATACGCCTTTTTGATCGCTTACTGTTGTACTTTTTGTGATGTAAGGTGACAAAAAATTGTTTATTTAGCACAGTTTTTATTTTTTTATTTTTACGGTGTTCATCTGAGGGGTTAGGTCATATGATAAAATGTAAAAAATAGGGGGGAAAAAGTTGAAGTTATTTTTTTTAACTTTATTTGGGGAAAATGACGTTTTTGTTTATTTTTACTTGAAACTTTTAATTTTTGGGGGGGGAAACTTTATTTTTACAACTTTTTACTTTATTTTTTGTCCCACTTTGGGGCTTCAACTTTTGGGGGTCTAATCCCTTTTACAATGCATTCCAATACTTCTGTATTGGAATGCATTGGCTGTATGAGTAATACTGTGTGTATTTCTCATACAGCTTCTGGCCTGTGAGATCCAGGGGGCTGAATCTCACAGGCTCGTCACCGGAAGGCAGCGCAGATGCCTAGGGAAGGCATCGCGCTGCCTTCCATGCCATCGGATACCCCCTTAAGCTGCTGTGGAGGTCCCATTTTAAGGTTGCGGCACACTTATTTTAAGGAGGGGGTTCAGTGATAAGGAGTGAGGGGCTGTGGAGTACACTGTTTAGGGGGGGTGCTGTAGAGGTCACTGTTATGGTGAATATTGTCGATATCTTTTAACTACAAAAAGAAACATTAAATGAAATAGATTAAATGCTAATATATATATATATATAGACACACGTGTGTGTGTGTGTGTGTGTATATTTGTACAATTTAAAAATAGAAAAGCAAAAAGATCCTTGTGTAATGCATCACTCCATCAGATATAACTGTATAATAACGTTCTTTTAAAAAGAGGCCGCTCAGCGTCTATCACAATTTTATCTATGCTCTAGGCAGCTCTGTACATAACATAAAAAAGCCACTGACCTGCTTCCTGTGCTCTGTTCCAACCCAATGATCTGGTCCTGCTCTTTTTGGGCCCTGCTGGGTAAACTTTGATATGGGGTCACATACACCATTGTGGCTTATCACTGGACTCAGTGGTATTCTGTCCCCAAGCAGCACAAAACCCAGCAGGGACATACTACTTCTTATGTACAATGTTGTCCAGAGCATGGATAATACTGAGATAAAAGCTGGACAACCCTTTTAAGTCTTGTCATTTATATAGTACTAAAGGATTCCCATTTTAGGAATGTTTATGCACTGGTGTAAAATCTTGGATCATTTTTCGATTTTATTAAAAGACAGTTACTATGAATTGTTTTGCTTACCTAGAGGCTGTGCCAAGGGCAGTGATCCAGGCCTGAAATATACCGCCATAGAACTTAAATGGGTTTTTCCTGGTAATTGAGAAAAATATGAGTGGTAGAATCATGCCTCCATGAATTACTAGGCCCACAATTACTGTAACCATGTACATTCCAAGCTGCCGAGCCACAGTTTCTAGGTCTTTGATGGCAGCAATCTTCCCACAGATAAGAGACGCAATTCCAAATGGTGAGTACCTAAATAGCATAAGGGAAATATTTAAATGAATTATCACTAGTATATGAGCAGTATATGAGATTGCTATTGTCCTCTGTATGGCATATGTATTTGAATGCTGCTATGAGTTATTTTTATAAGAAATCTTATTGTTACATGTGCTTTACATGGTGATTTTGGGTGGTTATTGTGCCCTTTTATGGTTATTCTATATTAGTTGTATTGTATTTATTTTACATACTATTTAGCTTTCAACTAACCCCTTTACGCTATTGGGGGTTGACACATCTTTCATTTATTGCATAGTTGCCTCTACGGTCATTGAGTGGGTCTTGCTTGGATACATTATGGGAAAACAAGTCAATGGAAAAGTCTGTTTACATGGATATACTTTCTAAAATCCATTATGAATGAAGAATGTACTATATATACTGTTCTGTTGGAGCACATTGACTATATGTTGGGCTTAGGTACAATACAGTCTTCAGTGGGCCCAAAATCTGACCTAGTTCATACCCAAGAATTCTTGATGAGAAAACATGGCAGAACGTTTATATCAATCCTTATCCCACCATGCTAAACTAAAACAGTGCTAACTGACTTTATAGTATGGTGAAGAAGCCATTAAGATAGATGGACTACAGATTGAGTGTATGGCAGATGTTAATTTTTACTTTCCACATTAGACAACATGTTTCTGTATAACCTCATTCAACCCGAATAAAAAGTTAAATTCCATAGATTATTTAACTCTGCCCCTTTTCATGCTTTATAATTGAGTTTCTCAATAAACCACAAGGAAACAAATCCAGACAACCACACATATATCTTACCACATAATCATGCTGACAAGCCTCATAATGATTTCGTTGAGTATATTAAAGAAATCAGCCATTAACTTAGCCTGGTCTCCCATCTTTCCCATGGAAATACCAAATGCTATAAAGAAGCCAATGAGGCCTAAGTAGATGGAATGAAAATCAGAGGTCAGCAACACAAATACAAGCACAGAATATACTCAAACAGCACATTTTATTCTCAGTTCATTCATTAGATTCTTTGTATATTCTAAGTTTTCTTTATTCTAAGGACTATATTTTTTGTATTCAGGTTTAAAGGGGTTATCCAACCCTTAAAATGCCTCCCCTACTGCCCAGAACCCTCATACTGATTGAAATTACCTTTCTGCCCGCCACCTGCGTCGCTTTTTATGCCCCTACACTGCCGCCACTGCCCGTTGTGTGGATGAAAAAATCTGGACTAGCCACCCTAGCGCCACCCACAATGCTAGGGAGGCTTGTCCCCGTCGTGTCCTGCTATTGGCTGCCCTCCCGTCACTGGATGTTTTCATCCATGCAACGTGGAGATGCAGTGGCTGCCATGCGGGCGTCAGAAGAGACGCGGGAGGCGGGGAGCAAGGTAAGTAAAATCAGTGTGAGGGGCCCGGGCAGTAGGAGGCATTTTAAGGGTTGGCTAACCCCTTTAAGTCAATCTGGTATAAAACCTTCAAACAAATACAGTGTTGGTATGGCCACAATTACACCTCAAAAATATACCGTCCTTCAGGTCCCCTGACAGCATCTAAGACCAAAGAAGCCTACAATTGTACTGAAGGGACTCTGTCAGCATTTTTGACCATGCTAAACTACTGACAGCACTAGGTTTAGCATGGTCAACTATTACAACACATATGAATTATGCATTAAAATGTTGTTTTGTATAAAAGTTGCTCTTACCAAGAACATTCATCCCTCCTTTAAACTCTAGCTTTTTTTGGGTTACCATGATAGGTCCAGAAGTTTCAGCTATAGAAGAATTTGATTGAGATCCATTAACCGTTAGTCCGGTAACATTAATAGGTCTGATTAGATCCAGTGGTGAAGGGGGTGCTGGGACTTTTTTTGAAACCGTTTGTATCTGGGGAAAAAACAAACAAACTGTTTTTTCATGTACCAGGAAACAGTGACTACACCCGAGACCAGGGGTGTAACTACAGGATATAAAAAGTAGCAGTCACACCTTGGACCTAGAACCTGAGGATGGAGGCATGTAGATGATTATTCATTTTGCCTTCAGGCTTCTAGTCACACATATGACTGGAGCGCCTAATATTTTCAGACAAAAAAAATTTGCATTGTTGGATTTATAAAAGACATGTGCATACGAATTGTGATGTGTTATAGCATAACAAATTTCTGGACAATCTGATAAATGGATTTTCCCCTGAAATTAATTTTTTATATTCTAAAACTTTTTAAAGGTAGAGAAAAAGTTCCTCTTATATGGAAATGCTTAAAGGGTTTCTGTTATGAGTAGGGATGAGCGAACTCGAACTGTATAGTTCGGGTTCGTACCGAATTTTGGGGTGTCCGTGACACGGACCCGAACCCGGACATTTTCGTAAAAGTCCGGGTTCGGTGTTTGTCGCTTTCTTGGCGCTTTTGTGACGCTTTCTTGGCGCTTTTTGAAAGGCTGCAAAGCAGCCAATCAACAAGCGTCATACTACTTGCCCCAAGAGGCCATCACAGCCATGCCTACTATTGGCATGGCTGTGATTGGCCAGAGCACCATGTGACCCAGCCTCTATTTAAGCTGGAGTCATATAGCGCCGCCCGTCACTCTGCTCTGATTAGCGTAGGGAGAGGTTGCGGCTGCGACAGTAGGGCGAGATTAGGCAGATTAACTCCTCCAAAGTACTTGATTATTGATCGATCTGCAGCTGTGGATCATTGAGCTGCTGATACTCAATTGCTCACTGTTTTTAGGCTGCCCAGACCGTTTGTCAGTCACATTTTTCTGGGGTGATCGGCGGCCATTTTGTGTCTTGTGGTGCGCCAGCACAAGCTGCGACCAAGTGCATTTAACCCTCAATGGTGTGGTTGTTTTTTGGCTAAAGCCTACATCAGGGTGAAGCTGTCACACCAAGTGCATTTAACCAGCAATAGTCTGTTTATTTTTTGGCCATATACTACATCAGGGGCAAGCTGCGCCCGTCACCAAGTGCATTTAACCCTCAGTAGTGTGGTTGGTCAAGCTATCACACCAAGTGCATTTAACCAGCAATAGTCTGTTCATTTTTTGGCCATATACTAAATCAGGGGCAAGCTGCTCTTGTCACCAAGTGCATTTAACCAGCAATAGTCTGTTCATTTTTTGGCCATATACTACATCAGGGGCAAGCTGCGCCCGTCACCAAGTGCATTTAACCCTCAGTAGTGTGGTTGGTCAAGCTATCACACCAAGTGCATTTAACCAGCAATAGTCTGTTCATTTTTTGGCCATATACTAAATCAGGGGCAAGCTGCGCCCGTCACCAAGTGCATTTAACCAGAAATAGTCTGTTCATTTTTTGGCCATATACTACATCAGGGGCAAGCTGCGCCCGTCACCAAGTGCATTTAACCCTCAGTAGTGTGGTTGGTCAAGCTGTGACACCAAGTGCATTTAACCAGCAATAGTCTGTTCATTTTTTGGCCATATACTACATCAGGGGCAAGCTGCGCCCGTCACCAAGTGCATTTAACCAGCAATAGTGTGGTTATTTTTTGGCCATATCCCAGTCTAATTCTGTCACTAAATCCATACCGGTCACCCAGCGCCTAAATACTAGGCCTCAAATTTATATCCCGCTAAATCTCTCGTTACCGCTGTACTGTTGTGGCTGGGCAAGTTATTTAGTGTCCGTCAAAGCACATTTTTTGTTCTGGGTTGAAATACAATTCCCAATTTAGCAATTTCATAATTTAGTGGTTTCTGCTATATCAGAGCTATTTGAAATCTATCCCTAAAAGGGTATATAATATTCAAGGTGCACATAGGGTCATTCAGAATAACTTCACACACACACGCTACTGTGCATTTCCAAGTCCAATTCTGTCACTAAATCCATACCGGTCACCCAGCGCCTAAATACTAGGCCTCAAATTTATATCCCGCTAAATCTCTCGTTACCGCTGTACTGTTGTGGCTGGGCAAGTTATTTAGTGTCCGTCAAAGCACATTTTTTGTTCTGGGTTGAAATACAATTCCCAATTTAGCAATTTCATAATTTAGTGGTTTCTGCTATATCAGAGCTATTTGAAATCTATCCCCAAAAGGGTATATAATATTCAAGGTGCACATAGGGTCATTCAGAATAACTTCACACACACACGCTACTGTGCATTTCCAAGTCCAATTCTGTCACTAAATCCATACCGGTCACCCAGCGCCTAAATACTAGGCCTCAAATTTATATCCCGCTAAATCTCTCGTTACCGCTGTACTGTTGTGGCTGGGAAAGTTATTTAGTGTCCGTCAAAGCACATTTTTTGTTCTGGGTTGAAATACAATTCCCAATTTAGCAATTTCATAATTTAGTGGTTTCTGCTATATCAGAGCTATTTGAAATCTATCCCTAAAAGGGTATATAATATTCAAGGTGCACATAGGGTCATTCAGAATAACTTCACACACACACGCTACTGTGCATTTCCAAGTCCAATTCTGTCACTAAATCCATACCGGTCACCCAGCGCCTAAATACTAGGCCTCAAATTTATATCCCGCTAAATCTCTCGTTATCGCTGTCCTGTTGTGGCTGGGAAAGTTATTTAGTGTCCGTCAAAGCACATTTTTTGTTCTGGGTTGAAATACAATTCCCAATTTAGCAATTTCATAATTTAGTGGTTTCTGCTATATCAGAGCTATTTGAAATCTATCCCTAAAAGGGTATATAATATTCAAGGTGCACATAGGGTCATTCAGAATAACTTCACACACACACGCTACTGTGCATTTCCAAGTCCAATTCTGTCACTAAATCCATACCGGTCACCCAGCGCCTAAATACTAGGCCTCAAATTTATATCCCGCTAAATCTCTCGTTACCGCTGTCCTGTTGTGGCTGGGAAAGTTATTTAGTGTCCGTCAAAGCACATTTTTTGTTCTGGGTTGAAATACAATTCCCAATTTAGCAATTTCATAATTTAGTGGTTTCTGCTATATCAGAGCTATTTGAAATCTATCCCTAAAAGGGTATATAATATTGAAGGTGCACATAGGGTCATTCAGAATAACTTCACACACACACTACTGTGCATTTCCAAGTCTAATTCTGTCACTAAATCCATACCGGTCACCCAGCGCCTAAATACTAGGCCTCAAATTTATATCCCGCTGAATTTGAATACAATACATTGGGCCAAATAATATTTTTGTTGTTGTGGTGAACCATAACAATGAGGAAAACATCTAGTAAGGGACGCGGACGTGGACATGGTCGTGGTGGTGTTAGTGGACCCTCTGGTGCTGGGAGAGGACGTGGCCGTTCTGCCACATCCACACGTCCTAGTGTACCAACTACCTCAGGTCCCAGTAGCCGCCAGAATTTACAGCGATATATGGTGGGGCCCAATGCCGTTCTAAGGATGGTAAGGCCTGAGCACGTACAGGCATTAGTCAATTGGGTGGCCGACAGTGGATCCAGCACGTTCACATTATCTCCCACCCAGTCTTCTGCAGAAAGCGCACAGATGGCGCCTGAAAACCAACCCCATCAGTCTGTCACATCACCCCCATGCATACCAGGGAAACTGTCTCAGCCTCAAGTTATGCAGCAGTCTCTTATGCTGTTTGAAGACTCCACTGGCAGGGTTTCCCAAGGGCATCCACCTAGCCCTTCCCCAGCGGTGAAAGACATAGAATGCACTGACGCACAACCACTTATGTTTCCTGATGATGAGGACATGGGAATACCACCTCAGCATGTCTCTGATGATGACGAAACACAGGTGCCAACTGCTGCGTCTTTCTGCAGTGTGCAGACTGAACAGGAGGTCAGGGATCAAGACTGGGTGGAAGACGATGCAGGGGACGATGAGGTCCTAGACCCCACATGGAATGAAGGTCGTGCCACTGACTTTCACAGTTCGGAGGAAGAGGCAGTGGTGAGACCGAGCCAACAGCGTAGCAAAAGAGGGAGCAGTGGGCAAAAGCAGAACACCCGCCGCCAAGAGACTCCGCCTGCTACTGACCGCCGCCATCTGGGACCGAGCACCCCAAAGGCAGCTTCAAGGAGTTCCCTGGCATGGCACTTCTTCAAACAATGTGCTGACGACAAGACCCGAGTGGTTTGCACGCTGTGCCATCAGAGCCTGAAGCGAGGCATTAACGTTCTGAACCTGAGCACAACCTGCATGACCAGGCACCTGCATGCAAAGCATGAACTGCAGTGGAGTAAACACCTTAAAACCAAGGAAGTCACTCAGGCTCCCCCTGCTACCTCTTCTGCTGCTGCCGCCTCGGCCTCTTCTGCTGCTGCCGCCTCGGCCTCTTCCTCCGCCTCTGGAGGAACGTTGGCACCTGCCGCCCAGCAAACAGGGGATGTACCACCAACACCACCACCACCACCTCCGTCACCAAGCGTCTCAACCATGTCACACGGCAGCGTTCAGCTCTCCATCTCACAAACATTTGAGAGAAAGCGTAAATTCCCACCTAGCCACCCTCGATCCCTGGCCCTGAATGCCAGCATTTCTAAACTACTGGCCTATGAAATGCTGTCATTTAGGCTGGTGGACACAGACAGCTTCAAACAGCTCATGTCGCTTGCTGTCCCACAGTATGTTGTTCCCAGCCGCCACTACTTCTCCAAGAGAGCCATGCCTTCCCTGCACAACCAAGTATCCGATAAAATCAAGTGTGCACTGTGCAACGCCATCTGTAGCAAGGTCCACCTAACCACAGATACGTGGACCAGTAAGCACGGCCAGGGACGCTATATCTCCCTAACTGCACACTGGGTAAATGTAGTGGCAGCTGGGCCCCAGGCGGAGAGCTGTTTGGCGCACGTCCTTCCGCCGCCAAGGATCGCAGGGCAACATTCTTTGCCTCCTGTTGCCACCTCCTCCTTCTCGGCTTCCTCCTCCTCTTCTTCCACCTGCTCATCCAGTCAGCCACACACCTTCACCACCAACTTCAGCACAGCCCGGGGTAAACGTCAGCAGGCCATTCTGAAACTCATATGTTTGGGGGACAGGCCCCACACCGCACAGGAGTTGTGGCGGGGTATAGAACAACAGACCGACGAGTGGTTGCTGCCGGTGAGCCTCAAGCCCGGCCTGGTGGTGTGTGATAATGGGCGAAATCTTGTTGCAGCTCTGGGACTAGCCAATTTGACGCACATCCCTTGCTTGGCGCATGTGCTGAATTTGGTGGTGCAGAAGTTCATTCACAACTACCCCGACATGTCAGAGCTGCTGCATAAAGTGCGGGCCGTCTGTTCGCGCTTCCGGCGTTCACATCCTGCTGCTGCTCGCCTGTCTGCGCTACAGCGTAACTTCGGCCTTCCCGCTCACCGCCTCATATGCGACGTGCCCACCAGGTGGAACTCCACCTTGCACATGCTGGACAGACTGTGCGAGCAGCAGCAGGCCATAGTGGAGTTTCAGCTGCAGCACGCACGGGTCAGTCGCACTACAGAATAGCACCACTTCACCACCAATGACTGGGCCTCCATGCGAGACCTGTGTGCCCTGTTGCGCTGTTTCGAGTACTCCACCAACATGGCCAGTGGCGATGACGCCGTTATCAGCGTTACAATACCACTTCTATGTCTCCTTGAGAAAACACTTAGGGCGATGATGGAAGAGGAGGTGGCCCAGGAGGAGGAGGAGGAGGAGGAAGAGGGGTCATTTTTAGCACTTTCAGGCCAGTCTCTTCGAAGTGACTCAGAGGGAGGTTTTTGGCAACAGCAGAGGCCAGGTACAAATGTGGCCAGCCAGGGCCCACTACTGGAGGACGAGGAGGACGAGGATGAGGAGGAGGTGGAGGAGGATGAGGATGAAGCATGGTCACAGCGGGGTGGCACCCAACGCAGCTCGGGTCCATCACTGGTGCGTGGCTGGGGGGAAAGGCAGGACGATGACGATACGCCTCCCACAGAGGACAGCTTGTCCTTACCCCTGGGCAGCCTGGCACACATGAGCGACTACATGCTGCAGTGCCTGCGCAACGACAGCAGAGTTGCCCACATTTTAACCTGTGCGGACTACTTGGTTGCCACCCTGCTGGATCCACGCTACAAAGACAATGTGCACACCTTACCTCCTGCACTGGAGCGTGATAGGAAGATGCACGAGTACAAGCGCACGTTGGTAGACGCGCTACTGAGAGCATTCCCAAATGTCACAGGGGAACAAGTGGAAGCCCAAGGCCAAGGCAGAGGAGGAGCAAGAGGTCGCCAAGGCAGCTGTGTCAATGCCAGCTCCTCTGAGGGCAGGGTTAGCATGGCAGAGATGTGGAAAACTTTTGTCAACACGCCACAGCTAACTGCACCACCACCTGATACGCAACGTGTTAGCAGGAGGCAACATTTCACTAACATGGTGGAACAGTACATGTGTAGTGTACGGGAGAGTAATACCCCGTCACTACTGAAGGGTCACTTGGGTATTGTCGTTCCCCCTGTATTTAAGGGGAGGTTGGTATAGAACATCTTGTCAATGTACTGCTATATATTTTCCTGTTACTGTGAAACGTGCATGTGCAGGCCGGCTAGGGTGTCATTCCAGCTCTGAGTCACTAGAGGGAGCTAGGGAACCCTAGGTTATATAAGGCCCAGTCAGGAAGGAGTAGCAGTGTTCAGACAGTGGGAGCAGAGGTCAGAAATGATCCTGTGTCTGAGGGAAAGCCAGGCTATGGGCCTGTGAGAGCAGAGCAGGCCCCAAGCCTGCCGACTAGGAGAGGGTAGTAAAGGCCCTGTAACCGGGTTCCGGATCCAAGGAAAAGGTTCCCCTCCTGAGTCATCATCCGTTTAGCTGAAGCAGCATAAGCGAGCCACCAGCCAAGACACAGAATACCACAGAGGCCGATCAGATAAAGCAAGAGGTACTCAAGATAACAGAGGAGGTACTAGATAAGGACAGCTTCAAGGGTACGCCAGATAAAGGGCATTAGACCTTGGAGAGAAAGTCACATGTGTCAGGACCAGTCAGGAATAGTGTGCAAGCCGCCTGTACTGCATCTCCTGCAATCAACACTCTGTATAAAACATTGCTGAGACCGGCCATTCTGTAATTCCAAGAACCACCTGTATTCTTATGGAGAACCAACTGTCTTTCATGGAACGGCGCTTCCAACTGCGTCCATGTATTATTATTGCTGATATTCAGTAAAGTTCCAGTTTTTGTTGGCTACCCTATGCTTGCTTCATTCTTCTACAATACCATACACGGCGTGTCACCGTTTAATTGACACTGGCGTCACGAACTTTTAATCATCTGCCTGTTCCAGTATCTGACCAAAATTGAAGACGACAGTGGATCCCAGGTTAGTGAGTCAAACTGCACTACAAAGCCCAGCATACACTACTGACCCCCTGGGACACTGCACATGTGCACACCCCTCCACGTACTGACTGATGGTTCGGCCCCATTCAACTTCTGGGTCTCTAAATTGTCCACGTGGCCAGAGCTAGCCTTTTATGCCTTGGAGGTGCTGGCCTGCCCGGCGGCCAGCGTTTTGTCTGAACGTGTATTCAGCATGGCAGGGGGCGTCATTACAGACAAACGCAGCCGCCTGTCTACAGCCAATGTGGACAAGCTGACGTTCATAAAAATGAACCAGGCATGGATCCCACAGGATCTGTCCGTCCCTTGTCCAGATTAGACATTAACTACCTCCCCTTAACCATATATTATTGGACTCCAGGGCACTTCCTCATTCAATCCTATTTTTATTTTCATTTTACCATTATATTGCGAGGCTACCCAAAGTTGAATGAACCTCTCCTCTGTCTGGGTGCCGGGGCCTAAATATATGCCAATGGACTGTTCCAATGTTGGGTGACGTGAAGCCTGATTCTCTGCTATGACATGCAGACTGATTCTCTGCTGACATGAAGCCAGATTGTCTGTTACGGGACCTCTCTCCTCTGCCTGGGTGCTTGGCCTAAACTTATGAAAATGGACTGTTGCAGTGGTGGGTGACGTGAAGCCTGATTCTCTGCTATGACATGCAGACTGATTCTCTACTGACATGAAGCCAGATTGTCTGTTACGGGACCTTTCTCCTCTGCCTGTGTGCTGGGCCTAAATATATGCCAATGGACTGTTGCAGTGGTGGCTGACGTGAAGCCTCATTCTCTGCTATGACATGCAGACTAATTCTCTGCTGACATGAAGCCAGATTGTCTGTTACGGGACCTCTCTCCTCTGCCTGGGTGCTGGGCCTAAATATATGCCAATGGACTGTTGCAGTGGTGGGTGACGTGAAGCCTCATTCTCTGCTATGACATGCAGACTAATTCTCTGCTGACATGAAGCCAGATTGTCTGTTACGGGACCTCTCTCCTCTGCCTGGGTGCTTGGCCTAAACTTATGAAAATGGACTGTTGCAGTGGTGGGTGACGTGAAGCCTGATTCTCTGCTATGACATGCAGACTGATTCTCTACTGACATGAAGCCAGATTGTCTGTTACGGGACCTCTCTCCTCTGCCTGGGTGCTGGGCCTAAATATATGCCAATGGACTGTTGCAGTGGTGGGTGACGTGAAGCCTCATTCTCTGCTATGACATGCAGACTAATTCTCTGCTGACATGAAGCCAGATTGTCTGTTACGGGACCTCTCTCCTCTGCCTGGGTGCTTGGCCTAAACTTATGAAAATGGACTGTTGCAGTGGTGGGTGACGTGAAGCCTGATTCTCTGCTATGACATGCAGACTGATTCTCTACTGACATGAAGCCAGATTGTCTGTTACGGGACCTCTCTCCTCTGCCTGGGTGCTTGGCCTAAACTTATGAAAATGGACTGTTGCAGTGGTGGGTGACGTGAAGCCTGATTCTCTGCTATGACATGCAGACTGATTCTCTACTGACATGAAGCCAGATTGTCTGTTACGGGACCTCTCTCCTCTGCCTGGGTGCTTGGCCTAAACTTATGAAAATGGACTGTTGCAGTGGTGGGTGACGTGAAGCCTGATTCTCTGCTATGACATGCAGACTGATTCTCTACTGAAATGAAGCCAGATTGTCTGTTACGGGACCTCTCTCCTCTGCCTGTGTGCTGGGCCTAAATATATGCCAATGGACTGTTGCAGTGGTGGCTGACGTGAAGCCTCATTCTCTGCTATGACATGCAGACTAATTCTCTGCTGACATGAAGCCAGATTGTCTGTTACGGGACCTCTCTCCTCTGCCTGGGTGCTGGGCCTAAATATATGCCAATGGACTGTTGCAGTGGTGGGTGACGTGAAGCCTCATTCTCTGCTATGACATGCAGACTAATTCTCTGCTGACATGAAGCCAGATTGTCTGTTACGGGACCTCTCTCCTCTGCCTGGGTGCTGGGCCTAAATATATGCCAATGGACTGTTGCAGTGGTGGCTGACGTGAAGCCTCATTCTCTGCTATGACATGCAGACTAATTCTCTGCTGACATGAAGCCAGATCCTCTGTTACGGGACCTCTCTCCTCTGCCTGGGTGCTGGGCCTAAATTTATGAAAATGGACTCTTACAGTGGTGGGTGACGTGAAGCCTGATTCTCTGCTATGACATGAAGACTGATTCTCTGCTGACATGAAGCCAGATTGTCTGTTACGGGACCTCTCTCCTCTGCCTGGGTGCTGGGCCTAAATTTATGAAAATGGACTCTTACAGTGGTGGGTGACGTGAAGCCTGATTCTCTGCTATGACATGAAGACTGATTCTCTGCTGACATGAAGCCAGATTGTCTGTTACGGGACCTCTCTCCTCTGCCTGGGTGCTTGGCCTAAATTTATGACAATGGACTGTTGCAGTGGTGGCTGACGTGAAGCCTGATTCTCTGCTATGACATGCAGACTGATTCTCTGCTGACATGAAGCCAGATTCTCTGTTACGGGACCTCTCTCCTCTGCCTGGGTTCCGGGGCCTAAATATCTGAGAATGGACTGTTCCAGTGGTGGGTGACGGGAAGCCAGATTCTCTGCTATGGGACCTCTCTCCAATTGATTTTGGTTAATTTTTATTTATTTAATTTTTATTTTAATTCATTTCCCTATCCACATTTGTTTGCAGGGGATTTACCTACATGTTGCTGCCTTTTGCAGCCCTCTAGCCCTTTCCTGGGCTGTTTTACAGCCTTTTTAGTGCCGAAAAGTTCGGGTCCCCATTGACTTCAATGGGGTTCGGGTTCGGGACGAAGTTCGGATCGGGTTCGGATCCCGAACCCGAACATTTTCGGGAAGTTCGGCCGAACTTCTCGAACCCGAACATCCAGGTGTTCGCTCAACTCTAGTCATGAGAAATAATGTTATGTAGCTGACTGACATCAGCGATGTGCTAATGTCAGAAGTACATAACAGTATGCTTTATAACTCCCTGCCTACCACCGTTCTCTTAAAATACTTTTAAATTTGCTAATGAGCCTCTAGGTGCTATTAGGGTGTTGCTTCAGCACCGAGAGACTCGGTCTACGCACCCTTTGGCACGCCCAGATCCAGTTGATTGACTTTTGAATTCTCCTCAGTGCCCCCTAAATCTGGCACAGGCTCAGTAGGTGAAGGACGCGCCTGCTGCCGGTTTCCTCACTGCGCCTGCGCCGAATACTAAAAGGGACGGCGCAGGCGCAAGATTTATGGGACACTGAGGAGAACTTGAAAGTCAATTAACTGGACCTGGGCGTGCCAAAGGGTGCGTAGACCAAGCCTCTAGGTGCTGAAGCAATGCCCTAATAGCACCTAGAGGCTCATTAGCATATTTAAAAGTATTTTAAGAGAACGGCAGCAGGCAGGGAGTTATAAAGCACACTTTTATGTACAGTCGTGGCCAAAAGTTTTGAGAATTATAAATATTGGAAGTTGGAAAAGTTGCTGCTTAAGTTTTTATAATAGCAATTTGCATATACTCCAGAATGTTATGAAGAGTGATCAGATGAATTGCATAGTCCTTCTTTGCCATGAAAATTACCTTAATCCCCAAAAAACCTTTCCACTGCATTTCATTGCTGTCATTAAAGGACCTGCTGAGATCATTTCAGTAATTGTCTTGTTAACTCAGGTGAGAATGTTGACGAGCACAAGGCTGGAGATCATTATGTCAGGCTGATTGGGTTAAAATGGCAGACTTGACCTGTTAAAAGGAGGGTGATGCTTGAAATCATTGTTCTTCCATTGTTAACCATGGTGACCTGCAAAGAAACGTGTGCAGCCATCATTGTGTTTCATAAAAATGGCTTCACAGGCAAGGATATTGTGGCTACTAAGATTGCACCTCAATCAACAATTTATAGGATCATCAAGAACTTCAAGGAAAGATGTTCAATTCTTGTTAAGAAGGCTTCAGGGTGTCCAAGAAAGTCCAGCAAGCGCCAGGATTGTCTCCTAAAGAGGATTCAGCTGCGGGATCGGAGTGCCACCAGTGCAGAGCTTGCTCAGGAATGGCAGCAGGCAGGTGTGAGCGCATCTGCACGCACAATGAGGCGAAGACTTTTGGAAGATGGCCTGGTGTCAAGAAGGGCAGCAAAGAAGCCACTTCTCTCCAAAAAAAACATCAAGAACAGATTCATCTTCTGCAGAAAATATGGTGAATGGACTGCTGAGGACTGGGCAAAGTCATATTCTCTGATGAAGCCTCTTTCCGATTGTTTGGGGCATCAGGAAAAAGGCTTGTCCGGAGAAGGAAAGGTGAGCGCTACCATCAGTCCTGTGTCATGCCAACAGTAAAGCATCCTGAGACCATTCATGTGTGGGGTTGCTTCTCATCCAAGGGAGTGGGCTCATTCACAATTTTGCCCAAAAACACAGCCATGAATAAAGAATGGTACCAAAACACCCTCCAACAGCAACTTCTTCCAACAATCCAACAAGAGTTTGGTGAAGAACAATGCATTTTCCAGCATGATGGAGCACCGTGCCATAAGGCAAAAGTGATAACTAAGTGGCTCGGGGACCAAAACATTGACATTTTGGGTCCATAACCTGGAAACTCCCCAGATCTTAATCCCATTGAGAACTTGTGGTCAATCCTCAAGAGGCGGGTGGACAAACAAAAACCCACTAATTCTGACAAACTCCAAGAAGTGATTATGAAAGAATGGGTTGCTATCAGTCAGGAATTGGCCCAGAAGTTGATTGAGAGCATGCCCAGTCGAATTGCAGAGGTCCTGAAAAAGAAGAGCCAGCACTGCAAATACTGACTCTTTGCATAAATGTCATGTAATTGTCGATAAAAGCCTTTGAAACGTATGAAGTGCGTGTAATTATATTTCACTACATCACAGAAACAACTGAAACAAAGATCTAAAAGCAGTTTAGCAGCAAACTTTGTGAAAACTAATATTTGTGTCATTCTCAAAACTTTTGGCCATGACTGTACTGCTGACATTAGCACATTGCTAATGTCAGTCAGCTACATCATGTTATTGGTCATGACAGAAACCCTTTAAATGGTTTAAGTGCTTGTTCTCCTCTTAAAACTAGTAAAAATAACTACTGTAGATTGCAATGAGATGATTCTTTACTACATTGGTTTTTAAATTACCAGAAGTAATACAGAAAAAAAAAAAAAAAAAAAACGTTAGCACAGCAAGACCAGAGACCATGAAAACCAATTCTTAGTCAGCCTGGAAATGTCTTTTTGATAAGAGTAGATAAAGATAACCAAATCAAACAAATGAGTAAAAAATATTTGACTTGGTCATTCATTTATTGAGGAAATAATCCAATATCACGTCTTTTAGTGGGTTTCCTCCCATTAACAGCTCGCTGTATTGTATTAAAGTAAGGACTTTGACTTGGCAATTGCAAAACTTTAACTGTATTCCTCTTTTATAGGGATGAGCGAATCCAAACTGTGAAGTTCAGGTTCGTACCGAACATCCAGGGTTTCGGCCCCGGAACCCTGTCACGGAAGTCTGTGTTCAGGTTCAGTGTTCGGATGCTGAATAAAATTTGTTGAAAGGATGCAGTGCAGCCAATCAACAAACTTTTTAGCTGTGGGCACTTGGAAGCCATCACAGTCATGCCTACAGTTATATTGGCATGGCTGTGATTGGCAGGCGCAGCACGTGACCCGGTCTGTATAAATGCCGAACCACATGTGGTGCCACAATTCTGCTCTAACTAGGGTAGGGACAGGACGCAGCTCAAGTGAGGGACAGTGTTATACAGTTAATCTGTCTGTTATTTCTGTGGGTGACATAAATCCATTTTATGGGTTGAGATACACCTCCTTTGCATCTGTGACATGAAAATACAATAGTTAATCTGTCTGTTAATTCTGTGTGTGACCTATAGCCATTTTTTGGAGTGAGATACACCTCATTTGCACCCGTGACAAAGAAATGCGATTGTTAATACGATTGTTAATTCTGTGGGTGACAGAACCCCATTTTTTGGGGTGAGATACACCTGCTTTGCATCCACGTCTCTCAATTTTGTGAGGGACCTCAAAGAATAAGGAGAGCATCAAATAAGGGACACGGGCAGCTGGTGCACTGTCACCATCTCAGAAGGGAGGGTTAGCATGACCAAAATGTGGGAAACCTTCGTCAGCACTCCACAACATCCAGAACCACCATCTCATACGGACCGTATTAGCAGGAGGCAGCATTTCAGCAACATGGCAGAATAGTATGTGTGCACATGTCTGCACATACTGACTGATGGGTCTGCCCCTTTTAAGTTCTGGGTCTCCAGATTGGACACATGGCCTGAGCTTGCCCTTTACATCTTGGAGGTGCTGGCCTGCCCTGCAGCAAGTGAATTGTCCGAACGTGTTTAGCACTGCAGGGAGTGTAATCACAGACAGGCGCATCCGCTTGTCCACAGCCATTGTGGACAAGCTCACGTTTATTAAAAGGAACCAGGCATGGATCCTAAAGGACTTGTCCGTACCTTGGGCTGAGTAGAGAAGTAAGCTAGCCGCACCCAGCCATTGTTATACTCCAGTGCAGTTTGTTTGTTCTGTTTGCCATTTCCAAATATTTTGGGGTCTCCCCAAATAAAAAAATAAAAATTAAACCCCCATAAAAACTATGTTGGCAACCTCCACCTCTTCCACCTACACCACACGTCCACCGCCTCCTCAACCTCCTACTCCACTTGGACATCCGCCTCCTGGATCAAGATTGCTATTATGTTATTTTTATATTCTATGTTATTTTAAGTCATTTCTCTATCCACATTTGTTTGCATGGCAGTTGCTTTGTTCTTTCACCCATTTGCTTCCTTTTGCATCCCTCTAGCCCTTACTACGACAATTTTACAGCCACACCCACACCTCACTCTATTTCACCTTCAAATTGTCTGCTAATCTTAAAGGTCCACATACTTTTGCCACTCACAGACATTTGATCATTAAAAAAAAAAAAAAGTCGAATATTTTTTACTTTTTTTTATTTAGTTATGTTTATCTACTTTTAGGCGTTTTGTAAAAATCTAATGTAATGTAGATATATCACTTAACTGTTCATTAATTTGGTACAGCCAGGCTTAAAACTGACATAAAAACAAACTTAAATTAAGAAAAAATTACACCCCCCCCCCCCCTCCTTAGTTAATAATAATCGGATCTAATAATTGCTTGTCTTCTAAATGCAGTCCATCTACATATGTAACCTCACTAGACTGGGTTTCCATGGTCAAATAAATTCTCATTTTGCATTTCTTTTCCTTGTCTTTTGTTTGTTTGCCAAACAAAGACATATTCTGATTTAATATTATATAACCTAACTTTTGCAACAAAAAAAACATCTGGCATGTCACAGCAAGAAGGAGCCAGGAGGATGACAGATTAGTACAACTTGATAGATATTCATTCACTCACATGGGTTGTGTCTAAGAAGCTGTTCTTATAATGGGAGGCGTATGCCAGGTAGCAGACAACCAAAGAGTTCTGTTGTAGTTGTATTGTATGTTACTTATTGCATGTATGGTTTACACTCTATATGATTTATGCATACTATATAATACATTTGTTATAATTAGTCATACCTGTTGAAAACAGGCTTGAACTAAGTTCTCAGGAAAGAGGTTACGGATGAGGTCCAGAAATGCATCAATACTGGATACTTCTTGATTTTTGGTTGATATACTGACTTGCTTCTTGAGCTTAGGATTGCCAGGGTGAATGGATAGAACGAGAATGACTCCAAGTAAAGCTGCTAAGATGGTAGTGGACATATAATAAACCATTGCACGTGTGCCCATCCTTCCACTAGACTTTGCATCAAGGCCAGCCAAACCTGTTGATGGAAAGTATTTAATAAAATGATTATATCACAATCATCATAGGATCCCTAAAAAATGCAAAAAGCTTTATTTTATTATGCAATTAAAGGGAACCTGTCACCAGTCCTAACTAAGGGCAACATAAATAAGTGACTGATTCGCTTAGCAAAATGCTGGGTCAGTTTCTTTAATTGACCCAGTCAATTTGCCAACATCTTGTATTGAAAAGCTCCAGCTGATAATGATGAGTCATGAATATTCATGAGCTCCTGACTCTCCCCGCCCAACTGCTGCTGAATGACAGTTATTTTCCATATGACTCAGCAGCAGGTGGGCAGGGGAGTGGCTATAGCTCTGAATTAAATATACGCTGGACTCAATGACATCACGCCGGACTCGAATCAGCTCATTAGCATGTGGCATCTTTATGTGTATATTATGAGGTAACCATCTGTCACACCAGTAAGTGAATACATCTAAAGGTACTTTTTAGTAGCTAATGATTGTATATAATTAGTTAGATTATAATCAAATATCCACATGACAGGTTCCCTTTAAGCCACCAATCATGGTTTAGTTAAGCTGAGACCTATTAAGCTGCTAGTATGCTTTGATTAAGACAGATTAATAATAACATCGAAAAAATTTGACTTACTCTAGAACCGCATAAGGATAATGAAAAAGAGAATATTATGAAAATAGTAGAAGAAATTAAATTTAAAAAAACCCACAAGAAATATACAAAGGTCTGTGAAGACTATAAAAGTAACAAAGCAGAAACAAATGAAAAGAGAGCTCATATTACCAAAAATATATAAATTTTATTGTCATATGTTAAAATAACAAAAAGGAGAAAAATAGATAAATACATAAGATGCCGTAAAGCAAGGTGATGAGGGCGGAGAAAAAGCAGAGCGCCACCCTGGGAGGAAAAGTACACACGGAAAGAAACATAAAGAAATCAAAGTACAGTCATGTCTAACATGGGAAAGAAGAATCCTGGGTACAGTGCCCAACCCATGGAATGAATATATAGATGGTAAAATACAATATCAGGTAGAGCAAGGTCAGCTCCTGCATCCCCACTGGAAACAATTGCAGAAGTAAGTGGCATAAGGGGCAAAGTGTAAGTAGACACAAATAACCACACAACCAGCGGGGGGCAGGGGGGACCAGAGCTCACCTGAAAGAACCGTGTGCAAAAAGACCCAGGGTGGCGCTACCCCAACGCGCGTTTCGGCGTGCCTTCGTCAGGGGGTAGCGCCATCACTGTGAACCGGATTTAAATAGGCACTCTTAGCCAATGAAAATGAGTACTTACTCGTCCCCCAGGTGTACATGTAATGGAGGCGCGCAGTAATCCTGGTGTTCCGCATCCGGCCGCCCCACAGCCGGCGTCCCACCGGCACGCCCACACCATGTGACAAAGTCACATGATCGGGCGGCTGTGACATAAGGACGCA
Source organism: Bufo gargarizans (assembly GCF_014858855.1). Classification (NCBI taxonomy): domain Eukaryota; kingdom Metazoa; phylum Chordata; class Amphibia; order Anura; family Bufonidae; genus Bufo; species Bufo gargarizans. The sequence continues at coordinate 565,436,090 of NC_058081.1, read as the reverse complement.
CGGGTGAGAGGCGCCAGAGGTAGTACCCAGGATGACGCGCGCACACATGACAAAGGGGGGAGGAGCATGGAAGAACCAGCGAATAACATAGAGAATAACCCTTTAATTTTAAAATCAGTGACCAGGCCATAGCAATAGATGTTACTCTAAATATGCCGCAACAGAGCATCAGTGCGGCATATGTACCTCATAACAATATATATATATACATATACAGAAATTGATAATAAAATACAAATACAATACAGTACATGATTGAAATTATATATCTATTGTATACATATAAATTGAATAGTAACAAAATTAATGACATCAATACCGAATACATATGGCAACATGATTATGGGTACCAAACATGATTGCAATCAAATGTGAATAAGACGTGTTACTTATTATCTGAGTCAAAAGATAATAAATATATAGATAAATAATTAAATTAATATGTGTAGTGATGCAAGTAGAGAACTGAAACAGTTCATAAAATTCATAGAAGCTACAAAAAAAGTGTATGACATATGTGATCACTAATAATCACACCCTAGTGCAGTAGAAAAAAAGTAAAAGAGAAAGAAAGAAGTGAGCCTCTAATTGAGTATTGTCATGTCAATACCAATAGTGTCAATGTAATAAACAACGCTGGTGTCAGCACAAAAATGGATATCTATGGCAGAAGCCAAAGAAGGTGAAGTACAAAAGATGCTGGGTGTAGCAGAAAAAAATGAATGGGGAGTGGGGACATGTGTAGGGGGAGGACCAGCCAATATAAATAATGGCTATGTCACTAGATCAGTCCCACAGACATAACACACAAAAGAAGAAAAACACTAATAGCATCATGTTGGGAATAATCCGTTCTTGAGGGAATCAAATAGACATAAAAGCGCTGGGTATCCATCAATTAAGCGGCTAAAGAGAGAAGAAAGAAAAAATAATGAATGATAAAATATGAAAATATGAAAGACTCATAAAATATGAATCAATCTGATTATGTATAGACCACAGTTAAAAGAAACAAAATAGGATCCACAGTGGTGGGCCCAGCGGTTAAAGAAATGATGCTCTGTTGCGGCATATTTAGAGTAACATCTATTGCTATTGCCTGGTCACTGATTTTAAAATTAAAGGGTTATTCTCTATGTTATTCGTTGGTTCTTCCATGCTCACCCCCCTTTGTCATGTGTGCGCGCGTCATCCTGGGTACTACCTCCGGCGCCTCTCACCCGTGCGTCCTTACGTCACAGCCGCCCGATCATGTGACTTTGTCACATGGTGTGGGCGTGCCGGCGGGACGCCGGCTGTGGGGCGGCCGGATGCGGAACACCAGGATTACTGCGCGCCTCCATTACATGTACACCTGGGGGACGAGTAAGTACTCATTTTCATTGGCTAAGAGTGCCTATTTAAATCCGGTTCACAGTGATGGCGCTACCCCCTGACGAAGGCACGCCGAAACGCGCGTTGGGGTAGCGCCACCCTGGGTCTTTTTGCACACGGTTCTTTCAGGTGAGCTCTGGTCCCCCCTGCCCCCCGCTGGTTGTGTGGTTATTTGTGTCTACTTACACTTTGCCCCTTATGCCACTTACTTCTGCAATTGTTTCCAGTGGGGATGCAGGAGCTGACCTTGCTCTACCTGATATTGTATTTTACCATCTATATATTCATTCCATGGGTTGGGCACTGTACCCAGGATTCTTCTTTCCCATGTTAGACATGACTGTACTTTGATTTCTTTATGTTTCTTTCCGTGTGTACTTTTCCTCCCAGGGTGGCGCTCTGCTTTTTCTCCGCCCTCATCACCTTGCTTTACGGCATCTTATGTATTTATCTATTTTTCTCCTTTTTGTTATTTTAACATATGACAATAAAATTTATATATTTTTGGTAATATGAGCTCTCTTTTCATTTGTTTCTGCTATTTCACTCGGGAGCTTTTACCGAGTTATACTTTAGGTGTATCCCCTGTGGCTACCAAGGGTGGGCATTGTTCCTTACCCGCCCTGGGGATATCCTGGGTCATTTTTGTTTATCTATAAAAGTAACAAAGTTTATAAATGGAGAAATAAAACAAGTGAAAAGAAGGCAAATAAAAGAGCCACTCTTACAATAGGGACACCACTTTACCCAATAAGGGAGAGTACATTGGAAAAAGGGTAGACACACAATCGCCTAGGAGTCACGCATATAGTGATCAGCAGCAACATCAAGGATATGTTCAATGGGAAACGCATAATGTGAATATATATCAAACAGGTCAATATAGGCCACCACCACAACCATATGGTGGGATTCACTATAACTATCCCAATGGATATTTAAGATATCCGCAGAAACAGCAGCGCTATTATGGAACTAATTATGGTAATAGAGATAGAAACACATCAACATTTGAGCAGAATAACACAAGCACTATGGCCGAAACTTCGCAGAATTTTCCCCATCAGGCAATAAAGGGAATACAGAGGGAATTAGTGACAAAAGAAAAACAGACGGAACAACAAACAGCCAAAGTAGGAACTCCATTAAAAAGAAATCTAGTAGGGGAAAAAGGGGAAGAAAACAGCCCGCAACCTAAAAAGAGCAGGGAGAAGTAAAGGGAATCTACAATTTAAGTTCCCCCAAATTGACTGATTCTGAAAAAGTGTATTAGGGAAGGGCTTGAAATATGCACCTACTAGAAGACCAAATAAATTTGGTATTTTTGTAGATATCCATAGGTACATTCGAAAATTGAATATGGCTAAATATGCCATTAATATCCAAAAAAACTGTGCTCCAGATTGCTCAGTTAGTAGTACTATAATACACACTAACCTGAAAGAAAAGAGCTAATTTTTCCCATTCAAAGATAATGACTGTATAGAAGCTTTCCAAATAAGTTTACTAAAGGAATTGGAGAAAATGAATGACAGGCCGAAATTATATAATTTGACTAGGGAGGAGAATAAGGCTATGAAAGGTTTAGCACAAAACTCCAAGATAGTTATCAAACCGGCAGATAAGGAGGGAGGGGTGGTTGTGCTTGATAAAGATCAATATGAGATAGAATTAAAAAGGCTTCTGGCCTTATATGGTCATGAAAAGTGATCCTGCAGTAATCTTCAAGCAGAAATTGGATGAATTGTTACAAAGAGTTTTTTTTTTTTTCAAAAGGGATAATAAATAAGAAAGAGCTTTATTTTTTGAGGATCAAGTTTCCAATTGTTCCTGTTATTTACCAACTGCCCAAGATCCACAAAAGTTTGTCTAACCCTCCAGGGAGACCTATTGTTTCAGGTGTGGGTCCTCTGACGAGTAGATTGTCTGAATATTTAGATTTATTTCTACAGAATTATGTTATAGAAGCTCCCTCTTTTTTAAAAGACACGAGCAGTGTTTTTGAAATTGTAAAAAATCTTGGCTGGTGGTCTGAAGGCTTGTGGTTTGCTACCATAGATGTAGCATCATTGTATACCATTATCCCAAAAGAACAGGGGATTGTGTCTTGACTTCTGTTTAAGCCACAATTACTTTTGGTTTTCAAATACATATTTTTTGCAGACGTCCGGGATGGCGATGGGGGCAAAATTCGCCCCCAGTTTCGCTAATTTATTCATGTCATCTTGGGAAAAAGAAGTAATAACGCTGTTACAAAAGGAACAGCAGGGTGGTACACTCACCCTGTGGAAAAGATATATAGATGACTGTTTAATAATCTGGAAAGGAGAACGTCAAGGTCTTGAGAATTTTTTGGCTGATATAAACAGAAACATTTGGAATTTGACCTTTACTGGTGAAATTAGTTTGCAGGCTGTATATTTTCTGGATCTTACTATTTTTGTTGAAGGGGAAATAGTTAAAACAAAAACGCTTTTTGAAAATACAGATGTAAATGCTTACATAGATATAAATAGCTGTCATTATGACCCATGGTTAAAAAATATTCCTAAGGGACTATAGAATGTACACCGAAATTGTAGTGATTTAAAAGATTAGAGAGAACAAAGTGAAATAATATGTAATCGGTTTGAGGAGAAAGGTTATGACACCAAAGTTTTGACTGAATGTACAGAATTGGTTGGAAAAAGCGGTACAACAAATACTGAGAGTAATATAAGAAAAAAGGAAAAGAAAGGGTATAGATTTACATTTTTCACTCAGTTCAATGCCATTACGGGTCAGGTGAGGAATGCCCTAAGAAAAAATTGGGCGATTCAAAAAAAATGATCCGAGCTTGGGTGCCATCAGTCCAGCTAAGCCAGATGTGGTATACAAAAAATCCCCAGCTATAAAGGATTGATTGGTGCACAGCCATATACCGATGAGTCGCAAAAATCAAGAAAAGAACCAGTTCACATGGTGCGGTTTCTGCATTACTTGTAGAAACCGCCCCAGAGATGATAGAAAGAGAAATATTCAAACAATACAGTCTAATGCAAATGGTTCAGTTTTTAATATAAAGGGTGATATAGCATGTGAACAAATAGGGGTTATTTACCTCTTAGAATGTCCCTGTGGTATGCAGTACTTAGGACGCACTATGCGGAAACTAAAAACCAGATTGCAGGAGCATATTAGAAACATCAAAAAAGGTTATGAAAAGCATAGTGCGTCTCTACATTTTAAAGATAAACATGAGAAAGATCCAAAAGGACTTAAATTTGTGGGGATTGAGAGAGTATTTAAAAAATGTCGTCGAGGAGATCCAATTGCCAGCATAAACCGTCAACAGGTAGAGTGGATCTATAAGTTGAAAACGCTGCAACCACAGGGACTAACCATTGATTTTGATCTGAAACCGTACATCACCGAATAAGAATATATCGGTGGTGGCCTTCAGGTCATTAGTATTTCCTTTTTATCGGTTGTCCCCTAATTAGTCTATTTATTAGTTTGTATAATTTTGCATTGAGTTAGTTATTAATAATTCATATTTCGGCAGAAGGTCCTTGTATATAATTTTGAAAATATAAACCGAGACAGTACGATGATAATGTCATTGTCTGGTTTGGGCAGTTATTCATAATAGAGTAAATATGATGATGCAATGGATTTTATAAAAAATAATAATACTGTGTATAGGACGGAGCTAAACAGTTTCCATTGGTCAAGGCTTGACATGTGACCCGGGGAAGTTGGGAGAAGATGAATGAAGTAGGATGTCATCCGTATAGTGACTTGCGATTGGATAAAAGGGATGTGTGGTTTTTTATGTGAGTTCACTTTATAGCACTTTATAGTAAAAAGTGGTTGGTGGCAATAGAACATGTGATTTGTTATGAATAAAACCAGTTTGGCATCCATAATAGCAATTTTAATTTGCTTTGCTAAGTGTGAAAAAGTGATGTATGTTGTGTTTTAAGAAAGATATGTATGTTTTAAAAGTTTAATTATTGATTTTTAAGATGTTTGTTAAAGAAAACCATAATAATATTGTGGGCAGGATTGTGTTTGATACTTCCTGCCCGTATAAAAAAGTTACGCCCCCTGGAAGGGTGTCAGTCACCCCTGACGAAGCAAACCAGGCGAAACCTAGGTCGGGCGGTTTTATCTTATGTGGATGCTTATTTTACCTTCCTCAATGTGAGTATAATAAATCCTATTTTGTATGGTGACTCTGGCGGCACTTCACTATGTGTGCTATTTTTAAACCTCCTCAGTAAACGTTTGTGGTGAAGATTTCCAGATCGAGGAGGAGTTTGTGTCTAAGACAAGTGGGAAAGTTCGGCAATTTTCTGATGTCATTGTGGATTTAGGCAGCGCGATCACCTTTACTTTTATTCTGACGCTTATTGTGAATTTGAGCCCACTTCACATGGGGATCTGCAGGGCTGATAGACATTTCAGCAACAATGTAACGGATAATTTACTTTTATATATATATTATGCTTTGGTTTATGCCTTGGTGTATCGCCGTGTCCATTCCACCCAAGCCGTTGTGCAGATCCTGCTAAAATATTTCTCACTGGGGGAAGGTGACCACAATATAACACTTGGACATTGGCTACAGCACAACCCACAGTAGGGGTAGGGCACAGCTTGGTTAAAATATACCTATGAAGCACTAGTGTTCCTATATGTGGACTAAAAAAGGAAAAAGGTCACATTAAGACAATCCCATAGTATAAAACCGTCTCACATACTGAAGGAACTAAACACATAGATTATGGCAGAAAATGGAATTTGTAGACCAAACAACCTTACATACAAGCATGTGAATAATGGCGCAATAAGTCAAAAACATCTAGTTAGTGGCAATCTTGGTAGCAAAAAGTCTTACTGATGAAATGAGTCCTGCAGACTATGCTATGGGCCACAATGGTGTGTTACCTCATCATGCATACTCCATTAGTCTTTGTCATGGATGGGCTTGAACAGCTAACAGTGCATATCCTATGTTCAATTGTTGCACAGTATAGTAAATTTAAAAAAATCAACGGAGACTGGACCTCTGAGGCAGTAAAAAAAAAGTCCCCTAGATGATGAATCCTGGTATCTTCTCCATCATGTTGATAGAAGGATAAAATCAATGGATATTATTTCTAACATTTCAACCTGGCAGGGGTCCTGTAATTTCATATGGGAAGTTCTACTTGAACCTCAGTTTGATACTAATATGGAAGCCTCTCAACAGCAGAGCTACTTGAACTTGACCAGGTTCATGTATTTTTATTTTTTTTTCATAGGATCCAGTCAATTATTTTAGCGAACAGTAAACCAACTCCATCCCATCATGCAGAGATTGAGGTGACATGGCCTATTTGTGGAATAACTCCATTTTGTGCTCCTGCTTAAACTTCTAACTAGAAATATATCTTCATTTATGTTCACACTATATTTTGAGCACCTTCAGAGCAACCCTGACAGTGTCCACTTGGTACAATTGGCCAGAACTATGGCAAAAGGGATAGAGACAAACTTTTTATTCACTACCGCGTATTGAAAAGTTTATTTAGGCTTTGTTCAGATCTGCACCATATCTTCTGTTATATATTACATGCTACAATGCATTACCAGATCTGTCATGTGATGGACACCAGCAGAACATATCTGACCCCATGCAGCACAATTTTTTAGGCTGTGGCTATATCATCTTGGCTGTGACATCCATTACATGACCAAAGATCACTGTGTAGCAGAGCAGCCACTCAACTAAATGGGGTCACTAAGAATCCTTGTAATGAAAGGGGTTGTCCAAACCGGAAAGCCTAGTGAATACTCCTTGATTTTATCTGCAGAATCTCATCCTCTTTGCAGGTACTGAAATACACTTCAGATATTCCGCCAGCAATTCCATGGCAGAAAATCTGCAGTGTATGTACCGTGTGTAAACATATCCTAAAAGTGACTAAAAGTAATTAAAGTGATTAAAAGCTTCTCCGATCTTGCTATGCACCATGTGCTATGGTAGTTGGAATTTGGAAACACACGTTGATGTCACAGCTGGGTAAACAGAGGGGCGTGTTTCAGACTACTTATGCACACACTGAGCATAGGGTCTTCTATGAAATTGTCAGTTACTGAGTAGCATTGCCCATTGGACTCCTAAGCCCAGAATTAGCATAGATTTAAATTAATAAATAAATAACATGTTCAACTGAATGTTTTTCCACAACACTAATTTATCAAAATTAGGGCAAAGGAAAATTGGCTTGGGTGCCCATATCAATCTTTCATTTTTCAGAGTTGCTTTGGAAAATGAAAGGACTAATCTGATTGGTTGCTATGCACAACTAAGCCTGTATTCCTTTGCACTAGTTTTGATGAATCTCCTCCTATATATCAATCTGCTCCCCAGCTCTTGCTTATAGCTTGCTGCTGGCAGATCACACTGCGACCGTCCGGTGAATATGCTGAGAGGGAGGAGGGGCTGGGGACCGGCATCTGTTTCTTTAATGGCAGGAGGGCCCGGTGCAGTCACTGTATTCTATTACACCGGGCCCCGCTCTCTGTAGTATACGGTAATCCTATCTAACTTGTGGCTATTATTTAAAGTATTCCAATCATCTTAAATCTAGCGCTGTACTACTTACAAATAACTTCTTGGCAGTCAGGAGGCCGGGCGGGCAGGCGCTCGTAGCGTAGCTCACTACTCATAACTGACTTTATGAATTAAGCAGGCGGTGCAGGCACAGTGAGCGTAGTGAGCTATGCTACGAGCGCCCGCCGGCCTCCTGGCTGCCAAGAAGTTAGTTGTAAGTAGTACAGCGCTAGATTTATGATGATTGGAATACTTTAAACAATAGCCACAAGTTAGATAGGATTACCGTATACTACAGAGAGCGGGGCCCAGTGTAGTAGAATACAGTGACTGCACTGGGCCCCGCTGCCATTACAGAAACAGATGCCGGCCCCCAGCCCCTCCTCCCTCTCAGCATATTCACCGGACGGTCACAGCATTTGCCCCCCATAAGACGCACTGCTTCCCCCCCCCCTCCCCCCACTTTTAGGGGGGAAAAGTGCGTCTTATAGGGCGAAAAATACGGTAATACTTTAAATCAGTTTCCTAACAGCCCATTTAAGGTAAATTCTTATGAAACCATTCATGAGTAGTGATGAGCGGCAGGGTCAATATTAGAATTCGCAATATTTTGCGAATATTCATCATATATATTTGAGAATTCACTAATATTTTCTTGATTGCGAAAATACAGGTGTAGGTCACTGTTACTACATTTTTCAAGCTGCTAGAAGTTTCCTGAGACTGGAGAAAATGGTTGGCACGGCAGAACATCACAATAGCTTTATATGCAGATCGAGTGCTCCAATATATTCGCAGTTGCACAAATCGGCAATTAATGATGTGCATGTTTTTGCGCAATACGTGCAACTTCACATTTTAGCAGGTCTGACTACATATTACTAAATGGTGCACTAAGTATTGTTGTGAACTTGTGACATCACAGCACTATGTCTGTAGCATGTATGTATGGACAGCAGAACCAGCTACACTCTATCACTATCTAACCTACACTGACTATCTACCACTAACTATCTGTATTATATATATAAGCTAACTAACTAACTATCTAATGTAATGACACAGGAAAGCACAGAGCACAGCAATAACACTGCTGTCTCTCTCAGAACTCCATAAAACTGCATACAAGGGCTGCTGGGGAGGTTCTTATATAGTAAGGGGTAGGCAACGTTCCTATTGGTTGCTAGGGATGTTGCTAAGCACAGACAAAGACACTGCAGCATTCTCATTGGCCCACAAGGAAGAAGGGGGGAGGTCACTGATGGAAAAAAAAATCTAGAATATTCGCGAATACGAATATATAGCCTTATATTCTAAATCTTTGCAAATTCTCAAAGTGGCGATATTCGCAATTAAAATTCTTGATTCAAATAATCGCGCCCAACACTATTAATGAGCTATCAGCTGTGAAAAGATAAGGGCTACCAGAGCAGCTTCCTCAAGGAATTCAGTTAGAAGGAGAAGCAACAGTATGCAGATAAGGTGAAACGGAGGGCTTTACAAGACTGACAACTTTTTTTGCCATCAATTGCCATATCCTTTAAATGAATTGCTACACCTGAAATGCTCAGAGGGCAGTCTCCAGGTACCAGGAAACTACCTTGCTAGGTTTGTCCAGGAAAGTTAACACAGTTGATGGACTTTTCTAGAAAATAAAATTACTTTCTGCTTCTATAAAATCTCTTACCAGAAATCAAGCTGGAGATAATTAGCGGTAAAATTAACATCTTCAACATCCGCATGAGAATATCCCCTGGAAAGGAGATTAGGATGAGAATATTTCCATCTAGAGGAGGAAGCAATCGAAGGAGACAGCCAAAGAGAGAACCAAAGATCACACCTAAGAAGGAAGAGAGAAGGAAATATTGTATTAATACAGGAACTATAGGAATAAAAGATACATTACATTTTGAACCACAGAAATATAGACTATACAGGGAGTGCAGAATTATTAGGCAAGTTGTATTTTTGAGGATTAATTTTATTATTGAACAACAACCATGTTCTCAATGAACCCAAAAAACTCATTAATATCAAAGCTGAATATTTTTGGAAGTAGTTTTTAGTTTGTTTTTAGTTTGAGCTATTTTAGGGGGATATCTGTGTGTGCAGGTGACTATTACTGTGCGTAATTATTAGGCAACTTAACAAAAAACAAATATATACCCATTTCCATTATTTATTTTTACCAATGAAACCAATATAACATCTCAACATTCACAAATATACATTTTTGACATTTAAAAACAAAACAAAAACAAATCAGTGACCAATATAGCCACCTTGATTTGCAAGGACACTCAAAAGCCTGCCATCCATGGATTCTGTCAGTGTTTTGATCTGTTCACCATCAACATTGTGAACAGAGAGGTGTACTGTTTTCCCTCCTTGTAAATCTCACATTTGATGATGGACCACAGGTTCTCAATGGGGTTCAGATCAGGTGAACAAGGAGGCCATGTCATTAGATTTTCTTCTTTTATACCCTTTCTTGCCAGCCACGCTGTGGAGTACTTGGACGCGTGTGATGGAGCATTGTCCTGCATGAAAATCATGTTTTTCTTGAAGGATGCAGACTTCTTCCTGTACCACTGCTTGAAGAAGGTGTCTTCCAGAAACTGGCAGTAGGACTGGGAGTTGAGCTTGACTCCATCCTCAACCCGAAAAGGCCCCACAAGCTCATCTTTGATGATACCAGCCCAAACCAGTACTCCACCTCCACCTTGCTGGCGTCTGAGTCGGACTGGAGCTCTCTGCCCTTTACCAATCCAGCCACGGGCCCATCCATCTGGCCCATCAAGACTCACTCTCATTTCATCAGTCCATAAAACCTTAGAAAAATCAGTCTTGAGATATTTCTTGGCCCAGTCTTGACGTTTCAGCTTGTGTGTCTTGTTCAGTGGTGGTCGTCTTTCAGCCTTTCTTACCTTGGCCATGTCTCTGAGTATTGCACACCTTGTGCTTTTGGGCACTCCAGTGATGTTGCAGCTCTGAAATATGGCCAAACTGGTGGCAAGTGGCATCTTGGCAGCTGCACGCTTGACTTTTCTCAGTTCATGGGCAGTTATTTTGCGCCTTGGTTTTTCCACACGCTTCTTGCGACGCCGTTGACTATTTTGAATGAAACGCTTGATTGTTCGATGATCACGCTTCAGAAGTTTTGCAATTTTAAGAGTGCTGCATCCCTCTGCAAGATATCTGACTATTTTTGACTTTTCTGAGCCTGTCAAGTCCTTCTTTTGACCCATTTTGCCAAAGGAAAGGAAGTTGCCTAATAATTTTGCACACCTGATATAGGGTGTTGATGTCATTAGACCACACCCCTTCTCATTACAGAGATGCACATCACCTAATATGCTTAATTGGTAGTAGGCTTTCGAGCCTATACAGCTTGGAGTAAGACAACATGCATAAAGAGGATGATGTGGTCAAAATACTCATTTGCCTAATAATTCTGCACTCCCTGTAATGGCTAAGGCCAGAAGTGGCATAAACAGGATTTTTTGCAGCAGAATTGTGTGTGAAAAATCTATAGCACTTAGAGTAGAAGCAAAATGAATGAGATTTTAAAAATCCTATCCATACCCTGCTGAGAGTGTCCTCACCAGAATCTGCACATTACTTGACATATGGTGTGGATTTAGATTGACAAGCTGTCAATTTATGCAGCAGACTTCTGCGGAATGTGCAGAAGGTATGTGTATTTATGTGTGACTTTTTCAACTGCAGATTTTGGGGACACATGCTGTGGATATTAACCCTTTTAGCAAGGCATTTTAGTATGGCCACATATGCCAAAGATCTGTTGGGGATCCAACATATGCAGCCATAAGATGAGAAATATCAGAAGAAATATACAATAAAGATCAAATATATACATGCAGTATCATAGTGGATCACTGCTAAAAACCTAATTTATTGCTAAAATGGTTGATATCTACAGTACCATTAAGGGTTAGCGTATTTTTCTATGTCATGTCTGTGATTCCAAGAGCTTCGTTGTCTGGACGAACTCAGTAGGAGGAAGGCTGTGTAGTGTAGTTGAGAGTTGGCAGCCAAAAAGTGAGAGGCTCCATGTGCCTGTACAATGTAAGGCACACTACAGGGACACTCATTCCCTGCATGCTGAGAACATGTGCCAAACCTCTGAGAGAAAAATGTAATGAATTTCTACAGACTGTTGAGGACCATAGGAAGAGTGCGTGGACAGTAAGGTAATCGTTCTTTTATGGCAAAAGACCTTACTGCATGTGGACTGCGTATAATGCTTCAGTGCCTCCCACACTTTAGAGCTGGACCAGCTATCTGTTTAAGTTCTACACCCCGCAGTGCACAGACAGTAACGTAATCGCTCGTTTATGGTAAAAGACCTTTCTGCATGTGGACTGGGTATACTTCTTTGGTGACTGCCACACTTCAGAGCCGGACCAGCTATCTGTTAAGATGACTGATGATGGGGGTCCCTGCAGTGCCTTTGAGAAGTCAGGTCCCCATAAAAAGAAGATAATGGTTGTCCCATCTATAATATACTGCGTGGTTTACTAAATAATCTAACCATTTTTTATGCAAACATAGGCCAGCCATATCAAGTGCTGCTGCAGGGGTTTGGGGACTAAGGGCCCACCTTGTTTAGAGGTCCACTGGGGGATTCACCTGTTTCCCTGTGAGCCAGTCTGAGCCTGCAAGAGTCTTAATATGAGGGTGTGCCCTGATGGAAAGTAAGGGTGTGCCACTTCAACCACTGCATTCTCAGCCATGGGAGAGATAACTACAATGACCCTCATTATCACCACCTCCACTCCTATCCTTTCCAACGCCACCATCACGCCTCCTCCTGTGGTCCAGGTCGCTGAACATGTCCAGCTTTGCCATAGAGACCTTTTGTGAATACAAATCCACATCCACATGAATCTTGTCACCTGAAGGCCCCATGCGCATGACCATATATATTTTTTCTGCATTCGATCCACATTTTTTGCGGATCGGATGTGGATCTATTCATCTCAATGGAGTATAAAAAAATGTGAATGCTCACAGTGTGTTGTCCACATCTTTATGTTCATTCCACCAGTCCGCAAAAAAGATAGAACATGTCCTAGTCTTGTCCTTTTGGCGGACGTTAATGCAGGTGGTAATTTTTTTTAAATATATATTCTTTTTTGTTCTGTACATTGGTAACACAACTTGTATTATACATGAAGGGATGTAAAGAACACATTCATAAAAATTTAGCATATAGAGGTTCAGTTAAAAGAAATTATGCTTAATATGCTTTATATGCTTGAGGCAATATAATTAGAGATAAGTGAAATTTAAAAAAATACGATTAGGCAGCTTTGCTGAAGTTTGACAAGAAATAATTGTTATCGCCACATGTAATAGTGTACAGTGCTCGTGCAATGAACAATAAAAATTTGTTTTGTGTTGATTGGACAAATCTGTTGACAGCCCAGTACCAGTGTAAATGCTCTAGGGGCAAACAAGCAATGATTGCAATAACAAACAAACAAAAAATATTAATATATTCATGGAGAACTGGGTTGACTCTCTGTTGGCTACAGGCTCTAAAGTAGGGATGGGCTTCGCCTAAATGGAGAAGCTGCAGTTGAAAAAATTGCTTGCTGGGAGAGTTTTAAACTAGGATCTGGGAGGATGGGAGTCATAATAATAAAGGGGAAATGTTGGAAATGTTACTGTTCGTGAAACAGTAGGTAATAATGATCACAAAATAATAATATTTCCCCTGAAATATAAAACACAAACTCTGCTGTGAGAGCAAAACACTGAATTTTAAAAAGGCCAATTCTCCTGGATTGAGGGAAGCATTTCAGGGTATAGACTGGGAGTAGCTACTGCCACATAGTAATACTGGGGATAAATGGGAGAGATGAAACTGCAAAATTTATTCCTGTAGGTAACAGGTATAAATGGTTAAAATTAAACTCCACATGGCTTACAGCAACTGTAAAAAGGGCAAAAAATGACATTTAAAAAATAAAGAGGAGCCAGCTCTAGCCTTTACAAAGAGCTTAATAAAATCTGTAAAAAAGAGATAAAAAAACGTAAAAAAGAAAGCAAAACAAATCTCCAAAAATCGTTTAAATATTTAAATGCTAAAAAACCAAGGTCAGAGCAGATAGGTTCCCTAAATAATGGTAAATGAAGGGGGAGGGTGGTCACTGAAGATAAGGAAAAGGCAGAATTACTAAATAGTTTTTTGTTTTTTAGCTCTTTATATACAAATAAAAAGAAAGACTCCAATCAGGCAGTCAAAATAGCATCCTGGATCAATGACCCTGGAGTCAACAGAACCAGGAATTTCCAGCCAGTCTGCAAACCCGGTACTTACTTGTGACCTATAAACTGTAAACTGTACAACTCAATTGAAAAACAAACTGAAATCTTTTAGTTAGAGGGAAGAAAAAATATAAAAATAAAATATGTTGCATAAGTGTACACTCTTAAACTAATACTTTGTTGAAGCACCTTTTGATTTTATTACAGCGTCTTTTTGGGTATAAGTCTATCAGCATGGCACATTTTGACTTTGCAAAAACACTACAAATCTGTCAGATTGCGAGGGCATCTCTTGTGCACAACCCTCTTCAGATCACCCCACAGATTTTCAAATCGGATTCAGGTCTGGGATCTGGCTGGGCCATTCCAAAACTTTAATCTTCTGGTGAAGCCATTCCTTTGTTGATTTGGATGTATGCTTTGGGTCATTGTCATGCTGAAAGATGAAGTTCCTCTTCATGTTCAGCTTTTTAGGAGAAGCCTGAAGGTTTTGTGCCAATATTGACTGGTATTTGGAACTGTTCATAATTCCCTCTAGCTTAACTACTAAGACCCCAGTTCCAGCTAAAGAAAAACAGCCCCAAAGCATGATGCTGCCACCACCATGCTTCACTGTGGGTATGGTGTTCTTTTGGTGATGTGCAGTGTTATTTTTGCGCCAAACATATCTTTTGGAATTATGGTCAAAAAGTTCAACCTTGGTTTCATCAGACCATAACACCTTTTCCCACATGCTTTTGGGAGTCTTCAGATGTGTTTTTGAAAAATGTAGCCTGTCTTGGAAGTTTTTCTTCGTAAGAAAAAGGCTTTCGTCTTGCCACTCTACCCCATAGCCCAGACATAAAGAATACGGGAGATTGTTGTCACATGTAGCACACAGCCAGTACTTGCCAGATATTCCTGCAGCTCCTTTAATGTTGCTGTAGGCCTCTTGGTAGCTTCCCAGACCAGTTTTCTTCTCGTATTTTCATAAATTTTGGAGGGACGTCCAGTTCTTGGTAATTTCACTGTTCTGCCATATTTTCTCCACTTGATGATGACTGTCTTCACTGTGTTCAATGGAATATCTAATG
The DNA here is from genome assembly GCF_014858855.1 of Bufo gargarizans. Taxonomy (NCBI): domain Eukaryota; kingdom Metazoa; phylum Chordata; class Amphibia; order Anura; family Bufonidae; genus Bufo; species Bufo gargarizans. The sequence goes on along the minus strand of NC_058081.1, from coordinate 565,420,763 downwards.
CCTTGGAAATTCTTTTGTACCCTTCTCCTGACTGATACCTTTTAACAATGAGATCCCTCTAATGCTTTGGAAGCTCTCTGTGGACCATGGCTTTTGCTGTGGGATGCGACTAAGAAAATTTCAGGAAAGACCAACTAGAGCAGATGAACTTTATTTGGGGTTAATCAGAGACACTTTAAATTATGGCAGGTGTATGCTGACTCCTATTTAACATGATTTTGAATGTGATTGCTTAATTCTGAACACAGCTACATCCCCAGTGATATGAGGGTGTGCACACTCATGCAACCACATTATTTATTTATTTTGTTTTCTTCCCTTCACCTAAAAGATTTCAGTTTGTTTTTCAATTGAGTGGTACAGTTTATAGGTCACATTAAAGGTGGAAAAAGTTCTGAAATTATTTATCTTTGTCTCATCTTTTTACAGCACAGAAACCTAACATTTTAACAGGAGTATGTAGACTGTTTATATGCACTGTAGATTCAGCTTAGAATGGCTGTTGACAGGTAATCATTGACCAGTAAGCTTAACTTCTGTTATTGGAAAAATGTTTGAAGGACACTTAAGGGACTATATACAAGAGTGTGTTAATAATATCATAAATGATGGGTTTACTAAGGTCAGAAAATGTCAGACTAACCTGATTTGCTTTTCTGGGGAGTCAAGTAGAGGGGAGTCAAGTAGCCTGGACAGAGGGGTGGCTGTGGATGTGGTGTTCTTGGATTTTGCAAAGGCATTGAATACCTCACAGATGTTTAATGGGTAAAATAAGGTCTGATGGGGTCATTTATCAAACTGGTGTAAAGTGGAACTGGCTTAGTTAGCCATAGCAACCAGTCAGATTCCACCTTTCATTTTGGACAGCTCCTTTGGAAAATGAAAGGTAGAATCTGATTGGTTGCTATGGGCAACTAATCCAGTTCCACTTTACACCAGTTTGATAAATGACCCCCTGATTGTTTGGGCATTGACTTGGCAAACTAGATTCAATGTGGATAAATGTAAAGTTATGCATCTGGGTAGTGATACAGTAATCTACGTGCGTCACATGTCCTACAGGATATACCACTGGGAGAGTCACTTGTGGAGACGGATTTAGGTGTATTTGTAGATCATAGATTAAGTAACAGCATACAATTTCAATCAGCTGCTTCTAAGGCTAGCAGGATATTGTCATGTATTAAACGAGGCATCAACTAGCGGGAGAAGGATGTAATATTACCACTTTACAAAGCTTTGGTGCAGCCTCATCTGGAATATGCAGTTTAGTTCGGGGCACCAGTCCATAGGAAAAATGCTCTGGAGCTGGAAAAAGTACAAAGGAGAGTGACTAAACTGGAGGATCTTAGTTATGAGAAAGAATTTCAGGAAAAATTGGATTCGATGTGAAGCTGAATTTCAGCTATTTGGTTTTACACCTTGTTTTATAGATAAGTAGTTCCATTAGGCATTAATTCTATAATTGGAGCAAAAAAGTGCTCTATTTTTTCAGTTATTTTGTTTTCCACCCTGTTTTATACATAAGTAATTCCAGTCTAATACTGCTGCTATTGGGGTGTACACATTGTTTTAAACATAATTCATTCCATTAGGCCTTGATTCTGTAATAGGGGTGAAAAAATAGGGTAATATGACTGCTATTGGTGGTGTCCACATTGTTTTATAGATATATAATTCTATAGCGCCTTGATTCTGTAATTGGGGTGAAATAGCACTCTATTTTTTCAGTTATTTGATTTTACACCTTGCTTTATAGATAAGTAATTCCATTAGGCATTGATTCTGCAACTACATTCTGAATTCTGCTTGAGTCTGCACCTACTGCCCATCACAGATTTTGAGGAGAGATCCGCTGCTCCCTCCTGTAGGCGGGCAAATAGCAATGATGAGAGCTGCGTGGGAGCAGTCAGGGACGCGGTCACGAGACTGGTAAGGGTGACATCAGTGATGTGCAGACAGTAGTGGATGATGACATAGCTGATCACATGTGGAAGCCTGGTGAAGACGGGGCTACGTGATCATCTCCTTGTCCTGATGATCCTCCTCCTACATGTCATCACTCATTTCGCCAGCAATCAATCACCGAGGCAATTTCAAAAAGACAACAGTGTGGTTGGACTCATCCAACAGCACAGAAGCTGAACGTCCTAGCCAATTTGCTGGTACTAAAGTCCCTCCCTTTCCATGTGGTGGACTCTGCACCTTTCAGAGAACTGATGGCTTGTGTCGAGCCAAGGTGGAGAGTCCCAAGCCGTCATTACTTCTCCAAAAAGGCTGTACCATCCCTGCACACGTATGTTGGGCAGAAGGTACAGTGGAGCAGCACCGACATGTGGAGCTGTAACTATTTTGCCAAGTGATGACAATGCTGCCTCTGCGTTCTCAAGCTGTGATTCCTGCACCAATGTCCTTCTCCGCCTCTTCATGCTTCACCTTGTCTTCAGCCTTCACTGTAGGTGTAGTTTGGAGTGGTCCTCCAGCATACTAACTATGCAGAGCATGGCGGTAGGAACTGCTCTGCCTCTTTCAACAAGAAATTGAATCCTGTCTATCTTATTGTCAACTAAAGATCAGAACCATTGTCACCGATAACAGGAATAACATTCTGTCGGCGCTGCATCAAGGAGGGCTGACCCATGTGCCCTGCATGGCACACACCTTTAATCTGGTTGTAAAGCGGTTCCTGAAGTCTTCCACCCAACAGCTAGACATCTTGAAAATTGCCAGAAAACCATAGAATATTCGTAATATTCTAAAAAACGAATATATAGCAATATATCGAATATTATGTAATAATTATGTAGTAAGTCAGTGATAATATCTGACACTGGAAAAGCTGGGTAATAACTTAGTGTAGATCGCGAGTTATTACCCAGCTTTCCCAGTGTCACATATCATTTAGTGTATATTCGCGATTATTTTCAATGCAAAAGGATACACTAATAAGCTTGTCATAAGACTCAGACTAATATTCTTGTCAGAAGACTATGAAACCAATATGTGGCGCTATCGAGTTATGAACAGCGCCCTCTATTGGTTTCATAGTCTTCTGACAAGAATATTTGTCTTGTCATAAGACTGTGAAACCAAAAGAGAGCGCTGTTCATAACTCAATAACGCCCTCTATTGGTTTCATAGTCTTCTGACAAGAATATTTGTCTTTTCATAATACTGTAAAACCAATAGATGGTGCTGTTCATGACTCAATAGCACCATCTATTGGTTTTCATAGTCTTATGACAGCTGAAAAACAAGGCAGATTCTGCTCATTTGCATGTCTTTCCCATATGCCCATGTTTATTCAAGTTAGTTTTTACATGACAAAACTGTATAGAAAGGTTATTGAATATTATGTTAGGACAATCAGAATTTTTGTCACCCTAATGATATTGATCTAGGTGTGCAGGTCCACCCAAGCCATCCAACAGATGCAAAATAACTTTGAGGTTTGCTGGTTCTCAGTCAGATGAGGGCTGGTTTGGAATATCTCATAGTGCACAAGGCTGCCATTGTACGGTATGCTGACTAAGCCTGTCATCTGTCTCATGGATAGATTGATGGCTTGCACAAACAAGGCTTTTGGCATACAGCCTTTGTGCGGTTTTCTATTGTATATCGTACATAATAGGAGTCTTAGGCCTCTTTCACACTTGCGTTGTCCGGATCTGTCGTCTACTCCATTTGCCGGAATTACACGCCGGATCCGGAAAAACGCAAGTGAACTGAAAGCATTTGAAGACGGATCCGTCTTCAAAATGCGTTCAGTGTTACTATGGCAGCCAGGACGCTATTAAAGTCCTGGTTGCCATAGTAGTAGTGGGGAGCAGGGGAGCAGTATACTTACCATCCGTGCGGCTCCCAGGGCACTCCAGAATGACGTCAGAGCGCCCCATGCGCATGGATGACGTCATCCATGCGCGTGGGGTGCCCTGACATCACTCTGGAGCGCCCCAGGAGCCGCACGGACGGTAAGTATACTGCTCCCCAGGTCCCCACTACATTTTACCATGGCTGCCAGGACTTTAGCGTCCTGGCAGCCATGGTAACCATTCAGAAAAAGCTAAACGTCTTAAGGCCGGATCCGGATTAATGCCTTTCAATGGGCATTAATTCCGGATCCGGCCTTGCGGCAAGTGTTCAGGATTTTTGGCCAGAGCAAAAAGCGCAGCATGCTGCAGTATTTTCTCCGGCCAAAAAATGTTCCGGTCCTGAACTGAAGACATCCTGATGCATCCTATACGGATTTCTCTCCATTCAGAATGCATGGGGATAATCCTGATCAGGATTCTTCCGGCATAGAGCCCCGACGACAGAACTCTATGCCGGAACAAAAGAACGCAAGTGTGAAAGAGCCCTTAGACACATCCAGCTATCCTCTTAATGCTCTTTCCAAACCATTTTGATGGGGTTTCTATCAATTTCTAACCTTTTTTTACGACCCCGACACCCTCTTCTCTGCCGAGCAGGGGGTGCCTAGTTGTCTCCCATTGACTTCCATTATACCCGGGTGCTTGGCCAAACACACGAATATAGCAATGTGTTTGTGCCGAACACCCGAATACTTTGGTGCTCGCTCATCACTAGACATGACGGCAACGCAATCTTACTGCTGACACCCTCCCCACTCTGTCAGGGGGCCACTACTTGAACCAGTGGCTAACAGAACATGTTATCTATCAATCAATGTGAAAACCCCAAAAAACTGTGAAATGAAATAGAATTTTCACACAATATAAAAATCAGTGGCTAACATAATAGGTTATCTATTAATCTGTGTCACTGACCCGTAAAACACGGTGTGCTGTCCGCATTTTCTGCAGACCCGTTGAAATAAATGGGTCCTCATCCAATCCGCAAAAAAACATAAGAGACACAGAAACAAAATACGTTCGTATGAATGTAGCCTTAGCTGTTGCAACGTTTCAAGTTTCTTCTGTTTAGCAGTGTCATGGTCAGTATATATTTTTCTGCAGTCTGTGTCCCATTGCACATTTTTTCCAAAAAGCTGTTGTAGAGTTTCTTTGAGTTTCTTCTATTTGCATTGTCACAGTCAGTATGTTTTTTTTTTATGCAGACTGTTTCCAAATAGGCATTAAAAACAATATTAAAAAAATTCCATTCTTCACAGTCAGATTAGTGTACCTGCTGTGTTGTTTTGACTCACTCTTTGTTATATTGTAATTAGTCATGGGTGAACATTGGCCAGGACGTTTCACAAACGTTGTTATTAGTTTCAGCAGACTGTGATTGTCTATTGTTGTGACTTAGATGAAGATAAGGTCACATTTTATGACCAATTTGTGCAGAAATCCATATCATTACAAAGGGTTCACATACTTTTTCTTGCAACTGTAGTTCTGGGATGCCCTTCTGTGAGAAATATTTCCTTCCGGGACCTTCTATTGCGGTGTGCCAATGGCCACAAATTATCTAAAGGCCTCCAAGTCCACCAGTTTATACGGCAGTAGTTGGCGGGCTAGCAGTTCTGATAAGCCAGCGGTCAGCCGTTGGGAAAGAGGGTTATCCGGCGTCATCATCTTTTTACGCTCGAACATTTGGGCCACGAAAGCCTGCCTTCTGCCAGATGACCACGACAATGGCACGGTAGAAGGTGGAGTGGAGGGAAAATGAGAGGAGAGAGGAGAAGGAGAAGAGGCAGGACTTGGAGCGCCAGGAGTGTGGCTTTGTGGGTTCTTACAGCGTTGCTCTCACTGGGCTCAGTGAGTGTTGGGCTTACTGCAACTTATGCATTGATAGCACAGGCTGCAGATGGCAACACAATTGTCAGCAGCTGACACAATACAAAAAGCCCACACTGCAGAGCCATGTGCCAGAGTCCTAGGAGTGCCAGAAATGACCATGCATGGCGGATGGCTCGCTCCTGATACATTTGCTGTCTGCTTTTTGCCTCCTGTGCCCTGCGAGCTCTGCCTGCTTCTCCTCCTTCTCCGCTGCTCCGTCTCTCCCTTTGAACTCCCCTCCTCTTCCTCTCTTGTGGGCACCCACGTGACGTCCATCGACACGTCATCATTATCACCTTCACAGCCACTGACATTTGAGATCTTGGAGTAGGCAGCAACAGCGGGGAACTCCCTCCTTGGGCTGACCTGGGTACTGTCGTCAGACCACTGGGTGGCGGCTGTTGCTACCTTCTCTTCCTCATCCGATGTCAAGAATGGCTGCGTATCGGTATGGTCTGGAAATACAGGTGAAACTCAAAAAATTCGAATATTGTGCAAAGTTCATTTATTTCAGTGATGCAACTTAAAAGGTGAAAGACTCATTACATGCAAAGTGAGATATTTCAAGCCTTTATTTCTTATAATTTGGATGATTATGGCTTACTGCTTATGAAACCCCAAAGTCTCAATTTTGAGGTACCCTTTGCTCAGGTATGCCTTAATTAGCTGACTAGAGTGTGACACTTTGAGCCTAGAATATTGAACCTTTTCACAAAATTCTAATTTAAAGCTGCATTAATGCAATTCCTTTTAATTTGCATTACTGAAATAAATGGACTTATGCAAAAAAAATTGAGTTTCACCTGTAGATGGGAAAATAATTCCTCTGACTCGAGTGGAGGGGCTATGGTGATGGTGGTGGTGTCTTTGGGGGTGCACACAGCAGAGAGTAAGTATACAGAGGATGAGTAGGGTGCAGAAGCAGAAGGCTGAATGAGCCACTCAACCAACTCTGGTCCATCCTTTGGCGTAATCGCACGCGCCTTCTCGAACTTTCCACTTAGGCTCCGGCCTGGTGCACCTGTCCGACCCCTACTACCCCTGCGGAACGGCCTGCCTCTTCCTCTGCCTGTCATTTTCAAAATGACCCTGTGCCTAAGTCACTAGAGAAGAGCAGTATTTGTGGAAGCAGGTATATCGCAGGCCTCAATCAATATTTGGTGGAAACAGGTATATCAAACCCCTTAATTAGAGTTAAGCGGACACCTGGATGTTCGTGTTCGACGGGTTCGGACGAACTTCACAAAAAAGTTTGAGTTCGGGACCCGAACTTGACCCGAACTTGAACCTGAACTCCAGTGAAGTCAATGGGGACCCGAACTTTTGAGCACTAAAATGGCTCTAAAAAAGTCATGGAAAGGGCTAGAGGGCTGCAAATGGCAGCAAAATGTGGTTAAGAGCATGGCAAGTGCTCTGCAAACAAATGTGGATAGAGAAATGACTTCAAATAACATAAAATACGTGAAAATAATAATCTTGATCTAGGAGGAGGAGATCCATATGGATTAGGAGGTTGAGGAGGTGGTGGATGTGGCGGTGTAGGTGGAAGCAGCGGTGGAGGAGGTAGCCAACACTGGTTTTTGTTTTTGTTTTTTATTTTATTTTATTTTTTGCTTAAATTTGGGTAGGCCCCAAAACATTGGGAAATATAACCCGTGACAACCCCCTCCAGCTGTGCTAAACAAACATTCAGACAATACACTGGCTGCAGGTTAGGCCAGCACCTCCAAGGTGTAAAGGGCAAGCTCAGGCCGTGTGCCCATTTTGGAGACCCAGAAGTTTAAGGGGGCAGACCCATCAGTCAGTACGTGTAGGCGTGTGCACACATACTGCTCAACCATGTCGCATGTCCCCGCGATGTCCACGATCCAATTGGATATAATCTCTATTAACTTTCGATGTTCTTTTCTGCACCTACCATGATGATCACGGGTAGCGGGGAATCAGGGTTCCAGGCCAGAGAGGGAGCCTGAGAAAGGGATACCACATCCAAGGGAGGTCAATGGATGAAATGTGATAGAGCGGAAATGTGGGACAAGTTATTAAAGCGGAAGGATCGGCTGAAAAGAAGGGGCAAGCGTCAATTAAATACGAATTTTAGAAATTTAGCAGGGGTTTATTCATGGCAAAAATGGTAAAATGTCACCCAAGAATGTAACAGATACTTGACCTCGATTCCATGTGGGGTCTAGTATCTCATCATCCTCCACATCATCTTCCACCCACTCTTTACCCCTGCTCTTCTTGTCGGTCTGCAGAAAGCCGCAGCAGTTGGCACCTGTGTTTTGTCATCATCAGAGACATGCTGCTGTGGTCTTCCCATGTACTGATCCTGAAACATAAGTGTTGGGCATCAGTGCACTCAATCTCTTCCACTTCTGGTGAAGGGCTATTTCGATGGCCCACGGAAACCCTGCCAGCAGAGTCATCAAAAAGCATAACAGACTGCTGCATGACTTGGGGATAAGACTGCTTATCCGATTTGCAAGGGGGTGAGTTGAAAGACAGATGGCCATGGGCTGTAGGTGCCAACTCTGATCTTTCAGCAGGGGACTGGGTGGAAGACAAGGTGAAGGAACTGTAGGCACTGTCAGCCCCATATCTACTATAGTCTGTACTTGTTCTGGCCTCACCATTCGTACTGTCCTAAATGCAGTGTAGGCCTCAAATGTACTTTCTAGCACAAAAGATGAGCATTTGTAACCCAGATTCAGGGGAATCTGAAGAGGATGAGTGAGAGATATAAGTGTGTGGCGGATAAGAAACGTGTGCCTCGTCTGGACCTTAATGTGGGTGATCTGGTGTGGTTGTCTACAAAGAATATCAAACTTAAGGTTCCCTCCAGGAAGTTGGGTCCTAAGTTTATTGGGCCTTACAAGATCTTGTCCGTCATCAATCCCGTTCCCTTCCGTCTTGATCTTCCTCAGACTTGGAAGATCCATAATGTTTTTCACAGGTCCCTATTAAAACCTTATGTCCAACCCACTGTACCCTCCTCTTTGCCTCCTCCTACGATTGTTGTTGATGGTAATCTTGAATTTCAGGTCTCTGTGGATTCTCGCTTTATCCGCGGTTCTCTCCAGTTCCTCGTTCATTGGGAGGGTTATGGTCCTGAGGAGAGGATGTGGGTCCCAGTGGCGGACATTAAGGCCACTCGTCTCATCAGGGCTTTCCATAGGTCTTATCCTGAGAAGGCGGGCTCTGAGTGTCCGGAGTTCACCCGTAGTGGGAGGGGTACTGTCACCGCCAGTTCTGTGAGAAGGTCTGGCAGACGTCCTTCTCTACCTCTTGCATGACGTTCTTTGTTTTGGTTTCACTTTGTTATCTCCTTTCCTTCTCCCAGGTGTCACCTATTTAGACTAATCGTCTCCCTTTATATTCCCTCCCATACTGCCTCACTTTGCGGTTTATACTACTTCCTGGATGAAGTGTTCACTGCTGGAGGCTGCTGCTGCTGTTTGCTCAGATAAGTCTTTTTATGTATTGTGTTTCCTTGCTGGCTTGATTCTAGGTGACCCTGACTCCGTCCGTCTTAAGTGCAGGGAGCCGGTGGTCGTGTCCCCTGACTATTATAGGGTTTTCAGGTGTCACACAGTCTTAGGTACGTGGGCATGCAATCGTCTACCATTGAGACCCTTGCATGGGCATAGCAGTCAGGGAGAGCTCTTAGGGTTTTATGCTCCTTAGTTTGGGATCAAGCCAGTCATACGTTTATTCATAAGTTCCAGCTATCTGCAACATCATCCGTGACAGTAACAGACAAATTAGTGAAATGTATTTCCCTTTCTACTAGGTAAAGCAGAGCTATATCACAGCCAAAAATAGGTGAATTTCACCCGACAATGTAATAGACAAAATAGTGAAATGTATTTCCCTGTCTACTAGGTAGAGCAGGGGTATATCACAGCCAAAAATTGGTGAATTTCACCCGACAATGTAACAGACAAATTAGTTAAATGCATTTACCTGTCTACTAGGTAGAGCAGGGGTATATCACATATATATGTAACCCAACAATGTATCAGACAAATTAGTGAAATGACTTAAAATAAAATACGTAAAAATGTAAAATAATATTCTTGATCTATAAGGTGGAGGTCCATATGGAGTAGGATGTTGAGGAGGCGGTGGACATAGCGGTGTAGGTGGAAGTGGCGGTGGAGGAGGAGATAGCCAACACTGTTTTTTGGTTTTAATTTTTTTGTTTTTTGTTTAAATTAGGGTACATCCCAAAAGAGTGTGAAATATCAAAAATACAACAATGAAAAATTGCGCTTGAGTATAACAATGGCTGGGTAAGGCCACTATACATGTCTAGTCTGCACAAGGTACAGACAAGTCCTGTGGGATCCATGTCTGGTTCATTTTAATGAATGTGAGCTTGTCCACATTGGCTGTGGACAGGAGGCTGCGCTTGTCTCTGATAATGCCCCCTGCCGTGCTAAACACACGTTCAGACAATACACTGGTTGCAGGGCAGGCCAGCACCTCCAAGGCGTAAAGGGCAAGCTCAGGCCATGTGCCCAATTTGGAGACCCAGAAGTTGAAAGGGGCAGACCCATCATTCAGTACGTGTAGACATGTGCACACATACTGCTCCACCATGTTGCTGAAATGCTCCTGCTAAGACATTCCATATCAGCTGGTGGTGCTGGTTGTTTTGGCGTGCTGACAAAGCTTTTCCACATTTCGGCCATGCTAACTCTGCCTTCTGACCTTCTGAGGTGCTGGAGATGCCCCAGCTGCATTGGCGACCTCTTCCTCCTCCTCTGCCTTAGCCTTGTGCTTCCACTGTGCCCCTGCTGTCAGGTGGGAATGCCACCAGCATGTGCTTGTACTCGCGCATCTTATGATCATGCTCCAGTGACAAAATTAAGGACGGTATGTTGTCCTTGTAACGGGGATCAGGCAGCGTGGCCACCCAGTAATCATCACAAGTTAGAATGTGGCCAACTTGGCGGTCATTGCGGAGACACTGCAGCATGTAATCGCTCATGTGTGCCTGGCTGCCCAGAGGCAACGACAAGCTGTCCTCTGTGGGAGGTATATAGTCTGTGTCCTCTGTATCCCCCCAGCCACGCACCAGTGATGGCCATGATCTGATTTGGGTGCCACCCTACTGTGAACATGGTTCCTTCTCCTCCATCTCCTACTCCTCATCCTCCAACTCATCATCCTCCAGAACTGTGCCCTTGCTGGACAATTGTGTACCTGGCGTTTGTGGGTGCAGGAACCCACCTTCGGAGTCACTTGTGAATGACTGGCCTGAAACCCTTGGAAATGATCCCTCTTCCTCCTCCTCCTCCTCCTGTGCCACATCCTCTTCCATCATCACACAAAGTGTTTTTTCAAGGAGGCAAAGAAGTGTGATAGTAACGCTGAGAATGGCGTTATCGGCACTGGCCATGTTGGTGGAGTACTCGAAACAGCGTAACAAGGCACACAGGTCTCGCATGGAGGCCCAGTCATTGGTGGTGAAGTGGTGCTGTTCCGCAGAGCGACTCACCTGTGTGTGCTGCAGCTGAAACTCCACTATTGCTTGCTGCAGCTTGCACAGTCTGGCCAGCATGTGCAAGGTGGAGTTCCACCTTGTCGGCACGTCGCATATGAGGCGGTGAAGGCCAAAGTTATGCTGCAGCGCCGACAGGTGAGGAGCAGCAGGATAAGAACGCCAAAAGCGTGTACAAACGGCCCGTACTTTCTGCAGCAGCTCTGACATATCGGGGTCATTTTTAAGGAACCTCTGCACCACCAAAATCAGCACATGCGCCAGGCAATCAAACGTGCATCAAACAGGCTAGGCCCAGAGCTTCTACGAGATTTTGCCCATTATCGCACACAACCAGGCCGAGCTTGAGGCTCACTGGCATCAACCACTCATCGGTCTGTTATTCCATGCCCGTCCACAGCTCCTGCACGGTGTGGGTTTTTCCCCACAAACGGATACGTTTTAACCACTTCAGCCCCGCTAGGTGAAACCCCATTCATGACCAGGCCACTTTTTACACTTCGGCACTACACTCCTTTCACCGTTTATCGCTCGGTCATGCAACTTACTGTAAGAAACAGTCATGTAATGTGTCTAAGTTTCGTTATCCTGGTAAACTGTGTTAAAATTTAATGTATAATGCTATTCTAGTAATACAGATAAATGTAAATGCCTGCAGTATTCGTTTGGTCAGTAGATGGCAGCATAGGACCAATTTGCATTGAAGTTTGCCATAGAGAAAGTGTATTAATGTGGTAGTGGCTCTTTAAAACAGCAGTTAAGTGTTGAAGTGACACGCCCCTTATGATGTCAGCCTGCCTCAGTGTGAGCAGGAAGAATGAGGAAGAGGGACTGAAACTATAACGGCTGCCATCTTGGCTAGATAGAAAGCAAGTTCTGTGCTGTGTAAGACGTGTGTGGAGATACTAAAGGACGTTCCTGTGCAGCCAAGCTGTGTGAACTTCAGTCTAGAGACGGATGGAGTATAAAGAGACCGTGCATTTAGTGAAGCCAAGTTAAAAAGGACTGTGTGCAGCAACTAACCTGTGGAGCTGACATTGGGCTGACTGGATTGCCCCAAACAGGAAAGAGACTCACAGTGCTGTCGAGGTACCGGACAGTCACTGTAAAATTCTGGATTATATCCATCTGGTTTTCCGGCCTGCTGAGGAGGACTTCTTTGTTGCGGATCCTGCGCTGGTTATAAAGGAAAAGGACGACATCGGGCCCCACCGTGCACTTCCACAAACTGTAAGAGGTCCACTTGGACCACTGGGATAAGGGGGGTGCGCACCCGCTTGAAAGTTAGGGTCAGTTAGGGATAGTTCCTGGGACTGCTATTCCTTAGTGTCCGCACCGCGAACACAGACACAGCAAAGGTGGAAATTGTTGTAGTATTTGACTTGAATTGTTCATACTGTTTTATTGTTAACCTGCTTTTATTAATTGATAGTAAATGCAATTTTCTTAATCTTGACTTCTGCGTACGCACTCTTTTCTGGTTGCGGAGTCATACCACCTGCCTTGCTCTCGGTTCACAAATTGGCGTAGTCGGCAGGATCCGCCTACCAGAATGGACGGCGACGCACCCGTTAGGAGGGATGGTGCTGGAGGAAGAATGCCAGCAGGGGCTGTAATGAGTCAGTTAGCAAAGTTTGATGGCAATAATATGTCTGTGAGTGTGTGGGCAGAGCAGATACGAATGGTACAGCGCATGTACCAGACCGCACCAGAAGTACTAGTAGAGCTAGCCATATTGACATTACAAGGAGATGCTAAGACTACAGTGATATTGCAGCCATTTGAACAAAGACAGACATTTGAGCAAGTTGTCCAGATTCTAGAGACTATTTATGGAGAAACCGCATTGCTGGGGTCCCTGCAGGCACGGTTCTTTCAGAGGGTACAAAAGGAGAATGAAAGTCTCCCTCAGTATGCAAATGCCCTACAAGAACTGCTCCGAGATATTCAAGGGACGGAAAGAGGGGGCTCACCAGCCTTCTGTAACCCTGATCGGACACTCCGTGACCAGTTTGTTCTGGGGATCCGTGATGGCAGTTTGACTGTTGCTATGCAGGACTTTATACGACGGGAGACTGATGCTAAATTTCATGACGTACAGGTGGAGGCCATCTCACGTGCCAATAGTATGGTTCAGAAGCCTCAGACCGCAGTTGGAGTTACATTGTCGCAGGGGGCTAGCTCTGGCCCAGAAACAGTGGAAAAAGGGACAGTTAAAGAGATACTTACAGTAATGCAGAAATTGCAAGAGCAAATGGAACACCTACAAACCAATTGTAATGAGAATTCTATGAGAATTGCAGGCCTCCAGAAAACTAGAGACGAAGGGGTGGGCCGTTCACACCAAGAAGGTCAGAATCACCCACAACCCTACTGGAGGGATGAGGATAGGACCTACCGAAGGGGTCCCAATAATGTAGTACAACTCTCAGGAGAGAGCGATGGGGCTTACCGAAGGGGCCCAAACCGATGGCCAGAGCGACGGGAAATACGCTGCTGGGAGTGTGGACGCGTGGGCCACATTGCTGCTAGATGTCCAGAGCAGCGACAAGCTTATGAGAGACCGCCGTTAAAACTGAAATCCCCTCCTGCAGTAGGGCGGGCAGTAGGGGAAACTGAGGAGACTATGAGAGGAGAATGCCCTGAAGAGGATCTGATCGCTGCAAGTCCCATCATACAGATGGAATTGGAAGGTATTCCGGTTACCGGGATGATTGACACGGGTTCCCAAGTAACGACCCTGAGTAGAGACTGTTACGAACGGTATTTTCAGCGACATGTGAAATATGATCCCCATACATTCATACGAGTGGTCGCAGCTAATCAGTTACCAGTACCGGTGGTGGGAGTGGCCTGGATGAATGTCAGATTATGTGGCCAAGATCTAGGCAAGAAAGGCATTGTGGTAGTACAGGAGTCACATGAAGTAAAGGTCCCTGTCATCTTGGGGATGAATGTGTTAAAAGAATTGGATCAGATTCTCTTTGAAAAGAAAGGTCACGGTTATTGGAGAGAAACCACTAGCCATCGGTCTACTCAAACGGCCTTCCAGCGGCTGGTCCGAACATGTGGCTTACAGAAAAGTTCAGATGCACAGTGTCCTCTTGCTCGAATTTCGGTCCCTCTGCATACAAAAGTTACGTTGCCACCCAGACGGGAGATGATAGTGTCCATGCCTGTAGGCACCTGTAGGAAACTAGAGGGCATAGCTGTGTTGATAGAACCACTGCCGACAGCCGGAAGAAGTGTTGATCCGCTAGTAGCCCGTTCCTTGGCAGTAGTCCGCAATGGGAGAGTACCCCTCCGATGTGTGAACACTCAGGATCAGAGTGTAGACCTAGCCCCAGGAAGGCTGCTGGCTAACCTCTATGTGACTCCGGAGGAAGTGAGGAAAGCGACCCCGATGCAGTTGAGGCCGGCTGAACGAGGTGAATGGGCCGTAACCGTGTCTATGGGGGAAGGCGAGAACCCCACCCTTAAATGGAATGGCGGTGCAATTCGAGAACAGATGAAGATAGAGACTTCTTCGTGTTCTCTGGAACAGATCCGGAAGGTAGATGAACTGTTATGGGAAAACCGCACAACCTTTGCACGTCATGCTGAAGATTTTGGATGTACAACAGGGATCTACCATGAGATTCCCACAGGAGACACCCTTCCAATCAGAGAGCGCTACCGACAAATTCCTCCACAGATGTATCAGGAGGTGAAAGAACTGTTGACCCAGATGCTGCAGGGTGGGATCATTCAAGAAAGCCAAAGTCCCTGGGCAGCTCCAGTGGTACTAGTAAGGAAGAAAGATGGGTCCATTCGGTTTTGCGTAGACTATCGAAAGTTGAATACCTGCACCGTACGAGATTCCTACCCCTTACCTCGGATTGAGGAGTCCCTTTCAGCACTAGGAAGAGCCCGCTACTTCTCCTCACTAGACCTGGCTAGTGGGTATTGGCAGGTGCCAATGGCCGAGAAAGATAAGGAAAAGACAGCCTTTATCTTGCCCATGGGACTATACGAATTTAACCGGATGCCCTTTGGATTGACAAATGCACCTGGAACGTTTCAACGATTGATGGAGAAATGTCTTGGTGACTTCAACTTTGAATTCACTCTCATCTACTTGGATGACATTATAGTGTACTCTGCAACCTTTGAGGACCATCTCCGCCAGTTGGGACAAGTATTTCAACGATTGCGGGAACATGGGCTCAAACTGAAACCCAGTAAATGTCGGTTGTTCCAATCTGAAATTGATTACTTGGGTCATTGTGTATCAGGAGAAGGGGTGAGGCCGTCAAGGGACAAGATAGCAGCTGTTCAAGACTGGCCGACACCGACTACCCTGCGAGAAGTGAGGGCGTTCCTGGGAGTAGCCGGCTACTATCGACGGTTTATTAAGGACTTTGCTAGAGTAGCAGCGCCACTTAATGCTCTCCTACGAGGCACCGCCGGGGGTCCGAAGAACCGGTCCGTGAAATGGGGCCCTGAACAGGAACACGCCTTCCAGGCATTGAAGGATGCTCTTACAACGGCCCCAATCTTGGCGTATGCTGATTACCACTTGCCCTTCCAGCTATATACCGATGCAAGCCTGTATGGTCTCGGAGCGGTGCTATCTCAGTTCCAGGATGGCCAAGAGCGTGTCATAGCGTATGCCAGCCGATCCTTGCGAGATTCTGAGAGAAACCCTGACAATTATAGTTCATTCAAGTTAGAACTGTTGGCACTGGTATGGGCCATGACTGAGAAATTCTCTGAGTATTTGACCGGAGCTGAAGTCTTAGTACTGACTGACAACAACCCATTGGCTCACCTGGAAAATGCCAAGCTCGGGGCTTTGGAGCAGAGGTGGATAGCCCGAATGTCTAAGTTCAATTACCGCATTAAGTATCGGTCCAAGACGGAGAACCAAAATGCCGATGGACTTTCTAGGGTAACTACCCAGGCCCCCAGCGGAGACGTGGATCATGAGTTGGAGCATGTGGAGATGCCTGACTTCAGCAGATTTTCACAAGCCTTGGTCACTGCTATGCAGTGTGCAGTGGAAGGGACCGAAACGGCTCCTTTCTTTGGCCCCTCACTACAGGAATGGGTGCAAATACAGCAGGCCCATGAGGGGCTGGCGAAAATGATCAAGTGTGTTGAGAAAGGCAATAAGCCCTGCAAAGAGGAAAGAGAACGACTGACCCGTGAAATGCTATTAGTCCTGAGTCAGTGGGAAAAGTTAGAGATGAAAAATGGAGTACTATGCCGAAAGGTATATCTGCCTTCTGAAATCGACATTTGTTACCAAATCGTAGTGCCTAGTGAACTGGCTCAATCATTGGCTCTTGAGGCTCATAATAAGAATGGACATTTTGGTCATGAGAAGACCTTTCGGTGGCTACAGCGACTGATTTACTGTCCAGCTCTCCGTCAAATGGTCGAAGAAGTATGTCATAGATGTCGAACTTGTGAGATCCATAAGGCAATAGAACAAAGAGCTCCCCTGCAAACCATAGTGACCCAGGAACCTTTAGAGATCGTCATGATAGACTACCTAATGGTGGGCCCATCCAACAGTGGGCACCAGTACTGCCTCGTAATGGTGGACCACTTCACCAAATTTGCGGTGGTGACCGCCACCAAGGACCAGACCGCTGAGTCAGCAGCTCGAGCCCTATGCCAAGATTTCATCCGAGTGTACGGGTGTCCACAACGCATCCACTCTGACCAAGGGGCTTGCTTTGAGGGACATGTAATGAAAGAAGTTCAACGTATCTACGGGATAAAGAAGTCGCACACGACTCCATACCATCCCCAAGGAAACGGAGCCTGCGAACGATTTAATAGAACTCTGCTACAGATGATGCGGACTTTGGAGGAGGACAAGAAGTTACAGTGGCCTCAGTTCTTGTCTGAGATGGTGTGGGCCTATAACAATCAGGTCCATTCTACAACGGGGTATTCTCCTTATACTCTCCTCTTTGGACGGTCTGGGCGAAGTGTCGGAGAGTTACAGTTAAATGGTGTGGATGGGTTCCCTCCAAGAGATCCAGCCTCCTGGGTGCGAGCACACCGGCAGAGACTTGAGACAGTTCATCGATTGGTGCGACAGCGTCTGCAAGAAAATTCTCATCCTGATAAGACCCCGGTGCAAAGGGCACCATTGCAGCCAGGTGACCTGGTGCTGGTACGTGTCAAGAAGCCTCAAGGAAAATTGGAAAGCAGGTGGGAGGCTGTGCCATATCGTGTAGTTGCCCGCAAGTATGCAAATGGGCCTGTGTACGAAGTTCAGAAGGAAGGAACTGATTGTGTCCGAGTACTTCACAGAAATATGTTGCGCCTGTGTCAATCTGAAGAAGCAAATTGTGATGGAACTGATAATGTCAACGAGCTCCCACAGTCCGAGACTGGTGGTGTGGAATGGGCTTACGATGATGAGGATGATTGTTGGCCAATCCCCGCTCCTGAGGATGTTCCACCTGTGACTAGTGTGCCCCCAGCCTGTGCCCCCTATGATGCGGAGTCTGCTGGTCCTTCTCAGCCTATGGCTACAGTACCCCAGAGTATACCAGTGGTTCTCAGACGCACCACTAGACCAAATGCTGGCATTCCCACTGTTCGGTATGCGCAGGACGAGTTTATTTGGCCTGCCATACAACGGTACATTACCACTCTACATATAAGAGTACAGCCCTCTGGATATTCAGTCATTGGCAGGGACTGCCAATCTTAAAGTGGGGGGGAATATGTAAGAAACAGTCATGTAATGTGTCTAAGTTTCGTTATCCTGGTAAACTGTGTTAAAATTTAATGTATAATGCTATTCTAGTAATACAGATAAATGTAAATGCCTGCAGTATTAGTTTGGTCAGTAGATGGCAGCATAGGACCAATTTGCATTGAAGTTTGCCATAGAGAAAGTGTATTAATGTGGTAGTGGCTCTTTAAAACAGCAGTTAAGTGTTGAAGTGACACGCCCCTTATGATGTCAGCCTGCCTCAGTGTGAGCAGGAAGAATGAGGAAGAGGGACTGAAACTATAACGGCTGCCATCTTGGCTAGATAGAAAGCAAGTTCTGTGCTGTGTAAGACGTGTGTGGAGATACTAAAGGACGTTCCTGTGCAGCCAAGCTGTGTGAACTTCAGTCTAGAGACGGATGGAGTATAAAGAGACCGTGCATTTAGTGAAGCCAAGTTAAAAAGGACTGTGTGCAGCAACTAACCTGTGGAGCTGACATTGGGCTGACTGGATTGCCCCAAACAGTAAAGAGACTCACAGTGCTGTCGAGGTACCGGACAGTCACTGTAAAATTCTGGATTATATCCATCTGGTTTTCCGGCCTGCTGAGGAGGACTTCTTTGTTGCGGATCCTGCGCTGGTTATAAAGGAAAAGGACGACATCGGGCCCCACCGTGCACTTCCACAAACTGTAAGAGGTCCACTTGGACCACTGGGATAAGGGGGGTGCGCACCCGCTTGAAAGTTAGGGTCAGTTAGGGATAGTTCCTGGGACTGCTATTCCTTAGTGTCCGCACCGCGAACACAGACACAGCAAAGGTGGAAATTGTTGTAGTATTTGACTTGAATTGTTCATACTGTTTTATTGTTAACCTGCTTTTATTAATTGATAGTAAATGCAATTTTCTTAATCTTGACTTCTGCGTACGCACTCTTTTCTGGTTGCGGAGTCATACCACCTGCCTTGCTCTCGGTTCACATTACCACCCAAATGAATTTTACCTCCTTTTCTTCTCACTAATGGAGCTTTCATTTGGTGGTATTTTATTGCTGCTGACATTTTTACTTTTTTTGTTATTAATCAAAATGTAACGATTTTTTTGCAAAAAAATGACATTTTTCACTTTCAGCTGTGAAATTTTGCAAAAAAAACGACATCCATATATAAATTTTTCGCTAAATTTATAGTTCTACATGTCTTTGATAAAAAAAAAATGTTTGGGCAAAAAAAAAATGGTTTGGGTAAAAGTTATAGCATTTACAAACTATGGTACAAAAATGTGAATTTCCGCTTTTTGAAACGGCTCTGAGTTTCTGAGCACCTGTCATGTTTCCTGAGGTTCTACAATGCCCAAACAGTATAACTACCCCACAAATGACCCCATTTCGGAAAGTAGACACCCTAAGGTATTCGCTGATGGGCATAGTGAGTTCATAGAACTTTTTATTTTTTGTCACAAGTTAGCGGAAAATGATGATGATTTTTTATTTTATTTTTTTTCTTACAAAGTCTCATATTCCACTAACTTGCGAAAAAAAATATAAAAAATTCTAGGAACTCACCATGCCCCTCACGGAATACCTTGGGGTGTCTTCTTTCCAAAATGGGGTCACTTGTGGCGTAGTTATACTGCCCTGGCAATTTCGGGGCCCATATGTGTGAGAAGTACTTTGCAATCAAAATCTGTAAAAAATGACCGGTGAAATCCGAAAGGTGCACTTTGGAATATGCGCCCCTTTGCCCACCTTGGCATCAAAAAAGTGTCACACATCTGGTATCACCGTACTCAGGAGAAGTTGGGGAATGTGTTTTGGGGTGTCATTTTACATATACCCATGCTGGGTGAGAGAAATATCTTGGCAAACGACAACTTTTCCCATTTTTTTTATACAAAGTTGGCATTTGACCAAGATATTTTTCTCACCCAGCATGGGTATATGTAAAATGACACCCCAAAACACATTCCCCAACTTCTCCTGAGTACGGCGATACCAGATGTGTCACACTTTTTTGCTGCCAAGTTGGGCAAAGGGGCACATATTCCAAAGTGCACCTTTCGGATTTTGCAGGGCATTTTTTACACATTTTGATTGCAAGGTACTTTTCACACATTTGGGCCCCTAAATTGCCAGGGCAGTATAACTACGCCACAAGTGACCCCATTTTGGAAAGAAGACACCCTAAGGTATTCCGTGAGGGGCACTGCGAGTTCCTAGAATTTTTTTTTTTTTGTCACAAGTTAGCGGAAAATTATGATTTTTTTTTTTTTTTTTTTCTTACAAAGTCTCATATTCCACTAACTTGCGACAAAAAATAAAAAATTCTAGGAACTCACCATGCCCCTCACAGAACACCTTGGGGTGTCTTCTTTCCAAAATGGGGTCACTTGTGAGGTAGTTATACTGCCCTGGCAATTTATATGTGCCCCTTTGCCCACCTTGGCATCAAAAAAGTGTCACACATCTGGTATCGCCGTACTCAGGAGAAGTTAGGGAATGTGTTTTGGGGTGCCATTTTACATATACCCATGCTGGGTGAGAGAAATATGTTGGCAAAAGACAACTTTTCCCATTTTTTTTATACAAAGTTGGCATTTGACCAAGATATTTATCTCACCCAGCATGGGTATATGTAAAATGACACCCCAAAACACATTCCCCAACTTCTTCTGAGTACGGAGATACCAGATGTGTCACACTTTTTTGCAGCCTAGATGCGCAAAGGGGCCCAAATTCCTTTTAGGAGGGCATTTTTAGACATTTGGATCCCAGACTTCTTCTCACGCTTTAGGGCCCCTAAAAAGCCAGGGCAGTATAAATACCCCACATGTGACCCCACTTTGGAAAGAAGACACCCCAAGGTATCCAATGAGGGGCCTGGCAAGTTCATAGAAATTTTTTTTTTTCCGCATAAGTTAGCGGAAATTGATTTTTTTTTGTTTTTTCTCACAAAGTCTCACTTTCCGCTAACTTAGGACAAAAATTTCAATCTTTCATGGACTCAATATGCCCCTCAGCAAATACCTTGGGGTGTCTTCTTTCCAAAATGGGGTCAGTTGTGGGGTGTTTGTACTGCCCTGGCATTTGAGGGTCTCCGCAATCATTACATGTATGGCCAGCATTAGGAGTTTCTGCTATTCTCCTTATATTGAGCATACAGGTAATGAGATTTTTTTTTCCGTTCAGCCTCTGGGCTGAAAGAAAAAAATGAACGGCACAGATTTCTTCATTCGCATCGATCAATGTGGATGAAAAAATCTCTGCCAAAAAAAAAAAAATGGAGGGGAAAGGCGCCCTACATCCATACCCACTTAGCTCGTATGCCCTGGCAAACCAGATTTCTCCATTCGCATCAATCGATGTGGATGAATAAATCATTGCCGGGATTTTTTTTTTATATATATATATATATATATATATATATATATATATATATATATATATATATACACACACAAAGTGCTTGCCAAAGCATAGGAACGCCGCCTCCTCCTCAGCTCGTATGCCTCGGCAAACGTATCTGTCACTGCAGAGGAGAAAATCCCGTCTTGCAGCGCCGCATACACCGACTTGCGTGTAATCTGACAGCAGCGCAATGCTTCTGTCAGAATGCACATCGGTGCTGCAGCTAGTAGATCGGTTGGTCCACCTGGAAGGTAAAAAGACAAAAAAAAAAAAGAAAAAACAGGCCACAACGCAATAATTTTATTAACTTTGGAACAGAACATGTAACTTTAACTTTTGGAACTAAGCTTACCTGTTTGCTTACTTTTTTTTTTTTTTTTTTTTTTAGTTTTTTTACCTTTATAGAACAAACCTCTCCTTCCCCATGGGTCAATGTGCAAAGCGCAAATCGCCCAAAGATGTGGCGAAGTGCGTTATGCACTTTGTCCCATGTGAAAGGAGACGTTTGCAGCAGCTGTGAGTGAATGGGCCCTAATAGCCCTGTGTGCCTATCCTGGTGAGATGTGATCCCTATGCTAGGTGTACCTGTGTGTGGTACTTTCGGAAACACTCCCCTAAGCATAGGGCAGGGTGGTCGGGACAGTCAGGACAGAAATAGCGGGTGTCACGCCTTATTCCACTCCTGCTACAGACACAACATTTTTTTCGGGGTGGCGGTCGGTTTGAGGTACCAGCAACGACACTGGGGAAGTGTCGCTCGTGTAGACGGCTAACTACACTGGTGGATGGGGCCACGGAACCTCCTGGATACAGGAGGTTCGCGATGATCTCTTCCTGAAATTTGAGGAAGGATCCAGTTCTCCCAGCCTTACTGTAGAGAACAAAACTATTGTACAGAGCCAATTGAATTAAATATACAGACACCTTCTTATACCAGCGTCTGGTGCGTCGGGAAACTAAATACGGAGCCAACATCTGGTCATTGAAGTCGACCCCTCCCATGTGGAGGTTATAGTCGTGGACTGAGAGGGGCTTTTCTTTTCTTTTTTTTCATATTTTATTATTTTAATGCAAAATTAATAACCATATCACATATCCAATATTTTACAATCCATAAGTCCGTCCAATCCAGTCCAAAGACGTAGTTAACAATATTTGCATGCAAATATCCATATTTATGTGAAGAATTTAAAAAAAAAAAACAAGTGGAGGACTCTATCTGAGGACGATGGGAGGATTCGCCCGGCATCCAAAGCCTAGTAAGGGAGTTGTACGCGGTGGCTCATTTTTTCTAAGTTCTCTATGATTGGCGTGGGCAGAGGCCCGGGGCCCGGACGACCCACCCAACAACGAGCATGCCCCGCGCACGCTCCCTCCCAGACACGGGTAGACACAATCGGCAGAGTCAGCACTCATGTGGCCGATCACTTGATACTCACATGCTACATACTGCATAGGAGATAAGCTTGCAGCAAGCTTTAATCTCCAGATTTTTTATTAGACAAAGGACAAAGAAGGGGGTCCAGCAGTCTTTATCGCCATGGTGGATAACCCACTCTCATATTTTACTGCCTCGTCCCCATATGCTTGGATAAGATAACAGTGCAATAGTTCGCCATACCTCACAGAGATCTCATATGGTCGAGACTAAAATCGAATATCCCTCGACAATCTCGAGGAATTAAAACGAGTATAAGCAAGAGTCAGGGCTAGGCCTACTCTGTGTCTTTAAGAATGCACTCAGTAGCACGCCCACCACACGTGACGTCTCATTGCCTGCTGTGCAGCCTCATGTCTGACGGGAGGAGCCGTACCTTGAGTCGCGCTCGGCGCCCGGGCGCCCCCGGGTCCCGAGCCCCAATGCCCCGCCAATATATCACTCACTTATTCTAAGTACGAATACCAATCTTTGTCTTACTGCCGGAAGGTCCTCCCATCCTCCAACATTCCTAGAGATCCTCATATACTAAAGTATAACTTCACATTCTTCCCCAATAGTATACATATAAACAAGGCGGACAAATGGAATTTCCCCCTAACCCCAACCACCCACCCTCCCACCTTGCAGGAAGAAGAAAAAAAAAAAAAAAAAGGGAAAAAAATTAAGAATCTCTGTATACAATAACGAAAAGAAATAGCCTCCTAATTAATTATCTATGTCCCATTCCTTCCATAAATTATTCCACTTTAAGTGAGCTCCTCTTTGTTTATAAAGAATCTTCTCGTAGCTTTTCACTTTCTCAACCAAGCTCAACCAGTTTTTACAGTCTGGGGCGATAGAGGAAAACCAGGCTCTAGAAATGAGGAGTCTAGCTAAGAATATCACCTTAATCAACAGATGAGAGTTTATGGGCTGGTAATTAACCTCCGATAAGTCTCCCAGGACCCATATTCTGGGGGACAATGGAACAGTAATTTTGAGTTTACACGCCAGGTTCTTTTGGACCAAGCTCCAGTACCTACTCACCATTGGGCAGTACCAGAACATATGTAAATGATCTGCCTCAGATTCACCACAACGTGGGCAGCTAGAGGAGGCCCTGAGTCCTCTTCTATGTAACCATATGGGTGTCACGTAAATTTTGTGCAGAATATTGAATTGTACCACAGTGTGGTTACAATTATGTGAAACCATCTTTAAGCTTTCCCCTATTTTCTCCCAATTTGGATGGCCCACCTCTGCAAGAAGAGAAGACCAAGCTCTCTGTCCTGGAGAGAGAACATCCAAAAAAAAATTATCCATTAAGTGTCTGTAACAGTGTGATAGTTTAATTCTCGTGACAATTTTCTTACAAATTAAATCATGTAAAAATACAGGAGTATCTATAATAAAGAAGTGACTATTTAAAGTGCTAGAAAGTGCGGACCTCAATTGAAAGTATGCATACCAAGCCACCTCACCTAGCTTTGCCCTTAATTCCGTGAGAGGCAGAATATGTCCCTCACTGACTACTTGATGTAGATACTGAACGTTTTTGGTCCTCCAATACTGGCGACAGCTTAAATCGTTTAGATTAGGAAATTTTCGGTTATGCCATAATGGGGTGCAGGTGAGTGATGCCTTAACTCCACACCAACTCCTTATGACCAGCCAGGTCTTTCTGACCATTCTGCAGAAGAGTGAGTACCCATTCGGTATATTTAACAAATAATCAGATTCCAGTACAGTAAAAAAATCCAAAAAGCCTGAATCTTTCACTACTCTGCTGCAGAAAGGGCTATTTTCCCAGTCGTTAAAAAGGCAGAGTTGGGACGCTACAAAATAGCCCTTGAAATAGGGGAGGTTAAGACCTCCCCGATTGTAGGGCATAGAAAAATAAAGGGCCTTCAGTCTAACACGCTTCCTCCCCCATAATAAATCATTGAGCATACGTTCTATCAATCTAAAATATTTGTCTGGAATCCAGATAGGCGAATTGCGCAGGACATAAAGAACCTGGGGCAGCACTACCATTTTTATTAATGAAATCCTGTCTGCTCTTGCTGGCAGGATTTTTTGCCATATCTTGATTTTAGCTCTCAACTTCATCAACAAAGGAATCAGGTTAAGTTGTAGATATTCCTGAGGTTTGGCAGAGACTGTTATCCCCAGATACTTTATTGACTCAGAAATCGTTAACTGGTTATTCCCTTCGCCTCGCAACTCATCTATAGGGAGGAGAACGGTCTTATCCCAGTTGATCTCAAGTCCAGACGAATCAGAAAAAAGACCAACCAGGTCCATTATACGAGGGAGAGTAGTGTCTGTTTGATGAATAAAGACCAAAATGTCATCCGCGTAAAGGGATACTCGATCATGCTTCCCCATTATGCCAAAACCGGCCACCTTCGAGTCCTGTCTTATCATGGCCGCTAGTGGTTCAATGTAAATGTTAAATAGATAGGGGGAGAGGGGGCAACCCTGACGGGTGCCCCTTCCCAAAATGAAACTTTCTGTCGTCAAATCATTGATCCTAATCCTAGCAGTGGGAGAGTTATACAGTAGCTGAACCATCCCCATAAATCTTGGACCAAAGCCCATTTTTTTCATCACTTCCCAGAGAAAGGTCCACTCCACCCTGTCGAAGGCTTTAGTAGCATCCAGCGACAGGATGGAGCGGGCGCCATGCCCCGGGGACTGAATATTCATAAATAGCCTATGTAGATTATTGTGGGTACCCCTCTTTGGCATGAAGCCATTTTGATCTGGATGTATAATGGTGGGCATGACCCGCGAGAGCCTCCTGGCCAAGATTTTTGATAATAACTTAGCATCGGTGTTTAATAAGGATATTGGTCTGTATGAGCTCAATTCTGCCGGGTCTTTATCCTTTTTTAAAATTAACACAATAAGGGCCTCCATCATAGAGTATGATAATCGCCTTCCCTGTGTTGCTTGGGAAAAAACCTGCAACACCTGGGGGAGAATCACGTCGCTATACTTGCGATAGACCTCGTATGGAAGGCCATCCAATCCTGGCGATGAGTTCCCCGAAATTGACCCGAGGGCCTCCTGCAGCTCGATGAGAGACAGCTCCTCCTCCAGATATTCTTTTTGAGCTTCATTTAAAGTAGGAAGTGGAATTCTCTCCAGGAACCGCATCGCCAGTTCGGATGACAATCCTGGGGAGGATCTGTATGTCTGAGCAAAGTATTGTGAAAAGGTATTCCCAATTCCCTCTGCATCTGTTATTGTCTCCCCCTTTGCGTTGCGGATCAAAATAATAGGTTGTTTTTTTTTTTCTTGTTGTGAAATTATTCTAGCTAAGAGCTTACCCGGGCGTCCAGACTCAATAAAGTAATTGAGCCCCTTAAAAAATACCCTATGGTTTGCCTTCTCTATTACGTGTTTCCCCAGAGCACAACTAGCCTGCTGCATCTCTTCCCTGTTGTGCTCAGTTGGATAACTAGCATATCGCTCTGATGTAAGTGCAGCAATCTTCTCCAGTTCCTGCTCTTTCTTCCTATATGTTCTCTTTGCTGCAGCGATCTCACTTATAAAGACACCTCTCAGATATGCTTTGAAGGCATCCCATACTATGTTGATGTTGGCAGAGGGGAGATTCACCTCCCAAAAGGAGGACATCAGTAGTTTAATCGACTGATGATTATCCATAATAGTGAGCCAATATGGATTCAACTTAAATCCTATCCCCCTAATATATTTATTCTCCACACTACCAACCTCAACCAGAACGGGTGTGTGGTCCGAGACTGTTCTTACTCCATATCGCATCTTCCGGATATTGCTCAGGTTGCTCTCATTAGTAAATGCTAAGTCGATCCTAGACATTGCTCTGCCGCCCCTGCTAACACAGGAATATACTCTCTTTCCTCTGCAGAAATGTTCCCATATGTCCACTAGTCCCACCTCTAAACAAAATTGAGGCAGCGGAGAATTGAGAAAACTCCTCCCCCTTTCCGCATTTAATGTAAATCTATCTTTATTGGGGTCCATAACTGCATTGAAATCCCCCATCAGGATTAGGCGACATTCTGATCTTTTTTCAAAAAAGAGCATTAGCTGGAGCAGTGGATACATTGAAAATGGCGGAGGTATGTAGAAAAAAGCAAGAATGTAGCTATGCCCATCCAGCTTACCATGCAAAAAGATAAATCTACCCTGATCGTCTATATGCGATTTTATGAGGGTGAAATCTACGGAATTGTGAATAAGAACCGACACACCCCTAGAGGAGCCACTAAAAGTGGAATGATATGAATGAGACTGCCATCCCGTTGTCAGACGGGACAGGGTTTCTTTAGTTAGATGGGTTTCAACTATACAAATGATTGCTGGGAGATATCTTTTTAATGCATCCATGATCGCTTGACTTTTAACCCTTTCTCCGAGCCCTCTAACATTCCAAGCTACAATCCTAGTGGACATCAAATCACAATAAAAGTAAAAGAAAAGGACATAAAAAAGAAAAAAGAAGAAATTAAATAATAATAAAAAAAAAAAGAAAAACCCCATTCCTGCAAGGTGGGACCCCTTCCTCCCTCCCACCCCCCCTTCTCTTTTGATCCGCCCGAACTAATCAGCGAACCACTCACCTACGGCCATTCTCCCCCTGCCTAGCCCTCCCTTCCCTCCATCCCCTCAATTATAATACTGCATATTTTCAGATGCCTATTTGATCCATCCATTCTATCGCTTGCTGTGGAGTCTCGAAGTAGAGAGAAGTCCCATTATGAACTACTCTTAGTTTCGCTGGATACTGTAGGGAATATTTAATCTCCTTAGCCGCCAAGCGTTTCTTTATCTCTATGAAATTTCTTCTTTTTTCCTGAGTCTGTCGCGCATAATCAGGAAAAAAGAGCAGTTTTGTGCTCTGATATTCAATGGGTGTGCATTCTCTTGCTCTTTTTAGTATCATGTCTCTATCGGCGGACAATAACAATTTAATTAAAATTGCACGCGGCGGTCTCCCTGGTATGGGCTTCCCCCCTGGAATTCGGTGAGCTCTTTCTATTTGAAACATAGCAGAAAAATTATCGCTGCCAAAGCTATGCAAAACCAGGTCTTTAAGTTGTTCCTCTAGGTGTCGGCCTTCAACTCCTATTTTCTAAATCCTCTAACTTGTTTTGGAGTGCTTGATTTTCTGAGGCCAAAAATAGCGTTTTAGATTTTAACATGCCCATGTCGGTTTGCAATGAGACGACAGATTTCTCCACATTGAGGATTCGATCCCGAATCTTTACTAGATCTTCCCTTATCAAAGAGATATCGCTCTGCACTGACCCCAATTGAGTGGACATACCCTGCACTAAGGTGCCGTTATTTTCCACCGCACAAAGGATTTTGTCCAAGACAAGTGAGTCATATTCAGTTCGTATTTGTGCGGGGGGAGATTCCTCGCCTGCCTCCTGGTCTGGATCCTCTAATCCGTCCTCAGAGAGTTCATCATTTTGGAAAGTCTTGGCAGATTTTTTTGACTTAGCGGGAGGTTTGATTTTAGCTGGATTTTTTTCATTTAGAAAGGGCGATTTCAAAAACTTGTCGATTTTGTTCTCTGGCGTCTTAGTTCCAAGCTTAATAACAGAAGCATCAACTGAGCGTCGTTTTGGGGCCATTCTCCACACCTTTTTTTCCTTTTCTTCTCCTTTTCCCCTCCTTCCTCTTTTTTTTTTTTTTTTTTTTTTTTTTAAACTTTGTTTTTCCCCCCTTTATATTATCCTTCTTTCTTTTTCCCCTCTTTTATATATTTTTTTTATTTTCTTTTTTATAATCCCTTCGCCCCCCCCCCTTTTCCCTAACCTCTCCTTTGCCCTAGCTCCCCTATTGCTTCCAATGTTCCCCTCTCAATAGACACCACAGAAAGAGGAGAAAAAAAAAAGAAAAAAAAAAAACACAAGAAGGGGAAAAAAGGCAATAAGCTCCCCCCAAACAAGTTCTCCTTTTTCTTCCCTTTCCTTCCCCTAAACAAGAACTATCCCCTCATTGCACCAATGCAGCAGCAGGGTTAACAAAACGATAGATGTAAAATCAGTTAGGACTCAGTTCTCACGTGTCCAGAGCCTTGATCCTGGTATCCACGTAACTGTTGCAGCAGTTCAAAGCCAAAAAAGCAAGGGGTGACAGGAACACAGACGTGGAATAGAAGCAGAGGACCCAGCCAGGCCAGGATTCAGCCGGGGCAGCGGAAGTCCGGTGGCAAACAGCGCAGACAATGCGGCAGAACATAGAAATCGGGGAAGCGGAGAGAGCGGAGGATCCAGCGGCAGGCAAAGCGAGGCGACAGCAGGCAGACCCACTAGAAGAAAACTCCGTCAAGCCAGCAGAGAAGACACAGCCGGGGAGCGTCCACAGCAGCAGAAACCGGCAGCAGCAGCCCAGCGCTTCCAGACAGCGCTCCCGACAGCGTGCAGGAACAAGGCCAGGTTCGTAGCTCAGGGCATCAGCTGATCGGCATCAGCTGTTCAGCGCAGGTTTTGGAGCT
The DNA here is from genome assembly GCF_014858855.1 of Bufo gargarizans. NCBI lineage: Eukaryota > Metazoa > Chordata > Amphibia > Anura > Bufonidae > Bufo > Bufo gargarizans. Next base: position 565,391,463 of record NC_058081.1, on the reverse strand, counting down.
TGGAGGGAGGAGGGTGGGAGGCCAGCACGAAGGGGAGAGCGAGACGCGACGCACTCACGTCATCTCGCCGTCTCCTGAGAGGGGCTTTTCAATGACACGGGTTGCTCGCTCAATTTGTATTGTCGTGTCTGCGTGAATGGAGGAGAGCATGTAAACGTCACGCTTGTCTCTCCATTTCACCGCGAGCAGTTCTTCGTTACACAGTGCGGCCCTCTGCCCCCTTGCAAGACGGGTGCTAACGAGCCGTTGGGGGAAGCCCGCGCGACTAGTTCGCGCGGTACCACAGGCGCCAATCCGTTCTAGAAACAAATACCTAAAGAGGGCCACACTTGTGTAGAAATTGTCCACATAAAGATGGTACCCCTTGCTGAATAAGGGTGACATCAAGTCCCAAACTGTCTTCCCACTGCTCCCCAGGTAGTCAGGGCAACCGACCGGCTCCAGGGTCTGATCTTTTCCCTCATAGACCCGAAATTTGTGGGTATAGCCTGTGGCCCTTTCACAGAGCTTATACAATTTGACCCCATACCGGGCGCGCTTGCTTGGGATGTATTGTTTGAAGCCAAGGCGCCCGGTAAAATGTATCAGGGACTCGTCTATGCAGATATTTTGCTCAGGGGTATACAAATCTGCAAATTTCTGGTTGAAATGGTCTATGAGGGGCCGAATTTTGTGGAGCCGGTCAAAAGCAGGGTGGCCCCTGGGACGGGAGGCGGTGTTGTCGCTAAAGTGCAGGAAACGCAGGATGACCTCAAATCGTGTCCTGGACATAGCAGCAGAGAACATGGGCATGTGATGAATCGGGTTCGTGGACCAATATGACCTCAATTCATGCTTTTTTGTCAGGCCCATGTTAAGGAGGAGGCCCAGAAAAGTTTTAAATTCGGAAACTTGGACTGGTTTCCACCGGAAAGGCTGGGCATAAAAGCTTTCCGGGTTAGCGGTGATAAATTGTGTGGCATACCTGTTTGTCTCTGCCACGACTAAGTCTAAAAGCTCCGCAGTCAAGAACAGCTCAAAAAATCCCAGGGCCGAATCGATCTGAGCTGTCTCAACCCGAACTCCAGACTGGGCGGTGAAAGGGAAAACTACGGGTGCGGCTGAAGTTGGGGACTGCCAATCAGGGTTTGCCAGCACCTCTGGGATTCTAGGGGCTCTACGGGCACGTCTTTGCGGTGGCTGCGACGGGGTCACTACTGCACGTGCCAGCTTCAACTGCCCTTCTGGTGCTCGCTACTTCACCAGGTTGTACGGCAGTGCTGGTACTAGGTCCAGGAAGGGCTGGGCTGCTGGTGTATGCCTCACCACGTAATCCGACAGCACCAGCCCCACTCTGCTGCTCTTGAAGCGGATCCTGCGCAACCTGCGGTCTAGCGACACGGGGCCGGGTACGCCTGGTGCTATCAGGGACCTCAGCCTCCTCGTCCGAACTTTGGGTCAGAGAGCCACTGCTTTCTACAGGTTCGTATTCTGACCCGCTGGATTCATCAGATGAGGGTTCCCACTCCTCATCCGACTGGGTCAGAAGCCTGTAGGCCTCTTCAGAAGAATACCCCCTGTTAGACATGTGGGCAACTAAATTTCGGGGTATTCCCTGAGACTACCCAAGAAAAAAAAAGCAAGCCCGTCTTACAAATGGGAGGCTAGTGAAGTACCGGAGGCTGCTGCGGTTGATAAAAAAATATCAAAACTGATTTTTTTATCGCCGCAGTCCGTGTAAAGTGAATGTGCAGCGATCAAAAAAAAAATTTTTTTTTGTCACTGCGGTGGGGCGGGCGTGGGTGTACGCACGTGTGGGCGACCGATCAGGCCTGATCGGGCAAACACTGCGTTTTGGGTGGAGGGCGAACTAAAGTGACACTAGTACAATTATAGATCTGACCGTGATCAGTTTTGATCACTTCCAGATACTATAAAAGTACAAATGCTGATTAGCGATACGCTAATCAGCGAATAACGGACTGCGGTGCGGTGGGCTGGGCGCTAACCGATCCCTAAACTACCTAACCAAGGGGCCTAAACTATACTGAAACCTAACGGTCAATACCAGTGAAAAAAAAAAGTGACAGTTTGCACTGATCACTTTTTTCCTTTCACTAGTGATTGACAGGGGGGGATAAAAGGGGTGATCAAAGGGTTAATTGGGGTGATCTGGGGGCTAAATGTGGTGTGGTGGGTACTCACAGTAATGATGTGCTCCTCTGCTCCTCTGCTGGAACCAACCGACCAAAAGAAGGAGCAGAGGAGCACAGCAGCCATATAACCCCATCATATTTACTAATATGTGGGGTTATATGGCTGCTGATTGGTTTTTTTGAAAATCAGCAGCCTGCCAGCCAATGATCGTGGCCGGCAGGCTGCTGACGAAATACTCTGCTGCGAAATGCCGGCCCGCGATGCGCATGCGCGGGCCGGCTGTGACGTAATCTCGCGTCTCGCGAGAGGACGCGCCGATGCGTCCAGGAGGAACTAAACAACCACCTCCCGGACGCATCGGTGCGTACAGCGGTCGGGAGGTGGTTAAAACTGCCTGCTGTCGTTTACCCCTGGCTTTGCTGAAGTTGATGGTGAAGGTGTTACGCTGACCGGATGAGGAGGCGGTAGAGGATGAGGAAGTGGAGTAGGAGGTGGAAGCAACAGGAGGTAAAGAGAAGCGCCCTGAAATCCTTGGTGGTAGAAGTACATGCGCCAAACTGCTATCCGCCTCAGGCCCAGCCGCCACTGCATTTGCCCAGTGTTCTGTTAGGGAGATATAACGTCCCTGACTGTGCTTACTGGTCCACGTATCCATAGTTAGGTGGACCTTGCCACAGATGGCGTTGCGCAGTGCACACCTGATTTTGTCCCACATTTGGTTGTGCAGGGAAGGGATGGCTCGCCTGGAAAAGTAGCGGCAGCTGGGCACGACGTACTGTCGGACATCCACTACCATAAGGCTTTTAAAACTCTGTCTCCAACAGACGAGAAGGTGGAGTGGGGAGTCCCTCAGGGATCTCCCCTCTCGCCATTACTCTTTAACATATATGTCCGACCTCTGCTCGCTATTCTGAAGGAGTATAACATCAGCTATGAGTCTTATGCGGACGATACACAGATCCTTTTGAGAGTATCGAAATCCGCTGATGACTACAAGCTCACGCAAGAAGGACTAAATAAGGCCAGGAACTGGCTAGCACATAACCACCTCAAACTCAACCCGACCAAGACTGAGCTTATTGCACTACATAAAACACCTGAGGCTGCCGCCCCGTCTATCTTTGGGGAAAACGTTGCCATCGCCACACAAGCAAAGAGTCTGGGGATAATCTTGGATCAAGAAATGAGCCTCCGTCCCCAGATTAAAGAAGTAATACGGAAAGCAAACTTCGCCCTATTCCTTCTAAAAAAAGCCCTACCGTTTCTCCCCAACACATGCAGACAGGTCGTGGTGGGAGCTCTAGTCAACTCCCACCTGGACTATGGTAATGCAATGTATGCGGGGCTGCCAGAGAAAGATCTGGGAGCTCTGCAACACTGTCAAAACAGAGCCATCCGGCTCATCAAGAAACTAGACTGGACAGATTCTGTCACAAAAGCACGCAGGGAACTCCACTGGCTCCCAGTGAAAGAGAGAGTGCAGTTTAAGCTGTGCTGCTTAACACACAAAGCTCTCTACAAAACAGGTCCCATCTACCTGCAAAAAAAGATAACACGTCACCATCCTCCTAGAGAACTGAGATCCACCTCAGCCTCCCTTCTGTCGGTGCCAAGAACCCGCCTCAAGACAAGGGGGGACAGACGTTTCTCAGTATTGGCCCCCAAGATCTGGAACTCCCTCCCAGAACACATTAGAACAACATCAAATTACCTGGAATTTAGGAAGTTGGTTAAGACCTGGCTTTTTGTGTAGGATGACGTAGGGGCCCACCAATATAGCCGTCGACAAGCGCTTCGATCGGATTGAGTTCCTCTAGAGCGCTATACAAGGACTTAGTAACATAACATAACATAACAGACGGAATGACAGCATTTTAAAGGCCAGTAATTTTGAAATGCTGAAATTCAGGGCCAGGGATCACTGGTGGGTAGGGGGGTACTTCCTCTTTCGCTCCATTGTTTGAGAGATAGACAGCTGAACGCTTCCATGGGACATTGTGGAGATGCTTGTTGACCCAGGTGGTGGCGTTGCTGGCAGATCCTCTGTTTCTGGGTGCCACTGTCACTCCAGAGGGGGATGAAGAAGCCGGGACTGCAGCAGAAGAGGAAGCAGGAGGAGCCAGAGAGCTTTCTTGGTTTTTGAGGTGTCTACTCCACTGCAGCTCGTGCTTTGCACTTAGATGCCTGGTCATGCAGGATGTGCTCAGGTTGAGAACGTTTATGCCTCGCTTCAGGCTCTGATTGCACAGCGTACAAACTACTCGTGTCTTGTTGTCATCACATTGTCTGAAGAACTGCCACGCTGGGGAACCCCTTGGAGCTGGCTTTGGTGTTCTTGGTCCCTTGCTGCGGTGGGCAGTAGCAGGAGTACTGTCTAGGGGACGGCCGCTCCGCTCTTGCACCCTGCTTCCTCTTCTGCTGTGCTGGTGACTCTGTGCGACCACCTCCTCTTCCTCCGAACTAGACAGGTCACTCGCATGACCTTGATTCCATGTGGGGTCGAGGACCTCATCGTCCTCCACATCATCTTCCACCCAGTTTTCACACCTGCCCTTCTTGTCGGTCTGCACACTGCAGAAAGCCGCAGCAGTTGGCAACTGTGTTTCGTCATCATCCGAGATGTGCTGCGGTGGTCCTCCCATGTACTCATCCTGAAACATAAGTGGATGGCCATCGGTGCCACTTCTGGGGCAGGGCTATGTGGATGGCACTGGGAAACCCTGCTAGCAGAGTCATCAAAAAGCAAAAGAGACTGCTGCATGACTTGTGGCTCAGACTGCTTGGCTGATTTGCAAGGGGGTGAGGTGAAAGACTGATGGACATCGGCTGCTGGTGACAACTCTGATCTTTCAGCAGGAGACTGGGTGGGAGACAATATGAAGGAACTGGAGGCACTGTCAGCAACCCAATCTACTATCGCATGTACTTGTTGTGGACTCACCATTCGATGAGCCGCATTAGGCCCGACCATATAATGCTGAAGGTTCTCGCACCTGAGGAAGGTGTTTCACTTCTGTGTGTAGCTGGCACAGATCGACCACGTCCTCTCCCTGCAACAGAAGCTTCATCAGCAGCACCATGACAGGAGCCACGTCCCTTATTTGACACTCTCCTCATTCTTTGCGTTCACCCACCAAACTAACAGATAGTTTATGTCATGTGACAATGTAACCGTCAATAGTCGACAATTAAGTTATCTGAGGGTAAGGCAGTGCCAAAATCATAAAGATGATTTTTTTTTTGATGTCACACAACAGTGTGACAGGCAATTTTATACAATTACTTCACGGTCACAAAAAATGTTAATTTGTCAACCAACAATGTAACTGCAGTATTGACTGGTTGTATTTGACTGTGACAAATGCAGCAAAGGCCCCAGATGTAGTGTCTTGCACAAAATGGGTGTTTTTTTTAAACCAGAATATAACAGCGGTATCTAACGCTTGTATTTGACTGTGACAAATGCAGAAAAAGCACCAGATGTAGGGTCTTGCAAAAAATGGGTGTTTTTTAAAACCCAGTATATCATTGCAGTATTTAAGGCATGTATTTCACTGTGAAAAAAGCAACAAAGGCCCCAGATGTAGGGTATTGCAAAAATTGGTGTTTTTTTTTAAACCCAGAATATAACAGCAGTATATAATACTTGTATTTGACGTCCAGAAATGCACCAAAGGCTCTTGCCCAAAATTGGTGTTTTTTTAAACCCAGAATACAACAGCATTATCTTACACTTGTATTGGACTGCCAGAAATGCAGTAAAGGCCGCAAATTTATTATCTTGCCCAAAATGGGTGTTTTTTAAACCCAGAATATAACTGCAGTATTTAACACTTGTATTTCACTGTCAGAAATGCAGAAAAGGCCCCAGATGTATGGTCTTGCAAAAAATGAGTGTTTTTTTTAAACCCAGAAGATAATTGCAGTATTTAAAGTAGGGATCGACCGATATTGATTTTTTAGGGCCGATACCGATACCGATAATTTGTGAACTTTCAAGCCGATAGCCGATAATTTATACCGATATTCTGGGAATTTTCATTTTTGAAAAAAAAATTAAAATTCCCACAAATCTGCTGAAAATGTATGTTTATTGTTAATGTGTATTTTTATTTTTTTTGTAAATCTTTCTTTTTCATTTATATTTAATATTTTGGTGTTTTTATTTTTATTACTTTTTTTTTTTTTTTTAACTAACTTTTAGCCCCCTTAGGGACTAGAACCCTTGTCCTATTCACCCTGATAGAGCTCTATCAGGGTGAATAGGAGCTCACACTGTCCCTGCTGCTGTGTGCTTTGTGCACACAGCAGCATGGAGCTTACCATGACAGCCAGGGCTTCAATAGCGTCCTGGGTGCCATGGTAACCGATCGGAGCCCCAGCATTACACTGCTGGGGCTCCGATCGGAGGAGCAGGGGAGAGGGGATCCTGTGGGGGGCGCACTGCGACTGGGGTGGGGGGGGGCGCACCACTGTTTAATACTGGGGGGGGAGGGGGGGGCGCACTGCGCCACCAATGCTTAATACTGGGGGGGCTTGGGGGGGAGGCGCACTGCGCCACCAATGCCTAATATTGGGGGGGGGAGGGGGGCGCACTGCGCCACCAATGTCTGATACTGGGGGGCTTGGGGGGGCGCACTGCGCCACCAATGAAGCTTAATCTCTAATTTATTCATATACAGGAGGCGGGAGCTGGCTGCAGGATCACATAGCCGTCTCCCGACCTCTATGAGCAGTAGCTGCGATCCGCGGCACCTGAGGAGTTAACTACCGCAGATCGCAGCTACAGCTCATAGAGGCCGGGAGCCGGCTATGTGATCCTGCAGCTCCCGCCTCCTGTATATGAATTAATGTGAGATTAAGCTTCATTGGTGGCGCAGTGGCCATAGCTCCTCCCCTCCTCTTGTCCCCTGTCCTCCCATTGGCTGGAGCGGCAGCAGCAGCACAGGGGGAGGAGACACTGCTCCTTCTCCTCTGTGCTGCTGCTGAGGGAACACGGAGAGCGCTGTCAGCAGCGCGATCTGTGTTCCCAGGACGTTATCGGAATATCGGCAAAATAGATGCCGATACCGATAACGTTCAAAATCCTGAATATCGGCCGATAATATCGGTAAATCCGATAATCGGTCGATCCCTAATTTAAAGCTTGTATTTCACTGTAATAAATACAGCAAAGGCCCCAGATGTAGGGTATTGCAAAAAAAAAAAAAAAATGGGTGTTTTTTTTAAAACCCAGAATATAATTGCAATATTTAAAGCTTGTATTTCACTGTGACAAATGCAGCAAAGTCCCCAGATGTAGGGAATTACAAAAAAAATTTTTTTTTTTAAACCCCGAATATAACTGCAGTATATAACACTTGTATTGGACTGCAAGAAATGCAGCAAAGGATGCAAATTTATTATTTTGCCCAAAATGGGTGTTTTTCTAAACCCAGAATATAACAGCAGTATCTAACACTTGTAATGGAATGCCAGACATGCAGCAAAGGCCCCAAATTTTTTTTTTGCCCAAAATAGGTGTTTTTTTAAACCCAGTATATAATTGCAGTATTTAAAGCTTGTATTTCACTGTCACAAATTCAGCAAAGGACCCAAAATGTATTGTCTTGCAAAAAATGGGTGTTTTTTAAACACAGTATATAATTGCAGCATTTAAAGCTTGTATTTCACTGTCAGAAATGCAACAAAGGCCCCAGATGTAGGGTATTGCAAAAAATTTGTGTTTTTTAAACCCAGTATATAATTGCAGTATTTAAAGTTTGTATTTGACTGTCACTAATTCAGCAAAGGACCCAAAATGTATTATCTTGCATAAAATTTGTGTGTGTTTTTTAAACCCAGAATATAACTGCTGTATTTAAAGTTTGTATTTGACTGTCACAAATTCAGCAAAGGACCCAAAATGTATTATCTTGCAAAATATATATATATTTTTTTAAACCCAGTATATAATTGCAGTATTTAAAGCTTGTTTTTGACTGTCACAAATTCAGCAAAGGACCCAAAATGTATTATTTTGCAAAAAATGTTTTTTTTTTTAACCCAGTATATAGTTGCAGTTTTTACAGCTTGTTTTTCACTGTCAGAAATGCAGCAAAGGCCCCAGATGTAGGGTCCTGCAAAAAATGGGTGTTTTTTTAAACCCAGAATATAATTGCAGTATTTAAAGCTTGTATTTCACTGTGACAAATGCAGCAAAGTCCCCAGATGTAGGGAATTACAAAAAAATTGTGTTTTTTTTAAACCCTGAATATAACTGCAGTATATAACACTTGTATTGGACTGCAAGAAATGCAGCAAAGGATGCAAATTTATTATCTTGCCCAAAATGTGTTTTTTAAAACCCAGTATATAATTGCAGTATTTAAAAGATTGTATTTCACTGTCGCAAATTCAGCAAAGGACCCAAAATGTATTGTCTTGAAAAAAATGGGTGTTTTTTAAACACAGTATATTTGCAGTATTTAAAGCTTGTATTTCACTGTCAGAAATGCAGCAAAAGCCCCAGATGTAGGGTATTACAAAAAATGTGTGTTTTTTTAAACCCAGAATAGAACTGCAGTATTTAAAATTTGTATTTGACTTTCACAAATTCAGCAAAGGACCCAAAATGTATTATCTTGCAAAAAATGTGTGTGTGTTTTTTAAACCCAGTATATAATTGCAGTATTTAAGGCTTGTATTTCACTGTGACAAATGCAGCAAAGGCCCCAGATGTAGGGTATTGCAAAAATGAGTGCTTTTTTTAAACCCAGAATATAACAGCAGTATATAACACTTGTATTTGACTGCCAGAAATGCAGCAAAGGCCACAAATGTATTATCTTGCCCAAAATGGGTGTTTTTTTTTAACCCAGAATATAACAGCAGTATCTAAAACTTGTATTGGACTGCCAGAAAAGCAGCAAAGGCCGTGAATTTATCATCTTGCACAAAATGGGTGTTTTTTAAACCACGTATATAATTGCAGTATTTAAAGCTTGTATTTCACTGTGATAAATGCAGCAAAGGCCCCAGATGTAGGGTCTTGCAAAAAAGGGTGTTTTTTAAAATCCAGAATATTATTCCATTATTTAAAGCTTGTATTTCACTTTGACAAATGCAGCAAAGGCCCCAGATAAAGGGTATTGCAAAAATTGGGTGTTTTTTTTCAAACCCAGAATATAACTGCAGTATTTAAAGTTTGTACTTGACTATCACAAATTCAGCAAAGCACCCAAAATGTATTATCTTGCAAAAAAAAATGTGTTTTTTTTAAACCCAGTATATAATTACAGTATTTAAAGCTTGTATTTCACTGTGACAAATGCAGCAAAGGCCCCAGATGTACGCTCTTGCAAAAAATGGGTGTTTTTTAAACCCAGAATATAACAGCAGTATCTAACACTTGTATTGGAATGCTAGAAATGCAGCAAATGCCTCAAATGTATTATCTTGCCCAAAATAGGTGTTTTTTAAACCCATTATATAATTAAAAGAATTTAAAGCTTGTATTTCACTGTGACAAATGCAGCAAAGGCCCCAGATGTAGGGTCTTGCAAAAAATGGGTGTTTTTTTAAACACTGAATATAACTGCAGTATTTAAACCTTGTATTTGACTGTCGCAAATGCACATATGCTGTGCTGGTACACTGAACTTACACAAAATGTCTGCCGACGCCCACCTAACTAACAGACGGATAAAAGTTCTTTTTCTGTGTCACTGGGCTCAGGGCAGGGTAAAATAATGGTGCACTGCACCCACAGAACAAAATCGCTGTAAATCTCTGAGTTAACAAGCACTTCTGATAACAAATTCTTTCCTATTCTCTCCCTCACAGCAGCAGCATCCTAGCTGTATACTAGTAAGAGCAGAGTGACGTGCAGCGCTACGTGACTCCAGCTTATACAGAGGATGGGTCACATGCTGCACTGGCCAATCACAGCCAGGCCATTAGTATGCATGGCTGTGATGGCTTCTAAGGGCACACGAGTTAAACGCTTGTTGATTGGCTCTGAACCCTTTCAAAAAGTGCCATTGACTCCCCGAACACCAAACTCGAACCAAAACTTTAGCAGAAAAGTTCGGATTTGTTACGGGGTCCAAAAATCCTAAAGTTTGGGTTTGCTCAAACCTACCCTTAATCAATATTTTGTGGCCTCAATCAATGCAGGCCTCAATCAATATTTTGTGGAAGCAGGTATATAAAATCCCTTAATCAGTATTTTGTGGAAGCAGGGTTATCGCAGGCCTCAATCAATATTTTGTGGAAGCAGGTGTAAGAGTCAGGCCCTAGAATACTCTTCTTTGCACAGATATCTACAACATGGTGCACATGACTTTAATGACTTATTTCAGACACTAGAGGTCACTGTGGCTCTGAGAAAGAGGAAGCTGAACTGTTTCTGAGATACAGAAGAGATAGAAGGAGACAGAAGTTCCCAGGGTTGGAGTCCTGGCTAGAGGTGGGAGTGCCCTGAGAGCTGTGAGAGGATGGCTGCCATGTTAGGAGCCAAGTAAAGGCTAGTGATGGGACATGGAGCCTGACTGATGGAGTCCTGAGAAGCTGGCTGTGCTGGAGACAGGCCAAGATAGACTCTGAACTGAAGTGCTGCAGCTGTGGCCCAGAGAAAGAGACTGCACAGTGTTTTACAGAGGAGTGGGACTGTGTATCAGAGACCACTACAAGCCGGATCCTTCCTGCCAGAGCTGAAGAAGATCTGCATCTGCTGTAACCAGAGAGAGAGAAAGACAAACAAGCAAGCGACCGGACTTGGAGCCAGACTGCATCTTATGGTATCAAGGAGAATCTGCAGAACTGTGAGTGGCACCGGTGCTTATCTGTGATAGGTTATAGAGTCAGGGACTTAGTCAGTGCGTTGTAGAAGCGTCCCCTGGGTAGCCTGGACTCGTATGTGTATACTGTGGAACGCATTTATTCTAACTCGTGTTCATGTAATCTGTGTAAACCTGTTTTTACTATTAATTTTTCGGCAGTTATATCTGGTTCTGTAATAAAGCTGTTTTTTGCTTCAGTCTCGTTGTCCGCTGTACTGTACTTGAATCCTGCTTTGCGGTTTCTCCCTCCTCTGACCGCTATACAGGTATATCAATCCCCTTAATCAGTATTTTGTGGAAGCAGGTATATCGCAGACCTCAATCAATATTTTATGGAAGCAGGTATATCAATCCACTTAAATCAGTATTTTGTGGAAGAAGGTATCTCGCTGGCCTAAATCAATATTTGGTGGAAGCAGATATATCAATCCCCTTTCACCAGTATTTTTTGGAAGCAGGTATATCGCAGCCCTCAATCAGTTTTTTGTGAAAGCAGGTATATCAATCCCCTTAATAAGTATTTTGTGGAAGCAGGTATATCGCAGCCCTCAATCAGTATTTTGTGGAAGCAGGAATATCTATGCCCTTAATAAGTATTTTGCGGAAGCAGGTATATTGCAGCCCTCAATCAATATTTTGTGGAAGCAAGTATATCAAACACATTAATCAGTATTTTGTGGAAGCAGGTATCTCGCAGGCCTCAAGATATGCCGGCGGATATCGTCATATGTTCACATGTTCGGCAAATCGCAAACGCGCAAACTTTGGCACAAAATGACCGCCAGGTGAAGTGCAAGGCTATCTCTAATTGTAATGGCCTCTGTTGAATCGTGCATTTTTTAGTACAAAACTATAGCTTGGAGGTGGGTGATGCCGACGCTGCTGCTGAGCTGGCAGAAATGTCAATGCTGCTGGTGGTGGCACTCTGTGGGTATTGTCTTTGTGGGAATATTTCTCCACAGTGGTGGCTGATATTGATGGACTTTGTCCAATTACGCAATTTTTTCAAAAAATATTTTCAATATTGATTTATAAAAATTCCATTTGTCACAATCAGAACAGTGTACCTGACATGTTTTTCTAATTCTAAATTGTTTTACAAAATGACTTTAATCTTTGCCAGCCAGGAAGCTGGCATAGATTTGAGATTGTTGCACATCCTGCTGAAGGAAGTGACAATGTTATGTAGAGGCTTGTGTCTCTACGTAACTTTGGCGCTTTCACCAGCAGTGCCGGCATCTAAACCCTTGGTATTAATAAATGTGCCCCATTCTGTCCTGAAACCGATTAGCCTGGACTAGAAAAGCCACACAGCAGCCCCAGGATCTGTCAATTAAGCCTTATTTTAGTTCTAAAATATTTAGGGGGTCATTTACTACATTAAATACACCGGTTTTCTAGCGTATATCTTTCGCAGATTGCGGCGCAAAGGTTATTTGCGCCACAATCTGTGACTTTTTCCCACTCGTCCTAGGTCTAAGAAAGTGGGTATGGTGTGGGCGGTGAAGGGGACAGGCCCATCTCATTCATTATTTTCTACACTTGTTTTAGGCTAGGAAGCTTGGCTTACATTTAGGACTGGCGCTGGATGCGCCAAAGTTATGGAGAGGCCAGCGGCTCTACATAACTTCGATGAAACCACGGCCAGCTCAAGGGGTTATTAATACCAGTGTCTTAAGTGCCAGTCTTAATAAATGACCCCCTTAGTTCTAAAATATTGAAAAACAACAGTGGTTGAAACTCAGGGGGTCATTTATTAAGAAAGGTGATTTATACTGTACGTGCGCTGGCGGCGGATGCACCAAAGATATGTAGAGGCGCAGGGCTCTACATAACTTTGGCGACTGGTTCCACCAGCTGGCTTAGCTTAAGACCATTTTCCATGTCATAAACTGGCATTGAAAATGGTACATGAGATGGGACAGTCGGCCCACCCTATTCCCGGCCCTCTCCACCTCATAAAAGTGGCGTGAGCTGGGGAAAAGTCGCAGATTTTGCCTCAAAATCCCTTTGGGACAAAATCTGCACCTTAAATATGCCAAAAAGTGTTGTATATTTCTTAATAGATGACCACCTCAGTTTTATTCACTTAAATATGGCTGAGCTGCAGTACCACAAATGGCCCAAGGATAAGAGTGGAGCTATTTTTTGGGACGAAAATGTAGCTATGTTCTTCCATTGCCATACATTATTGACAGACTAAATAATATATAAATGATAATCTTTAAAAAAAAACTACTATAACAAAATACACTTACCACCTATTGTTAAAATTAATAGAAGATTACGTCTGAGCCAGCTACAGTGTTTTGTCCAGCATGGTTTCGGAAACTGTTCCAGACTTATATGGTGTCCATCAGAAATGGGAACTTCAATGTGATTCGTCATCCTAGGTTAATGAGCCAACGGCAGCAGCCAGGGCACAACCTGAAAGAAGAGAAGAAATTAATTTCATGCACGTTATATTGATGTCCTAACCTCACTCTCTGAAGCTGTATCACATTTATCAAGAGGTATTGCGTTTGTTTTAGTCATATTTTATCTGTGTTGGGAAAACTTTTCTATTTAATCGCATTTATTGTTAGGTTTGCACCTTGTCTTAGACTTTACATCGTATTTGGGAATGTTTTATTTTTCCGTGTGTTTCGGAGATCAAGCTGTTTCGTCAGTGGACTAGTGCGATTTATGCAATTGCACCTTTTTAACGTCTAGTATACATGTGCAAAACTCTGCCAGCTCCTGGCAGGCGTATGTAGCTGCGATTAGTCGGATCTGTTAAAGCTCTGTTCAAGTTTAAAAGTCGCAAAATTAAACTCAGTTTATTTAGCGACTTTTTAAGGCCTATTGCACAAGGCCGTTGTGTGCCCGTGGCCGTATTGCGGGTCCTCAATCATGGAGAAGCGGAACGGAAGTATGGATCGGAAGCCCGACGGAAGCACTACGGAGTGTTCTATTTTTTGCAGTGCGGACGGATCACGGACCCATTCAAGTTTAATGGGTCTGTGCATTGGGGACCGTAAATTGAGGCCCCCAATCCACGGAACAGACCCACAGCGGCCGTGTGCAAGAGGCCTAAAGCATATTTGCTACTTTTCTGGGGAGAATGAGACTTTTTAAATCATTAGATCAGCGACTTTCAAAAGCCACACCATACATGAATAACACCTGGGCCTGTCGTGGCTATCCTCCAGCACTCCAGCTGTGGTAAAACTATGACACCCAAGATGCACACTTGCATGACTGTTCTCAGAACACCATAGAAATGAATGAAGCATGCTGGGAGTCGTAGTTTCTCCACAGCTGGAGTGCCGGAGGTTGGCCATCACTGACCTAGAGAATATTAGATACCTTAAGGCCTCATGCACACGGCTGTTGATTGGCCTTCCTATGCACTGGGGACCGTAATTTGCAGTCCCAATGCACGGGCAACATCTGTGCAGATTTCGCAGACGGTTTCAGATCTATTCAACTTGAATGGGTCCATCTGTGGTCTGTCCACACCGCAAAAAAGTAGTGCATACACTATTTTTTGGAGGTGCGGGAGCACAGACAGAAACCCCACAGCTGCCCTCCGTAGTGCTTCAGTGGGTTTCCGTGCCTCTGTTCTGCACCGAACCTTCCGGATTGTGGATCCATTCAAGTGCGTTTTTCCTGTGCAGAAAAACTGCATTGTATTACAGTATCAGCAACTTGTATGATATTACACTAATCTCATGTACATTTTGCAGATTTGTTTCATGTGGAATTTGAAGTGCATTGCATTTTTCACATTTTAAAGCATGTCAATTATGTTTGTGGTTTTAGCTGCGGATTTCACCCTTTTCAATGGAAGGGTGAGATCTGCAGAAAAACGGCATCAAATACGCAGATATTGCGGATTTTGGTGCAAAAATTATAGTAGAACATAAATCCACACGGAAATTTGTGTAGATCGTATGTGCGTTCATCCGCACCTGTGTGCAGGTGGCTTTAATGGTTAGATATGAGATTTTGAACCAATATTCCCCCACATTTCTGGGGGTCATTTACTAACTGAAATACGCCAGTTTTCTGGCATATATCTGTTGTGACTTTTCCGTGCTCAGAATTCCTTCACATGTGGCAGATTTAGTTACAAAATTTTCTGCGCCTCAAAATCTGTTCCATTCATTCTGAATGGTGCAGCAAGCACATTGATTTCTGCAAGCTCCATTAGGCCTCATGCACACAGCCATTGTGCGGCCGTTCTGTGCATTGGGGACCGCAATTGTCTGTGCAGTGGGCTGGAACCCAATCAAGTTGAATGGGTCCGTGGTATGTCCGCACCGGAAAAAAATATGACATGTCATAATTTTTGCGGTGCGGAACCACACAAAGAAAGCCCACGGAAGCACTCCGTAGTGCTTCCAGTGTTCCGTTCCGTGACTCCGTTCTGCGTTGCAGGGTGCACACGGCCAGCGGCCCTGGATTGCCGACCCGCCGTTTGCGGACCGTGTGCATGAGGCCTTAAAGTGAATGGAACTGATTTTCAGTTGCAGAAAATTGTGCAACAAAATCTGCCACGTGTGAATGCACCCTCACGCCAGGTCTAAAAATGGGATTGTGGCATGGGCAGGGAAGGGGGCAGACCGCCAGGCCAATCTCATTTATCATTTTGTGCTTTTTGGCGTAGTAACTTTAAATCTACGCCATCAAGGGAGCGGACATAGATTTAGACTGTCGGTGGATGCGCCAAAGTTATGTAGAGGCCCTGCTGCTCAGGGGTTATTAAGACCGGTTGTTCCTGCTTTCTATTTTAATTTTTATTTGTATATTCATTGTAATATTGCTGATATCCTTAAACTGTTACTACCATTATTGATATTAACCATTGCTATTGCTGCTAATACTATTTCTATGGATATTTAATCATTTTTATGAACATTGTGATTTTTATATGAACATTGTGATTGCTTTATGTCTATATATTTTTATATATATATTTTTAAATAATAAATTGTCCTCCATGTACCCATAATTAGAGTGCCTGCTCATTAATACCATAATATTATTAAGACCGGTGTCTAAAATAATAATCCAAAAAATAATTGACAATGGGGAAGTTTTATCAAAACTGGTGGAAAGGAAAACTGACTTACTTGCCCATAGCAACCAATCAGAATGAGACTTTTCATTTTCCAAAGGAGCTCTAAAAAATGAAAGGTGGAATCTGATTGTTTGCTAGGAGCAACTAAGCCAGTTTCCAGTTGTCAATTTTTTATTTATTATTATTTTAGACCCCGGTCTTAATAAAAGCACTAGAGTTATCAAGCATCTGCACACAGCACACACCTGGGGCACATTAACTAAAGTGTCTGCGCCACTTTTTTGTCATATTGTCTCTTTTATACCCTTATTTTTTGTGTCC
This sequence comes from Bufo gargarizans, assembly GCF_014858855.1. Lineage (NCBI taxonomy): Eukaryota > Metazoa > Chordata > Amphibia > Anura > Bufonidae > Bufo > Bufo gargarizans. The sequence continues at coordinate 565,375,119 of NC_058081.1, read as the reverse complement.
GCACAATTTATTAACATTGTTGCACCTGTTTTCTTGTGTGTGCAACACCTACACCATTTTCAGATTTTTACAGCAAATTTTTAAGGCACGCTTAGGTACACCTGTTTTGAAGAGACATTTAACATGTGCGCGTATTTGTCTGTCCTTTTTTGGCATACAAAGTGGCTTAAAACTACAAAACTCTTGTGGTGGCATATTTTTTTGTCCACATGTGTAGGATTTTCTGGCACAATTGAGATTTTTTTGGCACTTTGGCCGAATGCACACGGCTGTTTTTCACGGCCGTGAGCGGTCTGTGGAACCGCGGCCTGGATTCCTGTTGAGAGCAGGAGCGCACGGCGTCATTGGTTGCTATGACGCCATGCGCTCCTGCTGCCGCAATACAGTAATACACTGGTATGATCTATACCAGTGTATTACTGTACTGTGGCGGCAGCAGGGAGCGCACGGCGTCATAGCAACCAATGACGCCGTGCGCTCCTGCTCTCAACAGGAATCCAGGCCGCGGTTCCACAGACCGCTCACGGCCGTGAAAAACAGCCGTGTGCATTCGGCTTTTTTCAGATGTGTTCTACAATGTAATCTTTCAAACAGCTTTTTGTCTAATAAACATAGGGGGTCATTTATTAAGACTAGCATTTTAGACACCGGTCTTAATAAGGCTGGTGATGGATCCGCGAAGTTATGTAAAGGCGCCGACCTCTACATGATTTCGGGTAATCCACAGCCGCTTCTATATCTACGCCAGCTCCCTTGTTGGAGCAAAAACGGCGTCTCGGATGCGGACCCAAACATCGGCCGTTTGTATGAGGCCTAAAACAGGTATAGAAAATGCTGAATGAGACAGGCCTGCCAGACATCCACTTTCCCCGCTCACGCCAAGCCCACTTTTTTAGACTGGCATGAGCGGGGAAGAGTCGCAGATTGCAACACAAAGAACCTTTGCGCCACAATCTGCGCCAGAAATACATCTATTATAGACATACTGTATTTCTCTTAGTAAATAACTCCCTTAAAGTTTTACTGTCATATAATATATATTTTTTACTAATGGGTAGGGACAGGGATAGGGAAAATTTGTCTAATATACTTTATTTAGGGAAAACCTTTATTTATAATAGAAAACTTGGGCTGAAATGTCGATCTTTTTCAGATGCTAAGGGACAATTGTCTTCCTAACAGCGCAGTGCTGCACTGAAATGTATATTAATATATAAATAAATCTCTTTACTTTCTTCATGCTCAGTGACCAGCATGGCCAGCACTGTCAGCGAGCTTTTCTTCTGTACTTCTGGCATGCTGTGTGAGTAACCAGGACATATTACATATGTTGCAGACAAAAGGCTTGCAGGAAAGACGGGACATAATATTTGTCCCCCACAAAGGCTGCCTTTAGGCCCCTTTCACACGGACGAGAATTCCGCGCGGGTGCAATGCGTGAGGTGAACACATTGCACCCGCACTGAATCCTGACCCATTTATTTCTATGGGGCAGTTCACATGAGTGGGGATTTTCACGCATCACTTATGCGTTGCGTGAAAATCGCAGCATGCTCTATTTTGTGCGTATTTCACGTAACGCAGGCCCCATAGAAATGAATAGGGTTGATTGAAAATCGCAAGCATCTGCAAGCAAGTGTTGCTAGGAGACGATCGGGATGGAGACCTCATCATTATTATTTATAATAGCATTCTGAATACAGAATGCATAGTAAAATAGCACTGGAGGGGTTAAAAATAATAATAATTTAACTCACCTTAGTCTAGTTGATTGCGAAGCCGGCATCTCCTTTTGTCTTCATCTTAGCTGTCTGAAGGAACAGGACCTGTGGTGACGTTACTCCGGTCGTCACATGATCCATCACCATGGTAAAAGATCATGTGATGGATCATGTGATGACCGGAGTGACGTCACCACAGGTCCTGTTCCTCCACACAGCTAAGATGAAGACAGAAGGAGATGCCGACTTCGCGATCAAGTGGACTAAGGTGAGTTAAATTATTATTATTTTTTTAACCCCTCCAGCGCTATTTTACTATGCATTCTGTATTCAGAATGCTATTATTTTCCCTTATAACCATGTTATAAGGGAAAATAATACAATCTACAGAACACCGATCCCAAGCCCGAACTTCTATGAAGAAGTTCGGGTTTGGGTACCAAACATGCGTGATTTTTCTCACACGAGTGCAAAACGCATGACAATGTTTTGCACTTTTCCCGCAACACCCGTGTGAAACCAGCCTTACATGGGTAAATGATGTGGCAAAAACAACCTGGACCACATAGACACTTGGCAGATAATAACTTTAGGTAGTAGTCTGCAGTACAATTGCCAAGTACTGTCAGGCGTAAAACGGCTGCACTGCGGACAAAAAAGTCTCATTTAACCACCTCCGGACCGCCTAACGCAGATTCGCGTTCCGGAGGTGGCAGCCCTGCGCACAGTCACGCATATATGCGTCATCTCGCGAAACGCGAGATTTCCTGTGAACGCGCGCACACAGGCGCGCGCGCTCACAGGAACGGAAGGTAAGCGAGTGGATCTCCAGCCTGCCAGCGGCGATCGCTCGCTGGCAGGCTGGAGATCCGAATTTTTTAACCCCTAACAGGTATATTAGACGCTGTTTTCATAACAGCGTCTAATATACCTCCTACCTGGTCCTCTGGTGGTCCCTTTTGTTAGGATCGACCACCAGAGGACTCAGGTAGGTCAGTACAGTCGCACCAAACACCACACTACACTACACTACACCCCCCCCCCGTCACTTATTAACCCCTTATAAACCCCTGATCACCCATGATCACCCCATATAAACTCCCTGATCACCCCCCTGTCATTGATCACCGCCCTGTCATTGATCACCCCCCTGTCAGGCTCCGTTCAGACGTCCGTATGATTTTTACGGATCCACGGATACATGGATCGGATCCGCAAAACGCATACGGACGTCTAAATGGAGCCTTACAGGGGGGTGATCAATGACAGGCGGGTGATCACCCATATACACTCCCTGATCACCCCCTGTCATTGATCACCCCCCTGTCATTGATCACCCCCCTGTAAGGCTCCATTCAGACGTCCACATGATTTTTACGGATCCATGGATACATGGATCGGATCCGCAAAACACATGCGGACGTCTGAATGGAGCCTTACAGGGGGTGATCAATGACAGGCGGGTGATCACCCATATACACTCCCTGATCACCCCCCTGTCATTGATAACCCCCCTGTAAGGCTCCATTCAGACGTCCGCATGTGTTTTGTGGATCCGATCCATGTATCCATGGATCCGTAAAAAATCATGCGGATGTCTGAATGGAGCCTTACAGGGGGGGTGATCAGTGACAGGGGGGTGATCACCCTGATCACCCCCTGTCACTGATAACCCCCCTGTAAGGCTCCATTCAGACGTCCGCATGTGTTTTGTGGATCCGATCCATGTATCCATGGATCCGTAAAAAATCATGCGGATGTCTGAATGGATCCTTACAGGGGGGGTGATCAGTGACAGGGGGGTGATCACCCTGATCACCCCCTGTCATTGATAACCCCCCTGTAAGGCTCCATTCAGACGTCCGCATGTGTTTTGTGGATCCGATCCATGTATCCATGGATCCGTAAAAAATCATGCGGATGTCTGAATGGAGCCTTACAGGGGGGGGGGGGTGATCAGTGACAGGGGGGTGATCCGGGAGTCTATATGGGTGATTACCCCCCTGTCATTGATCACCCCCCCTGTCATTGATCACCCCCCTGTCATTGATCACCCCCCCTGTCATTGATCACCCCCCCCTGTCATTGATCACCCCCCCTGTCATTGATCACCCCCCCTGTCATTGATCCCCCCCCCCCTGTAAGGCTCCATTCAGACATTTTTTTTGGCACAAGTTAGCGGAAATTTTTTGTTTGTTTTTGTTTTTTCTTACAAAGTCTCATATTCTACTAACTTGTGTCAAAAAATAAAATCTCACATGGACGCACCATACCCCTCACGGAATCCAAATGCGTAAACATTTTTAGACATTTATATTCCAGACTTCTTCTCACGCTTTAGGGCCCCTAAAAAGCCAGGGCAGTATAAATACCCCACATGTGACCCCATTTCGGAAAGAAGACACCCCAAGGTATTCGCTGAGGGGCATATTGAGTCCATGAAAGATTGAAATTTTTGTCCTAAGTTAGCGGAAAGTGAGACTTTGTGAGAAAAAAACCCAAAAAATCAATTTCCGCTAACTTATGCAAAAAATAAAAAATTTCTAGGAACTCGCCAGGCCCCTCATTGAATACCTTGGGGTGTCTTCTTTCCAAAGTGGGGTCACATGTGGGGTATTTATACTGCCCTGGCTTTTTAGGGGCCCGAAAGTGTGAGAAGAAGTCTGGGATCCAAATGTCTAAAAATGCCCTCCTAAAAGGAATTTGGGCCCCTTTGCGCATCTAGGCTGCAAAAAAGTGTCACACATCTGGTATCGCCGTACTCAGGAGAAGTTGGGGAATGTGTTTTGGGGTGTGATTTTACATATACCCATGCTGGGTGAGAAAAATATCTTGGTCAAATGCCAACTTTGTATAAAAAAATAGGAAAAGTTGTCTTTTGCCAAGATATTTCTCTCACCCAGCATGGTTATATGTAAAATGGCACCCCAAAACACATTCCCCAACTTCTCCTGAGTACGGCGATACCAGATGTGTCACACTTTTTTGCTGCCAAGGTGGGCAAAGGGGCACATATTCCAAAGTGCACCTTTCAGATTTTGCAGGCCATTTTTTACACATTTTGATTGCAAGGTACTTCTTACACATTTGGGCCCCTAAATTGCCAGGGCAGTATAACTACGCCACAAGTGACCCCATTTTGGAAAGAAGACACCCCAAGGTATTCCGTGAGGGGCACGGCGAGTTCCTAGAATTTTTTATTTTTTGTCACAAGTTAGCGGAAAATGATGATTTTTCTTTTTTTTTCTTTTTTCCTTACAAAGTCTCATATTCCACTAACTTGCGACAAAAAATAAAAGATTCTAGGAACTCGCCATGCCCCTCACGGAATACCTTGGGGTGTCTTCTTTCCAAAATGGGGTCACTTGTGGCGTAGTTATACTGCCCTGGCAATTTAGGGGCCCAAATGTGTGAGAAGAACTTTGCAATCAAAATGTGTAAAAAATGGCCTGCAAAATCTGAAAGGTGCACTTTGGAATATGTGCCCCTTTGCCCACCTTGGCAGCAAAAAAGTGTGACACATCTGGTATTGCCGTACTCAGGAGAAGTTGGGGAATGTGTTTTGGGGTGTCATTTTACATATACCCATGCTGGATGAGAGAAATATCTTGGCAAAAGACAACTTTTCCCATTTTTTTATACAAAGTTGGCATTTGACCAAGATATTTTTCTCACCCAGCATGGGTATATGTAAAATGACACCCCAAAACACATTCCCCAACTTCTCCTGAGTACGGCGATACCAGATGTGTGACACTTTTTTGATGCCAAGGTGGGCAAAGGGGCACATATTCCAAAGTGCACCTTTTGGATTTCACCGGTCATTTTTTACACATTTTGATTGCAAAGTTCTTCTCACACATTTGGGCCCCTAAATTGCCAGGGCAGTATAACTACGCCACAAGTGACCCCATTTTGGAAAGAAGACACCCCAAGGTATTCCGTAAGGGGCATGGCGAGTTCCTAGAATTTTTTATTTTTTGTCGCAAGTTAGTGGAATATGAGACTTTGTAAGAAAAAAAAAAAAATCATCATCATTTTCCGCTAACTTGTGACAAAAAATAAAAAGTTCTATGAACTCACTATGCCCATCAGCGAATACCTTAGGGTGTCTACTTTCCGAAATGGGGTCATTTGTGGGGGTTTTCTACTGTTTGGGCATTGTAGAACCTCAGGAATCATGACAGGTGCTCAGAAAGTCAGAGCTGTTTCAAAAAGCGGAAATTCACATTTTTGTACCATAGTTTGTAAATGCTATAACTTTTACCCAAACCATTTTTTTTTTTTGCCCAAACATTTTTTTTTTTATCAAAGACATGTAGAACAATAAATTTGGCGAAAAATTTATATATGGATGTCGTTTTTTTTTGCAAAATTTTACAGCTGAAAGTGAAAAATGTCATTTTTTTGCAAAAAAATCGTTACATTTTGATTAATAACAAAAAAAGTAAAAATGTCAGCAGCAATAAAATACCACCAAATGAAAGCTCCATTAGTGAGAAGAAAAGGAGGTAAAATTCATTTGGGTGGTAAGTTGCATGACCGAGCGATAAACGGTGAAAGGAGTGTAGTGCCGAAGTGTAAAAAGTGCTCTGGTCATGAAGGGGGTTTCACCTAGCGGGGCTGAAGTGGTTAAGAACAGCTGTGCGGCAAATAATAAATCAAACCCTAAATGCGTGCACATGATGGGGGGAGAGGAGAAAATGAGAGAGAAAAAGGAGAGCTTAGTAAATGTGCCCCCTTGTCTAAGGATACGCCATCTAAAGGTTTAGTAAATCATTGATTACGCTCACTTATTTTTCTCGCCTAGTATTTATTTAAAAAAATAAAATAAATCGCTGATGAGTTAGACTAGGCATATTATTAAACCTCCTGCACATAAACGTGTGCTGCCCGTTGCGGTACTGCGGACCACATTTGCAGATCCGCAATACAACAGAAGCATACAACGGAACCCTACGGACTGTCTAATAAATAAGACTGTCTAATGCCTCATGCACACTCATGTACCTGTATCAGGGATGTGGACCCATTCACTTGAATGCTTCCGTGGGGTTTCTCTCCGTGCCTCGGTACCACAAAAAAATAGAACATGTTCTATTTTTTTTCGGTGCGAATGGATCACGGACCCATTCAATTTAAATGGGTCTGGATCCGTCTGCGGAATCCACACGGATGTTGCTCGTGCATTGGGGACTGCTAATTGCGGTCCCCAATGCACACAACGGCCAAGCAATGGCCGTGTGCATGAGACCTAACGGTTCATTCACATAACACTATGTATTTTGCGGTCTTCAAAACAGGGATCCGCAAAAAATATGGATGGTGTCTGTGTGACGTCTGTGTTGCATCCGTTTTTTTTGCAGATCCATTGTAACAATGTCTATCCTTGTCCGCAAAACGGACAAGAATAGGACATATTCTATCTTTTTTGCAGGGCTATGGAATGGACATACAGTGTGCTGTCCGCATTTTCTGCAGACCCATTGATGAATGCAGATCAGATATGGACCAAAAATGCAGTTGTGTGAAGGGGCCTAAAACAGCCTAAAACAGGTGCAAACACTTTAGTAAGCATGCCCCTTTATGCATTCAGGCCTCTTGCACACGACCGTATGGCTTTTTCAGTATTTTGTGGTCTGCAAAAAACGGATCCGCAAAAAATACGGATGACGACCGTGTGCATTCCTTTTTTCGCGGAACAGAACAGCTGGCCCCTGAACAGTACTATCCTTGTCCGTTATGCAGAAGGGAAAAACTGAATTTTTTTGTGGGTCCAATGAAATGAATGGTTCCATATATGGTCCGCATACGGAACGCATAAAAATTTTACATAAACGGGAAAAAAATACGTTTGTGTGCAAGAGGCCTCAGAGATATACAAAGAACCACGGATGTGGGAGCTGGGAGAGGAGGTGTCTGAGAGCTGCCAGGAGAGATTTGTAATCATGTAGTTTACAGCATTTAGCCACACAGGAGAGACTAATTTCCTGTTTACCATGAAAAGTATGCACTTGGCTGGGGTCAGACTGGAGATCACGTGTCCATGTACCCATGTTGCAAGGGTTCAAATGTATGGATTCACTTGAGCTGCTAGTATATTGGTAGTGGATTAGCATTAAATGTGCAAAAACCAACCTATTAAGCCTCATTCACACGTCAGTGTTTCAGGGACGTGTGCTATATGTGTTCTCCACGGACAGCACACGTCCCCATTCATTTAATGTGTGTATTCACACATCAGTCTTTTAGCACGGTCCGTGGGTAAAAACCACAGATGCAACATGGATGCCCTGGTTCTAGTTGCCGGCGGCGTAGGGGGCAGTAGGAGATGAGCGCTTCCATTCCATATTCATCCTCAGGACAGCGATACAGATGGCTGTGGTGCGGCAGGGCAGGGGAGGGAGAGGCGTCTTTATCATCGCGCCGCCTGAGACGGGCAGCATACAGCAGGGACACAGGCCGGAAGAGGCCTGCATCACATCACTGCTTATGGAGGTAAGTTTTAGTGTTTTGTTTTGTTTTTCTTTGCGGGAGGAGCTGGCACTATAGGGGCATCTGGCATTTCTTAAAGCCCCATTTTTTTGGGGGTGGCACTCTGGGGGCATTATTTCTTGCCCATTTTGGGGGGCACTATGGGGGCATTTCTTACTGGCACATTATGGGGGGCACCATGGGGGAGAGGAGCACTATGGGGGCATCTGGGGGCTCTAAAGGGGCTTTTTTTTAATTAAAACACTATGGGGGGCACTATAGGGGAGAGCAGCACTATGGGGCATCTGTTTGCACTATAGGGGCATTATTTGGGGGCACTATGGGGAAGTGGGGGCTCTAAAGGGGCCTTTTTTATTGGCACATTATGGTGGGCACTATGGCATCTGGTGGCACTAAGGGGGTATTTTTTATTGGCACATTATGGGAGGTACTATAGGGGAGAGTGGCACTATGGGGCATTATTTGGGGGCACTATGGGGGAGTGGAGCACTATTGGGGCATCTGGTGGCACTAGGAAGGGGCATTTTTTACTGGCACATTATGGGAGATGAGCACTATAGGAGCATCTGCTGGGGCACTAAAAAGGGAAAAAAAAATGTACTGGCATATTATGGGGGACAATATGGAGAAGGGGGAGAGGAACACTATGAGGGCATTTACTGGGACACTATATAGGGGTATTTTATACTGGCATACATTATGGGGACATTAGCTCAACTGCGGGCACTAAGCAGGGGTATTTCATGTACTGTCATATTATAGGAGAATTATTACTACTAGGATGTATTATGCAGAGCTTTACTACTACTGGGTGGCTATGAGGAACATGATTAGTAGTATGGGCACTATAGAGGCATTATTACTACTAAGTGTGCTCTGGCAGAGAATTATTTCTATTGGTGGGATTTTTGGGAGCATTGTTACTTTAGGGGGCACCCTGGCACAGTATCAGCTTAGCACAAATATTTTTGGGGGACATTATCTTTATACTATTAGTGTCTGGGCGCAGTTATTTTTTTGAGCACGGTGTGCCAATAATTGTTGAACAGGGGCACTATCTGTGTGGTAGTAGTATTTCACTGTTTCTGCAGCACAGTATTATGGAAATGTGGGAGACTAATGTCTGTTTGTCAATCTCTGCAGAGACGGGAGATGGCTAAAAAATCATCATGGAGGTCTGATTGGAGAAGATAAAGAAAGAGAACGTCTACAACAAAGGTGACATCACTGGATGTAAGAAGTATGTGGCGCTATGTAGGAGAGGAGATGCTCCGGCTCCTCCCCCTGCCATTTAAAGAAGGAGCATTCAGAGCTGGGTGAGGACGGCCAAAGGGAGCAGCAGGCCACGGGTGGGTGGCAGATGGTGGGGAGAACCACAAGCCTTGAGCAGGATCTGGGGAGGGAGGAGAGCGGAGGAGCTTCCTGGCTGTAGCCTGCTGCTGTTTATTGTATAATGTGAAGCAGGCAGGCTCTCCCCTCTCCTTATGATGTGTAGAGACAGGCCTCAACAATAGAATTTCAACTGTACAGTGTTTGTTGGGAGTGGCCTATTATATGTAGGAGGGGTTTTTAACAATGGGTGGGGCTAAAAAATGCACGCCGCGTTTTTCCATTCCTACAGGGCTTTTAGAAATGTGCCGCATTTTTTTATATGAAAGGGGCTTTGAAAAATGGTCTGGCAAAAGAATTGGCGCAGCGCATTACATGTGCCATATTGGGGGGCAGTAAATGTGTTCCTGTATAAAAGAAGATAAAAGTCTGCAAAATAAAAATGGGCCACTTGACTGGATTTGTCCCCCAGGACTAAGGCTGCCAGCTCTCCCCTGGGTGCCGCACCTACCTTTAAAATAAAAAATTCTATGGGAGTGCCGAAAATAGCCGAGGCAGCGCTAGGCCATTCGGTGTTTCCGTGGAAATAAATGGAGGGCGACCGCATGTGTGCGGTCTTCGTTCTAAGTATAGAATAGTATGCTAGCGATATGCCCCCAATGTCTGAGGGGAGACAACTTAATGTTCCCATTGGTGTAACTACCAGGATTGCAGGCATAGCAGCGGCTATGGGGCCCTACAACTAAGGGGGCTGATACACACTCAGATATGTGGCACTGCTAGTAATGAATTGTAAGCATAGCATGAAAAATTATATGGGAATCTAAGGGAGTTATTTATTAAGACTGCCGTTTTAGACGCCGGTCTTAATAAAGCCCCTGCTGGTGGATCGCCAGAGTTAAGTATAGGCACTCGCCTCTACATAACTTCGCGCTGCTTACATTTAGACATTTTCTAAGCCTAAAACAGGCGTAGAAAATGAAGAATAAGACGGGCGTATTTCAGGTTAATAAATGATCCCCTAAGTTTTACTAGTATAGAACCCTATAGTTACTCCAGTGGTGTTTATTATCCCTTCTCTATGACATCACTTTTTACATTATTCCTGTGTTGTGACATCACTATCCTGTATTGTGTATCATATATACATTATTTCTACATGTGACATCATGTTTTTTTTTTTTTTTGTTACTGTGTTGTGACATCACTACATGCACTATTCCTGTACTGTGATATCACTGTGCACATTATGCTGTCATTATTTTATCATTGTGTGCATCTTTGTACTGTGACATCATTTTGTATATTATACCTGTGTTGTGACGTCATTGTGTACATTACCCTTCCATTATTACATCATTGTGCGCACTATTCTTGTACTGTGACATCACTGTGTAGCTTATTCCTGTACTGTGATATCATTTTGTACATTATCCCTGTACTGTGACCAGGGGAGTTGCTAGGTAAAACATTTGGGCCCTGGGCCCCGGATGTACTGTCAGTCAGACATATATAACTGTATCCCTGTCCTCAGGGCGGCAAAAGAATTGAATCACTGCGGCTGGAAACGGAAGCAGACTGCTCCCTGCCCTTCTCTCATAAGCCACAGAAGCAGTACGGCGCACTTAGGCAGTGCAATTACATAATTGAGCACGTGTCTAGATGCTGGGAACTCATTGCTGCTTCACTGACAGTGGTCAGAAATCAGTTATCCTTTTTATTTTAATTTTTTCCTTGTCTGTTGGGCAGCATGAGGGGCATTAAAAGGTTTGGGGGCCATATTAAGGTCTGGGGGCACTACAGGCAGGCAATTTAAGGAGTTAGGGGGCTATATAAAGAGTGGGGAGAGTACAGAGGGAACTATAAGGACTATGGACACTACAGGGATGCAGTATATGGACTGTGGGCACTACAAGGGTCCACTATAAGAACTGTTGGCACTAAAAGGGGGCACTATAAAGCCTGGAGACACTACAGGGGGACTATAAGGACTATGGGAGCTATATGGGAATATTATAAAGACTGTGGGAAGTACAAGGGAGCAGTTTAAGGACTGTGGGCTCTACAGGGGGCACTATAAGGTCTGGGGTCACTATGGGGGACAGGTTACAGACTGGGGCACCACAGGGTGTACTATAAGGTTTAGGGCACTAAAAGTTCTGACGGCACTAAAGGTGCAGCACGCCAGACCTGCAGGGTATAGCGATAGTGAGGTCACGGTATCGGCAATCGAGGGTTACTCACTTTTTGGAGGACCCTGGGCAGGCATGCGGCAGTGAAGGAGAGGCAGACATTAGTTCCTCTGGGGCACACTCTGTAGATAGGGACCAGGCCTGATGGTATGTGAGGTGCCCTGGATGTTGTAGGTGTTTTGAGTGCCTTAGGTAAGGTCCCTTTAAGGATCGTGACGCCAGTGCCTGTAACGGTGGCACACCGATTTATAGGAGCAGTAATTGAGGTACACAGATTGTATGGTGAACCAAACGTTGCTTTACTTGGAAAACAGTCCAAACTTTGTACAGACAATTACAGTTGTCAATGATGATGCAGTCCCTTGAACAATACTTCACAAGCAGGTTTACTTTCAATGATGGCAGGTATTAATCATGCAAGATACTTGGAGGGGAAACAGTTAATGCTTTGCAGTACAATGCTGCTCTATCCCCTCAGCTATTCTAGCTGGCTGGATCCCAAGGCCCGGGTGCCTAATTGCTGGCTTTAATCCTTGGTATATAAATCCTTTCTCCAGTATAGACCCTTGTTCTTCACTTTATAGTACTTCTGCCCATCAGGTTACTTCTCTGTACTTGGTGGTATTCTCCTCTCTTGGTAGGGAAACTGCAGGTTGCTCCCAGGAGGTGCTCTCCTACTACTGGGGTATCTCGAATGAGCTAAACTTAGCCTCAGGAGCTTCAGGCTGATGAGGTGACTCCTCTAGTCCCCTGGAATACACTGCCTATATCCTGTCTGGGCCGTCCTATATATAAGTAGGGCTCTCTAGCTCCCTGCACCCTGACAGGCCTGACACCCAGTTAACACAGGGAAATACATGCACATGACATTCAATGCAATAAAACACATTAACCCCTTTTGTGTAGTGCCCACCTTTACCTAGTGGGACACTACACAGGGGGCAGTGTAAGAAATGCGGGCACTATAGGGGAACAGAATGAGATCTGGGGGCACTGTAAGGACTGGAGACACTACTGGGGGCACTATAGGAGCATTTTAACTATTGGGGGCAATATAGGGGGCACTTGGAGGCACGATAGGGGGCATTATGACTAGTGGAGGCATTATTGGGGACATTATAACTACAATGGCACTATCAAGGGGATTTATTACTACTGGGAGCTCTATAGGGGTGCTCTTGGTGAGCATTATCATCATTGGGGACACTAACTAATGAGAGCACTCTAGGAGAGCATTATTTTAAATGGTGGGACTTTTATATATTACTATAGGAGAAGTATCTACATGACAGTATAATTTCTGAAGTATAGTATTTTGGAGGCATTGGGGAGCACAGTGGGAAAAGTATTGGGGGCATCAGCAGGATGATATTGTTGTGGTATCTCGGTCAGGAGGATAATGATAGAAAAGTGAGGAATGTCTGTGTGTCAAACTTTGCAAAGGAGAAGTCACCTGTGAGGCATTGGATGTAATAGTTATGTGGTGCTGTATAGTCCTGTATGTTTGGTAGTGTCCATGTAGCAAGTAAAATATGTCTTTAGTGCTAGAGAACTGAGCCATATGCATTGGGGCTTGGACCCTGGATCTTTTGAGACCCTAGCAATGCCCTTGACTGACATCAGTGTGCATTATCCTTGTACTGTGACATCACTGTGTACATAATCCCTGTGCTGTAGGTAGACCAATCATGAACTTTTCTGAACTTGGAAATTATTATGGTAAAGTTCCATACCAAATTTTACTATGGAGCCTCATGGTTACTTGTTACACCCATGCATGTTCTTCATCTTGGAGCTCATTGAAGGGGTTGTCCCTACCAACTGTTTAAAGAGTCCACGGCGTCATCCTAGGTCAGTGACGCCACGTTCATCAATCACATGGCCTAGAAGCAGCTCAGTCTGAACTGCAATACCAAGTACAGCCATTATTCACTGGGCTGTGATTGATATGCTGTGAGGAGGCCTCAGTGCTCACAGGAGTACCATGGCCTCTTCAAAAATCTGAGGAGTACCAGGAGCCAGATCCTTACTGAACTGACATTGGTGACCTATCCTGAGCAGTGATGGCCAGTTCGTATTGTTCACGGGCGAACAATGCGAACTGGCCATCACTGATCCTGAGGATGTTATCACTATTAAAATCCCAAATAACCCTTTGAGAAACAGTAAATACTAGATAGGGAAAAGGGGAGGAAGGAGGTGTCACTGCAGTCTCTCTGCTTCAGTGAAACAATATTAGGAAGACAGAAATCTGGTTGTCTCAAAGCACACATCAGACAAGGAGCAGAATGCCCACTCAGCAAGCATGGAGAGAGTTAAAGAATCCAGCCAAAACATACAATGGATGTTAGATCCGAAGTCGATTTGTTCAAAAACTTTGGTGTTAATGCTGTTTCCATACAGCATTAAAATGTATTGGCTCAGTGTAGCCAAACTTCGTCTTGCCTGAAGTTGCTTGAGACTTTGGCGAATTACTACAGTATTCCTATCTGTGTATTTAAAAACTTTTTAAAATAGGAATCTGAAGTGGGTTTTGGTACAAGCTGGTACCTCAGTACCAAAGCCCACTTCAGATTCCAATTTTACGATGTTTTTTTAAAACGTAGATATAAATAACGTAGTAATTCACTGAAGTCTCACGTGACTTCAGGTCAGACGAAATTTGGCTTCATGGAGGAAATACATTTTAATGCTGTACGGAAACAGCATTGAAACTGAAGTTTATTTTAACAAACTGACTTCAGATCTATGATCCGAAGCTCGATTCGCTCAAGCCTAACAATGACCCTAAGTACACAACCAAGACAACACAGGAGTGGCTTAGGAACAACTCTGTGTTGGGTGGCCCAGCCAAAGCCTTAACTTGAAGCAAATCAAACATTTCTGCACAGACATGAAAATGGCTGTCCACTGAGGGTCCCTATACAACCTGACAGAACTTGAGGCAATCTACACAGAAGACTGGTAGAAAATCCCCAAATCCAGGTTTGCAAACCTTGTGCCGTCATACCTAAGAAGAGAAAATATGAGATCTGCACACCCTAGATGGTGGGTGCTCGTGAAGGACAGACGTCAATTGATTCACAGAAGAAATCCACGGCACATCAATTGCATTTCATCAATTAGTGGTTTTTAATTCATGGCAGTTTATACATCTTTTTGTTCCATCCAGAGCAATTATTCATGCAATATAGTTAATTAAGCAGTACAACCCCAACGTTTCGGTCGGTGTCGACCTTTATCAAGGGATCTGTGACTTTGGATATATGAGATGCTCTGGAGGTGCAGAGCATCTCTTATCAGTGGCATAGGGATCGCCATAGCAGCGGCTATGGGGCCCTACGCCACTGGGGGCCCGCCGCCGACTGAGGTTTAAAAAAAATAAATACAATTTATTGTGTGGCGTGGGCCGGGCGTGGCGCTGTGATAGGGGGCAGTCGGAGGCAGAGAGGCAGTCTGGGCGGCGGTTCATCTAACTAGTCCTAGCCGGAAGTGGAGGAGGCGGAGTCACGGACTCGGAGCGGGAAGTACAATGAAGGCAAAGCTGCGAGGCGAGCTGCTGGAGTCGGTCAGTTCAAGTGGCTGAGGACTGAGGTGAGGGCTCAGGGCTGGCTCTGGTCTGGCTGGGGAGTGGGACTGACTGAGTCTGTCACTGTAGTCTGTATCGGTGTGTGTCCGACCGAAGCAGCAGCAGCGTCAGTCAGTGGAGTACTGGAGACTAGTGTAGTGGACAAGTGGAGACTGGAGTAAAAGTTATTTCATCTGTGTGTGTGTGTGTGTGAGGTATAGCCGAATCAAAGCATCTTCCCTAATCCCTATTCACACATATACCTGCTGAAGCCTGGCAGGCACAGCTGCATTATTTAATAGTGTGGTGTGGTAATGGTTAATGGCATTTTGGCGAAGACACAGCCACCTAATCCTATCTGAGGGGTCAAGACCCCTCAGATAGGATTAGGTGGCTGTGTCTTCGCCAAAATGCCATTAACCATTACCACACCACACTATTAAATAATGCAGCTGCGCCTGCCAGGCTTCAGCAAGTATATGTGTGAATAGGGAAGATGCTGAGATCCAGCTATACCTTACAGTGAGGTACAGCCGGATCTCAGCATCTTCCCTAATCCCTATTACACAGCCACCTAATCCTATCTGAGGGGTCTGTAGCACAAGAAGGTGAAAGTACATATCGTGGGGTGTGTATGTGTATTAGACAGAAAGTAGGGATATGTATCTTGTGTAGTTTGGGTATTAGGGAGAGTAAGGGGTATATATCTAGTGCTGATACAGAGCCGCTCTTCACCTACACGTGTATCAGCACTAGATATATACCCCTTACTCTCCCTAATACCCAAACTACACAAGATACATATCCCTACCTTCTGTCTAATACACATACACACCCCACGATATGTACTTTCACCTTCTTGTGTTACAGACCCCTCTACAACTTAATCTTCTTTAATACACAGATATTTATTCATACATTTCCTACACTGGCACAAATGCGTTGCCAGTGACCAACACGTAACCGTCGCAAGTGCATGAGGAGCTGCGGATGTGGCGGCGAGGTCCGAGGGGTATGTGAGGGTGGAAGATCCGGGGGGGGGGGCCCCATAAATTTTTTTTGCTATGGGGCCCAGTCATTTCTAGCTACGCCCCTGTCTCTTATATATCCAAAGTCACAGATCCCTTCATAAAGGTCGACCCTGACCGAAACGTTGGGGTTGTACTGCTTAATTAACTATATTGCATTGGTGTGCCGTGGATTTCTTCTGTGAGTCATATCTAAGAAGACTAGATCCTGTAATCACTGACAAGTACTAGGTAATGGGTCCAAATACTTACATGTCAGTGCAAGATTTTATTTTTTTATTTTCAATAAATTAGAAAACATATGGGGTCATTTATTAAACTGATGTAAAGTAGAACTGGCTTAGTTGCCCATAGCAACCACTCAGATTCCATAAAAATGATCAGTATCACAATTTTACTTTATCTGCTCATTTTATATACCGTATTTTTTGCCGTACAAGACGCACTTCCCCCCTCCCCCCCCCCCCCCCAAAAGTGGGGGGGAAATAGCAGTGCGTCTTATACGGCGAATGCTGCTGATTTTGCCTTGTTTTCAATGATACACCCGCCGCGATGCCGCGCGGCGGGTGTTTCAGCTGTGAGGGAGGAGGGGCTGGGGGCCGGCATCTACTTTTATAATGACAGCGGGGCCCGTGCAGTGACTATTCTACTACACGGGCCCCGCTCACTGTATAATTGTATCTCTAATAGTTAATGGTTACCGTATGTATATAATCGCATAAGGAGCGCTGCGCCACTGTGTATTACCTGTACTTACAACTACAAGCGCTCGCCGAGAGGAGGGAGGAGGCAGGCTGGGAGGACGGGCGCTGGCAGGGTGAGTCACACGTCACGCGCCTGCGCCGCCCACTTTATGAATGAAGCAGGCGGCGAGGGCGCATGACGTATGACTCACACTGCCAGCGCCTGTCCTCCCGGCCTCCCTCCTCTCGGCGAGCGCTTGTAGTTGTAAGTACCGGTAATACACAGCGGCGCAGCGCTCCTTATGCGATTATATACATACGGTAACCATTAACTATTAGAGATACAATTATACAGTGAGCGGGGCCCGTGTAGTAGAATACAGTCACTGCACGGGCCCGCTGTCATTATAAAAGCAGATGCCGGCCTCCAGCCCGTGTATTGAGGGTCATTCACTACAGGGACACTTATGCAGGGGGATCTGTGGATGACACATAGCATAAGATGCTATATATGTGCCACCCACAGATCCCCCATAAGTGTCACCCACAGATCCCCCATAACAGTGCGTCACCCACAGATCCCCCATAACAGTGCGTCACCCACAGATCCCCCATAACAGTGCGTCACCCACAGATCCCCCATAACAGTGCGTCACCCACAGATCCCCCATAACAGTGCGTCACCCACAGATCCCCCATAACAGTGCGTCACCCACAGATCCCCCATAACAGTGCGTCACCCACAGATCCCCCATAACAGTGCGTCACCCACAGATCCCCCATAACAGTGCGTCACCCACAGATCCCCCATAACAGTGCGTCACCCACAGATCCCCCATAACAGTGCGTCACCCACAGATCCCCCATAACAGTGCGTCACCCACAGATCCCCCATAACAGTGCGTCACCCACAGACCACAATTAGTTCAAAACCCACCAAAAGCACACCTTTTGGTTCAAAATATTTTTTTTCTTATTTTCCTCCTCAAAAACCTAGGTGCGTCTTATGGGCCGGTGCGTCTTATAGGGCGAAAAATACGATTAAAATAATGTTTTCTCCAGAATAAATCAACAGCTCTGTAAAAGAAAAAGTTGGTGGGAAGTAGAGACTTTGGCAGGTCTTCGACTTCAATTTACCATAGTGCTGATTTATTCTTTCGGGAATTTGGACATACTGTAGTCTGGTTGAGGTGTTTTGAGTGTTTTGCAAAGGATCTTTAGCAGGTTGAAAAGCAGACTGGAAAGTCTTCCTACTGTTGTGTTTTAAGAAACCTTTGACCAAGGTCCAACAAAGCCCAAGGTTCCAGGGAACCATCATTTGAAAACAATGGAATATCTTATTAGAAAATGTTAGAAAAATCCTGTTTTCTCTTCTCTGGGGTTTATAAATCTACAAGTAATTTTTCCATTTCATCCACCATGATGGCTACACATGAGATTTACCCCTTGACCTCTATAGGGGCAGGAATACAGAGTTTAAAAGGCCACCAACCACTCTCACCCTCAGTGTTTCCTGTCTCTATGGAGCACCTCACAGAGAGACCTCCCGATTCTATACTATTTTTATTTTCTTTATAGATACCTTTAAGAAGAGAGGTTACCTTTTTCTCCTCTTCCCCTCTGCCCTCCTGTGATTTCTACTAAAGCTGGGCAGAGGAAATATACGGGAGTAGATTCTCATCACTGAGCAGCGGGGGCCTGTTTTCACTCCATACCACTGGGTCTCCTTTCCCTTCTGTGAGGAAGCAGACCAGTAAAGAAAGAAAGAGCACGCTGCATGCCGTCTCTCGTACGCACCGCAGTCTACGCCCTGTTCCCGGCATTGCCAGGGGAGGCGGAGCCTAGGTTCACTGTGGAGAGCGCGCGCACACCTGTGACGTCAGACGTCGCGCTGGGTGAAAAAGAGGCGGTGAATTCAAAACCTGCCACTGCCTCCACTGTGTTTCCTGCTCCGGTGAGATGTCAGCTCCTGATGCCCCTGCAAGCCAGATGGATATAGCAGAACCACCCTCAGCTACTCCTATCGTGAGTTCCCCTGTGGGGAAAATATCCGTGATCTTACATATTTTAAGTGTTTTAAAATATCTCATACTTGGTTGCTCCGCTCTTTATAGGGAGTGAAAGAGCCCAAAGTTAAATCTAAATACACAAGATGCGCAACTTGTGCAAAAAGAGTCCCTGAAGAAGTGACAGTCACTGTCAGTGTTGCATTAATGAGCTTGTAAACGAAGAGCAACCATCTATCCTCATGGAAGTTAAATCCATGATTCAAAGTGAAGTAAGATCCTCCTTGGCTTCCCTCAAGTCTGTCCCTCCTATGCCTCTGGCCAAAAAATCCAAAATGTCGGCTCTATCCTTCTTTGACGCAGAGGACATGAACGAGGAGGCTTCCACCTCTAGACAAAATATAGAGGATGATATATTGTCCGAGGGGGAAATCGTGGAAGACAAAAATAAATTTGGCAGGAAGTCCTAGCCTTGAAAAAAAAGCAGGTGTGGTGTTAGAAGTTCCCAAACCAGAAAGGGGAAGGGGCTTCTATTCAAAAGTTATTTTCAGATCGTCCCAAACTATTATAAACCTAAAGGGGTTAAACAAATCTATAGCCTACAGAAAATTCAAAATGGAGTCAACTTCATCAATAATTCCCCTGGTCAAAAAAGGAGCATATATGACATCCATAGATCTAAAAGATGCTTACTATAATGTTCCCATCCATCAAAAGTCACAAAGATACCTCAGATTCACACTGAAAGACCAAGACGGCATAGTCAATCATTTCTAGTTCACTGCCCTACCATTCGGCATATCTTCTGCCCCAAGGGTGTTCACAAAGCTGATAATATAAATGATTTCCCCTCTCAGACTACTTCCTCATAGTAGGAAACTCAGAGCTGGAAACATCCAGACAGACCAACTACATGATGCAGAAAATCTCAGAATTGGGCTGGTTGGTAAACGTGAAAAAATATTGCCTAGTACCAGTGACAAAAATAAAGTTCTTAGGGGTAATGTTAGATTCAATTACCCAGACTTTATCTCTCCCACAAGAAAAGTTGGAATCTTTCAGGGAGAGAATAAGGATTTTCCAGTTTCAGAGACAGTGTTCTATCAGAGGAGCCATGAGCATCCTGGGAATGATGACATCATGCATTACTGCAGTTGCATGGTGTCAGGCTCACACCAGGTTAACACAAACCTGGATTCTAGGGAAGTGGGACAGAAAACAGTCCTCCCTAGACAAAAAGATAAACGTCCCTTACCACGTAAAGTCAGATTTGAACTGGTGGAAGATAAGGGAAAATCTGTCAAAGGGTGTAGCCTGGCTAACAGTTCCAGAAATTCAAATTATGACAGGCGCAAGTGGCCTCATCAAGCTGGCAGGGCAGGTGGTCAGACGAAGTAAAGAGCAGATCATCAAATTACAGAGAACTGCGAGCGGTCTGAGAAACCCTGAAAGTATCTCAAGACATGTTATTCAAAAAGCAGCTGAAAATATTTTCCGTCAATACAACAGCTGTGGCCTATCTAAAACATTAGGGAAGCACAAGATCTCCAAGCTTGAGGGGACTGGCAGAAAAAATATTCTTCTGGGCAGAAAAGTATGTCCTTTCAATTACAGCAATCCATCTCAGAGATTCAGAAAACATAGAATCCGATTATCTCAGCAGAAAAATGTTAGACCCAGGGGAGTGGTCTCTAAGCCAAGACATTTTTCAGAATATTTCCAAAAGATAGGGAGTACCTCAAATAGACCTATTTGCTTCAAAAACAAATGCAAAAGTAAGGTGGTTGTCATGGGCTGTCAACACTTTCTCAGTAAGGTGGACTTGGAACCTCACATACGCCTTTCCTCCATGGGCCCTAATCCCTCAGGTTTTGCAGAAGATATTAACAGACCCAGTAACAGTGATACTAGTGGTCTCCTACTGGCCCAAGAGAAGCTGGTTCCCCATCTTAAAGGAAAAGGCTGTGGAAGAACCGTGGAAAATACAATTTCAGAGGGATATTCTATCGCAGCGCCCAATCCTTCATCAAGACCCCAGCCTGTACAAGCTATCAGCCTGGATCCTGAAGGCAAAATCTTAAAAAGTAGGGGGCTTTCGGAAGAAGTCATTAATACCTTGAAATCTAGCAGAAAGAAGGTCATCTCAGCTATATACCTCAAAATCTGAAAAAGATACTGTAGTTGGCTAGGGGAAGTCTCCCCGAATAGGTCACCCCCATGTATCCCAAAAATGTTTGATTTTCTCCAGAGGGAGTTGGATATGGGCCTTAGACCCAGCACGCTAAAGATCCAGATCTCTACCTTGGGGGCTTTCTATGACATGGACTTAGCCTACCATAGATGGATAAAAAGATTTATAAGAGCTGCCTCCAGACTAAGACCATCCCTAACCCCCAGGGTTCCCCAGTGGGATTTAAACTTGGTCTTGAGGGGACTAATGAGATCTCCGTTTACTCCTATATCATACATTTCAATTAAAGACCCTTCATTTAAAGCAGCATTTTTAATAGCTATAACATCAGCTAGATGCCTGGGAGATATTCAGGCTCTCTCCTGCCGAGAACACTACCTTTCAATTTTTCCAGACAGAATAGTACTGAGATTAGAGACGGGTTTTCTTCCAAAAGTGGTCTCAAATTTCCATAGAGATCAGGAAATCATCCTACCTCCTTTTTCTACAGACCCACAAAATTCATCTGAAGTACAGTTCCAGCTCCTGGACGTAAGAGATACAGTTATCCAGTACCTGACAGCCAGGGGCGTAGCTAAAAGCTCATGGGCACTAGTGACAGCTACTAAAGAATTTAGGAAGGACGACAACCTCCTTATTCAGTTTGCAGGTCAAAATAAGGGGAGAAAAGCTTCCAGGGCCTCCATTGGTCATTGGATTAAAACCACAATATCCTGCTGTTACTCAATGGTGGGTCTTACTAGTCCCACTAACTTTAGAGCCCATTCTACTAGGGCAATGGCGTCTACTTGGGCGAAAAAAACTGGCATTTCCCTTGACAGGATCTGTAGAGCGGCTACCTGGTCAAGTATAAATACATCTATAAAGCATTATCGTATAGATGTCTCGGCTTCTACAGATCTGACCTGTTATTCTGAAAATGATAAATGGCAACACAGTGAATTTCCATAGAAATTCTGTTGTCCATAGAATGATGTTTTCCAGCATTGGATACTTTGACCATTAAGACAAGAGATATTGTGTAACTCTTGTGTTATAGTTAGGTCTAGTTCATAATTTAGTGATTTGATCAGTGATTTCCATTGGTGATTGGTGAGTCAAAACAGGGTTCAGGTCTAAACACAGAACAGGTGCAGATCTTTCCATTATACCTATCTCTGTGTAGGCTCCACTTCTAGTTTTAGCTCACAATCACTGACCAAATCACTGAACTAGCCCCTATAGTGGAAATGCAGTCTTGTCAGAGTCACTCTGTCTACCAGCCTGCTCACCCATTTTACAATTGTTGCCTTTTCTTCACTCTGTATCATTACAGTAAACCATTTTTAAAAACTGGACTCTAATGTGTGGTGCTCTCTTCACACTAGCCTTAATTGTGCTGATCAATTCAGCAGGGGTCTTGGCGCTGGTATTCTGGCCTATCCCAACCCCTTGAAACATGCATAATTAGTTTGTACATTGTCTTTAAATGCTATGAACATATTTGAGGCATTTGTTCATTATTGCATTCTACATATTTTGGGCTAGAAAATGTTTCATTAGGTCTTTAAAAAATCAGCAACTTTCACTGTATCTGCTACCTGTACTTTAAAAAAAACTTTCAATATGTCATATAGGGGGTCTGAGTGCTGAGACCCCACAGATCTCCAGAATTAGGATATAGAAGTGCTCTCACATAGCCATGTGTCTCCTCGCTGCTGAAGATACACTCAGTAGAAATTCTATGGGGTAGATTTATAAAAACTGGTGTAAAAGAAAAGTGGCTTAGTTGCCCATAGCAACCAGATTCAGATTCCACGATACATTTTTTGTAACTCCTCTGGAAAATGAAAGGTGGTTGCAGCAGAATAGAAAAAAAACTGTTCCTGTAAAAAAAAAAAAAACGGATCCTGTAGAAAAACTAACCCTATAAAAAAATGGATCCTGTGCATCAGTTATATACATTTGACATCCATTTGAGCCGTTTGTATCTGAGATCCATTTTCTTAGATGGAAAAAATGTACTGTACTGCATACATTCCAGTAGACAGTCTGCAGTCTGTCTGCATACTATTCCAGTGACATTGGAGAAAATATCAAGACTAGCCATCAGGAGCGGACTGGCCAAAGACCCTACAAGGGAATTTCTCTTCACGCCCACCGGCACATGGGCAATGGCACATAATGATCTGATGCTATCAGCATTAATTAATGCTAGGAGCATCAGGTGCTTATGCACATGACTAACAGCTGCAGGTGCCCTCCTGAACACAACTATACCACCATCCTCAGGATGGTCATACAGTTGAGTACTATGGTGGCAGTATTTTGTGCTGCAATGTGGTGTTTGCATCTGCTAAAAGTGTTTTGTGCTGCACTGCAGTATTGCAGCCCCTGCCAACTTATGTTGCCCCACCTTCTGTCAATTTGCACCCTCATACAACATAGGGCTACTTTAATGGCTATGTACACCTTTGGGCACAATTTTTTTATTATTATTGTATTATGAGGGAAATTCATTTTTTTAAATTGGTCTTTATTAACATTTTGAGCCCTTTTCTCTGTACAGCCTTGAGATTCTCTAGTAGCATTCTTTCTGTTTTCACTCTGTTCCGTCAGGCAGCCTAGCTGACTACTCCCGAGCTCTGATCTTTGACCTTATTACACTCATTATAGCTCAATTCTTGTCTTGACTGATAAGAATGTGGCTTAAATAAATTTGGATGACCATTTAGTAATTTAGAGATAAGGATCATTAGATGACATAAAGTTAAAGTAGGATTCACACATTTAGACAAACAGTTAACCTTTTGTTACAGAATGGCTGAATATTTTTAATAAAGATCATTGAAAAAATCATTTTTAGCCCAAAATGAGTATAATGAAACTGTTAAAAAAAAAATGGCCCCGAAGGTGTATCTAGACTTTAAGGTTATTTCTAGTGCCACCTTAAGTTCCCTCTCCACCCATGTCCTTTGACCTACATGCAGAGTACCTCAATATAAAAAGTCTACCATAAAAGAATGATCATTGAATGAAGCCCTGTATTCAATGAGAACAAAAAGTGGTGAGCTTGGGAGAAGCTTTTCTAACACTGAAAGAACAGCATGTATTATTTTGGTTGAATTACATGCTACATTGGTAAAAGGTGGCAAAAGGGAATGTTTTTAAAACAAATTGAAACATTTGTCTGTGTGAAGTTAAAGGGCTATAACTAGAGATTAGCAAAGTTTTCAAAAATTCGATTTGGTCGTTTTGCCAATTTTTTTTTAAAAATTTGCTTTGTTACGAATTAACACTAAATCAGGTCTATCCTGGCCTGCAGGGAGAATGTATCCTGGGTTACATCACTGTGAAGCAACATGAATAGCTAGTCCTTTCTGGTAGCGAAACAGTTACTGTGCGTCAGAATGACATGCAGGTCACATATATGGACATGCACATAATCATACAGGCTACCAACATTTCTAGCTAATGCCTAGCTATACAAAAAACATACAGCATCCTACGGTAAAGCAAAAAAAAAAAAAGCTGCGCAACCCTGCAGCCATCCCAATGACTCTTTAGTGGAACAAAATAAGGACATGGAGGCAGGGCCAATAAAAGTAGTGGAGAAAAAAAAAAGATTATTTTAATCCATGTTGTGGCAATGCAAACATGTTTAAATCCCTTCTGTTAGTTGTAGAATGACTGTGCATCACTATTTGGCTTAGTTCACACTTTACTTATTTAGGCTACATGCACACGACCTTGGTGTGTTTTGCGGTCCGCAAATCGTGGATCCGCAAAACACAGATGGCGTCTGTGCGCGTTCTGCAATTTGCGGAACAGCACAGACAGCCTTTAATATAACTGCCTATTCTTGTCCGCAAAGCGCGGACAGGAATACGACATGTTATATTTTTTTGCGGGGCCACGGAAAGGAGCAACGGATGTGGACAGCACACGGAGTGCTGTCCGCCTCTTTTGCCGCCCCATTGAAGTGAATGGGTCCGCATCCGAGCCTCCAAAACAACGACCGTGTGCATGAGGCATTAGTTATTCTCATCAGTTATTTTCAGCCCAATGCAGGTGCGGGTCAAAACTACAGAACAGGTGCAGATCTATTCATGATACCTAATCCAAGAGTAGGCTTGGCTCCTGAATTTGTCTCACAATAAGTGATGGAAATAACTGACCAAATAACAGAAGTGTGAACTCAGCCTTACAGGTCAATGTTAACGTCAGCTCTAATTTATCTGCGTGGACTTAGGCTACTTTCACACTAGCGTTCGTCGGTCCGCTCGTGAGCTCCGTTTGAAGGGGCTCACGAGCGGACCCGAACGCAGCCGCCTGGCCCTGATGCAGTCTGAATGGAGCGGATCCGCTCAGACTGCATCAGTCTGGCGGCGTTCAGCCTCCGCTCCGCTCGCCTCCGCACGGACAGGCGGACAGCTGAACGCTGCTTGCAGCGTTCGGGTGTCCGCCTGGCCGTGCGGAGGCGTGCGGATCCGTCCAGACTTACAATGTAAGTCAATGGGGACGGATCCGTTTGAAGATGTCACCCTGTGGCTCAATCTTCAGGCGGATCCGTCCCCCATTGACTTTACATTGAAAGTCTGGACGGATCCGTACGAGGCTATTTTCACACTTAGCTTTTATATGCTAAAATAATGCAGACGGATCCGTTCTGAACGGAGCCTCCGTCTGCATTATTATGATTGGATCCGTTCAGAACGGATCCGATCGAACGCTAGTGTGAAAGTAGCCTTAACTGTGCAGTGGCCTAAGATTCAAGTAGTGGCCCCATGACAGTGGGGAGAGTGTCAGCAGTAAGGCTGTGTTCATATTACTGCTTATTTTTACATTCTACTGATCCGTCAGAAGAATAGGCAAAAACAAAAAAATTGATTCTGTAGTTTGAGTATCTGCCTTCAAACAGTCAGCATTAGGTCTGTATTGGTTAGGCAAAAACAGGAGTGGGTCCAAATCAGAGATAACACGTGATGGAAATATTTTCATGTCTTCTGTATTTTGGACCCACTCCTACTTTTGGCTTCCAAATCATGATCAATACCTACGCGAAATACTGACAGTGTGATGGAGGCCTTATGGACACTGAAACGACAGGCCCTTTTTTGTTATTTTTCTGTTCTAACGGATCAGAAGAACGGAAACATAAAAAGTGATGTCAACACGGCCTAACAAGGACATTAGTGTCCACGTAAAAGACTGGTGAGGGTAACAACAGCATGAACAGTCGCAATAGTTGCCCCGGAACAGACTGGTGAGGGTGGCACAGCATGAAGAGTCACCATAGTGTCCCCATAACAGAGTGGAGAGGGTGGCAACAGCATGAAAAAAAAAAAAAAAAAAAAAAAAATCACAATTGTGGCCCCAAAACAGAATGGGATGGGGGCAACAGCAGTGGCAGCAACAGCACAATTTGGTGGCAAATCACAGTAGTAGCAGATGGCAGTAGAGGCAGCAGGCGTGTTGCATCAGGCGGGTGACCGGAACAGAATAGTGGCAGCAGTATGTGAACAGGAGTAACAGGCCTTTTTTCACAATGTTTCTGGTGTGGCAGCACACTACAGTCAGATCACTACTGCCCAAATGATTTAGTCTGTTGCATCAGGCACCGGTGTGTGGAAATTCTAGTTGATCCACGCCTGATTCAGCTTTATAAAAGTTAGTCTATCAACATTTGGGGATCAATCTGCGACAGATATATGGCAACACGTGGCGTTTATCTATTAGTAAATGACACCCTTTTTGTTGAAAGGCGAGTTCTCTTTGGGGTAACTGTGCCCCCACTGCACTAAACACTCGCTCTGATGCCACACTACTGACTGGGCAGGAAAGCTTGCCAAGGGCAAACTTGCGTAGTTGTGGCCACAATTCAAGTTTGGCTGCCCAGGTATCCAGGAGATCTTGGATCTGGGGTGACAGGATATAGTCTGAGTATGCCACCACCTGCTGTTTCAGGTTCTGCTCCATCTCCTTCTGCTGCTTGGTGGTTTCTTCAGTAGGGGGGGTGAAGAAAACTGCTTATCAGAGACTCAAGACTTAAGTTGCTGCTGATAGAGCTGGTATTGCTCCTGCCACCCTACCCCCCTCCAGCAGTTATGGCAGTTAAGCTTGAGGTCAGAGGGTGCTACCAGTTAGACCTTTGTGACCATTGGCACATAGGCAGTGACCAACCCACTACAAAGGATGTCTTAATAATAGTTGAGTTTTTCATCTCTCTCAGTAGAAAAGGCTTCCATGTTGGACCAGTAGTGAGGGTCTACCATTGTGGATAGCCAGTAGTCATTCCTCTGCTGAATAGTGATAATGTGGCTGTCACTATGCAAGCAACTCAGCATGCATCTGGCTATTTGCACAGGGGAATTGGAGAGACTTCCTACTTACATCCCCACTGCACACTGCCACGGTGTGTCGCGGCCATCTGCCTGGTCTTCCTCATCCCCCTCCAGTTCCTCATGCTCCTCTCCTGTTGCTTGGGTAGATAAACCATCTTGTGTATAGAATTCCTGGGCATTTATGTCCTCCTCCTTGTCCTCCTTCTCCTGAGACAGTTCAGCCTCCATAGGGCTCAGGTGGCCATGAGATATAGGAGCCACGTCTTCTGTTTCCTCGCCGATCAGATTTATCAGCATTCCCTTTAGGATGTGAAGGAGTGGAATGAGATCATTTATCCCGTTCTCCGGGTGACTGTCAAGTAAAGTGACCTCCTGAAAGGGCCTGAGCAAACGGCAGGTTTCACGCATGAGCTGCCACTGTCTAACGACAAAGTTACACTGTGATCCTGTCTGTATGCATCATCAAAAAAAAAAAAAAAGTCATGGGTTTTCTCATACAGTCAGCCTAACATGTGGAGCGTGGAGTTCCAACATGTGGAAACTTCGCATATGAGGCGATGTAGGGGAACACCATTCTGCCTTTGCAGCTCAAGGAGGGCTAGTTTTGCACGGTAATAGTGTCTGAAGTGCATACTCAGTTTCCATGGCATTTTCAAGATGTCTTGCAGTTGGGTGGAAGACTTTAGGAATCGGGTGACAACCAGATCGAAGACATGCGCCATGAAGGGGGCATGGGTCAGCCCTCCCTGATAAAGTGCAGACAGAATGTTCTTCCCATTATTGGTGACCATGGTTCTGATCTTCATTGATAAGGAGACAGCCAGGATTATATTTCTTGGTTGATGATGTGGAGCAGTTCCTCCCCGATGTAAATCCGTTCGCCCAGGCTGACCAGGTGCAGAACCGCAAGACAATCCGTACTTTGCATAGGTGGTATGCAGGAGGACCACTCTGAATTTTGCCTACAGTGGAGGCTGAGGGCAATGTGGAGGATGAGGCAGCACAGGAGGACATTAGCGCAGAAATCCCAAGATTACAATATGGAGGTGGCATAGCCATCACCTGGCCAAGCTGCTGGTGTGCCTGTCCCGAAACCACATTTACCTAGTGGACTGTAAAGGACCGCTTGCAACACGTGCTCCCACCCAAATGTCATCATCACTATTTGCACACCTAAGGAAGGATGCTGCAGACCTCTACTCTGCTGTAAAACTCCCACTAAACAGATTAATTATTAAAGGTGCAGCAGATAAACTAGTTAAATGCATCTATATATTAGACCGCCTGTTGAGAATCAGTCTGATGCACACTAAGGGGGTCATTTATTACGACCGGTGTTTTAGACGCTGGTCTTAGTACCCCTTTAACGGGCGGTGGATGCGCAGAATTTTTGTAGAATTTTTTTTTTTTTCAGAATTTTTTTCATAACCATATACTGACCCCTATAACCTTTTTGTAGCTATGTGTACAGGGCTGTGTGAGGGCTAATTTTTTTGCGGAACAATCTGTTCTTTTCCGTGATACCAATTTTTTATGTTTGCGAATTTTCAATCACTTTTTATTAAAAAATTATTGGGTAGTTGAAGTGACAAAAAATGGCAAATTGGCCGTTTTGTTTTTTTTCCCCCGCTATGCCATTAATATTGTTATATTTTAATAGTATGGGCATTTTCGCACCCGGTGATGCCCATGATGTTTATTTTTTTATTGGTTAAGTATTTTAATTTTAAGGAAAGTGGGGTCATTTGATTTTGTAAAAACTTTATTTTACTTTTTTTAAGTCACCTTGGGTGACAATAACTGGCAATCATTCAATTGCCCATAGTATTCAGTGATGGCTAAATAGCAATCATTGAAGACTTCATTTGCACTATATCAATACAAGGCTGCCACCTAGTGACCTCTATTTATATATACACATCTAATTGACTCTGAAGCCTGCTTGAGGCTTCGGTCAATTAGATTGAGGTAACAGGTCCCCCGATCTCAGCCGGGGAATGCTGTTACCAGACTGGAAGCGCTCGACTTCCGGTTACGGTCTGCGCAGATGCTGTGGTCACATTTGACCTCGGCATCTGAAAGGTAAGATGTATGCGATCAGCCTTTTAGCTGATGTGGGGGTTTAGCTCTTCTCCGGGGGTCATTCTCACAGGTTACTTCACCAGGCACATATATAATGTCCAAACATTGCATTTATTGTGCAACACCAGCAACAACAAATGACAAAATAATAAACACTCGCCCGTCCAGGCTGTAACTAAACACAAAGTTTCCTGACTCACTTAGGTCAGAGTTCACACCTTGTGAACTCATGCGGCTTTGTCAGCCAAATGTCCCACAGCCTCCTTGCTGTACAGAGCACAGTATGCCCACTGTCTCCAGTTAACTGTTTTTTGTGGGGGATTTGGGTTCAGTAGTCTGCCTGACTATGGCCCTGCGACCCTCCCAGGAGTCGCTACGTCCCCCAACTCCAGGCTACCACCCAGCCTCGTGGCCCCTCAGCCTTGCCTGGCTGAGACCACACTCACAGAGCCTCCAGGCCTCTGTCACAGTCTCTGTCCCAAGACAACACTTCCTTTCCTCTAAGCTGCGTGAGACCTGTCACTGTCTCACATACCCCCTCCCTTTGTTCAAGCCCGTGAGGGTGAACACCTGCATAACCAAGGGAGGCTGGTGAGAGGGCATCCACCTGGCCTGGACGTGGGGAACAGCCACCCACCCTGCTCTTTGGCTGCTCCCAATAAGAACCGGCCCAGATTGGCTTTACAGCCACACTAAGTAACACAGTGTCAGCGAGCACTAGCTGCTGCTGACACAGAAAATTACCAGTTCTTATTTCACAGAGGCCAGGAACCTCGGTGACACGTACCTTCCCCTTGTTCTGCCAGACCCACGCCAGCAGAGCTTGGTTTATCACCCAAACTAGCCTCTTGCCCAATCTAATCTGCCTAACCGCCTCAAGTGCCCATCTCATGGCCAGATACTCTTTTTTCCTCTTTCCCGGGTGATAATGATGCACTCTTTGATCCCTCTCTCTTTTTTGATCCTCTGGCTCCTGCACATGCGCCTCATGTCTTTTCTTGGACTGCTGCACCTCTTGACTGAACTGTTCCCAGTCATGGTCATGTCCCGACACTTTCTCCTTTGCTTTGCAGGGCTCCTTCAGCAGAGCATGCTTGCACCTACTCGCTTCTTTTACGTGCATCTGGGTCACTTCTTCCTTCTTTCCAGCAGTAGTTACCCCAGCTACGATGGCAGTTTCAGAGACCTCTGCTCCTTTAGTGGCTTTTTCCACTTTGGCAGCGGCTCCCTTTGGTTTAACTTTGGTCTCTGCAGCACCTGGGGACTTCACGTCAACCAACACATCGGCCTTAACTTTTTCAGCCTTTGTCTTCTCAAAGTCTCCAGTCTCTTTGACCGCCTTCTCGCCCTTCTCAGACATGGCACCATACACTTGCCCTGTTAATTCCTCCCCCTCACCGAGGCAGGAGGCACCAGGGTCTTCTGCAGACTCCTCGTCTTCTGTCATTTTCTCCAGAGGCTCACCCAGGATACTGTTCTCCTTTTGGGGAGGAGTCAGGAGATACAGCCCATCGTAATAGCCCGGATCCAAAAAATGATCGTTCACCTCCTCGTACTTCTTCCCCAGCAGGCTGCTGGCTATTTGGAAGGCCTTGTAGGCAGAGGGGACGTCTTCCAGGCCTGGGCTACACGCTACCACGGGTCTGTGGTCTTCGGCATCCACATCAGCCCCATCAACTGGTTCAGCAGAAGCATCTTCCATATTCTCTGCCACAGCCAGTGTGCCACCATCTCCAATCCCATTTTTAACAGGATCTGGCTTCATGACGTCTTGCAGAGAACTCTCCTCTTCAGGTTTCCCACCTTCCACCTGCTGCTCGAGAGCACCCTTCGATTTCTCCAACTCATCTTTTAAGCTCATGAGATTTTCCGTCTCTGCTCTGAGTTGCTTGTTCAGCCTCTCCAATTCAGCACGCTCATCAAGCGCTTCTTCCAGGGCTCTAGCCAATGAGAGGGCCTTGGTCTCCTTTTTCCAAGCATCAGTCTCTGTTTGGTCACGTTTTTCACCATATCGAGCCGAGATGTATTTCACTTCAGCTAGGAGCCAGTCAAACTTCTCCTGTTTGCAGCTGTACTGTCGTGTCAGGTCATCTATAACTGCCTGGACATGGGCCTCAGACACTATAAGTCACCCGACTTAATTCCTATCTCGTCAGATATAACTGTCTGGTTGCTACTAGTAACCACCTTTGTTTCACAGGATCTTGACATGGTAGCTTCACTCTCTGGGTTGCTATCGGTCACAGCACATACGTCACCTATACCGCTCGTGTCATTATTAATTCTGACCTCTAGGGGCACCGATGAGCTAATCCCCACCTGGGACACTTCCCTAGTAACCAACCAACATTGTGGAGACTGCACTTCCACCTCTGGTACATGCGGTACACCCTCCAACCCCATCACATTTTCCTGCACTTTCAAACACTGGGCTGGAGCTGGGCTTTGCTCCACACTACTTATATGCATGTCTTCAAACCTTTTGATTAAGTCATATAGCGCTTCATGAAACATAGCAGATGCAGAAAATAAAGTTTCATCATCATTTACATTTTTAACACCAGGGGGCGCTTCTCCCCTGACCACAACCTGCAACGGAAAAGGTATATCACTGTCACCACATATTTCATATGACATATTTTCCTTATGCATTTCCGCACTTTTGTCACCATCACTTTTCACTTGACCAGCACCATTGTTTCCAATGGTCAATATTCTTTCCCCATGCAGGTCAAAGTGCAGCTCTCTTAGATTCTCACTTAAAGGGACAGGTACAGGTTCTGCAGGAGTTTCCTCACTATCTGCAGAAGTGTCTACCTTACCCCATAACAACGACACAATGTCCCAGCCCAACATCGCATCATATATGAACATATTTGTAACATCTGGTCCACAAAACCTAGTTCTTACTGGAGACTCCCCCTCAGTGAGAACCACCTGCACTTGCTCAGGCTCACTAACCATAGAACACTGTGGAGACGGCTTATCTGCACCTAGTACATGTGGAACACCTTCTAGCATTGCCTCACTTTCAATCAACATCCCTACCACATATACAATTAAGCCAGCAGGGTTACCTCTTTTCCTGATCACAGCCTGCAAGGGAAAAAGGGTGTTATCATTATCACTTAATTTGCATAACTTTACATTTTCATTAGGCAATGCAGATAACTTGGCACCATTGGTTTTAGGTGTCACTTTAGTCCCTTCTGTCACCATAGTCTCACACTCAGGGAGAACCACCGGACAGTTCATGCTAACTCCATGAAAGTCCCGCACATAGGCCTCAGCTACCCGGCTGGCAGACACCAGGATCACCTGGCTCTCTGCATCCAACAACGCCTGGACTGGACTGCCCTTCTCCACAAGGTCACACATTTGTGTAGCAGTCTCTAGTCCTGGTGTTTTTACACCCACTGGGTCGGCAGATAGCAACTGCTGCCGGCTCATACCACAGCACAGGGCTTCTGAGGTGTTAGGGCACTGGTCAGCAACATGCCCAACCTCCAGATCCCTGCTGCCTGTCACTTTAATTGCTGCATAAGAAACAACTGGAACGCTCTTACCCACAGCAGTCACGGGTTTGGCACTCCCAACTGCAGTACGCACGTCTCCACAGCAGTCATCTTCCTTATCCAGGATGTTGGGAACCTCCAACCCTTGGTTCCTGGTCACCTGAACACACACAGGCTCCTCAGTGCAGTCGTTGCCACCGTAAACACCTTGACTCCAGTCTCCTTCCGGACGGTCACTCCAGCCACACACTTTAGGACTCTGTACCCACTGCCAGGGAATACCGGAACGCCTGAGAGTCGCACCGCTCTCCATCTCACTTTCTTCCCGTCGGTTGCCCTTGGCAACGGCATATTTATTTTTTTCCCGCACTCCATTCTCCAGCAAGTTCAGAGCAGCCTCTCCAAGTGCAGCACTTGGCTTCCTCAACAAGGCATTTGTTTCCTGCACCAGCTACTTCATTACTTTCTCAGTGGCCTCGGTTTTCCGCCAAACCGGTCCACTTCCCCCAGAGGACATCACCTCCGTTATGCGAACTTTCCGCCACACCGGACCATCTTTCATCCAGGTCACCATAAAACAAACTTCCACAGGTCAATCTCTCACTGGCTTCTGGCCCTTTAAATCCTGCAAACTTTGCACCACAGAAAAAAAAATGTCCAGATTAACACCAGCAGTTTTCCAGCAGCCGCTGCTCCTGCAAACTAGCAGGCTTCCAGCACTTTTAATTATCAGCAAGGACACCTGCCCGCATCCGACACCAATTGTGGGGGTTTAGCTCTTCTCCGGGGGTCATTCTCACAGGTTACTTCACCAGGCACGTATATAATGTCCAAACATTGCATTTATTGTGCAACACCAGCAACAACAAAATGACAAAATAAACACTCGCCCATCCAGGCTCTAACTAAACACAAAGTTTCCTGACTCACTTAGGTCAGAGTTCACACCTTGTGAACTCATGCGGCTTTGTCAGCCAAATGTCCCACAGCCTCCTTGCTGTACAGAGCACAGTATGCCCACTGTCTCCAGTTAACTGTTTCTTGTGGGGGATTTGGGTTCAGTAGTCTGCCTGACTATGGCCCTGCGACCCTCCCAGGCGTCGCTACGTCCCCCAACTCCAGGCTACCACCCAGCCTCGTGGCCCCTCAGCCTTGCCTGGCTGAGACCACACTCACAGAGCCTCCAGGCCTCTGTCACAGTCTCTGTCCCAAGACAACACTTCCCCCTTGCTGACACCCTGGGAGGTGCTTTATGCCAGCCCTTATTATCTCCAGCTTGCCTCACCTGTGGTGGAATAGGGGTGTGGACCGCACTATCCACCCCTTCCTTTCCTCTAAGCTGCGTGAGACCTGTCACTGTCTCACACTGATCACATACATATGCCGCTGGTCTCTGCTATTTAAAATACAGATACGTCATGGGTCCTTAAAGGGTTAAAGAGTATCTAAACCTGTGTAGTGTGTTTGTTAGCAAGTTGCCTAATTTGTTAGCACTACACAAATCTTGTCGCCATTTTAGGGAAAAAAGAAATATTTGCTACCACAAAGCGCGAAGAAATTCGTATTAGTGGCAAATCAAATTTTTCTAGTATATGCCATCAATGTCAGATACCTAAGGGTCCATTCTCAAAAATGTGCCCCCCAAAGTAAAGGAGGTTGGACCGTGCATCCAAGGCATGTTTTCCATTCACTTCTGAAAATAGATGAGCAAGTGTGAATGGAGGATGTTTGTGCTAGTGTGGTGCTCTCTTCTTGACTTTAGGGGCCTCATTCTGGAGATAGAAGAGGGTCCCAGATGTGGGACCTGCACTTATCTGGCATTAATGGCATATTCTAGTGATATGCCATCAATGTCTGAGATGGGAATACAACTTTAACATTGACCTATGAGAAGTTAAAGTTATAACATTGTTTCAACAGTACACAATTTTTATCAGTTGTTGAAGATGAGGTTTCTTTAAAGGGGTTATCTGTTAATAAATATCGATGACCTATCGTGAGTATAGGTCATCAATATCTGATTAGTGGGGTCCGACACCTGAAACCCCTGCCGATCAGCTGTTAGAAGGGGTCGGGCACTCAATGAGTGCTGTAGCTTTATTCTAGGCCATGTGACATCACCATACAATGGTCACATGGCCAAGGTGCAGCAATAGCTAGCAGTTAAACATTAAAGAGAAGGTAGCGCTTGTACAAGTACTGCTTTCTCTTCAAACAGCTGATCTGCGGGGGTGTCAGATGTCGGAAACCCAACCTATCTGATATTGATGAACTATCCCGAGGATACGTCATCAATATAAATAAAGTGGACAACCTCTTTAAGCTCTATCCATAGGATAGAGGATGTGTCTGATCGCTGAATGCCTGACTGCTGAGACTCCAGTTCTCATGTTCACCAATTTTCCCCAATGAATGGCAGTCACACACGTCCTCTGCTGCTGCAATCAACTCAATGAACTGTCGGACATAACGAAGTACATTTATACCCAGAACAGACTCTTACACGAATTCCTTCCCGACTCCAATCAGGCAATCAGAAACTCCCTGGATCAACGACCCCTCTCTAGTAGCTATAGCCTGTAATATTATTACCCTCCAGAAATACATCCAGGCCCCTCTTGAACTCTTTTAGTGAATTCACCATCACCACCTCCTCTTGCAGAGAGTTCCATGGTCTCACTGCTCTTACCGTAAAGAATCATCTTCTATGTTTGTGTACAAACCGGATTCCAAAACAGTTGGGACACTAAACAAATGGTGAATAAAAACTGAATGCAATGATGTGGAGATGGCAAATGTCAATATTTTATTTGTAATAGAACGTAGATGACAGATCAAACGTTTGATCCAAGTAAATGTATCATTTTAAAGGAAAAATACGTTGATTCAAATTTTCAACAAATCCCCAAAAAGTTGGGACAAGTAGCAATAAGAGGCTGGAAAAAGCAAATTTGAGCATAACGAAGAGCTGGAAGACCAGTTAACACTAATTAGGTCAATTGGCAACATGATTGGGTATAAAAAGAGCTTCTCAGAGTGGCAGTGTCTCTAAGAAGCCAAGATGGGTAGAGGATCACCAATTCCCAGAATGTTGTGTAGAAAGATAGTGGAGCAATATCAGAAAGGTGTTACCCCGCGAAAAATTGCAAAGACTTTGCATCTATCATCATCAACTGTGCATAACATCATCCGAAGATTCAGAGAATCTGGAACAATCTGTGCGTAAGGGTCAAGGCCGTAAAACCATACTGGATGCCCGTGATCTCCGGGCCCTTAAATGACACTGCACCACAAACAGGAATGCTACTGTAAAGGAAATCACAGAATGGGCTAAGGAATACTTCCAGAAACCATTGTCAGTGAACACAATCCACCGTGCCATCCGCTGTTGCCAGCTGAAACTCTACAGTGCAAAGAAGAAGCCATTTCTAAGCAAGATCCACAAGCTCAGGCGTTTTCACTGGGCCAGGGATCATTTAAAATGGAGTCTGGCAAAATGGAAGACTGTTCTGTAGTCAGACGAGTCACGATTCGAAGTTCTTTTTGGAAATCTGGGACTCCATGTCATCCGGTCCAAAGAGGACAAGGACAACCCAAGTTGTTATCAACGCTCAGTTCAGAAGCCTGCATCTCTGATGGTATGGGGTTGCATGAGTGCGTGTGGCATGGGCAGCTTGCATGTCTGGAAAGGCACCATTAATGCAGAAAAATATATTCAGGTTCTAGAACAACATATGCTCCCATCCAGATGTCATCTCTTTCAGGGAAGACCCTGCATTTTTCAACAAGATAATGCCAGACCACATTCTGCATCAATCACAACATCATGGCTGCGTAGGAGAAGGATCCGGGTACTGAAATGGCCAGTCTGCAGTCCAGATCTTTCACCTATAGAGAACATTTGGCGCATCATAAAGAGGAAGGTGCAACAAAGAAGGCCCAAGACGATTGAACAGTTAGAGGCCTGTATTAGACAAGAATGGGAGAGCATTCCTATTTTTAAACTTGAGAAACTGGTCTCCTCGGTCCCCAGATGTCTGCTGAGTGTTGTAAGAAGAAGGGGAGATGCCACACAGTGGTGAAAATGGCCTTGTCCCAACTTTTTGGGGATTTGTTGACACCATGAAATTCTGATTCAACATATTTTTCCCTTAAAATGGTACATTTTCTCAGTTTAAACTTTTGTTCCGTAATTTATGTTCTATTCTGAATAAAATATTAGAAGTTGGCACCTCCACATCATTGCATTCAGTTTTGATTCACAATTTGTATAGTGTCCCAACTTTTTTGGAATCCGGTTTGTACAAACCTTCTTTCCTCCAGACACAGAGGATGTCCCCTTGTCACAGTCACAGTCCTGGGGATAAATAGATGATGGGAGAGATCTCTTTACTGACCTCTGATATATGTATACATAGTTATTAGATCTCCCCTCAGTCATCTTTTTTCTAAACTGAATAACTCTAATTTTGATAATCTTTCAGGGTACTGTAGTCCCCCCCATTTCAGTTATTTCTTTAGTTGCCCTCATCTGAACCCTCTCCAACTCTGCTATGTCTGCCTTGTTCACAGGTGCCCAGAACTGTGCACGGTACTCCATGTGTTGTCTGACTAGTGATTTGTAAAGTGGTAGGACTATGTTCTCATCACGGGCATCTATGCCCCTTTTGAGCCAACACATTATTTTATTGGCCTTGGCAGCAACTGCCTGACACTGGTTTCTACAGCTTAGTTTGCTGTTCACTAAAATTCCTAGGTCCTTTTCCATGTCAGTGTTACCCAGTGTTTTACCATTTAGTATGTATGGGTGACTTGCATTATTCCTACCCATGTGCATAACCTTACATTTGTCAGTTACTTTAGACAGTTTAGTGTCTTCTGCAAAAATTGATATTTTACTGTGCAAGCCTTCTACAAGATCATTAATAAATATATTGGAGAATAGGGACCAATATTGACCACTGTGGTACTCCACTAGCGACCCAATCTGAGTGTGTACCGTTAATAACCACCCTCTGTTTTCTATCACTGAGCCAGTTACTTACCCACATACAGACATTTTCTCCCAGTCCGAGCATTCTCATTTTATATACTAACCTTTTATGCGGTACAGTGTCAAATGCTTTGGAGAAATCCAGATATACGACATCCATTGATTCAGGGCTGTCGAGTCTAGAACTTACCTCCTCATAGAAACTGATTAAATTAGTTTGACATGACCGATCTGACATGGCTCTGTTTTTGGACCCTTTTTGAATATTGTGGAACACTCCCTGTCAGTATAGAGTCCTTAAATATCAGAAATAAGGGTCTGCACCTCCCCCTTATTACTCTGTAAAGGGCCGACACCTTCGAAGAACATTTTAGGGTTAGTTTTGCTCTCTTTGTCAATTAACCTCTCAGTCTCTAGTTTGCTGCTTTTTATTTGTTTTTTACATATTCTATTTTTGCCCCTTTTATAGTTATTTATAGTCGCTACCCTCCTGTTTTAGTGATTTAAAGGCTTTCTTCTTGTCATTTATTGCTTTCTTTACAGTTCTATTTATCCACATTGTTTGTGTTTGTTGTTCCTTAAAGGTGTGCTGCAGTTTTTTTTAACTCTGGATAGATCATCAGAATCCGATCGGCAGGGGTCCAACACCCAGCATCTGTTTGAGAGGGCAGCAGCACTGGCAGTAGCACCGCGAGGAGGCTCCTTGGCCAGTGTAGCGACTGCCACAAACACCACACACTGCTTACTACTTTATAGACACCCTGCCTGTGTCACAACTTGCAGACTTCTCATTTACCAGATTCCAAACCAACGAGTCCCAGGCATAGACATCTGTATTGCCATCCTCAGGAGAGGGAGAGAGTTGTCTGCTGGGATTCGAACCCACAAACTTGTGTATCAGAGGCAAAGCACTTACCCACACAGCTATAAGAGCTGCATAGCCACTGACTGAGGAAAAAAAATGAGACTTCTACTGTAGACTCTGTTATAGCTGTTATAGCCAGTGTACATCTATACACATGACAGCTGCCCCAA
The DNA here is from genome assembly GCF_014858855.1 of Bufo gargarizans. Taxonomy (NCBI): domain Eukaryota; kingdom Metazoa; phylum Chordata; class Amphibia; order Anura; family Bufonidae; genus Bufo; species Bufo gargarizans. Next base: position 565,335,958 of record NC_058081.1, on the reverse strand, counting down.
CACACCCAGCACTGCTATATCTCTATATGACAGCTGCCCAAGCACACTCAGCTCTGCTATATCTCTATATATGATAGCTGCCCCAGCACACCCAGCTCTGCTATATCTAATGCACATGACAGCTGTCCCAGCACACTTAGCTCTACTATATCTCTGTATATGACCGCTGCCCCAGCACACCCATCTCTGCTACATCTATACACATGACAGCTGCCCCTGCACACTCAGCTCTGCTATATCTATATATCTCTAAGTATTACTATAGAGTAGATAGATATATAGCAGAGCTGAGTGTGCAGGGGCAGCTATCATATATAGAGATAGCTGCCCCAGCACACCCAGTTCTGCTACATATATACACATGACAGCTGCCCCTGCACACTCAGCTCTGCTATATATCTATATATCGATCTACTGTATAGTAATACTTAGAGATATATAGATATAGCAGAGCTGAGTGTGAGGTATCATAGTGCCATTGCACACTCAGCTCTACTATATCTCTATATATGACAGCTGCCCCAGCACACCCAGCTCTGCTACATCTATACACATGACAGATGCCCCTGCACACTCAGCTCTGCTATATCTCTAATATATATATATCTACTGTATAGTAATACTAATGCACATGATAGGAGTCTACTGGCACATAAGGGGGACTACTGGCACATGATAGGAGGCTACTGGCACATGATAGGAGGCACTCTGGCTACTGGCACATGATGGTGGGGGTTATTATTACTGGCACATGATTGGGGGCATCTATTGGGACACTTATTACTGGCACATTATTGAGTGGCACTATAGGGGAATCTACTGAGGCAAAAAGGAAGAGCTATTTTATATGGGGGGCTCTGTATAGGGGCATTTTATACTGGGACACATTATGGTGGGTACTATGGGGAAGGGGGAGAGGAGAACTATGGGGTCATCTATGGGGGCACTAAGAAGGGGTATTTTATTTTGGCACATTATGGGAACATTAGCTCAACTGGGGGCATTACAAGGGGGTATGTTTTGCACATTATAAAGATAATTATTTCTACTGGGGGGGCATTATGGTGGGTTTTATTACTCCCCCATGGTATGAGCCCCCTAGTAGCAGCACCAGCCTCTCCCTGCTCTGCTTTCCCTCTGCCCTTTCTCCTTATTATGAAATCTTTCTCATTAGGATAAAACACAACATCAGCTCCACCTAGCCCCCGGCCAAAGTGTGAAAGTGGTGTCCGAGATCCCCAAGGGCCAAGCCAAGTAACTGTAAGTTTTCATGTGGAGTATGTTTATGTTATACACAAATAGCCTACACTGTGCCCCACAATATACAGTATACCTCTACACTGTGCCCCACAATATATAGTATCTCTACACTGTGCCCCACAATATACAGTATACCTCTACACTGTGCCATACAATATACAGTATACCTCTACACTGTGTAAGGGTTATACTGTTTATTGTACAGCATGACACAGAGGTTATATTGTCCGGCATGGTGTAACCTCCATACATTTTATATACAATATACAGTAATCCACCTTGCCATCTATGCTTTGTATCTGGTTTTATATGTTACTTGTTTTTTGTACATTTACTTGCGTGTGCTAGTTGAGACCTGCTGTGATTGGGTTTTAGTTAGTTATTAAATGCTAACATGACAATTTTTTGGTTTTGCACATTATTGATGATTGTATTTCATGACTACTCTAAGGGTTTTGCCTTCCTTTATACTGCAATTCTCCTGTACCACTTTGCCTGCGACTTTTAGCCGTTTAAGCAGTAATTTATAATTTTCTTTTGCTCTCAAATCTTGTGTTAAGCATAAAAAATAAAATAAAAAATATGGTCAGACGGTTGCAAGTACTCTTCTGATATGATTTCATCGAGCAGTTTTGATGGGGGGGGTTTACACTCACCCCGAGAGAAATTTTACCTAGAAACTGCACTGACGACAAGCATCAATGGCCTGGGTGGGGTTAAGCTCTGTTCACTTGAATGGATCTCAGCCCTGCCCAGGGCATTGATACTAGTCGTGATGTCACTTGCCCTGCGGTAAATAGCAAGAAGGCCGCAGCACTACTGCTAGCACCGCTGCCTTTTCGAACAGCTGATCGGCAGGGCTCCCGGGTGTCGGACCCCCGCCAATCAGATGCTGATGATCTATCCAGAGGATAGATCATCAGTTTAAAAAAAATACAGAACCCCTTTAACCTTTTATGTACCTCTCACAATTAGATTTTAGGATGCCTTTAAAAATATCCCATTTTGTGGCTGTATTTTTATTTTTGAGGACTTTGTCCTAGTTAGTTAGGCCTATGGCCTCTCTTAGTTGGCTAAATTTAGCTTTTTTTAACCACCTCCCGACCGCTGTACGCACATATGCGTCCGGGAGGTGGTTGCTTTACTCCTCCTGGACGCATATACGCGTCCTCTCGCGAGACGCGAGATTTCCTGTGAACGCGCGCACACAGGCGCGCGCGCTCACAGGAACGGAAGGTAAGCGAGTGGATCTCCAGCCTGCCAGCGGCGATCGCTCGCTGGCAGGCTGGAGGTGTGATTTTTTTAACCCCTAACAGGTATATTAGACGCTGTTTTGATAACAGCGTCTAATATACCTGCTACCTGGTCCTCTGGTGGTCCCTTTTGTTTGGATCGACCACCAGAGGACTCAGGCAGCTCACTAAAGTAGCACCAAACACCACTACACTACACTACACCCCCCCTGTCACTTATTAACCCTTTATGAACCACTGATCATCCCATATAGACTCCCTGATCACCCCCCTGTCATTGATCACCCCCCTGTAAGGCTCCATTCAGACGTCCGTATGATTTTTACGGATCCACGGATACATGGATCGGATCCGCAAAACGCATACGGACGTCTGAATGGAGCCTTACAGGGGGGTGATCAATGACAAGGGCGTGATCACCCATATAGACTTCCTGATCACTTCCCTGTCATTGATCACCCCCCTGTAAGGCTCCATTCAGACGTCCATATGATTTTTACGGATACATGGATCGGATCCGCAAAACACATGCGGACGTCTGAATGGAGCCTTACAGGGGGGTGATCAATGACAGAGGGGTGATCACCCATATACACTCCCTGATCACCCCCTGTCATTGATCACCCCCCTGTAAGGCTCCATTCAGACGTCCGCATGTGTTTTGCGGATCTGATCCATGTATCCGTGGATCCGTAAAAATCATACGGACGTCTGAATGGAGCCTTACCAGGGGGGGTGATCAATGACAGGGGGGTGATCAATGACAGGGGGGTGATCAGGGAGTCTATATGGGTGATCACCCCCCTGTCATTGATCACCCCCCTGTCATTGATCACCCCCCTGTCATTCAGACATTTTTTTGGCCCAAGTTAGCGGAAATATATATATTTTTTTTGTTTGTTTTTTCTTACAAATTCTCATATTCCACTAACTTGTGTCAAAAAATAAAATCTCACATGAACTCACCATACCCCTCACGGAATCCAAATGCGTAAAAATTTTTAGACATTTATATTCCAGACTTCTTCTCACGCTTTAGGGCCCCTAAAAAGCCAGGGCAGTATAAATACCCCACATGTGACCCCATTTCGGAAAGAAGACACCCCAAGGTATTCGCTGAGGGGCATATTGAGTCCATGAAAGATTGAAATTTTTGTCCTAAGTTAGCGGAAAGTGAGACTTTGTGAGAAAAAAACAAAAAAATAAATAAATTTCCGCTAACTTATGCAAAAAAAAAAAATTCTATGAACTCGCCAGGCCCCTCATTGAATACCTTGGGGTGTCTTATTTCCAAAGTGGGGTCACATGTGGGGTATTTATACTGCCCTGGCTTTTTAGGGGCCCTAAAGCATGAGAAGAAGTCTGGGATCCAAATGTCTAAAAATGCCCTCCTAAAAGTAATTTGGGCACCTTTGCGCATCTAGGCTGCAAAAAAGTGTCACACATCTGGTATCGCCGTACTCAGGAGAAGCTGGGGAATGTGTTTTGGGGTGTCATTTTACATATACCCATGCTGGGTGAGAGAAATATCTTGGTCAAATGCCAACTTTGTATTAAAAAAATGGGAAAAGTTGTCTTTTGCCAAGATATTTCTCTCACCCAGCATGGGTATATGTAAAATGACACCCCAAAACCCATTCCCCAACTTCTCCTGAGTACGGCGATACCAGATGTGTGACACTTTTTTGCAGCCTAGGTGGGCAAAGGGGCACATATTCCAAAGTGCACCTTTCGGATTTCGCAGGCCATTTTTTACACATTTTGATTGCAAGGTACTTCTCACACATTTGGGCCCCTAAATTGCCAGGGCAGTATAACTACGCCACAAGTGACCCCATTTTGGAAAGAAGACACCCCAAGGTATTCCGTGAGGGGCATGGCAAGATTCCTAGAATTTTTTATTTTTTGTCGCAAGTTAGTGGAATATGAGACTTTGTAAGAAAAATTTTTTTTTTTATAAAAATCATCATTTTCCGCTAACTTGTGACAAAAAATAAAAAGTTCTATGAACTCACTATGCCCATCAGCGAATACCTTAGGGTGTCTACTTTCCGAAATGGGGTCATTTGTGGGGGTTTTCTACTGTCTGGGCATTGTAGAACCTCAGGAAACATGACAGGTGCTCAGAAAGTCAGAGCTGCTTCAAAAAGCGGAAATTCACATTTTTGTACCATAGTTTGTAAACGCTATAACTTTTACCCAAACCATTTTTTTTTGCCCAAACATTTTTTTTTTATCAAAGACATGTAGAACAATAAATTTAGTGAAAAATTTATATATGGATGTCGTTTTTTTTGCAAAATTTTACAGCTGAAAGTAAAAAATGTCATTTTTTTGCAAAAAAATCGTTAAATTTCGATTAATAACAAAAAAAGTAAAAATGTCAGCAGCAATGAAATACCACCAAATGAAAGCTCTATTAGTGAGAAGAAAAGGAGGTCAAATTCATTTGGGTGGTAAGTTGCATGACCGAGCAATAAACGGTGAAAGTAGTGTAGTGCAGAAGTGTAAAAAGTGGCCTGGTCATTAAGGGGGTTTCAGCTAGCGGGGTTGAAGTGGTTAAAGTTTGGTATTTTTGTTCCTCCCTGAAGAAACACACTTTTGAATGACAATTGGAAGGTTATTACTTTATAGTTACTATTTCCCAGGTGTCCCCCAACCTGCACATCTGTTGTTCTGTCAGGTCTATTGGTTAAGGCCTCATGCACACGACCGTTGTTTCATTCCGTGTCTGTTGTTCAGTTTTTCGTGATTTTCTGCGGACCCATTGAATTTCAATGGGTCCGTTGAAAACTCGGCTAATGCACCGTTTGTCATCTGCGTCGGTGATCCGTGGTTCCAGTCCGTCAAAAAAATATAACCTGTCCTATTTTTTTCACGGAAAACGGTTTTCGGACCCATTCAAGTCAATAGGTCTGTGAAAAAAAGGCACACAAGATTGTCATACGCGTCCGTGTGTCCATTTTTTTTCCTATCATTTGGATGGAAAACTTGACTTTTTTTACTTTCCTTTATGTCTGGTGATCCTCCAAAAATAAAGGAAGACACACGGAAACGGAAACGGATCACGGAACAACGGAACCCCATTTTGCGGAACAGAACACAACAACGGTCGTGTGCATGAGGCCTAATACTAAGTCCAGTATAGCCGTCTCTCTAGTCGGGTCCTGAACCAGTTGGGAAAGGTAATTGTCTTTGATTATTGCCAATAGTGATGGACGAACATCTGCTGGGACGGTTCGCGAATGTGATCGCGCCAACGCGATCAAATGTTCGCGGCGGGTCCCATTCATTTTAATGGCAGGCGAACCTGAAAAACCTTCAGCTCATATTTCAGCCAAGAAATAATTACTAGAAGTGCACAAATAGTCCCACAACATGGACAGTGACATACCAGATGTATTATTCGAATTTGCGATCTCCATTTATTATTTTTTTCAATGCAAAATATCGGCAATATAATTTTCATGTATGCGCATGCGCAAATGCACTATACAGTACCCAAATGTACTATAGAGAAAGTATATTGGTATATAACACTCTGCTTCAATCAGTTTTTTGGGGGGGCGACTGGTATGTCACACCAGTAGAAATGATTTGCTCCAATAACGCTTGTCCCTCTATATAACTGTAGTATTGCAGCAGAACCGCACACAACTGCCGCACAATACAAATGCACTATAATATACTTTCTAACATAGAAAATATATTATAACATTGTACAAGGAAGGCAATCCATTAGAATATACATAAAGATAAAAGGTAACCTTTAATAATTTTACTATCAGGGTCCATTCACACGTCCGTAAGTGTTTTGCGAATCCGCAAAACAAGGACACCGGCAATGTGCATTCCGCAATTTGTGGACCGCACATCGCCGGCACTATAATAGAAAATGCCTAATCTTGTCTGCAATTGCGGACAAGAATAGGATATGTTCTATTTTTTTTGCGGAAACAGAAGCACAGATGCGGAAGTGCCGATCCGCAAATGCGGATGCGGACAGCACATTCCGGCCCCATTGAACATGAATGGGTCTGCACCCGTTGCACAAAATTGCGGAACGGATGCAGACCCATTTTGCAGATGTGTGAATAGAAAAGATATTCCTTAAAATGAAAATAAATTTAATTATTAAAGTTAAAGGGATTCTGCACTTTGTTTTAACTGATGATCTATCCTCTGGATCCCTGGGTCCCCTGCCGATCAGCTGTTTGAGAAGGCAGTGGCAATCCAGCAGCGTAGCGGCCTTCTCACTGTTTACCGCTGATGATCTATCCAGAGGATAGATCATCAGTTAAAACAAAGTGCAGAACCCCTTTAAGCAAAAAGCATAGATGTGGTAGGCAATAACAAGTGCTCGGCGGCACTAAATCAGGTGCTTGGCGGCACCAAATCAGAAACCATATGTCCTACCAAAATCCAGGGGGTTCCAGTGCACATCCATGAATCCCGGAGGGAAATCAAAAACCATCTATCCCTGGTCTAAATGATGATGTGGTATTGAAGGACAGGGTGGGCAAAGAACTGTCCCTGATATTGCCCTACAGGGGGTTCTATTATGGCCCTAATAGCCTGACCACAGACCACCCGCCCTGATAAGAGCAACCTCGTCCAGAACCTTACCCTATATAAAAATGGCCCTAGTAAGCCCCTAGCCCCTAGGCCCCTGACTCCCAGGTGATCACTATATAGATCTATATGTTTTTGACTCATTATAAAAGTATAAGTATATTGCACTCCTCTGTGTATCACACATATAGATAGCACACCTATACCAGTCCTTAAAATGACTTTTGTGGTCCTATTAGCTAGCGTTTGGTGTCCCTAACAGGCTGTCCCTGCTCCACACAGCAACTTCTCCCTACACTGGCAAAACACTGAATGTAAAATGGCGGCCAGATCAGATTTATTTATAAGGTAGGGTGTGTGTCCATGTGCTGAAATGTCTCAATTGGCTGTCCTGTACCACCTGATGGATGTGTCATGGGTCAAAGTTCTTCATAATGTAAAAGAATGTGGCGGGCGCGAATTTCTCCATATGTTCGCATGTTCGGCAAATCGCGAACACGAAAATCGCTGCAAAACGACCACCGGGCGAACCGCAAGGCCATCTCTAATTGCCAAGAACCTGTTTCCTTTATGAGATATACAGGTTTCAGTTTCCCACTCTATATCTCGATAGTTGAAGTCCCCTATAATAACGACCTCATTATGATCTGCCGCCTCCTCTATCTCGTTTAGTGGTAGATTTTCTGTGGTATATTAGGTGGTTTATAATAAAATCCTATTAGTATTTTATTATTGTTATTGCCTCCATGTATTTCTACCCACAGTGACTCCACATGTTCATGTCCCTCACTTATATCTTCTCGAACTGTGGGCTTTAGACAGGACTTTACATAGATTTAGAACTTTTTCCCCACCTAAAACAGGGTAGATTATGCGGTCAATGGATACAAATTTTACTGTAGGCCACTAGACTACAGGCCCCAAACATTAGGCATTCACCGGACAGAAAAGATCAAGTGATTATGTGGCTGGAGGTATATTACACGGTCAAGGGATATCAATTTTACTGCAAGCCAGTACAAATACAGGTTAAATACATATGTTTAAAATAACTAAAAACATAAAATTGGATCAAAAACATGGCTAACGGAATCCCCTCTCTTGAAAAAAAAACGAATGAGATAGTTGAAATTCGAAAACACGTGGTCGTCACTGGTGTTGAATTCCTCCGAGACCCCAACAATAATTAATTCACCGTACAGAAAACAACAAGTAAGTATGTGGCTGGAGGTAGATTACACGGTCATTGGATATCAATTTTACAGCAGGCCAGTGTATTAAAGGCCCCAAAAATTATGCATTCACCGTACAGAAAAGATCAAGTGATTATGTGGCTTGAGATACATTAGACGGTCAATGGATATCAATTTTACTGAAGGTCAGTACAAATACAGGTCAAATACATATGTTTAATATAACTAAAAATATAAAATTGGATTAAAAACATGGCTAACAAAATCCCCTCTTGAAAAAAAGCCTAATAATAATAGTTGAAACATATGGTGTCACAGGTGTTGAATTCCTCTGAGGCCCAAAACATTAGGCATTCAACGAACAGAAAAGGCCTTTTATGTCTCATTATTTACATAAGACAGGGACCATTCTTTGTTCTTTGTGTTGTAGGATATGTGTGGGCTGGCATGAGGAAATTCAATTAAACGTGGTCGTCACAGGTGTTAAATTCCTCCGAGATCTATGCCTCATTCATTTTTAGAAATGTGAGGTAGTCCACACTGTCATGAGCTAGGCGAGTGCGCTTAACGGTCATGATCCCCCCTGCTGCGCTGAACGTCCTTTTGGACAGGACACTTGACGAGCGGCAAGCCAAGAGTTCCATGGCAAATTGTGCCAGCTCTGTTCATAGGCCAAGCCTGCACACCCAGTAGTCAAGGGGTTCCTCGCTTCTCAGAGCGTCTACATGTAGTCGGACACCTGTCAGTCTAGGCATTCCCTGAGGCTGGATCTGGAGGGCGGCTGTCGATGGGTTGGCTGCAAGAATGATCTTATATCCAAAGTGACCAACACATTTTCAAACTGCCCTCTTCTTGCATGCTCTGTAGGATTAGTACCCGCAACTGTTTCTCTGTGGGTGGAAATTCCTCTGCCTTGCCCTTTATGCTTTTTATACGGGAGTACCTCTTCAAACACTGGAGCATAAAGACCCCTATTTGCACTAAACTGGAAGTGGCATGGCTCCTGCTCATCGTCCAGGATAATGTAGTCCTTGGTCTCATCCCCCCAGCCACGAACAACACCAGGGATCCCAGAAAAGTTTAAAGCATGCTCTTCTTGCTCCTCCTCCACCCTGGGACCATCCTCCTCTGACTCCTCTTCAGACTCCTGTTGACTTGTCTCAGATGGAGTAGCCCCCCTGGGAATTCATCCAGCATTGCATCTTCCAGCTCCTCAATGGCTTGATCAATGACACGATGCAATGCATACTCCAGAAAAAAAAGGCGTAAGGTATGATGTCACTGATGGCGCCCTCGCTGTGATTGACCAGTTTGGTGATCTCATCAAATAGCCGCAGAAGTCTGCTTGCATCGCGCATGAGCAGACACTGCCGCGGTGAAAAAAAAAAAACAAGCTCCCCAGAACCTGTCCTGCCGCAGAGTTCATACAGGTAGTCGTTAACTGCACGTTTCTGCTGGAGCAGCCTATCAAGCATATACAAGGTGGAGTTCCAGAGTGTCGGGCTGTCACAAATCATGCATCTGATGAGAAGGTGGTGTCGCCGCAGAACGTCAGCAAGGTGAGCCATGGCTGTGTAAGATCTTCTAAAATTAGATTTTCCTGGCCTGCCACAAGACATCCTGGACCCCGGGGTATTTGGCAACGAATCGCTGCATGACTAAGTTCAGGACGTGTGGCATGCACGGAATGTGTGTCCTTTTCAGCGCGCTCATCAGATTGGCAAAGTTGTCGCACACCACATTGCCAACTGTCAAATTGAGCGGGGTTAGTCACTGATCGGCCTGTGACCGCAAAGCTGAAAGGAGTACAGAATTAGTGTGGCTCTTGGCTTCCAGGCACAACAGCCGCAGCACAGCATGGCAACGTCTCACCTAGCACGTCGAGTAGGTTCTGGGGAACTTCGGGGATGCAGCGGAAGAGGCGGTAGCTAGGAGTCAGCTGAGGAGGAGACGGAGGATGGAGTAGGAGGAGGAGGAGAAGAGGCAGGCCTGCATGCAATCCGTGGTGGTAACACCAAATCCACACGGGTGCCATGAGTAGCATGTTTGACTGCTGTCAGAAGGTTCACCCAGTGGGCAGTAAAAGTTATGTACCTTCCCTGCCAGTGTTTGCTAGACCATGTGTCTGTGGTCAGATGTATCTTGGCACTGACACTGTGTGCTAAAGATACATTCACTTGCCTCTGAATGTGGCCATATAGCTCTGGGATGCCCTTCTGGGAGAAATATTTCCTTCCATTGCGGTGTGCCAATGGCCACAAATTTTCTAAAGGCCTCCAATTCCACCAGTTAATATGGCAGTAGTTGGCAGGCTGGCAGTTCCGACAAGCCAGCGGTCAGCTGTTGGGCAAGAGGGTTATCCGGCGTCATAGTCTTTTGCCAGATAATTGTGACGACGGCAGGGTGGAAGGTGGAGGACAAATGGGAGGAGAGAGAAGAAGGAGAAGAGGCAGGACGTGGAGTGCCGGGAGTGTGTGTTTGTGGGTTCTGACAGTGTTGCTCCCACTGGGCTCAGTGATGGGAAGCCAGGTGCCTTCTTAAGACGGTCGTCCCTAGGTGAGTGTTGGGCTTACCGCGACTTATGCGTTGACAGCACATGCTGCTGATTGCAACACTATTGTCAGCAGCAGACACGTTAAAAAAAGCCCACACTGCGGAGCCATGTGCTGGCCTCCTGGGAGTGCCAGATGTGACCGTGCATTGTAGATGGCTCATTTTAGATACATTAGCAGTCTGCTTTTTGCCTTCTGTGCACTGTAAGTTCTGCCTGTTTCTCCTCCTTCTCCTCCCTATCTGCTGCTCCGTCTCTCCCTCTGAACTCCCCTCCTCTTCCTCTCTTGTAGGCACAGATGTGATGTCCATCTACATGTCATCATCGTCACCTTCACCACCACTGATATTAGAGATCTCGGAGTCGGCAGCAACAGCGGGAACCACCCTCTTTGGGCTGATCTGGATACTGTCTTCAGACTGCTGGGTGGGCACCGTTGATACCTCCTTTTCCTGATCCAGTGCCAAGAATGGCTGCACATCAGTAAGGTCTTGGAATGGATGGGAAAATAATTCCTCTGACTCAAGCGGAGGGGATATGGTGGTGGTGGTGGTGGTGTCTTTGAGGGTTTACACAGCAGAGAGTGAAGAGGGTGCACAGATAGAGAGGATGAGGAGGGTGCAGAAGCAGAAGGCTGTGTGAGCCACTCAACCAACTCTAGTGCATCCTTTGACATAACAGCACACACCTTCTTCAAATTCCCACTTAGGCTCCAGCCTGGTGCATCTGCCTGACCCCTACCACACCTGCAAAATGGCCTGCCTCTTCCTCTGCCTGTCATTTTCAAAATGACCCTGTGACAAAGTCCCTAAAGAAAATAAGTATTTGTTGCAGAAGGTATATCACACCCCTGCCTCAATCAGTTTTTTTGGTGGGCATCTGGTATATCATATCAGTTGAAATAATTTGTTCCAATAGCGTTTGTTACTCTGTGTACCTGCGGTTACACAGCAGAACCGCAAACAAATGCTGCACTACCCAAATGCACTATATAGAAAGTTGTCACCGCCAGTTCTGTGAGAAGGTCTGGCAGACGTTCTTCTCTACCTCTTGTATGGTGTTTTTTGGTTTGGTTTCACTTTCTCATCTCCTTTCCTTCTGCCAGGTGTCACTTATTTCGACTAATCGTCTTCCTTTATATTCCCTCCCATGCTGTCTCACTTTGCAGTTTATACTTCTTCCTGGATGAAGTGTTCACTGCTGGAGGCTGCTTCTGCTTTTTGTTCAGATAAGTCTTTTACTTTATTGTGTTTCCTTGCTGGCTTGATTCTAGGTGACCCTGACTATTAAGTGCAGGGAGCCGGTGGTCGTGTCCCCTCACTATTATAGGGTTTTCAGGTATCACACAGTCTTAGGTACGTGGGCATGCAATCGTCTACCATACAGACCCTTGCATGTGCATAGCAGTCAGGGAAAGCTCTTAGGGTGACTAGTGCATACTGGTAGGTAAGATCGATGATCTGTCTATACCTGTAAAGTGACAATATGGACGAATGTGCCGCTCCTCGACGCGCGTTTCATCGTCAGTGACTTTCTCACTGACGACAAAACTGAGGAAGTCACTGACGACGAAACACGCGTCGAGGAGCGGCACCTTCATCCATATTGTCACTTTACAGGTATAGACAGATCATCGATCTTACCTACCAGTATGCACTAGTCACTTTACATTGCATGAGATAGATGTTGGGACACACTTGCACTTTAGTTCAGCAGAGATTACCATACCCTGCAGTTCATAAAGCTACGCATATAGTGTTTCCCTTGCATAATGAATTGCAACTCATGTATATGTATTGAATCTATTATTAGACGCTATAGACGTTGTATTAACAACTTTGGAAACTCATATGTTATTTATGACAGTGTTTTGTAAAATTTTTTTAATCATTAATAAAAACATACTGTATATTTCATATGTAAGGTATTATATATACACTCTTTGTTGTTGCATTAAATCTTGGAGTATTCCTGTCATGCAGGTGTAACGGTCGCGTACACACACACACAGGGGGAGGGAAGTGACCACTGCGCTCTACCCTTACCCCTGGCCCTGCCTACTTGCCTCGCAAGTCCTAATGACAGGGGACAACTGGACGGCAATCCCTAGCTTAGAATAAGTGCAGGGATAACAGACAGACAAACAACAGAACGTGAACGGACCGAGTCAATACCAGGAAACCTACAAAGTACAAGTGGAGCAAGCAGAGAATAGTCAGGAGAAGCCGGGGTCGTAAATACCAGGAGAGACGTGAAGTACCAAAGGAGTCAGCAGAGGATCGTCAAGAGGAAGCCGGGGTCAGAATACCAGGAGAGCAGCAAAGTACACAAGGAGCAGGCAGAGGATGGTCAGGAATTCAGCAGGAGGTAAGTACGCCAGGAAGACAAAATCACAGGTGGAACCTAAATTAACAGGCAACCTGTGGCCAGCTGGCTGCCTGTATTTATAGTGGGGAGTGAGGGTCATGTGATGTGGCCAGTGTCACATGACCGACAGACCAACCAGTCGAGCACCGAGTGATCAGCTCGGCGCTCAAGACAGACTTAGGAGCAGAGAGCCACCCAGCTAGTAAAACTGCCCTGGGAACAAGGTCAATCACAGATCCTCGCTCCTGAAGCTAAGCAGCAGGTCTGCGGCTAGTGGGGGACCGAGTGCACCTTCGGGACCCCGTTACAGCAGGACCACATAAGGTGCAGGCCTTGTTGTAAACATCTGTGACAAAAGTATATTATTGGTATATCACACCCCTGCCTCAATCAGTTTTTTTGGGGGGCAACTGGTATATCACACCAGTTGAAATTATTTGTTTCAATAGCGTTTGTCACTCTGTGTACCTGCGGTTACACAGCAGAACTGCAAACAAATGCTGCACTACCCAAATGCACTATATAGAAAGTATATTATTGGTATTTCACACCCCTGCCTCAATAATTTTTTTGGGGGGCAACTGGTATATCACACCAGTTGAAATTATTTGTTCCAATAGCGTTTGTCACTCTGTGTACCTGCTGTTACACAGCAGAACTGCAAACAAATGCTGCTCTACCCAAATGCACTATATAGAAAGTATATTATTGATATATCACACCCCTGCCTCAATCAGTTTTTTTGTGGGGCAACTGGTATATCACACCAGTAGAAATTATTTGTTCGAATAACGTTTGTTACTCTGTGTAGCTGTGGTAACGCAGCAGAACCGCACACAAATGCTGCTCTACCCAAATGCACTATATAGAAAGCATATTATAGGTATATAACACCCCTGCCTCAATCACTTTTTTGGGGGGCAACTGGTATATCACACTAGTTGAAATTATTTGTTCCAATAGCTTTTGTCACTCTGTGTAGCTGCGGTAACGCAGCAGAACCGCACGCAAATGCTGCACTACCCAAATGCACTATATAGAAAGTATATTATAGGTATATCACACCCCTGCTTTAATCATTTTTTTTTGGGGGGGGGGGGGGCAACTGGTATATCCCACTAGTTGAAATTTTTTGTTCCAATAGCGTTTGTCACTCTGTGTGGCTGCGGTAATGCAGCAGAACCGCAAACAAATGCTGCACTACCCAAATGCACTATATAGAGAGTATATTATTGGTATATCAAACCCCTACCTCAATCACTTTTTGGGGGGGGCAACTGGTATATCACACTAGTTTAAAGTTTTTCACTTTGTGTAGCTGCAGTAACGCAGCAGAACCGCAAACAAATGCTGCACTACCCAAATGCACTATATAGAAAGTATATTATAGGTTTATCACACCCCTGCCTGAAACAATTTTTGGGGGGGCAACTGGTATATCACACCAGTTTAAATTATTTGTTCCAATAGCGTTTGTCACTCTGTGTAGCTGCAGTAATGCAGCAGAACCGCAACCAAATGCTGCACTACCCAAATGCACTATATAGAAAGTATTGTATTGGTATATCACGCCCCAGCCTCAATCAGTTTTGGGGGGGCAACTGGTATATCACATAAGTTGAAATTATTTGTTCCAGGAGCATTTGCCCCTCTGTATAGCTGCAGTATCGCAGCAATAATGCACACAACTGCTGCACAATACAAATGCACTATAATATACTTTCTATGTTAGAAAGTATAGTATAAGTATATCACACCCCTCAGTAAGTGACACTTATCGATAGCACACCTATACCAGTCCTTAAAAGGACTTTTGTGGCCCTATAAGCTAGTGTTTGGTGTCTCTAACAGTCTGTGCCTGCTCCACACAGCAACTTCTCCCTTCACTGGCAAAAGACTGAATGTAAAATGGCGGCCATATTGGGTTTATTTATAAGGTAGGGGGTTTGTCCATGTGCTGAAATGTCTTAATTGGCTATCTTGTACCACCTGATGGATGTGTTATGGGTCAAAGTTCTTCACAATGTTAAAGAATATGGCACCAGCGGACATTGTCCATATGTTTGCCTGTGCGGCGAACTGCAAACTAGCAAAGTTCGCAGCGAAACGACCGCCGGGCGAACCGCAAGGCCATCTCTACTGAGGATTACAAAGCATTACATAAGTGATCAATGGATGGCTGTTTCTAGTCCCCTAATCAGAGTGAAACTGAGATCACTAAATTAAATTACAAAGAAAATACCCCAAAATAATTTTTTTTTTTTAATTTAAACAAAAAATGTAAAATATATATATATTTTTATTAAATTTTTTTAGTTTGCAAGACATAAATCCTGCCCTATAAATTTTTTTATTTAGCCGGTTCCCTAATACAGCCCACAGACTATAAATGTCAAGGTGGTCATTTATATCTGAATCTTAAGGATGGCTGCACATGGTGCGGATTATGCTGAGCGTTTTTCTTTTGTGTGGTAATTGAACTGCAGTGCGGATTTTAAAATTGTTTTTATGATTCTGCAGCTTATGCACAGTGCAGAGATGTCAGTGAAGAGATCAGTCACAGCAGGGCTTCCAAGAGAAGGCAGAGACGATTTTTCACTTACCCTGCCTCCCCTATTGCTATATACACAGCACTAAACAAGCATAGGGGGTCTGCATTAGCTGCTGGGTCTTATCAGACCCAGATCAGCTGTCCAATGAGGTTGTACAGTGTTTTATAGCACTGTTCAACCTCTCTGGAGGCTGTATTCCTATGTTAGCCACAGTTACAGCAGTGATCATGCCTAATGGTCTAATGACAACAACATTCACCACCACCTGCACCGTAAGCCAGAAGAGGCCTGCACTGCAGACAGCAGGAGTATTGTATTTTTGTTTGTTTCTTTGTGGATACTACTGGGAGCACCATGGGGGAGTGGTTGGGGCATTATATGTACAGAGGGAATTAATTGTAAAGAGGCCACTACAAGGAGGCATTATATGTTAAGAAGCCACTACTGGGGGGTATTATATGTGAAGTTGGCACTACAGGGGGACATTATATGCAAACAAGCCACTACTAGGGAATATTATTTGCAAATAAGATACTACTGGTGGACATTATATGTAAAAAATGGCACTACTGGGGGCATTATATTATACTATACTGTCTCTACTGGGGTCTAAATGGAAATTACTACTCAGTGAGACTGGGTACTAAATGAGGATGATTAGTAGGGGCATAAAAGGAGGCATTAATACTAAATAGGTGTATTCTGTGTGTCCAATTATACAGAAACAAACTGTAGTCAAGAGATGTCAATGTTCCCAGAGTGATCTGTGCAGGACTGATAAAAAAAGAGAAAGTCAGAGGAGACATCATCTGTAAGTCACTGAGTGGGAGCCTAAACGGGATTATTAGTGACTAGGATCTGAATGGGTATGGTCATGGTGGAGTGGTATTATTTGACCTTTACTTTTTGGTCACTGATTCTGTAATATGCCCTATATTGTGTTTTGTTATGCTAGTAATTCCCCTACCTCCACCCCAGTCCGTGGGAAAATTGCATGAAACTGATCTATGGTGCAAAAAACATTGGGGACCACTATGGGAGTACAAAGAGTAAAACAAAACAAAAAATAAAAAAAAGGTGTTTTACAAAAATCAAGCCATTTATTATTGTAAATAAATAATAGAAAGAAAATGTAAAAAAAAATATAGACATACTTGGTGTCACTGTGTTCATAATGACCAGCTCTATAAAAATGTCATCAGCTGTATGCCATTAAAAAAAACTGCCAGAACAGCCATTTTTGGTCCCCTCGCCTCCCAAAAAACATAATATCGACCAATCAAAAAATATTATGTACCCCAACATAGCACCAATGAAAATGACATCTATATACAGATACATATATATATATTATTAGCATGGGCATATTTCATCTATTTCATTTAATGTTTGTGTGTGTCGTTAAAAGATATCAACAGTATCCCCCATAACAGTGACCTCTACAGCACCCCGCCCCCTTAACTTTGACCTTCACAGAAGCCTGCCCCCTTAACAATGAGTTGCACAGCACTCCACTTCCTTGACAGTGACCTCCTCAGGTGCCCACTCCCTTAACAATGACCTCTACAGCACCCCGCACCTTAACACTGACCTCCATAGGGGACTGTCCCCTTATCTGTGACCTCCACTGCTCCCTGTCCCCTTAACAGAGACCTCCACAGCACCCATCCCTTTAACAGTGACCGCCACAGTACCCTGTTCCCTTAACAGTGACCTCCACAGTACCCCAATCCCTTAACAATGACCTCACAGTACGCTGCTGCCTTAACAGTGACCACCACAGCAGTTGCCCCTTTAATAGTGGCCCCTGCTCCTTTAACGGTGACCTCCACAGTGAACGCCCCTTTAACAGTGACCTCCACAGTGCCTGCCCCTTTAACAGTGACCTCCACAGCAGCTGCCCCTTTAATAGTGACCCCTGCCCCCTTAACAGTGACCTCCACAGCAGCTGCCCCTTTAATATTGGCCCCTGCCCCCTTAACAGTGACCTCAACAGCTTCCTACCCCTTTAATGGGGTTTTACAATCTCGCAGATTCATCTTCTCTTGCATCCTGATCTGCTGTTCACTTCCTGGTTTACTGCTTCTGAGGCAAGGCGGGCTTATGCAGTTTGATTGATGGTCTGCCACGCCCCCTTATGACATCACCCCCATTCCGGCTCGTTCATGTAGCTACTGTAGTGTGAGTCATCAGCCTGCAGTGTGATGTTGCCCAACCAATCAAATCACCTTTCATCTCTCTCTCTGAATGTCTTCTCTCTGCAGGTCAGTCTCCAATGTCGATGCTGCAAACAGAGCATGCGCAGCTCTGTTTTAGAAGCGGCCATCGAAATAAAGCTTTGCGCATGCGTAGCCTCCCGGCGGCGTACGCGTTCATGTAATCAATGAGCGGCCGGCCAAGGGAAATAAGTGGTTCTGCACAAGTGCGGCCCATTGAATCACCACCGAGAAGCGGTGGCCGTAACTAGTGGGAATCAAAGTGTAACACTGGGGTAGGATTGAAGTAATTTTATCAAGAAAGGTGGGAATTTGCTAATACATCATATTTTCAAAAATGATCACGGGCACATCAGTAACAAATTAAACTATGATTATTGCATTGGGAATACCCCTTTAAGGTTAGGGCTACATGACGGCATGTGTCGAGCAAAATTTTGCCGTACCAATGTTGCACAATTTTTTTTTTTATAATGATAGGCTATGGAGTTGCACTGCGACATGCAACAAAAAATCCATCCAAGATGGATGCATGTAGCAGTGTAGTTGTGCCCTATGTGTCGTGCGACTTAGTGTCGTCGTGTAGCCTTAGCCTAAAGCTGACCTACAGCAGCAAAGAAAAATGGCTGGGTTGTTATGGAAACATGGAGTAAAACTGTGTGTATGTGGAGAATAAGGGCCTACAAGCTTATTTTGGCTGATAAGGGACATGTGACCGTGTGTATGGCAGTAGGGATATGAGTGAAAGAATTGCAGGCTTGTATTGGCTAATGCAGGTCATTTTTTGGGAATATCTCAGGAACGGTACGTCCTAGAGAGCTGAGAACCTAAAACCTACCTGGACACTTGATGTACCTGTGTGCAAAATTTGAAGATTGGTTCAGTCGCTTGGTCGCGCATAAAGAACAGACAGACAGATGTCGGGACAGACAGAAACTCATTTTTATATATATAAGATACTAGCAGAAGGACCTGGCTTTGCACGGGTATATTTAATCTATTTTATTTTATGTTTCCGTGTGTCTGTGACAGTCCTACAGGCTCACCTGTGTCAGAGGACCGCTGGCTGGAGGTAGGAGTGGAGCCCAGTGGCAAGGACCGCAGGCAGGTAGTAAGCGTGGTCAGACAATCCGGATGGCAACGGTGGTAGCAGTTCAGTAGGTAGGGATAAGGCAGAAGAGTAGTCGGTAGGCAGGCGGTGGGTCAGGGCAGGCGGCAGTAAGCGTGGTCACGGGTTCGAATCCCGACAGTACTCCCCCCCCTTCCAAGGTGACCTCCGGGCACCGCAGGGGCAGGCTTACCGGGGTGCCGTTGGTGGAACTCTTTTACCAGTCTGGGGGCGTGGACATTCTCTTCTGGCTCCCAGGAGTTATCCTCGGGAGGGTAACCCTCCCACCCAATTAGGTATTGTAGTCTTCCCCGGTGGATCCTGGAGTCGAGGATCTTTGCGACAACGTATTCTTCTTCACCCTGTACCCTCATGGGTGGTGGTGGGGGCGAGTGGCGGCCTGTGAAGGTGTTCTCCACGTATGGCTTGAGGAGAGAGCAATGGAAGACAGGGTGCACCCTAATGGAGTCCGGAAGGTCGAGCCGGAACGTGACCTCGTTGATTTGTGCGGTGATCCGGAACGGACCCATGTATCTTTGGGCAAATTTTTTGGAGGGGACCTTCAATCTGAGGTTCCTGGTGGACAGCCATACCTTGTCTCCCACATGGAAGCCCGGGGTGGGTTTGCGACGTACTGTCTGCTCCCTGTTTAAAGCGCCTCTGGGCAAGCTGGAGGTTGTCTATAATGTTCTCTTGTGCCTCCTGTAGGGTTATTAGGCGTTCGGCCACTGCTGGGAGGGTGGAGGCAACGGGTAGGTGGGGAATGAACACCGGGTGTGAGCCTGTGTTAGCAAAGAAGGGGCTGTGCTTGGTTGAGCTGTGCACAGCATTGTTGTAGGCGAACTCGGCCGTGGGGAGATGATCAAGCCAGTCATCCTGCAGGTGGGAGCTGAAACAGCGTAGGTATTGCTCTAGGGTCTGATTAGTTCTCTCCGTCTGCCCGTTTGACTGAGGGTGGAAAGCAGAGGACAGGTTCACTTTAACCCCGAGCGCCAGGCAGAAGTTCTTCCAGAACTTTGAGGCAAATTGTACACCTCGGTCGGAGACCACGTCGTCCGGGATCCCATGCAGCCTGAAGACCTCTCTGAGAATAAGATCAGCCGTCTGTTTGGCTGTGGGTAGGCCTTTGTAGGGGATGAAATGGGCCATCTTGGTGAGACGGTCGACCACGACCAGGATGGTGTTCATCCCTTTTGAAGGAGGAAGGTCTACCACAAAGTCCATGGAGATCGAGCCCCAGGGGCGGGAGGGAATCGGGAGAGGTTGTAACAGACCCACGGGAGAGGAACGAGGAGTCTTATTGCGGGCACAGACCGTGCACGAGGAGATGTACCTCTTGATGTCCTCCCTGTATGTTGGCCACCAGAAGGAGCGGGAGAGAAGCTCCTGGGTCTTTCTTGTGCCAAAATGGCCGGCCACCTTGGAGTCATGGTTGAGTTTGAGCACTTCGAGCCGTGCGATTTCTGGTACATATAGTTGTAGGTCCTGATGAAACCAATGACCGTTCTTAAACGTAAGGCTGACATTGCCTGTGGGGTGGGAGAGGAAGGGGTCATTTTCATATCCTTCTTTGATTGTGCCCAGGAGTTCTTTAGAGTAGGTGGCCCCTACGACCCTTCTCTCGGGCAAGATGTTATTTTGGCCCTTGTTACTCTGTGAGGGCTCGGAAAACATTCTGGAGAGGGCGTCAGCCTTGCCGTTTTTTGATCCAGGGCGATAGGTAATGAGATAGTTGAAGCGGGAAAAGAATAGGCTCCATCTGGCCTGTCTGGCTGAGAGTCTCTTAGCGCTGCGGATGAACTCGAGGTTCTTGTGGTCAGTTAGTACGATTATGGGGTTGGTGGCTCCCTCCAGCAGGTGTCTCGACTCAGAGAAGGCATCCTTGATCGCCAGTAGTTCTTTGTTCCCGATGTCATAGTTCTTCTCAGAGGGGGACATCTGGCGGGAGAAATATGCGCACGGGTGTAATAGCATCCTCTCCCCTGTCCGTTGTGACAAAACTGCCCCCACCGCAGAGTCTGATGCATCCACTTCGACTGTAAATGGGAGCTCGGGGTTCGGGTGGATTAGGATTGGGGCAGAAGTGAAGAGGAGTTTCAACTTGGTGAAGGCCTCCTGGGCCTCGGGTGTCCAGGAGAAGGGGACTGCCTTCTTGGTGAGTTGGGTGATTGGTGCTATGACCTTGGAGAAGTTCCGGATAAACTTCCGATAGAAGTTGGCGAAGCCAATGAATCTTTGTATCTCCTTCTCGTTTTTCGGAACGGGCCAGTTCATCACAGCTTGGACCTTCCCCGGGTCCATACTTAGGCCCTCTGGGGAGATGATGTATCCGAGGAACTGAGTGGTGGTTCGCTCAAACTCGCATTTCTCTAGCTTGATATAGAGAGAGTTCTGTCTGAGCCTCTGCAGTACCCTGCGGACGTGTTCGCGGTGCTGCTCGAGGTCTTCAGAGAAGATCAAGATGTCGTCCAGGTAAACTGACTACAAACAGATCCAGCATGTCCCTGAGGACGTCGTTAATGAAGTGCTGGAAGGTGGCGGGAGCATTGCAGAGTCCGAAAGGCATGACCAGGTACTCAAAATGACCATAACGTGTCCGGAAGGCGGTCTTCCATTCGTCCCCAGGGCGGATTCGGACGAGGTTGTAGGCCCCTCGAAGGTCGAGTTTGGTGAAGATCTTCGCTTCCCGGAGTCTCTCAAGGAGTTCGGAAATCAGTGGGAGCGGGTACCGTTTTTTTACGGTTATGTCATTAAGCTTTCTGTAGTCTATGCAGGGACGCAGGGAGGAGTCTTTTTTCTCTACGAAGAAAAAGGGGGCTCCCGCGGGAGAGGTGGAGGGCCGGATGAACCCCTTCCTCAGGTCCTCGTCCAGGTACTCTTTCAGAGCCTTGAGTTCAGGCTCTGAGAGGGAGTAGATACTGCCAAAGGGTATTTCGGCCCCGGGCAACAGTTCTATAGGGCAGTCGTAGGGTCGGTGTGGTGGCAGCTTGTCTGCATTTTTCTTGTCGCAGACATCCTGGAACTCGCTGTATTGAGGGGGTAGCAGATCCTTGACAGATAGTTTTGAGATGGTGGTGTCTTCGGGTGGAAGGACGGGTTTGTGGGAGCAATTTAGCGTGCAGAACTCGGATGGGAATCGTATGCAGCGGGTTTCCCAGTCCACCGAGGGGTTGTGGGTGGCCAACCATGGGATGCCCAAGATCACTGGGAACTTCGGGGAGGCGATCAGAGAGAAGTGGATCTTTTCACGGTGATCTGGTTCTATGAGGAGTTGTAGTTCTGTGGTCTCGTGAGCGGCCGGCCCCGAGGAGAGTGGGGATCCGTCGACGGTTTCCAGGTCAATGGGGGCTGCCTTGATTGTCAGTGGAATATTCTTTTCGCGGGCGAAGGTTAGGTCCATGAAGTTGCCTCCCGCCCCGGAGTCTAACATCACTGAACAGGGGAGTTGTCGCCCCTCAATCTCGATGAGGATGGGGACAATGAAGTGAGATCCATGAGCCGTGTTGTTATTTTCAGGGGCTGCTGGTGGGGTTGGAGTCTGTGGTTGCTCCTTTAGTTCCGTGACGGCAATAGTCTTTCGGATCTTATGAGGACATTTGATGGCAAAATGACCCGGCTCCCCACAGTAGAGGCAGAGGTTTTCGGCCAGCCGTCTCTCCTTCTCAGCTGTGGATAGAGACCTACGTAGAGCGTCGACCTGCATAGGTTCAGTTGCTGACCGGGGGTCGCGCTGGGCGGTGGAAGAGAAGGAATAAGTGGGTCTGTGGTCCAAGGACCAGAGTCTTTCTTTCTTCCTCTCAGGAGAGTCTTTGATCTATCCGGATGCATAACTGAATGAAGTCATCCAGATCGTCCGGGGCCTCAACTCTGGCGAGTTCGTCCTTTATTAATTCGGACAGGCCTCGCCGGAATTGGCTCCTCTGTGCCGCTGGGTTCCAGGTGGTGTCCGTGACCCAACGGCGAAACTCAGCGGTGTATTCGGCGACGGAGCGTCTCCCTTGCCGCAGACTATGTAGTCGCGCCTCGGCTGTCGCACAGCGGTTGGGGTCGTCGAAGACTTGGCTCATTGCGGTGATGAAGTTGTTTAGGTTGTTCAGGAGCTGACTGTTAGTTTCCACGTATGGTGATGCCCATGCTAATGCTTCATCCGTCAGGAGATTGACCATGAATAGCACCTTCTTCTTCTCGGTGGTGAAGGGGGCCGGGTACATCTGAAAATAGATGCGGCATTGGTTTAGAAACCCCCGATACTGACGTCTATCACCGCCGAATCTTGGTGGGAGTGGCATGCGGGCGTCTGCAGCCGTGCCGCGGACGTCCAGGAGTTGCCTCTGTAGTTCAATAATCTTGCTCTGTTGGCTTTGGACTACGACTTGGAGCTGGGCAAATTTCTCCTGATATGTAGTACCAAATTCTTGAAGTTCAGAGACCTGCTTACGCAGAGTGGCCATTGCGGACTCCATAGTTTGGCTGATTATTCTGTGACAGTCCTACAGGCTCACCTGTGTCAGAGGACTGCTGGCTGGAGGTAGGAGTGGAGCCCAGTGGCAAGGACCGCAGGCAGGTAGTAAGCGTGGTCAGACAATCCGGATGGCAACGGTGGTAGCAGTTCAGTAGGTAGGGATAAGGCAGAAGAGTAGTCGGTAGGCAGGCGGTGGGTCAGGGCAGGCGGCAGTAAGTGTGGTCACGGGTTCGAATCCCGACAGTGTCGTAAAAAGATATCAACAGTTTCCCCATAACAGTGACCTCTACAGTAACCTCCCCTTTAACAATGGCCTCCACAGTGCCCGCCTATTTAACAGTGACCTCCACAGTGGCCGCCCCTTTAACATTGACCTCCACAGTGGCCACCCCTTTAACATTGACCTCCACAGTGGTCGCCCCTTTAACAGTGACCTCCACAGTGCCCGCCCCTTTAACAGCAAATTCCGCAGTGCCTGCCCCTTTAACAGTGCCCGCCCCCTTTAACATTGACCACCTATTTAACAGTGAACTTCACAGTGACAGCCCCTTTAACATTGACTTCTACAGTGCCCGCCCCTTTAACAGTGACCTGCTCATTGCCCGACCCTTTAGCAGTGACCTCCACAGAGCTCTCCCCATTAACAGTGACCTCCACAGTGCTTGCCCCTTTAACAATGACCTCCATAGTACCCACCCCTTTAACATTGACCACACCTTTAACAGTGACCTTCATAGTTGCCACCCCATTAACAGTGACCTTCACAGTGCCCGCTCCTTTAACAGTGACTTCCACAGTGCCCACCCCTTTAACAGCGACCTCCACAGTACCTGCACTTTTAACAGTGACCTCCACAGTGCCTGGCCCTTTAACATTGACCATCCCTTTAACAGTGAAATTAATAGTGTCCGCCCCTTTAACAGTGACCTTCACAGTGCCCACCCCTTTAACAGTGACTTCCACAGTGCCTGCCCCTTTAACAGTGACCTCCACAATGCCCGCCCCTTTAACATTGACCATGCCTTTTACAGTGACCTTTACAGTGCCCGCCCATCTAACAGTGACCTCCACATTGCTCGTCCCTTTATTAGTACTCACCCCTTTAACAGTGACTTCCACAGTGCCCGCCCCTTTAACAGTGACCTCCACATTGCTCGTCCCTTTACTAGTGACCGCCCTTTTAACAGTGAGCTCTACAGAGCTCGCCCCTTTAACAATGACCTGCGCAGTGCCCAACCATTTAAAATTGACCTCCACAGTTCTTGCCCCTTTAACATTGACCAACCCTTTAACAGTGACCTTCATAGTGGCCGCGCCTTTAACATTGACTTCCACAGTGCAAGCCCCTTTAACAGATACCTCCTCAGTGCCCGCCCCTTTAACAGTGACCTACACAGTGCCTGCGCCTTTAATAGTGACCTCCATAGTGCCCGCCCTTTAACAGTGAGTGCCTCTTTAACGGTGACCTCCACAGTGCGCGGCCCTTTTAACAGTGACCTCCACAGTGCTCGCCCCTTTAACAATTACCTCAATAGTACCCGCCCCTTTAACATTGACCACCCCTTTAACAGTGACCTTCATAGTGCCCACTCCTTTAACAGTGACTTCCACAGTGTCCACCCCTTTAACAGTGAAGTCCACAGTGCCCGCACCTTTAACAGTGACCTCCACAGTGCCCGCCCCTTTAACATTGACCACCACTTTAAAAGTAACCTCCACAATGCCCACCCTTTAACATTGAGCACCCTTTTAACAGTGACCTTCATAGTGTCCGCCCCTTTAACAGTGACCTTTACAGTGCCCACCCCTTTCCACAACACAATAGTGGCCACTGCCCCCCATGCATGTAGCAGTGTAGTTGTGCCGTCATCCGTCATATGACTAAATATTTAAGGACCTGCGAACTGCTAAAACCTGTGATCAGTTGTTATGGCAACCTGGAGTAGGACCTGCAAGCTTCAATTGGCTAATAAGGGACATGTGACGGTGTAAATGGCAGTTTTGATTTAAGTGAAAGGCTTGCTGGCTTCTATTGGCTAATGCATGTCATTTTTTGGGAATATCTCAGGAACGGTATGTCCTAGAGAGCTGAACCGGTCTAAAACCTTCCCGGATACCTGATGTACCTGTGTGCCAAATTTGGTGACGATCAGTCCAGTCATTTGGTCGCGGATAAAGAATGTCTAGACATCTAGAAAGACAGACAGAAACTCATTTTTATATATACAGTCGTGGCCAAAAGTTTTGAGAATTACATAAATATTGGAAATTGGAAAAGTTGCTGCTTAAGTTTTTATAATAGCAATTTGCATATACTCCAGAATGTTATGAAGAGTGATCAGATGAATTGCATAGTCCTTCTTTGCCATGAAAATGAACATAATCCCCAAAAAAACTTTCCACTGCATTTCATTGCTGTCATTAAAGGACCTGCTGAGATCATTTCAGGTGAGAATGTTGACGAGCACAAGGCTGGAGATCATTATGTCAGGCTGATTGGGTTAAAATGGCAGACTTGACCTGTTAAAAGGAGGGTGATGCTTGAAATCATTGTTCTTCCGTTGTTAACCATGGTGACCTGCAAAGAAAATGGCTTCACAGGCAAGGATATTGTAGCTACTAAGATTGCACCTCAATCAACAATTTATAGGATCATCAAGAACTTCAAGGAAAGAGGTTCAATTCTTGTTAAGAAGGCTTCAGGGCATCCCAAAAAGTCCTGCAAGTGCCAGGATCGTCTCCTAAAGAGGATTCAGCTGCGGGATCGGATTGCCACCAGTTCAGAGCTTGCTCAGGAATGGCAGCAGGCAGCTGTGAGCGCATCTGCACGCACAGTGAGACGAATACTTTTGGAAGATGGCCTGGTGTCAAGAAGGGCAGCAAAGAAGCCACTTCTCTCCAAAAAAAACACCAGGGACAGATTGAACTTCTGCAGAAAATATGGTGAATGGACTGCTGAGGACTGGGGCAAAGTCATATTCTCCAATGAAGCCTCTTTCCGATTGTTTGGGGCATCAGGAAAAAGGCTTGTTCGGAGAAGAAAAGGTGAGCGCTACCATCAGTCCTGTGTCATGCCAACAGTAAAGCATCCTGAGACCATTCATGTGTGGGGTTGCTTGTCATCCAAGGGAGTGGGCTCACTCACAATTTTGCACAAAAACACAGCCATTAATAAATAATGGTACCAAAACACCCTCCAACAGCAACTTCTTCCAACAATCCAACAACAGTTTGGTGAAGAACAATGCATTTTCCAGCACGATGGAAACTCCCCAGATCTTAATCCCATTAGGAACTTGTGGTCAATCCTCAAGAGGCGGGTGGACAAACAAAAACCCACTAATTTTGACAAACTCCAAGAAGTGATTATGAAAGAATGGATTGCTATCAGTCAGGAATTGGCCCAGAAGTTGATTGAGAGCATGCCCAGTCGAATTGCAGAGGTCCTGAAAAAGAAGGGCCAACACTGCAAATACTGACTCTTTGCATAAATGTCATGTGATTGTCGATAAAAGCCTTTGAAACGTATGAAGTGCGTGTAATTATATTTCACTACATCACAGAAACAACTGAAACATAGATCTAAAAGCAGTTTAGCAGCAAACTTTGTGTAAACGAATATTTGTGTCATTCTCAAAACTTTTGGCCATGACTATACTGTATAAAAGACTAGCAGAAGGACCTGGCTTCGCACAGGTATATTTCATCTATTTAATTTTATGTTTCCGCGTGTCGTAAAAAGATATCAACAGTTTCCCCTATAAAAGTGACCTCTACAGCACCCGCCCTTTAACAATGACCTCCACAGTGCCCGCCTCTTTAACAGTGACCTCCACATTGGCTGCCCCTTTAACATTGACCTCCACAGTGCCCGCCCCTTTAACAATCACCTTCACAGTGCCCACCCCTTTAACAATCACCTTCACAGTGCCCACCCCTTTAACGGTGCCTGACCCTTTAACAGTGACCTCCACAGGGCATGCCCCTTTAACAGTAAACGCCCCTTTAGCATTGACCACCCCATTAACAGTGACCTTCATAGTAGCCGCCCCTTTAAAAGTGACCTTCACAGTGCCTGCCCCTTTAACAGTTACTTCCACAGTGCCGCCTTTTTAACAAAGACCTCCACAGTGCCCGCCTCTTTAAAAGTGACTTTCACAGTGACTGCCCCATTAAAAGTGACTTTCACAGTGACCACTTCTTTAACAATGACTTTTAAAGTGACCGCCCCTTTAACAGAGACTTTTACAGTGACCGCCCCTTTAACATTGACTTTTACAGTGACCGCCCCTTTCACAGTGACTTTCACAGTGACTGCCCATTTAAAAGTAAATTTCACAGTGACTGCCTCTTTAACAATGACTTTCACAGCAGCCGCCCCTTTAACAGTGACTTTCACAATAACTGCCCCTTTAACAGTGACTTTTACAGTGAACGCCCCCTTAACAGTGACTTTTACAGTGACCGCCCCTTTAACAGTGACTTTCACAGTGACCGCCCATTTAAAAGTGACTCTCACAGTGACTGCCCCTTTAACAGTGACTTTAACAGTGGCTTCCCTTTTAACAGTAACAGCCCCTTTAACAGTGACTTTTACAGCAGCCGCCACTTTAACAGTGACTTTCACAGTGACTGCCCCATTAACAGTGACTTTCATAGTGACTGCCCCTTTAACAGTGACCACCCTTTTAACAGTGACTTTCACAGTGACCGCCCCTTTAACAGTGACTTTCACAGTGACCGCCCCTTTAACAGTGATTTTCACAGTGACCGCCCCATTAACAGTGACTTTCATAGTGACCGCTCCATTAACAGTGACTTTCACAATGACTGCCCCTTTAACAGTGACTTTCACAGTGACTGCCCCTTTAACAGTACCCACCCCTTTAACAGTAAACGCCCCTTTAGCATTGACCACCCCTTTAAAAGTGACCTTCACAGTGCCTGCCCCTTAAACAGTTACTTCCACAGTGCCACCTTTTTAACAGAGACCTCCACAGTGCCCGCCCCTTTAAAAGTGATCTCTCTGATCAAGTCCTCAAGCCATATAAAGCCATGCGCAAAACCCGGGCATGGTACAAAAAAGTTGCGGTTTACTTGGTGCAGGTTGCCATGTACAACTCTTTTGAGCTGTCCCGGAGCACTGGCAGCACAGGGACATTCCTTCAGTTCTATGAGGCAGTCCTCAAGGCCTGATCTTTTCGGACCGGGAAAGAGCAGGCCGGAGTACCTCGGGAACTGGAGGAGCCCGGATTGTCCCTGGCCAACACTTTCCAGGCGTGGTCCCCTATACTGAAAAGAAGGGACGGACCCAAAAAAAGGTGCAGAGTGTGTCACAGGAGGGGGATACAGAAAGACACCACTACTCAATGTGATACGTGCACCGATCATCCAGGCCTCTGCATTATTGGTTGCTTCGGAGAGTACCACACTTCCATGGAGTACTAATTTTTTATCCCAATGTAGCCACTGACAATCGGATAAAAAAAACTATGGTTCTCAGACTTGAGACACCCCAAAAATTTAAAAAACAAAAATAATTTTTAAAAAATATACAAATTAGGTATCTCCGCGTTGGTAATAATCTCCTCTATAAAAAATACCCCATGACCTAACCCCCCAGATTAACACGGTGCAAGAAAAGATTTTTTTGTCACCTTACATAACAAAAAGTTTAATAGCAAGCTATCAAAAAGTCATAGCCCCCAAAATTTTGCTAATAAACCGTCCTCTCATCCCGCAAAAAATGAGCCCCTACATAAGATAATCGGTGAAAAAACAAAAAAAATGACTGAGACTTTAGAAATACAAAAAAAAATGTTTTATCAAAATGAATAATATAGTCTAAAACCTAAATAATTGTAAAAAAGTTTTTTTTTTTTTTTATATTGAATTTTTTTTATTTTGAGCACATATAGCAATACATATGTCAATGCATTTAAAACAGTGTGTCTAATTACATATTATAGTGACATACATATATAAAAAACATCTATAGCCGAGGTTATCCTGACAATAATATCTTTTCCTAATCACATGTCGAGGTTCATCAACTCTATCCCCAGGATAAGAAACAATAAAAAAGTGGAAGACCCATTCCCCCCCCCCCCCCCCCCATTATCCCCCACCCGCCGATCCCATCTAGTCTGGTCTGGTGCGGCGGCCCCGCGGGGCGATGGAGCACTCCTACCCCCATCTAAGATATCTATCAGAGTTTT
Source organism: Bufo gargarizans (assembly GCF_014858855.1). Classification (NCBI taxonomy): domain Eukaryota; kingdom Metazoa; phylum Chordata; class Amphibia; order Anura; family Bufonidae; genus Bufo; species Bufo gargarizans. Next base: position 565,306,206 of record NC_058081.1, on the reverse strand, counting down.
ATAGTATCCGATCCAGTTAATGTGGGCCATGTTCAGTGACATTTTTATTCAAGAAGATCGGGTATATTTATTAATGTGGGAGTGTAGCCTCACTGATAGCACTAAAGGAGCATCAGTTCCAGTCAGGGAATTTCCTCTCCCCATATCAACTTTCTCTATATTCCGATTTCAGTAGCAAAATGCACCCCACATCGTTTCATACTCTCGAAATTTGTTATTCTTGTCATTAAGGTTTGCCATTCATTAATTGTCGGAGGTCTATCTTTCACCCACTGTCTCAGGATTATTGCCTTGGCCAATAGAAAGCCCCTCAACCAGTAAGCCTGTTCAGTTTTGGAGGTTTTTTTTTTGTATTCAAGGGGGAGAAAGCCAAGCACAGCTACTTGAATGGTTAAGGGGGGGCTGATCCTGTTTTGTGCCGTCATTATCTGAAATATACTATCCCAAAAGGTCCTAATCACAGGACAGTCCCACAGCATATGTACGATCCCGGCGGCTACAAGGGAGCATTTCAAGCAGCTAAATTCTAAACCCTTATTGCTATATACTTTGGATAAGAGGCTCGGAGTGACATATAAACGGTGTATTATTTTAAATTGTAACAATTGATGTTGTCGTGAAGAGGAGGCCTTCTTGATATTTTGATATATTTCCCGCCATTGTGAGGGATTACATTCCCCTATGTCCGCATTCCACTTATCTATACTTTTAAATTTAGTGGTAATACTTAATTCCTCAATAAATCTCTTAAATATTAGTGAAATCTTAATTTTCTTCCCGACTAAATTATAACAAAATACTAAAAACCCTGGGGTGTCTTTTATGGGTATTTTTTTAAGCGTACATGTTAGTGCGTGATATAGTTGAGAGTATCTATAGTGCTCTAGTGCAGTTCTTGGTGTCAATTGATTCAGTTCCCTTATTGGTTTAATTTTCCCTTTCATATATATATGTGAAACTAGTGTGATGCCTTTTTGCGTCCAATATTCCTTTGCATTAAGTGTCGAGAATTCCATTAACGCGGGATTGTCCCATATCGGGGAGAAGTCCAGAATTTTCGGAGCCAGAGTCAATTTCTTAATCTTATTCCAAACTTTCTGCAGCACAGCCCCAATGGGACAAGACTGATTTGTGCGCTGGAGAATTCCAGTTTCAAGTATATTAAATATGTTATACGTGGGTTGATGTCGTTGCCCTAGAATATGGGGCAGTAATGCTCCATCTCCGTTGTTACCACACCACTGTAGTTGTGCACACAAATAATATAGTTGAAAATGGGGCAAGCCTAAGCCTCCATTGCTAGCTGGCATTCGCAAGTATTGTAGTTTAATGCGAACCCTTTTCCTGCCCCATATCAGGTCGTTTATCAATCGATCAATCAGGTTGAAAACGCTGTCCTCAATCCAAGCCGGGCAAGAGCTTACCGTATATAGTATCCATGGCAGTAAAATCATTTTAATCAACGCAATCCTATTTATCTGCGACAGTGGGAGTTTCTGCCAGATCCTTATTTTTTCTTTTATCTTCCCGACTAAGGGGATAATATTTAACTTATTATAGTCGCTGATGGTATTACTAATTTTTATCCCAAGATAATCTAAATGATCAGTTGGAGCAATGATTCTTACCCGTAGGTCGTTCGGGGGGGGCATCCGATTAATGGGGAAGAGCACAGACTTTGCCCAATTTATCGCATAGCCGGAGACTCTACCGAATTCCTCTGTTATCCGTATGACATCGGGGACATTTCTCCATCCGTCATTCAGGTAGAGTAACACGTCGTCTGCATACAGACAGATCTTATCATCCGTACCCTTCCCCCCAAAGCCCACAATGCCAGGTTCTGCGCGTATCCTGCAAGCAAATGGTTCCATAAAGATCGAGAAGAGAAGCGGAGAGAGTGGGCACCCCTGGCGCGTCCCCCGCTTTAGGGAGACGGCAGGGGTGAGTACCCCATTGACCTTGATTCTAGCGGTGGCGCCACTGTATAGCAATTTGACCCATCCAATAAATGTCTGACCCAGGTTCATCCTATGCATAACACGCCAGAGGAAGGGCCACTCCACCCGATCAAACGCCTTAGCGGCGTCTAATGACAGGATGGAGTGGTCCTCCCCCCCCCCAATCTGGATGTTGAGAATGGTCCGACGTATATTAGTCTGTATCTGTCGCCCTGGTATAAATCCAGTCTGGTCAACATGGACCAACCGGGTTATTACTTTTTTTAGCCTATTAGAAAGAGCTTTGGCAATAATTTTATAGTCCGCATTAAGCAGTGATATAGGCCGATAGTCCTCAACCTTATTGCCGTCTTTTCCTTTCTTTAGGATCAGTGTGACTGTTGCCTCAGTCATGGACGGGGGCAGTTTTCCACATTCACTGGATCCATTCAGGACTTGTAATAACCCGGGGAGAAGTACCCCCGCGTGGCATTTATATACGCCAAACGGGAGCCCATCCGACCCGGGTACCGAGGAGCCCCGAGTCTCTTGTAGGGCCGCCTGTAGCTCCCCCAAAGAGATGGGGGAGCCCAAGGCGGCCGAGTCCAAATCCGACAGTACCGGGATCTTAACTTGTTTCAGAAATTCATCTATCTGAGGTCCTGCATCCGCCACGCCAGAGCGATATAGATTATCGAAGTATTTAAAAAACTCTCCCTCCATCTCCACTCCACCTCCCAGTCTATGCCCATCATCTGTCAATAATTGTTGAATCTTTTGGGAGGGTCTTTGATTCGCAATAATGGAGGTCAATAATCTACCCGGAGTGCCGCACTCACAAAAGTCTTTATATCCCATAAAAAACAGTTGGTTCTGAGCTTTCTCCCGCATAAAGATGGAGTATTGATCTTTAGCAGATTTTAACTTAGTGCGTGTGTTAGCATCATTTTGTATGCGAATACAGCCCTCCAGGTATGCAATATTTACCTCCAACTTCCTTTGTTCCTCAAAGAAGACTTTTTTTTTCTTTTTTATTCGGGAGAAGTATATCCCGCGTATAAATGCCTTCATGGCATCCCAGACATAGTGAACATGTGTTGTACCGATGTTTTCCTGCCAAAATTGTATAAGTTCTTTATCAATCCCTACAGAGTCATTTAATATAGTTAACCAATGTTCATTCAATCTAAACGGCCTACTACCGACTTGTTGTCCGGTCTTCATCACCAGTACAATTGGTGAATGGTCAGAGATGCCATGTATCTCATATGTCATTTTTAGAATAGATTCAAGCATCTCGCCATTAGCCAAGGCAATATCAATCCTGGACATAGCAGTATACGCTCTGCTAAAACAGGAGAACACCTGTCTATTACCATAGAGCCGTCTCCAGACATCTATTAGTCCCATCTCCTCACAGAACCCACGAAATAGGGCATACTTTTCCTGCGTATTTTTCCGGGCAGACGAAAATCTATCTAGCGCCGGATCCAGTACGCAGTTAAAGTCGCCGCATATTAATACCGGAGACCGCTCCCTACTATGCAAAAAGAGGGCAAGTTGCTTTAGAACATTCATTGTAAATGGTGGCGGGATATACAAAAAGGCCAGGACACACTTTCTACCATTCCATTGGGCGTAAAGGAAGATAAATCGCCCATCCCTATCGATCAACTGATCAAGCGGAATAAAATCAATATTCTGATGTACATACACACTGATCCCACGGGAATATGGCGAGAAGCCAGAGTGGAACTGGTGCCCCGCCCATCTCTTTATTAAATATTCTGGAATGTTTGGTGTGGCATGTGTCTCCAATAGGGCCACTATTGCAGGGAGGTGACGATTAATCAAATCAAAGACCACAACCCGTTTCGTTCTATCCGCCAGCCCACGTACATTCCATATCATAACTCTATTATTAATCATCATGAATTATGAATGAGGCGTCCATCGCCCCCCGCGGGCAGCCGCACCCAGACCAGAATCCACCCCCACCTACCACCCACCCCTCCCAATTGACACCCGCCCCCCCATACCCCCATTACTGGTTCACGGATGCTAAGCATCATTGTAAACCTCTTACATTTCGCCCCTCCATCCGTGGGCCGCCCCAATTGTTCCCCCAGCCCCTACACCCGATCAGCCTCCTGCCATATCAGTCAAGACTCAACATCTAATTCCTAACAGTGTCTAACCACTCCAGGGTTTCTTCGGGCGAGTAGAAAAACATTACAGTATCTCTGTATACTACTCTTAGCTTAGCCGGGTATAGCATAGAGTATTTGATGTTTCCATCCCGTAATCTTTTTTTAATGTCATAATACTCCCTACGCTTATTCTGAGTGTCTTTCGAAAAATCAGGGTATATCCGTATCATATGGCCGTCCAGAGTTACCTCTGCCAATTCCCGCTTACGTCGAAGAACCCAATCTCTATCACTAGTCGATAGTATCCTAATCAAGAGGGGGCGGGGGGGGCTCCCCGGCGGGGCCTTTTTTGCAGGGACTCTGTGCGCTCTCTCTACACAAAATCCAGGAGTATCTCCACAGGGTCCCAGCATTTCAATCAGCCATTTTTGCATAAATGCCGCGGGGTTCCCCCCCTCTACTCCCTCTGGGAGACCCAATATTCTAAGATTATTTCGGCGTGCTCTATCCTCCATATCAGTCAATTTTATATTAATCCGTTTATTTTCCTTATCCAATTCATCTATTTTTTTTGACATTTGTCGCTGTTCTATTTGGACCTTGGATAGTTCGGTTTCAACTATTGAAACGCCGGCCCTGATTTTATTCATGTCTTCTCTGATATGGATAAGCTCAGTCTGTAATGTCTGTACTGTGCTGGCAACATCTAAAACCGATTGGTTGGTAGTCTGCACTGCCGATAGTATATCCACTAATTTATTCTCAATCATGTCAAATCGCGCAGACTGCTCAATCTGTGCAGGCAGATCTATTTGTGTCTCCACTGGTTCAGGTATTTTTTCCCCCCCCCTCTGTTTAGATGGAGGCGATTTTAGATATTTGTCCAATCTCGCTTGTGAACTATTCTCATCACCAGCCCTCGGGGATCCCATACCCCCAGATCTCCTATTATATTTAGCGGGCATAGTTCCAATATATGAGTCACGGATAATCCGTACAAGGAAAAAAAGAGGTGGGATGGAAAGGAAGGGAGGCAGGCAATCGCCCCCCTGACGTGAATATCCTAGCACTACACCCCCCTTTTTTTTTTTTTTTTTTTTTTTTTTTTTTTGACTTATTAGGTATCGCCGCGTTCATAAGAATCTCCTCTATAAAAATACCCCATGACCTAACCCCCCAGATTAACACGGTCCAAAAAAAAACGGTGCAAAAAAATTACTTTTTTTGTCACCTTACATAACAAAAATTTTTATAGCAAGCGATCAAAAAGTCATATAGCCCCCAAAATAGTGCCAATAAACCGGCCTCTCATCCCGGCAAAAAATGAGCCCCTGCATAAGAAAACCGGCTAAAAAACAAGAAAAATAAATGACTTCGAAAAAAAAATGAATTTGTATCAAAAAGGAAAATATAGTCTAAAACTATATTTATTAGGTACCGCCGCGTCCGTAAAAATCTCTTCTATAAAAATACCCCATGATCTAACCCCCCAGATTAACACGGTCAAAAAAAAAAAAAAAAAACGGTGCCAAAACAGCTATTTTTTGGCACATTTCCATTTCAATCCGTTTTTTTTCCGATAACAAAGCAAGGGTTAACAACCAAACAAAACTTAATATTTATTACCCTGATACTGCAGTTTACAGAAACGCCACATTTGTGGTCGTAAACTGCTGTATCACTAAAAGGCAGGGCGCAAAAGGAAAGGACCGACATGGTTTCTGGAAGGCCGATTTTGATGGCCTTTTTTATTGACACCATGTCCCTTTTGAAGCTCCCCTTAACAACGGCTCCCACGTGATCCGGCCCGACATCACGTGACGAAGCCGTAGCACACAACACGCCCTCATACAGCAGACAGCTCCCCTGCCATCGGACCCCTGCCATCGGAGCGCCTCTGTAACCTTGACAACGGCCCCCACGTGACCCGGCCCGCTCATGTGATGCGGGTCCGGAACACTCAGTGTCATTACAATACTAAATCATTAGTAGGCGCGATTTTGGGCGCATCGGATGCGCACTTTGATGTGTTTCCAATTACTTTCCACTCCAGGGCCGGCCCTTTTTGTGGGCGCCGTCAGGTCATGTGACTGTGAAAGTTTTATTAAATTAGCATGTAGCATTGGGAATTTCTGTTTCACAATGTGTGAGCACATTTAGTTTGTGTACACCGGTAGTCCGTTTTGAGGACTTGCTGATTTACACATTATATTTGCCGTATATCTATCTAGGCAACACCCTCTCTGACTTTGTGATCCCTCTATAGGCGGTACCTTGTATGTATAAATATGTGTAGTTTTGTGCTGTTAAAGATGTGCAGCTTCTTTGTATTTGATGAAGGGGAGTGATTCCCCGAAACGCGTTGTATCGCCTTGGGGACTCCAGGCATCTCCACTCAGAAGATTCCCTGTGATCCCGTGGCTGCAGACCATCATATTCAGGCGCCCAGACCTAACATACAAACTCTCATTAGTGTTGTGCCTATATTTGCACAACCACGTAAGGTGAGCCTTGCAAGTTATCTCCTTTTATACTTTTGTACTCACAGAATTACCCTATGGTGTGCACATCAGTTTTTTTTACAGTTTTACCCAGCCTGTTATATCGGAAGATGAAATAAGGCTGTGTCCCAAAGGGGTTAACAGTGACCGCCCCTTTAACAGTGACTTTCACAGTGACCACCCCTTTAACAGTGACTTTTACAATGACCGCCCCTTTAGCAGTGACTTTCACAGTGATTTCTCCTTTAACAGTGACTTTCACAGTGACCGCCCCTTCAACAGTGACTTTCACAGTGGCTGCCCCTTTAACAGTGACCGCCCCTTTAGCAGTGATTTTCACAGTGGCTGCCCCATTAACAGTGACTTTCACAGGGGCTGCCCCATTAGCAGTGACTTTTACAGTGACGGCCCCTTTAACAGTGACTTTCACAGTGGCTGCCCCTTTAACAGTGACTTTCACAGTGACCATCCCTTTAACAGTGACTGCCCCTTTAACAGTGACTTTAACAGTGACTGCCCCTTTAACAGTAACTTTCACAAAGACCGCCCCTTTATCAGTGACTGCCCCTTTAACAGTGACTGTCACAGTGACCGCCCCTTTAACAGTGACTTTCACAGTGACAACCCCTTTAACAGTGACATTCACAGTGACCACCCCCTTAACAGAGACTTTCATAGAAACCACCCCTTTAACAGTGATTTTCACAGTGACTGTCCCTTTAACAGTGACTTTCACAGTGACCATCCCTTTAACAGTGACTGCCCCTTTAACAGTGACTTTAAGAGTGACTGCCCCTTTAACAGTGACTTTCACTGTGACTGCCCCTTTAACAGTGACTTTCACAGTGACCGCCCCTTTAACAGTGACTTTCACAGTGACCGCCCCTTTAACAGTGACTTTCACAGTGAACGCCCCTTTGACAGTGACTTTCACAATGACTCCCCCTTTAACAGTGACTTTCACAGTGACTGCCCCTTTAACAGTAACCGCTCCTTTTACAGTGACTTTCACAGTGACCGCCCCTTTAACAGTGACTTTCACAGTGCCCGCCCCTTTAACAGGGACCTTCATAGCACCCGCCACTTTAATAACAGTGACCTCTACAGGGCCCGCCCATTTAATAACAGTGACCTCCACAATGCCCACCCCTTTAATAACAGTGACCTCCACAGGGCCCGCCCATTTAATAACTGTGACCTCCACAGTGCCTGCCCCTTTAATAATGCAGGATTGCGGTCCGGAGGCAGTCGATTTTTTCCTCCTTGACGCGCCGGCGGATCCACAAAACACATACTCCGCGGATCCGCAAAACACATACGGACGTCTGAATGGAGCCTTACAGGGGGGTGATCAATGACAGGGGGGTGATCAATCCATATAGTCTCCCTGATCACCCCCCTGTCATTGATCACCCCCCTGTAAGGCTCCATTCAGACATCCGTATGTGTTTTGCGGATCCGCGGATCCACGGATCCGCAAAACGCATACGGACGTCTGAATGGAGCCTTACAGGGGGGTGATCAATGACAGGGGGGTGGTCACCCCATATAGACTCCCTGATCACCCCCCTGTAAGGCTCCATTCAGACGTCCGTATGTGTTTTGCGGATCTGCGGAGTATGTGTTTTACGGATCCGCCGGCACGTCAAGGAAGAAAGAATCGACCGCCGGACTGCAATCCTGCGTTATTAAAGGGGCAGGACACGGACACCGCGGATCTGCAAAACACGGACACCGGCAATGTGCTTTCCGCATTTTGCGGATCCGCACATTGCCAGAACTATATAGAAAATGCCTTTTCTTGTCCGCAATTGCGGACAAGAATAGGACATGTTCTATAGGCTCTACAAAAAACGCAGTGTTCGCCCGATCAGACCTGATCTTGTGCGCACACTTGCGTTCAGTCCGCCCCACCGCAGTGACAGAATTATTTTTTCTGATCACTGCAAAAACACCGTAAAATCGCTGCAGCGCTATAAAAAGATCACTTTTGAGGGGCATGGCGAGTTCATAGAATTTTTTTTTTTTTTGGCACAAGTTAGCAGAAATTTTGTATTTATTTTTTTCTTACAAAGTCTCATATTCCACTAACTTGTGACAAAAAATAAAATCTCACATGAACTCACCATACCCCTCACGGAATCTAAATGCGTAAACATTTTTAGACATTTATATTCCAGACTTCTTCTCACGCTTTAGGGCCCCTAAAATGCCAGGGCAGTATAAATACCCTATAAGTGATCCCATTTTGGAAAGAAGACACCCCAAGGTATTCCGTGAGGGGCATGGCAAGTGCCTAGAATATTTTATTTTGGCACAAGTTAGTGAAAAATGTTTTCATTTTTGTTTTTCTCTTACAAAATAATTTTCCGCTAACTTGCGCCAAAAAAAAAAATTCGAGGAACTCGCCATGCCCCTCACGGAATACCTTGGGGTGTCTTGTTTCCAAAATGGGGTGACATATGGGGTATTTATACTTCCCTGGCATTTTAGGGGCCCTAAAGCGTGAGAAGAAGTCTGGAATCCAAATGTCTAAAAATGCCCTCCTAAAAGGTACTCATTGGAATTTGGGCTCCTTTGCGTACCTAGGCTGCAAAAAAGTGTCATACATGTGGTATCGCCGTACTCAGGAGAAGTTGGGCAATGTGTTTTAGGGTGTCTTTTTACATATACCCATGCTGGGTGAGAGAAATATCTCTGTCAAATGACAACTTTGTATAAAAAAATGGGAAAAGTTGACTTTTACAGAGATATTTCTCTCACCCAGTATGGGTATATGTAAAAATACACCCCAAAACACATTACCCTACTTCTTCTGAGTACGGCGATACCAGACGTGTGACACCTTTTTTGCAGCCTAGGTGCGCAAAGGGGCCCAAATTCTAAAGAGCACCTTTAGGATTTCATAGGGCATTTTTTACGCATTTGGATTCCAAACTATTTCTCATGCTTTAGGTCCCCTAAAATGCCAGGGCAGTATAAATACCCCACAAGTGACCCCATTTTGGAAAGAAGACACCCCAAGGTATTTCGTGAGGGGCATGGCGAGCTCATGTAAAATGTAATTTCTTGTCACAAGTTAGTGGAATATGAGACTTTGTAAGAAAAAAAATAAAAGAAAAAAATAAAATCATTTTCCGCTAACTTGTGCCAAAAAAAATAAAAAATTTCGAGTACTGCGAGTTCCTAGAATTTTTTTTTTTTTGTCACAAGTTAGCGGAAAATGATGATTTATTATTTTTTTTTTTTCTTACAAAGTCTCATATTCCACTAACTTGCGACAAAAAATAAAAAATTCTAGGAACTCACCATGCCCCTCACGGAATACCTTAGGGTGTCTTCTTTTCAAAATGGGGTCGCATGTGGGGTATTTATACTGCCATGGCATTTTAGGGGACCTAAAGCGTGAGAAGTAATTTGGAATCCAAATGTGTAAAAAATGCCCTGTGAAATCCTGAAAGTACTCATTGGAAATTGGGCCCCTTTGCGCATCTTGGCTGCAAAAAAGTGTCACACATGTGGTATCGCCGTACTCAGAAGAAGTAGGGCAATGTGTTTTGGGGTGTATTTTTACATATACCCATGCTGGGTGAGAGAAATGTCTCTGTAAAATGACAACTTTGTATAAAAAAAATGGGAAAAGTTGTCTTTTAGAGAGATATTTCTCTCACCCAGCATGGATATATGTAAAAAGACACCCCAAAACACATTGCCCTACTTCTTCTGAGTACGGCAATACCACATGTGTGACACTTTTTTGCAGCCTATGTGCACAAAGGGGCCCAAATTCTAAAGAGTATCTTTACGATTTCACAGGGCATTTGTTATGCATTTGGATTCCAAACTACTTCTCACGCTTTAGGACCCCTAAAATGCCAGGGCAGTATAACTACCCCACAAGTGACCCAATTTTGGAAAGAAGACACCCCAAGGTATTCCGTGAGGGGTATGGTGAGTTCATGTAAAATTTAATTTTTTTGTCACAAGTTAGTGGAATATGAGACTTTGTTAGAAGAAAAAAAAAACATTTTCCGCTAACTTGTGACAAAAAATAAAAACTTCCATGAACTTACTATGCCCATCAGCGAATACCTTAATACCTTAGGGTGTCTACTTTCCGAAATGGGGTCATTTGTGGGGTGTTTCTACTGTCTGGGCATTGTAGAACCTCAGGAAACATGACAGGTGCTCAGAAAGTCAGAGCTGCTTCAAAAAGCGGAAATTCACATTTTTGCACCATAGTTTGTAAACGCTATAACTTAACATGTAGAATAATAAATTTAGAGAAAAATGTATATAGAAATGTAGTTTTAATTGAAAAATTTTACAACCGAAAGTTTGTTTTTTTTGCAAAAATTTCGGTCAATTTCGATTAATATCAAAAAAAGTAAAAATGTCAGCAGCAATGAAATACCACCAAATGAAAGCTCTATTAGTGAGAAAAAAAGGAGGTAAAATTTATTTGGGTGGTAAGTTGTATGACCGAGCAATAAACCGTGAAAGTAGTGTAGTGCAGAATTGTAAAAAGTGGTCTGGTCATTAAGGGGGTTTAAGCTAGGGGAGCTGAGGTGGTTAAGCAGTAAAGAAAAATGGCTGTTATGGAAACCTGGAGTAAAACTGTGTTTTTGGCAGTTGAGATTTGAAGAGAAAGACTTGCAGGCTTGTATTGGCTAATGTGGGTCATTTTTGGAAAATATCTCAGGAACGGCACGTCCTAGAGAGCTGAGACCCAGTCTAAAACCTTCCCGGACACCTGATGTACCTGTTTGTCAAATTTGGTGAAGATCGGTCCAGTCATTTGGTCGCGCATAAAGAACATCTAGACAGACAGAAACTCAGTTTTATATATATAAGAGATATATATACTGTATATATCGTATATATATAAAAATAAGTTTCTGTCTGTCTGTCTGTTCTTTTGGCACACAGGTACATCAGGTGTCCGAGAAGGTTGTAGACCAAGTCTCAGCTCTCTAGGATTTACCGTTCCTGAGATATTCCCAAAAAATTACCTCCATTAGCCAATACAAGCCTGCAAGTCTTTCTCTTCAAATCCCAACTACCAGGTTTCCCAACCCAACCATTTTTCTTCACTGCTGTAGGTCAGCTTCAGGCTAGGGCTACAGGAAGACAATAAGTTGCACGACACATAGGGCACAACTACGATGCTACATGCATCCATCATGGATAGATTTTTTGCGATTGTCGTGTCACAGTCGCAGCATGTCGCAGTCCGACACCATAGCCTATCATTATAAAAGTTGACGCAAAATGTCACGCTACACATGTCGTCATGTAGACCTGGCATTAAAGGCGCAGGGCACTGTGGAGGTCACTGTTAAAGAGGCGGGCAGTGTGGAGATCACTGTTAAAGGAGCAGGCGCTGTGGAGGTCAATGATAAATGGGCGGGCGCTATGGAGGTCACTGTTAAAGGAGTAGGGCGCTGTGGAGGTCACTGTTAAAGGAGCAGGCACTGTGGAGGCAACTGATAAAGGGTCGGGCACTGTGGAGGTCACTGTTAAAGGGGCAGACACTGTGGAGGTCACTGTTAAAGGAGCGGGTGCTGTGGAGGTCACTGATAAAGAGGTGGGCACTGTGGAGGTCACTGATAAAGAGGTGGGCACTGTGGAGATCACTGTTAAAGAAGCGGCCGCTGTGGAGGTTACTTTAAAAGGGCAGGCCTTATTGAGGTCTTTGTTAAAGGGGCAGGCACTGTGGATGTCACTGTTAAAGGGGCGGGCACTGTGGAGGTCACTGTTAAAGGGGTCGGCACTGTGGAGGTCACTTTTAAAGGGGCCGACACTGTGGAGGTCACTGTTAAAGAGGCCGGCACTATGAAGGTCACTGTTAAAGGGGTCAGCAATGTGGAAATCACTGATAAAGGGGCAGGCACTTTTGAGAACAATGTTAAAGGGGCGGGCGCTGTGGAGGTCACTGTTAAAGAGGCGGGCACTGTGAATTTTACTGTTAAAGGGGCAGGGCACTTTGGAGGTCACTGTTAAAGGGGCGGACACTGTGGAGGTCACTGTTAAAGGGGCGGGCACTGTGAAGGTTACTGTTAAAGAGGCGTGCACTGTGGAGGTCACTGTTGAAGGGGCGCGCAGTGTGGAGGTCACTGTTAAAGGGGCGGGCCCCTGAAGAGGTCACTGTCAAGGGAGTAGGGTGTTGTGAAACTTACTGTTAAAGGAGAGGGCTGCTATGAAGGTAAAAGTTAAGGGGGTGGACTGCTGTAGAGGTCCATTTTTAAAGTGGCGGGGCACTGTAGGGGGTCAGTGTAAAGGGGTGGGGGCCTTTAAAGTTCCCTGTTAAAGGAGCGGGGTACTGTAGAGGTCACTGTTATGGGGGATACTGTCGATATCTTTATATCTTTTAACGACACACACAAACATGAAATGAAATAGATGAAAAGTACCCATGCGAAGCCGGGTCGTTCTGCTAGTATGTACAGTACAGACCAAAAGTTTGGACACACCTTCTCATTCAAAGAGTTTTCTTTATTTTCATGACTATGAAAATTGTAGATTCACACTGAAGGCATCAAAACTATGAATTAACACATGTGGAATTATATAGATAACAAAAAAGTGTGAAACAACTGAAAATATGTCATATTCTAGGTTCTTCAAAGTAGCCACCTTTTGCTTTGATTACTGCTTTGCACACTCTTGGCATTCTCTTGATGAGCTTAAAGAGGTAGTCACCTGAAATGGTTTTCACTTCACAGGTGTGCCCTGTCAGGTTTAATAAGTGGGATTTCTTGCCTTATAAATGGGGTTGGGACCATCAGTTGCGTTGTGGAGAAGTCAGGTGGATACACAGCTGATAGTCCTACTGAATAGACTGTTAGAATTTGTATTATGGCAAGAAAAAAGCAGCTAAGTAAAGAAAAACGAGTGGTCATCATTACTTTAAGAAATGAAGGTCAGTCAGTCCAAAAAATTGGGAAAACTTTGAAAGTGTCCCCAAGTGCAGTCACAAAAACCATCAAGCGCTACAAAGAAACTGTCTCACATGCGGACCACCCCAGGAAAGGAAGACCAAGAGTCACCTCTGCTGCAGAGGATAAGTTCATCCGAGTCACCAGCCTCAGAAATCGCAGGTTAACAGCAGCTCAGATTAGAGACCAGGTCAATGCCACACAGAGTTCTAGCAGCAGACACATCTCTAAAACAACTGTTAAGAGGAGACTGTGTGAATTAGGTCTTCATGGTAGAATATCTGCTAGGAAACCACTGCTAAGGACAGGCAACAAGCAGAAGAGACTTGTTTGGGCTAAAAAAGACAAGGAATGGACATTAGACCAGTGGAAATCTGTGCTTTGGTCTGATGAGTCCAAATTTGAGATCTTTGGTTCCAACCACTGTGTCTTTGTGCGACGCAGAAAAGGTGAACGGATGGACTACATGCCTGGTTCCCACCGTGAAGCATGGAGGAGGAGGTGTGATGGTGTGGGGGTGCTTTGCTGGTGACACTGTTGGGGATTTATTCAAAATTGAAGGCATACTGAACCAGCATGGCTACCACAGCATCTTGCAGCGGCATGCTATTCCATCCGGTTTGCGTTTAGTTGGACCATCATTTATTTTTCATCAGGACAATGACCCCAAACACACCTCCAGGCTGTGTAAGGGCTATTTGACCATGAAGGAGAGTGATGGGGTGCTGTGCCTCCACATTCACCGGACCTGAACCCAATCGAGATGGTTTGGGGTGAGCTGGACCACAGAGTGAAGGCAAAAGGGTCAACAAGTGCTAAGCATTTCTGGGAACTCCTTCAAGACTGTTGGAAGACCATTTCAGGTGACTACCTCTTGAAGCTCATCAAGAGAATGCCAAGAGTGTGCAAAGCAGTAATCAAAGCAAAAGGTGGCTACTTTGAAGAACCTAGAATATGACATATTTTCTGTTGTTTCACACTGTTTTGTTATGTATATAATTCCACGTGTTAATTCATAGTTTTGATGCCTTCTTTTTTTTTTTTTATATATCTTTATTTCGATTTCGTACAATAAATACATCCGTAGAAAAACATTACCCCAACAATACGTGAAAAAATTATTAACAGATGATAATTACTGTTCATCTTTCATTTTTTTCTTTCTTTCTCCCCATTCCCAACCACCTCCCATCACCCGCCCTCCCATTTCCCTCCACGTAGAGAGAGAAAAATAAATAATAAAAAAATAAATAAATAAATAAAGTACCCAATTTTTCCACACCTGGTCGAGATTTGATGACTTTTTGGTATAATTCTTCGTCCCACGTTCTTCTTTAATTAGATTGTCTATTGATTTCCTCCACTGTCCCACCGTCGGTGGATCTACCTTTATCCATTTCCTAAGTATAAGGATTCTAGCCTGAAATAATACTTTATTCAAAACCAATTGTATATTTTTATTTAATTTCAAATGTTCAGTTGCCCCTAAAATACAAATTACTGGGTCATTTGGCAATCGGACCTTCAGTAGCAAAAACACAGTTTCCATAATTTCTGTCCAATATCTATGAAGCTTGGGACACCTCCAAAAACAGTGTATCAAATCAGCTCTCTCCTCCCAACATTTTGAACATTTATCTGTTGGTCTCACCCCCATTCTTTTTAGCATCCATGGAGATCGATGTAATCTATGTATTATAAAGAATTGTGAGATCTTATGCGAACCCCTATCCGAAATTGTCGCATAATTTCTAAGGGCATCTCTCCATTTTTCCTCTGTAAAGGAATCTAGGTCTTTCTGCCATTTCTTCACGGCAAGCATTGTAATTGTTTTTCTTTTTTCCTCCATCAGGATCCTATATCTCTTTGCAGTTATTCCACCTCCTTCCCCTGCTACAATAAACTTGTCCAACATATCTGATGTTTCCCTTCGGTACCTATCCTCCTGTACCACTATCCGCAATGCATTCCTAAGCTGGAAATATTTATACATGTCACTATGGGGGATCCCGAATTCCGACACCATTATATTAAAGTCCTTCAGCTTATCTCCCTCGAAAATCTGTTCTAGATATTTCACTCCTTTTTTTTCCCAATCTATATAATCCCTTATTGTTTCCAATTCCTTTAAATTAAGATTTTTCCATATCGGTGTATACTTCAAAAACCCTTTAATCTCCAATATCTTCTTAATTTCCCCCCATACGTATTCTAGCAAATTAAATATCCTATTACTAGTATTTTTTTTCCCAAAAAAACCTGACTCCAACACCTCTAAGTGATTAAATTTTTCTTTCCATCCCCATCTATTTAATTCTTGTCTACCCATCTGACTATCTAAACTATCCTTTATATTCCCGTATTGTGTTATTAAATAGTAGAAAAATAGATTAGGAAGCGCTAGTCCTCCTTCTTTCACTGGGAGCTGAAGGACTTCCTTCTTTATCCGAGGAATCGCACCCTTCCACATAAAATCCCCCATTAGTCTATCAAATAGTTTAAAAGTATTTTGTGGTATTCTTACTGGGGCATTTTGCAATACATAAAGTATCTTTGGGAGGAAGACCATTTTTATTAAATTTACCCTGCCCTGCATTGACAATGGTAATCTTTTCCATATGTGTATTTTAGTTCTTAATTCTTTTATTAAGGGGAGAACATTTAATTTTTCATATTCTTCTATGTTTCTGGAGATTTGTATACCGAGATATTTAAAATTTTCGTGCCTTTTTAAAACGTGCACCCGTGTCTCTCTGTAGTTGCCCCTCTTCTAATAATAACATGTGTGATTTACCCCAATTAATGTTTAAACCGGAAAAAAAAACGAACTTATCTATTATCTCTACTATTTTGTTAAACTGTTCCCCAGTGTTTTGCAAAAAAAGTAAAATATCATCTGCATACATCAACAATTTTTCTTCTCCACCCACATATGTAAAACTTTTAATCTCCCTATCATTTCTTATTATATTTGCCAAGGGTTCAATTGCAATTGCAAATAGCAATGGGGAGAGAGGGCATCCCTGCCTTGTGCCACGTGATAGGGCAAACGGGGGGGATAGGCTCCCATCCACAACCACTCTAGCCCTAGGGTTACGATAAATTAGCTGAATCCACCCTATAAATCCTTCCCCTATGCCAAATCTCCTTAATACTGCCCATAGATACTCCCATTCAATGCAATCAAATGCCTTTTGGGCATCCAATGAGAGTATCGCTTTTTCCCCTGCGTCTGATCTATTAGCTTCAATATTAAGGAATAGCCTTCTTATGTTGGAGTATATTGTTCTACCCGGTATAAAACCTGTCTGATCTTTATTTATTATTTCTTTAATAACCCTAGAGAGCCTGTCTGCTAAAACTTTTGCCAAAATTTTCGCATCCGTATTCAAAAGGGATATAGGCCTATATGAGCCGGGGTCTGTTTGTTCCTTCCCCTTTTTTAAGATTAATGTAATAATTGCTTCCTTCATAGAACTCGGTAGGTCACCTAATTTTCGAGCCTCGTCCAGTGTTATTTTTAATTCTGGAACTAATACCTGTGAGAAGGTTTTATATATTTCAAAGGGGAGCCCATCTCCACCTGGTGTTTTCTCGGGTTTAACCTTACCCAGAGCTGAATTTATATCTGCCACCGTTATTTCTTTTTCCAAAAATTATTTTTGAACCTCAGATATCCTATTAAAAGCAATCTTATCTAAATAGGAATCTAACTCTTGTTTTGAGTATTGTACTCTGGACTTATATAGCTCTTGGAAATAGTCCCCAAACACTTTTTTTATATCTTCAGGTACGGTGAGTAATTTTCCCGTTTTATCTTTAATCGCGCCGATCCATGATTTCCCTTTTTGATTTCTCACTATATTTGCTAATATTTTACCGACCTTTTCACCCTCCGTGGCCAACTTAATCCCCTGAAGGAGCAATTCTTTCCTACTTTTTTCTAATTGATATAACCTCAACTTTTCTTGTTCTTCCTCCCAAACTCTCTTATTAAGTACAGTAGGGTATCTCATACATACCATTCCAGCCTCTTGTAGTTTTTTTTTCCAATACCTTCCCGTTCTCTCTAGTATTTTTTTTCCAGTAGTTTACTTTTTTGAACAGTAATCCCCTCAAAAATGCCTTAGAAGTGTCCCAGACCACAAGTCTACCGGCAGAACCATTATTTTCCATGAAAAAAAGTTTTAACTCTTCTATTATACTCTCTTTATCTGAGATTAATAATAGCCAATGGGGGTTAAACTTAAACAACGGCAAGGTATTATTTTTATTCAGATCCAACTCCATTACCATTGCACTATGGTCCGATAAAGCCATGGGTATATACTTTATCCTAATCCTATTTTGAGATATTTGATTTTTATTTCCCAGAATCATATCTATTCTCGACCAGGTTTGGTGTGTTTTTGAGTAGCAAGAATAATTAATTTCATCCGGGTTCTGCACCCGCCAGACATCTACCCAATTAAATTCATATACTAATTTACATAACTCTACATTTTGTGCTCCTCCCCTTCTACTAGACATCCTATCCCTGGGTGGATCCATAACCGCGTTATAGTTGCCGACCGCAATCAACATACATTCCTGTTTGTTCAACATAAATCTATACAATTGGTACAAAACATCTGATTTATATGGTGGTGGAATATATATATTTGCGAGTACGGTTTTTCTCCCCTCTACATAGCAATGTAGAAAGAGGCACCTGCCACAATCGTCGGCCTCACATGCCAGAGCCTCAAATTTAATCTTGTTATGTATCAGAATCGAGACCCCTCTAGAATAGGTAGTATATACCGAATGATATCCTGCCACCATCCATCTCCTCTCCAACCACCTTACTGATTCTTTTTCTAAATGTGTCTCCTGGAGGCAGACGACGGCTGGCAGAAACCTCTTGATCCACTCAAGGATAGCAAACCTTTTAACCCTCTCACGGAGCCCTCTCACGTTCAATGAAAGGACCCTAACCATCTATCCAGGAAGGGGAGAAAAAAAAAAAAAAAAAAAAAAGAATTCTCTCTCCACGCCCCGCCCCCCCAAACCCTCCATATACCCTCCCATCCAAGTAGTCCCCCCTTCTGCTGGTCGGCAGTCCGGGCGACTCCATATCTTAGCATATTGGCTCCTATCACCACCTCCCCCCCCAGCCTCAAAGACCCTCCCCGTCCGCCCATTCGCTAACTTCCTCCGGAGTCTGAAAGAAAATGAACTTGCCATTATGTTCCACCCTTAGTTTTGCTGGAAAGAATAGACTATACTTTATACCTGCCTCCCTTAGTCTTTTTTTTACCGATATAAACTCTCTTCTTTGTGCATTAGTACTAAATGAATAATCTGGAAAAAGTTTAATCTTTACCCCCTGTATATAGTATCTTTCCGAGGTTCTAGCGTCGGCTAATATTCCATCTCGGTCCTTGGATAGTAGGCATTTCACCAGTATCGGTCTAGGATAATCTCCTGGCACCCTGTTTTTTGTGGGGACCCTATGTGCTCTTTCGATGGAAAACAGGGGAGAAAGAGTGCCTTCTCTACTGTTTTCCCTTAACCATCTCTCCATAAAATCAGTACAGTTTTCTCCCTCCGCTCGCTCTGGAATCCCCACACATCTTATATTTGACCTTCTTGATCTATCCTCCTGGTCTACCAATTTTTGTTCCATCTTAACGTTTATCTGTTTTAAAGATGTCACTTCCTTCTCTAATTTCTGAACGGATTTCTCTAGGGGGGGGATCTTTTTTTCCATCTCTTGCAACCGCTGCCTTACTTTTTCCATCTCCGCTCGTATAACCATAACATCTGTCTGTACTGCCCCAAGCTGGGTTACCAGATTACCCATTAAATTTTCCATCCGTGAAACCGTACAGAGTATATCCTGCACCATTTTTACATCTGTTTCTGTATATGTCACTGGGGTTCCCCTCTCTCCCTCTCCCCCTTCAACTGACGTCTCATGCGTTGGACCCTGCGGTCTGGAATCCACAGTTTTTTCTTTTTGTGGGGATCTTGGCCCTGGTGAGTTCGGGACCAGGTATTTATTTAGGCCCGATTGTTTAGACCCACTTTCCAAACCTACGGCTGATCTCCTAGCGGTGCTTCCCGCAGGGCCACGCGGTTCCTCCCTTTTCTTAGACGGCATTTCAATTCTCCACTTTTTTTTTTTTTTTTCTCTTTTTTCCCTTTTTTCCCTCCCCCCTTTTCTCTTCTTTCCCTTTTTCCTTCTCCCTCCCTCTCTCAATACCAGGGCGGTTTAAAAACCCGAAGGAAACAGATATAGCCCCCCTTCTTAAGTTAATCACAATCAGAATATAGACAATAAATTATTTCCATATTTGAATCATTTTAAACACGGAAAGTTAATCCAATAATGAGAAGATCAGTTCAAAATCAATCCAATAGTGAGAAAATCAGTTCAAAAGGGGGAAACGTTAGTGATGTTAGTAATGTTAATCAGGACTTTGACCGGGAGAGGTGGATTCCTTGCGGAGTTGTAACACAGGGCATAAGGTCCAGGCGTATCGGAAGGTACAGGTAGTTAGTTCATTGAATCGGGGAGAGACAATATCGTTAATTATGAAACCTGGGTGAAGACAGGGTTATATATCGTTTTTCCTTCAGTCCGCAATAGCCTCAGACCGCATACCCATCCGCACAACCACAGTCACCGTGGAAAACAAACCCTCTATCAGCTGCCATCACCGGGGATATCACCCCTACTACTTATACACCTTCACAGTGGGGGCAGACCTAAGGGCAAAAACTGAGCATGGGTTGCGGTAGGAGGCAATACAAACTCTACCCCCCGAGTTAATCACCCCTGATGGTCCTGTGTCCAAGTTTAAAGGACCTGTCGTTCGACACTGTGGTCAGATAGTACAATCCAGGTCATCCGGGTCAACCTCTCCCACAAGGGCAACAGGGATCCACTACAGGCTCAACAGCAGGCTAAAATGGCAGCATCCCGAGCACCTTTTTTTTTTCCAGCACGCCAGCTCCTCCACTCATTATTCTCTTCCACAACACAGCCGATGTGGCGACTCACCACCTGGCGACTCCTTGCATCGCGGAGCGGGGGTCAGGATACCAGCACCGGCATCAAAAACAGGGCGGCCTCAGCATTGCGGCGTTTCGGACTCCCGGCCCATCAGCTGTTCAGCTGTTCAGCTGTTCCGGCGGTACGGGCTGCCAGCGAGCGGCGGCGGGGCAGAGGCAGGGGAAGAAGCGGAGGCGGAGCCCTAGCGTCCTACGTCAGACGCTCTCTCATGCTTCCGCAAATTGCAGTTTTGATGCCTTCAGTGTGAATCTACAATTTTCATAGTGATGAAAATAAAGAAAACTCTTTGAATAAGAAGGTGTGTCCAAACTTTTGGTCTGTACTGTATATATATATATATATATATATATATATATATATATACACTGCCTGTACAAAAAAAAGGTTGCTACCCAAAAAAAAATAATGATGTCCCCACCATGTGTGAAAATGATGTCTCATGCTCCCTGAACCACTCTTTCACAATTTCAGCCCGATGAATCCTGGCATTGTCATCTTGGAATATGCCTGTGCCATTAGGGAAGAAAAAATCCATTGATGGAATAACCTGGTCATTCAGTATGTCCAGGTAGTCAGCTGTCCTCATTTTTGGAGCACATACTGTTGCTGAACCTTGACCTGACCAACTACAGCCACCTCAAATCATAGCACTGCCTCCACAGGCTTGTACAGTGGGCATTAGGCATGATGGGTGCATCACTTCTTCTGCCTCTCTTACCCTGATGCGCCCATCACTCTGGAACAGGGAAAATCTGGACTCATCAGACCACATGACCTTCCTCCATTGCTCCAGAGTCCAATCTATATGCTACGTAGCAAATTGAAGCCTTTTTTCTAGTTTGCCTTACTGATTAGACTGATTAGTGGTTTTACAGCTGTTCAGTCTCAATCCCTTGAGTTCCCTTCGCACTGTGCGCCTGGAAATGCTCTTACTTTCACTATTAAACATAGCCCTGAGTTGTACTGTTGTTTTACTTTGATTTGATTTCACCAAACGTTTAACTGATTGCCAATCACGATCATTCAGGATTTTTTCCCTGCCACATTTCTTCCTCGAATACGATGGGTCCCCACTATGCGTAGGACAGTTCTTAACCCAATTTTAGTAGTTTCTGCAATCTCCTTAGATGTTTTCTCAGCTTGATGCATGCTAATGATTTGACCCTTCTCAAACAGACTAACATCTTTTCCACGACCGCAAGATGTGTATTTCGACATGGTTGTTTAAGAAATGAGAAGCAACTCATTGCACCAGATGGAGTTAAATAACTTGTTGCCAGCTGAAAGATAATAGCCCATGCAGTAATTATCCAATAGGAGGCTCATACCTATTTGCTTACTTAAATCTAGGTGGCAACTTTTTTTTGGGACAGGCAGTGTATATATCCAGTGTCAGACTGGGGTGCTTAGGGCCCACCAGTAAAATTTATTTTGGGGGCCCACCGTACGGATACAGACAGATATTACCTGCTCACACAGCAGCAAGATGCTACCAGATTATTGAATATGGGGGTCCCTGCAGCAACTTTGAGAAGAGGACACTGATGGCTTTCCTCTATACCTAGAAGTCATCTCAGCTCTGATTGTGTTCATAATAATAAACTGGGGAGTTTTTTTATTAATCTATCAAGTTTTTTTAGGTTGAGGTGCTGTACGTTGACTATATGTATGTAGTGCAGTAAGTCTACTGTGTTATATGCCTCTTGTGCAGGATGTGGGAGATTAGGGGCCCACCTTGCTCAGGGGCCCACCGGGGGATTCACCTGTACCCCTGTCGGCCAGTCCCAGCCTGTATATATCTGGTATCTCTGTAATCACACTGACCAGCACAATAAAGTTAACATGTTGTTTTCCCCACAAACCAAAAAGCAATGGCTTAATTGCTGGATTTTTTTCATCCTGCTTCCAAAAAAGCAAAATAAAAAGCAATTAAAAAGTTGTATGTAGACTAAAATAGTACTAATGATAATGGCAACTTAAACCACATAAAATACGCCCTCGCACAGCTCCAGTGAGAGAAAAATCTAAAACATGGTTCTCAGAAAATAAACGTACTTCCGTACCCCAAAGGCAGGGCGACAGCAACATGGTACCCATAAAACAATCCATCAAAATCTGCACTGTATAGAAGTATTTTCCTTCAGAATCCTACAGAGTACCCAAACAGCAGTTTACCTCCACATTTATAAATGTGTGCTTCCACATTAGTGAGGCGAATTTGCAAATTGTGGATCACAGACCCATTGAAGTCAATGTGGCCACACTGTGATGTGGTATGCACATGGCTGGTTATTTTACGGATCCACATTTTGTAGATCGCAAAACACTAAGATCCTGTGAATGTAACTTAATAATTAGAGGGCTTACTTTTCACATTGGCACATGATGGGCAGAACATATTGGGCATTGCAATTTACACGTTACAGCATCTGTTGTGCATTCATTTTTGCAAAACACCTGTGGGGTCAAAATGCTTACTGCACCTCTCATTAAATACCTTCAGGGGGTATAGCTTCCAAAATGGGGTAATTACTCATAGGTTTAATTTATTTCACCCAAAAGTCCCTACAGTTGTGAAAATGTGTACATCACCACATTGGGCCTCAAATTTGCATGATGAGCTTTTACTTTTGAGCCCTGTTGCATGTTCAGGCAAAAGATAAGGGTCACATGTAGGGTGTTTCTAAAGCTGGGAAACACAGCATAATAATAAGATGGGTGACTTTTGGCATGCACTGGTCACAACATATTGGGCACTGAAATGGCAAATATGTGGAAACATTGCAATTTTCATTTTGCACCATCTGCAAAATCAAAATCTGCCCTCCAAAGAACATATGGCACTCCTTCCCTTCTGACTCCTGTAGTTTGCCTTTACAGCAGTTTACAACCACATATGTGGTGTTACCATATTCAGCAGAAAATGGGTAATAAATTATGGAGTGATTTTCTTCTGTTGCTGTTTGGAAAATTGAAAATAAAAAAAATTGGGCATAAAGTGACTTTTTTTGTAAAAATGTAATTTTTCATTTTTACAGCCAACACTCACTACACCCCTTAAAAAATTCTTTGGGGGGGTACAGTTTTCAAAATGGAGTAATTTGGGGGGGGGGGGGGGTTTCACTATAGTTGTACCTGAGGATCTTTCAAAAGCGATATAGCACCCAAATATTATTCCAGCTAAATCTGTCCCTTTTTAACCCTGCCATATGGTCATACAGCAGCTTACGACTACACATGGGCTAGTAAATACTGTTGTCATGCTGTTATGTTATTAACCCTTTCTGTGTTACAGGAACATTTATTAAAATGGAAATTCTGTAAAAATATATATATATTAAAATTTGAAATTTCACCTCCATTTTGCTTTCCCGTGGAACAGCTAAAGGGTTAAAAAGTTTCTAAAATCTGATTTGAATAATTTGAGGAGTATATTTATGGGTAGTTTCTACTAAGGAGGCCACTCAAAGTGACTTCAGAACCAAATTGGTCCTTAGAAAAATCTTGAAAATTGGAAAAATTGCTCTTAAAATTCCAATCCTTCTTACATCCTAAAAAAAATTAATGGCATTTAAAAAATGATGCCAACATAAAGTAGACATACAGTAAATGTTAATACATATTTTGTGAAGTATCACTGTTTTAAAAGCATATAAATCCAAATTTAACACTAAATTGAAGTACAATGCATCACTAAAAAAATACTCAGAATTGCATGAATGAACAAAAACCTTCCAAAGTAATTACAACACAAAGTAGGTTTAAAGCAATATAAATTATTTGGTATCACTGTACCTGTAGAATAAATATATTATTTGTACTGTATGTATTACGTCCAAATATGAGCAAAATAGGGAATTTGTGTCAATTAAAGTCAGTCCTAAAGGCCCAAAGTAGACGTGTCCTTAAACAGGATCACCAGAACTGTTTTATCTGTTTCAATCGAAAAACTAGCAAAATCTCACAGCTGTGAAGGGTGATTGGAAAGCTCTGGGCATGATGGGATCTCCTTACCAGGAAGTTCAGACCTGACTTCTCTGGTGAATCAAGTTATTTACATACTGAGTACATATTTTGTAGCCTTTTTTTTTTCTTTTTTTTTCTTTTTTAATTAGATGTATTTAGATAATTGTGTAGTGGCTAATGAATTATTTATCTAATCAATTAAAACATATACCATACCCTGTCCATACATGTCATAATATACCTGTTTATGCTCAGAATTATGAAAACAAGTAATCTAAAAAGATGGTATTGTTTGTTTGCATGTTTAATAAAATTGGTTGTTTTAGGATAAACAAAAATATTTGCTTTTCCCAGAAACAGCAGGACTCTTGTCCATGGGTTGTGTCTGATATTGTATCTCAGCCTCCTCTACTTGAATGAGAATAAGGCTCAATCCTAGAGTGGAACTGCTCTGGTTCTAGAAGAAAAAAAGTCAAATGACATCCCTTTAAGGCTAATGCTAAAAGGCCCTGTAGGGGCTATATGTGTCACCCAACAAAGAGCGCAGTGTTGTGACCTTGTGATATTGCCTTTAAAGATAGTCAATGAGATTAAGTTGTTAAATGTAACCTTCCGCCACCATGCCATAACTGTCCAAATAATCCAACACTGTTGGATATTTATATAGTATATAGTGGGCACTCAATACCTGTAGCTACATGTAGGGTACAACACATTTATTTAATAACATTATACAATATTCATATATATAACTCAACAAAATTGTAGAAAAATGGCAATTGATATACTCATAAAAGTTGCAATTAATATACTCCTAAAAATTCATATCCTGTGTTAAAAGTTCATGAATCAGAATCCATATAATGTATTAAAAAATTCCTTTGAAAATTTGCCACATCAATTGGCGATGTAAAACAGCATTAAATTGTATTGCAGTTCATTTGATGTTCAATGTGCTGTATACCAATATTGGTACGGATATACGGGGTAATGTTATTTCCAGGGATGATATATGCAGTATATTGATGGTACTTACTGCGTTAGTCCACTCTTTTTGTATCCCTGACCGTAATGGCGTCCCACTACAGATCAGGTCACTCACCCCTCTTCTTATGCGCTATGGCGTGTATCACTCCACAATTCGTCCCGATGTCAGATGACTGTTGGATATTTGGCTGCAAGTCGTGCTCAACTTTGCCATCGTAGACTACAATGCCAGTTATGTGTGACTGCTATTTGCTCACAAACATTCTGCAATCTGTTTTTTTTTTTTTTTTTTTTTTACAGCCAAAGTTCTAAAATAGCTGCCTCATAAACAGACTGTTGTTTTTGGTTCCATGACTTTTTTGAGACTTGCCATTACATGACACGTCGCCATGAAGACCTAGCCTAATATATGGCCAAGAGCAACATCTGCCTGGAGTTTGCCTGTGTAAGCCGTGTACCGGGGTGGGCTCCCCAGGATACAGTGAAGTCACGAACGAGAAAAGCAACTTTGACACCAGCTTTTGTGAAACAGGTTTCTTTTTACTGTATCAGGGTATTAAACGAAACCCCAAAATGCAGTGAACAAAGAATAAGGTTACATGTACTCAGCCGCAGCTGTGAACCCCTGTGCTGCACAGCAAGATGCTCCCTGGTGAATGCCGAGGAAGTTTGTCATAATTTGCCTACTGTCGACACAACTAGAACTGTCCCACCGTACCTGTTATTACCCTTTGCAGAACACGAACGGCCGTCTGCGGTACAGCACAGCAGCTTACAAACGTATCACTTCTATGCAATATTTCCCACCACTTTACATAACCAGTATGATAACACGTGTTTGAATGCTACTTCCTGAACGAAGACACTAAACAGGTTTGTAGTCATGGAAGATTTCTCTCAGTATGCAATGTCTCTTTGCAGTTTGTATTGGAGGTGTGGCTGACTCTCCTATTTGGTCGTGCACTCCTGATCAGCCTGTTTGCCTCATAGGCTGATTTTAAATTGGCATGAGTATAAAGCTTAGTTTGCTCTGCATGCATGTTGGTACTTGTAGTCCCTGGATTCAATGGAGGCCATTTTGGCACCGAAAATGATATAAACCAAATGCATGCGGAACCTAAACCCCTTGAACTTCATGGTCGCTGTCATGGCACATAACAGGTTGAACTTAGTGTTAGGTTTCCGTCTTACAGAGATCGCCTTGACATGTGGCAGACGGGCTCAAATAATTTTGTACAAAATGATTTGCCAAGCATCTCTAATTTATAAGCATAGCATTAGCAATATAATAAATTTTTTCACTTTATTTGGTTTGCAGAGTGCTGTTGCATTGTATGTTTAGTTCTATGTTGACCTTCTTAGAGGGAGGGGCTCAGAAGTACTGGGGACATCAGGCACATCTGTCAGGGGAGGAGCTACTACTTGTTCAGCACTCTCTCTGGTTGGCAAACCGGCCACAGCCGGGGCCTCTGTGGATACCTGGGCAGGGACAACCCACCATTCCTCCTCCTCTGAGGGGCTTTCTTCTGTACTCTGAGTGTGAGGAGGCATCTCCTCCATGCACACTGTATCATTACAACGTCTCAACAACGTCCCCCAGTCCCTACTTGCTCTACCTCATAGACCGGAATGGCAGGGTCTACCTTACTTTTCACCGTGTATGGGACCGTGTATGCCTTTCACCTGCCCATCCAACTTCGCAGCCGGCCGTTTGGCTTTGACCATCACCCGATCAACTGGGGTGTACCCATCCCTCTGCACTGGTCTTGGGTTGGGGTGTACTAGCGCTCCTGGCGCTCCCCCACAACCTTGTGGATTGCTCTCAGCCAGCAGCAGTTCTCTTGCACCTATGCAGTGGTACTTCTCGGTGGTGGCTCCATTGGGCCGGGCATGTGGAGGTCTTCAATCTCCCATGCGGCTCTCCCAAACATCGGCATATATGGAAAGTATCCGGTGGTACTGTGTGTTATTGTAAGCCCACATCAGTTCAGGTAGGTATTCGGGCCACCGAGCCTTTTGGCTATCCTCCAGAGACCACAGCATCTGGAGCAAGGTGTGGTTAAAGCGTTTGCATGCCCTGTTTCCTTGGGGGTGATACGGGGTAGTACGAGAACGTTTGATCCCATACAGCTGGTACAGTTCATTCATTAGAGTACCCTGAAAACACGCCCCCTGGTCTGAATATATTCTCCGTGGACACCTGAACACCTGTATAAAGTGTTTTCAGACCACTTCAGCGGCGGACTCTGCTGTCTGGTCTCTGGTGGGTACAGCCACTACATACTTTGTGAAGTGATCTGCCATGACTAGACAGTACGAGTGTCCCGAGGTAGAGTATCCAATCTGCATATAATCAATCATCAGAAGCTCCCGGGGCGTTGAGGTCCAGATGGCCAGATCTGGACAGTATACCAGCTGTTGGAGCCACTTGAACGTTTTGTCACTCCCGAAATGGCCTCCTTTTTCATGGGCTTCCCTGGCGGCTTCCGGTCCCAATGACATGGGGACGACAATCTGTTGTCGGTACTGCAGCTTCGACTGTAAGTATATGGCACAGGAGGCCCTGGATAACAGTCAACTTGTCCCACTGCCTCAACAACTTTTGGCTGTCTGGGGTCAGACGGGCTCGCTCTTCTGGATGTAGCCAGATCTTAGCCCGAACCATTCTTTCACTTCCCACAAGTCCGGGCAGCCATTCTGGATTCTCTCCCAATCAGCCAATGTATTTCCCAGCACCAGGGACATCCCGGACGCCACCCCACTTGAATGTGCCTCGTCCTGGAACATGGGTAATCGACCAAGGTCAGGAGTTTCAGTGTCCTCCAGCTCCTCATCAGAACTCTGAGCCGACAAACCTACAGGGACTCGGTAGAGTGCGTCAGCGTTGCTGTTCTCCCTACCTAACCGAAACTGTATACGGTATTGGTACTTAGAAAGGCAAGCCAACCACCTCTTCAAACACACTGAGTTTGGCATTCTCCAGATGTGCTATCGGGTTGTTGTCCGTCATCACGGTCACCTCTGCACCTATCAGGTACTCCGCAAAGCTGAGGTCTAATGACATCAACACCCTATATCAGGTGTGCATAATTATTAGGCAACCTTTCCTTTGGCAAAATGGGTCAAAAGAAGGACTTGACAGGCTCAGAAAAGTCAAAAATAGTGAGATATCTTGCAGAGGGATGCAGCACTCTTAAAATTGCAAAGCTTCTGAAGCGTGATCATCGAACACTCAAGAGTTTCATTCAAAATAGTCAACAGGGTCGCAAGAAGCGCGTGGAAAAACCAAGGCGCAAAATAACTGCCCATGAACTGAGAAAAGTCAAGCGTGCAGCTGCCAAGATGCCACTTGCCACCAGTTTGGCCATATTTCAGAGCTGCAACATCACTGGAGTGCCCAAAAGCACAAGGTGTGCAATACTCAGAGACATGGCCAAGTTAAGAAAGGCTGAAAGACGACCACCACTGAACAAGACACACAAGCTGAAACGTCAAGACTGGGCCAAGAAATATCTCAAGACTGATTTTTCTAAGGTTTTATGGACTGATGAAATGAGAGTGAGTCTTGATGGGCCAGATGGCTGGATTGGTAAAGGGCAGAGAGCTCCAGTCCGACTCAGACGCCAGCAAGGTGGAGGTGGAGTACTGGTTTGGGCTGGTATCATCAAAGATGAGCTTGTGGGGCCTTTTTGGGTTGAGGATGGAGTCAAGCTCAACTCCCAGTGCTACTGCCAGTTTCTGGAAGACACCTTCTTCAAGCAGTGGTACAGGAAGAAGTCTGCAAGGTAAAAAAAACATGATTTTCATGCAGGACAATGCTCCATCACACGCGTCCAAGTACTCCACAACGTGGCTGGCAAGAAAGGGTATAAAAGAAGAAAATCTAATGACATGGCCTCCTTGTTCACCTGATCTGAACCCCATTGAGAACCTGTGGTCCATCATCAAATGTGAGATTTACAAGGAGGGAAAACAGTACACCTCTCTGAACAGTGTCTGGGAGGCTGTGGTTGCTGCTGCACGCAATGTTGATGGTGAACAGATCAAAACACTGACAGAATCCATGGATGGCAGGCTTTTGAGTGTCCTTGCAAAGAAAGGTGGCTATATTGGTCACTGATTTGTTTTTGTTTTGTTTTTGAATGTCAGAAATGTATATTTGTGAATGTTGAGATGTTATATTGGTTTCACTGGTAAAAATAAATAATTGAAATGGGTATATATTTGGTTTTTGTTAAGTTGCCTAATAATTATGTACAGTAATAGTCACCTGCACACACAGATATCCCCCTAAAATAGCTAAAACTAAAAACAAACTAAAAACTACTTCCAAAAATATTCAGCTTTGATAGTAATGAGTTTTTTGGGTTCATTGAGAGCATGGTTGTTGTTCAATAATAAAATTAATCCTCAAAAATACAACTTGCCTAATAATTCTGGACTCCCTGTATGTTGTCCAGGTATATCAATACTGACTCGAAGTTGAGAACTCCCAGGCAGTGCTCCATCAGCCGCTGGAATGTTCCCGGGGCATTGGAAAGTAGTGTTGATCACGAATATTCAAATTGATAATTTTTATCGCGAATATAGGCACTTCGAGAATTTTTTAATATTTAGAATATAGTGATATATATTCCTAATTTCGAGTATTCGAGATTTTTTTCAGTACACAAGATCCCTCCCTGCTTCTAGCTTGTGGGCCAATGAGAAGGCTGCAGTATCTTTAACTTTAGGAGTAGTGTTGATTGCAAATTTTCGTGATGTGAATTTATATTGCAAATTTTTCAAAAGTCCAGATTAGAAAAAAATTACAACTATTAAAAAAATGATTATAGCAATATATTAGCTAAATTGCTCTATATTCGTTTATTTTTTTCGAATATTCGCTATATTGCTATATATTCTTGTTTTAGAATATTTTGAATATTCTAAAAAACAAATATATTCTATATAGTGCTATATATTTGTTTTTAGAATATTCGTAATTTTTACCATCTAAAGTCATGATTCCTCCCTGCTAGAGTTGAGCGAACACCTAGATGTTCGGGTTCGAGAAGATAGGCCGAACTTCCCGAAAATGTTCGGGTTCGGGATCCGAACTCGACCCGAACTTCGCCCCGAACCCCATTGAAGTCAATGGGGAGTCGGCACTAAAAAGGCTGTAAAATAGCCCAGGAAAGGGCTAGAGGGCTGCAAAAGGCAGCAAAATGTAGGAAAATCTGCAAACAAATGTGGATAGGGAAATGAATAAAAATAAAATTAACCAATATCAATTGGGGAGAGGTCCCATAGCAGAGAATCAAGCTTCATGTCACCCACCACTCGAACAGGCCACTGTGAGATATTTAGGCTCCGGCACCCAGACAGAGGAGAGGGGTCCCATAGCAGAGAATCAGGCTTCATGTCACCCACCACTACAACAGGCCACTGTCAGATATTTAGGCCCCGGCACCCAGACAGAGGAGAGGGGTCCCATAGCAGAGAATCAGGCTTCATGTCATAGCAGAGAATCAGGCTTCATGTCACCCACCACTGGAACAGGCCACTGTCAGCTATTTAGGCCCCGGCACCCAGACAGAGGAGAGAGGTCCCATAGCAGAGAATCAGGCTTCATGTCATAGCAGAGAATCAGGCTTCATGTCACCCACCACTGGAACAGGACACTGTCAGATATTTAGGCCCCGGCACCCAGACAGAGGAGAGAGGTCCCATAGCAGAGAATCAGGCTTCATGTCACCCACCACTGGAACAGGCCACTGTGAGATATTTAGGCCCCGGCACCCAGACAGAGGAGAGAGGTCCCATAGCAGAGAATCAGGCTTCATGTCATAGCAGAGAATCAGGCTTCATGTCACCCACCACTGGAACAGGCCACTGTGAGATATTTAGGCCCCGGCACCCAGACAGAGGAGAGAGATCCCATAGCAGAGAATCAGGCTTCATGTCATAGCAGAGAATCAGGCTTCATGTCACCCACCACTGGAACAGGCCACTGTGAGATGTTTAGGCCCCGGCACCCAGACAGAGGAGAGAGGTCCCATAGCAGAGAATCAGGCTTCATGTCATAGCAGAGAATATGGCTTCATGTCACCCACCACTGGAAAAGGCCACTGTGAGATATTTAGGCCCCGGCACCCAGACAGAGGAGAGAGGTCCCATAGCAGAGAATCAGGCTTCATGTAACCCACCACTGGAACAGGCCACTGTCAGATATTTAGGCCCCGGCACCCAGACAGAGGAGAGAGGTCCCATAGCAGAGAATCAGGCTTCATGTCACCCACCACTGGAACAGGCCAGCTTACGATATTTAGGCCCCTGGCACCCAGACGGAGGAAAGGTTCATTCAACTTTGGGTTAGCCCTGCAATATAATGGTAAAATTAAAAAAAGAGGATTGAATGAAGAAGTGCCCTGGAGTAGAAGAATATATTGTTAAGGGGAGGTAGTTATAAATGTCTAATCTGCACAAGGGATAGACAGGTCCTGTGGGATCCATGCCTGGTTCATTTTTGTGAACGTCAGCTTGTCCACATTGGCTGAGGACAGGCGGCTGCGTTTGTCTGTAATGACGCCCCCTGCCGCGCTGAATACACGTTCAGACAAAACGCTGGCCGCCGGGCAGGCCAGCACCTCCAAGGCATAAAAGGCTAGCTCTGGCCACGTGGACAATTTGGAGACCCAGAAGTTGAATGGGTCAGTACGTGGAGGGGTGTGCACACGTACTGTTCCACCATGTTAGTGAAATGCTGCCTCCTGCTAACACGTTCCGTATCAGGTGGTGGTGCAGTTAGCTGTGGCGTGGTGACAAAACTTTTCTAAATCTCTGCCATGCTAACCCTGCCCTCAGAGGGCTGGCGGTGACACAGCTGCGTTGGCAACCTCTTGCTCCTCCTCTGCCTTTGCCTTGGGCTTCCACTTGTTCCCCTGTGACATTTGGGAATGCTCTCAGTAGAGCGTCTAGTGCCTGGTCATGCAGGTTGTGCTAAGGTTCAGAACGTTAATGCCTCGCTTCAGGCTCTGATGGCACAGCGTGCAAACCACTCGGGTCTTGTCGTCAGCACATTGTTTGAAGAACTGCCACGCCAGGGAACTCCTTTAAGCTGCATTTGGGGTGCTCAGTCCCAGGTGGCGGTGGCCAGTAGCAGGCGAACTCTCTTGGCGGCGGGTGTTCTGCTTTGCCCCCCTGCTCCCTCTTTTGCTACGCTGTTGGCTCGGTCTCACCACTGCCTCTTCCTCTGAACTCTGAAAGTCAGTGGCACGACCTTCATTCCATGTGGGGTCTATGACCTCATCGTCCCCTGCATCGTCTTCCACACAGTCTTCCTCCCTGACCTCCTGTTCAGTCTGCACACTGCAGAAAGATACAGCAGTTGGCACCTGTGTTTCGTCATCATCATAGACGTGCTGAGGTGGTATTCCCATGTCCTCATCATCAGGAAACATAAGTGGTTGTGCGTCAGTGTATTCTATGTCTTCCACCGCTAGGGAAGGGCTAGTTGGATGCTCTTGGGAAATCCTGCCAGCAGAGTCTTCAAACAGCATAAGAGACTGCTGCAAACTTGAGGCTCAGACAGT
Organism: Bufo gargarizans; assembly: GCF_014858855.1. Taxonomy (NCBI): domain Eukaryota; kingdom Metazoa; phylum Chordata; class Amphibia; order Anura; family Bufonidae; genus Bufo; species Bufo gargarizans. Next base: position 565,273,090 of record NC_058081.1, on the reverse strand, counting down.
TTCCCTGATATGCATGGGGGTGATGCGACAGACTGATGGGCTTGGTTTTCAGGCGCCATCTGTGCGCTTTCAGCAGAAGACTGGGTGGGAGATAATGTGAAAGTGCTGGATCCACTGTCAGCCACCCAATTGACTAATGCCTGTACCTGCTCAGGCCTTACCATCCTTAGAACGGCATTGGGCCCCACCAAATATCGCTGTAAATTCTGGTGGCTACTGGGACCTGAGGTAGTTGGTTCACTAGGACCAGAACAGCCACGTCCTCTCCTAGCACCAGAGGGTCCACTAACACCACCACGACCATGTCCGCGTCCGCGTTCCTTACTAGATGTTTTCCTCATTATTACCGTTCAGCACAATAAGAAAAAAATGATTCGGCCCAATGTATTGAATTCAAATTCAGGCCTTTATTTACAGGCACCTAACACTATCTGGCTATCTATTTAAGTACAGTATTACACTAATACAGGCACAACAGTAACGACAGATTTAGGGGAATATAAATTGTAGGCCTAGTATTTAGGCCCTGGATGAAAGGTATCCTTTTACGGACAGAATTACACTTGGAGATGCACGGCAGCGCGTGAAGTTATTGAGGATGACCCTATCAGCACTTGAATTTGCACCTTGAATGTAATATACCCTTTTACGGACAGAAATACACTATGTGAGATGCACAATAGTGCGTGCAAATTTAAAGGCTTATGCTTTCAGCAATTGTAATTTAACAGTTTGTGTAATATACCCTTTGACGGAAAAAAATACACTTGGAGATGCACGCTGAGTGTAATATACCTTTTTATGGACAGATTTTAACTTGGCCTGCAACAGCAGAAACCACTGATTTAGGGTATTGCTATCTTGGGAATTGAATTTCAACCCAGAACAAAAACTATGCTTTGACGGACACTAAAAAACTTGTCCAGCCACAGCTGGAACACCAGATTTAGGGTATTGCTATTTTGGCAATTGAATTTCACCCCAGAAAAAAAAAATATCCTTTGCCAGACAGAAGACAGTATTACACTTGGCTAGCCACAGCTGGAACACCAGATTTAGGGGATTGCTATTTTTGCAAGTGAATTTCAATAAGCACAGCCAAGCCTCTGATGTAGGATATAGCAAAATCTATTGATGGTTAAATGGACTTGGTGGCAGCTTGTGCTGGCGCACCACAAGACACAAAATGGTCGCCGATCACCCCAGAGAAAAGTGACAGAAAAATGCTCTGGGCAGCCTAAAAACAGTGAGCAATTAACTAGCAGAAGTTGAATGATTCACAGCTGTAGATCGATCACTTCATTAAGTGTTTTTGATGAGTAAATCCCTGCCTAATCTCGCCCTAACAGCAGCAGCTGCATCCTATCCCTACACTGATCAGAGCAGAGTGACGTGCGGCGCTACGTGACTCCAGCTTAAATAGAGGCTGGGTCACATGCTGCACTGGCCAATCACAGCCATGCCAATAGTAGGCATGGCTGTGATGGCCTTTTGGGGCAAGTAGTAGGACGCTTGTTGATTGGCTGCTTTGCAGCCTTTCAAAAAGCGCCAAGAAAGTACCGAACCTGAACTTTTACGCAAATGTTCGGGTTTGGGTCCGTGTCACGAACACCCCAAACTTCGGTACGAACCCGAACTATACAGGTCGGGTTCGCTCATCCCTACTCCGTGCTTAACTTCTTATGTACCAGGCTCATTTTCACCTTAAGGACCAGGCCATTTTTTGCAAATCTGACGTGTCAATTTGTGTGTGAATAACTTTAAAACGCTTTTACTAATCCATGCCATTCTAAGATTGTTTTTTCGTCACTTATTGTATTTCATGACATAAAATGGAGTCAAAAAAATATTTTTTATTTATAAAAAAATACTAAATTTACCCAAAATTTGAAAAGATTAGCAAATTTCCAAGTTTCAATTTCTCTACTTCTATAATACATAGTAATACCTCCAAAAATAGTTATTGCTTTACATTCACCATATGTCTACTTCATGTTTGGATCATTTTGGGAATGCCATTTTATTTTTTGGGGACGTTACAAGGCTTAGAAGTTTAGAAGCAAATCTTGAAATTTTTCTTAAATTTTCCAAAACCCACTTTTTAAGGACTAGTTCAGATCTGATGTCACTTTGTGAGGCTTACATAATAGAAACCACCCCAAAATGACCCCATTTTGGAAACTATACCCCTCAAGGTATTCAAAACAGATTTTACTAATTTTCTGAATTTCACTTTTTTGGAAGATTTTCCATTTTAATAATTTTTTTTCCAGTAACAAAGCAAGGGTTAACAGCCAGACAAAACTCATTATTTATTACTCAGATTTTTCAGTTTACAGAAACACCCCATATGTGGTTGTAAATTGCTGGGCACACAGCAGGGCGCAGAAGGAAAGAAACGCCATTTGGTTTTTGGAAGGCAGATTTTGCTGGATTGGTTTTTAGACACCATGTCTCATTTGAATCCCCCTGATGTACCCCTAGAGTAGAAACTCTAAAAAAGTGACCCCATTTTAGAAACTACATTTTTGTTGGTAGTATTTTAGGGTACATATGATTTTTGGTTGCTCTATATTACACTTTTTGTGAGGCAAAGTAACAAAAAAATAGGAATTCTGAAATTTCATCTCATTTGCCATTATCTCTTGTGGAACACTTAAAGGGTTAACAAAGCGTGTAAAATCAGTTTTGAATACCTTGATGGGTGTCATTTCTTAAATGGGGTCACTTTTTGGAGTTTCTACTCTAGGGGTGCATCGGGGGGGACTTCAAATGGGACATAGTGTCAAAAAACTAGTCCAGCAAAAACTGCCTTCCAAAAACCATATGGCGTTCCTTTCCTTCTGTGCTCTGCTGTGTGGCCATATACCACATATGGGGCATTTCTGTGAACTACAGAATCAGGGCAATAAATATTGAGTTTTGTTTGGCTGATAACCCTTGCTTTGTTAGGGGAAAAAATTGATCAAAATTGAAAATTTGCCAAAAAATTGATGTTTTGGCACCGTTTTTATTTTTTATTATTTACAACATTCATCTGAGGAGTTAGGTCATGTGGTATTTTTACAGAGCAGGTTCTTACGGACGTGGCAATGCCTAATATGTATACTTTTTATTTATTTATTAAGGTTTTACAGAATGATATCATTTTTTAAACAAAAAAAACATGTTTTAGTGTCTCCATAGTCTGATGAGTCATAGTTTTTTCAGTTTTTGGGTGATTGTCTTAGGTAGGGTATAATTTTTGTGGGATAAGATGAATGTTAGATTGGCACAATTTTGGGGGGCATACGACTTTTTGATCACTTGCTATTACACTTTTTGTGATGTAAGGTGACAAAAAATGGCTTTTTTTACATTGTTTCTATTTAATTTAGTTTACGGTGTTAACCTCAGAGTTTAGGTCAAGTGGTATTTTTATAGAGAAGGTTCATACGGACGCGGTGATGCCTAATATGCCAATTTTTTTTACGTTTAACATAAAAAAGCATTTTTGAAAAAAAAATCATGTTTTAGTCTGAGAACCATCGTTTTTTATTTTTTGGGCCATTGTCTCATGTAGTGGCTCATTTTTTGCAGGATGAGGTGACGGTTTAATTGGTCCTATTTTGGCGTACATACAACTTTTCTGATTACTTTTATAACTTTTTTTTGGGAAGTAAGGTGGGCAAAATTTCAATTTCATCATAGTTATTTTTTTATGGCGTTCACCATGAGGGGAAAATAGCATGATCGTTTTATAGATCAGGTCATTATAGATGCGGTGATATCAAACATGTGTAGGGAATTTTATTTTTTTACTTTTTAATCAGTAATAAATGTGTTTTTTATTTTAACTTTTTTTTGTTTTACTTTTTTTAACTTTTTTTTTACCCAAACCCACTTGGTTCTTGAAGATCCAGTGGGTCATATGTCTGTATAATACAATACAGTACACTATATAGTGTACAGTACTGTATTTTCACTTTACACTTAGTCTGATCAGACTTCTGCCTTTAGCAGAAGTCTGATCAGCACCATGGAAAGCCGGAAGCCTGTGAAGGCGTCCAGTTGCCATGGTAACCATCACCCGGTGCCACAACAGAGCAGCGAGTGATGGGGAGGGAGGGGGGCCCCCTCCTTCTGTGATCCCGTCAAGAATAGGGGGCTAAAAAGGCACAGCAGCCCCCTATAGGAGAGAAAGGGAGCTTCCTCCCTGTTAACCCCTTCCATACTACGGCATGGAAGGGGTTAAATGACTGACATCTGTGTGATGCTTTACAAGCTTGCGTCATCCCCCCCCGTGCACCCACCATCACATCAGAAAGAGGGCTGCAGGGGGGAAGATAAAAAAAAGGCATTTTTAAGTTTCTGATCCCAGCAGGACTGCGGGGATCAGAAACTTCCAAAAGTGCTGCAAACCGCATGTCTGAATTGACCCCAATCGCAGATATGGGGGGGTCACAGGACTCCTCTCGGCATTGACTCAGGCTACCTGCTGATTGATTTCAGCAGGCACCCAGTTCCGATCACAGCCCACCGCGCGGAGGGGATCAGAAATACACAGGGCGTACCTGTACCTGCATTGCGAAAATTTGCATATTACGCGATCGTTACCTTGCCGATTTTTCGAGTAAAAAAATTGTAGAATATAACGAATATTCGAATTCGCGAATATTCAATGAATATTATACAAAATATTCACTAAATATCGCAAATTCGAATATGACCCCTGCCGCTCATCACTATTGGACAGACCGAATGGCATCCGGTTGTAGAGTCCCATAGAATGAAAGCCGTCTTCGCTTTGTCTTTCTTGGCCACCGGTACCTGCCAATATCCACTGGCCAGGTCAAGAGTCGAGAACAACTTTGCGTGGCTCAGGGCTGACAACGACTTCTCAATCCGTGGAAGTGGGTAAGCATCCCGAACAGTCTGAGCATTCAGCTTCCGATAATCCACACAGAACCGGAGACTCCCATCTTTCTTCTGCACCAAAAACAATCTCACACCTGTATATTCGACTTTTGTACATGGGTGGCACCTACACTTCAAAAACCTACTGATTATTTGGCATCACATGAAATTGGCTCTAATGTGTATGAGCTTGAGCAATGGAAAATAGATTGAGCCCATTTGGTAACAGGGACTGTGACTGATATTATGACAATTTCTGTACAGTGCTGCAGAATATGTAGGCACGAAACATGCAATTATAAATAATTGGGGGGAGGGGATGAGACATTATTAACTTTAATGAAAGTGACAATTAAGAGATCACAAACATTTCTCAATCCTTCCAATCTTTTTCCGTCTCAATTTTGTACTAAATTTTGCAAATGAGCTACATTTTTATTAGCCATTGCTATGCCTAGGGCTATTTCACATCACCACTGGTTATGTCCATTGATTGTTCTCCTCCGTTAGAGAAGCTCAACAAGGGGAATAACAGAAGTGCCTAATCTGGCCCATAGCTGAACTGAAGGGTACCAAACAGATTCCATTGACTTATAACGGGGTCTGTTCAGCTTCTCTTTGAAAGTCTGCTCTTCATATAGGACTTTTTCGTCCACTGTTTTTGACAGATTTTGCAATAAGGCCTCCAACACAAATGTAAACAAGCTTTTAATTGATTATACCGTATCAAATTCAGAGATCCCTAGGCTGTGACTCAACAGCTGGTGTAAAACTAAAACTCCAAACTGGATATGTTGAGAGTTGTAGTTGTGCAGTAGCTGGAGTGCCAAAGTTTGGAGACACTATTTTAATTACAATTTTTTTTAAAGCCACCCATTTACATGTCACTTTAATGGCACCATTATAAGGCTCATACCTGCTGAATTGTAGAATTTGGCTTGAGCTCAACATTTGTTCGCAAAGAGTAAAAGTCCCAGTCATGCTGCAACCTAGTCTATAAATCATTGATTACTATGGTACCTGTATAGAATATGAAGATAAGAGGACAGCTGGCACATAAACGAGGGCACTGGGTTAAAGTTGCAGATAAACCTGAAATAATTCCAAGAATAACATATGCAGAAAAATCTCACAGCTGAATTCTTAGGAGCAAAGTTCCAGCAATAATCAATTTATGGTCTGAAAACAGCATCTGGCCAGTTGTGGATAACATTTAATCCATAAATCAGTGACATTTTCAATTTTGACATTAAATAGTGCATGGAAATTAATTCCTGGCATAAACTTACAAGTAGAGATGAGCAATTTTTTTTATTTGGGTCCAAATAAATTCTACCAGAATCGCAAGTATCATCATGGCTTTGTATTTTCTATGCAGGTTTGTATGATTTCAACAAATGCAACATGCAACATTTTTTTTCACCTTACATCACTAAAATTACAACACCAAGCGATCAAAAAGGCGCATGCCCCCCCAAAATAGTACCAATCAGACCGTCGCCTCATCCCGCAAAAATGAGACCCTACCTAAGACAATCGGTCAAAAAGAAAAATATATGACTCTCAGACAATGGAGACACTAAAATATGATTTTTTTTTCTTCAAAACTGCTATTATTGTATTATAAATAAAAAAAAGTTGACTTAATAGGTATTTCCACGTCCGTAACTATCTGCTCTATAAAAATGTCTCATGACCAGCTCATGACCAGCTGAATGCTGTAAAAAACAAAACAAATAAAAACTGTTCTAAAAACCAATTTTTTGGTCACCTTGCCTCATAAAGTGTAGTAATGAATGATCAAAAAAATCATATGTACCCAAAAATGGTACTAATAAAAACATCAATTCTTCCTGCCAGATGAATGTTGTAAAAAGTAAAAAATAAAAACTGTGCCAAAACAGACATTTTTTGGTTACCTTGCCTTACAAAAAACGTACTATAGAGCAATTAAAAATCATATGTACCCCAAAATAGTACCAATAAACTGGAACCTTATCCCTTGTTTTCCAAAATGGGGTCATTTTTGGGGAGTTTCTACTGTAAGGGGGGCTTCAAATATAACACGGCATCTAAAAACCAGTTCAGCAAAATCTGACTTCCAAAAACCATATGGCGCTCCTTTTCTTCTGCGCGCTGACGTGTGCCCTTACATCAGTTTATGACCACATGTGGGGTGTTTATGTAAACTGCAGAATCAGGGTAATAAATATTAAGGTTTGTTTGGCTGTTAACCCTTGATGTGTTAAAGATTTCTTTTTTATTAAAATGGAAAATCTGCAAAAAAAGTGAAATTTAGAAATTTCATCTCCATTTTGCTTTAATTCTTGTGGAACACCTAAAGGGTTAATACAGTTAGTAAAATTAGTTTTGAGTAACTTGAGGGTTTAGTTTCTACAATGGGGTCATTTATGGGGGGTTCCACTATTTAAGCCCCACAAAGTGACTTCAGAACTGAACCTTAAAAAAGTTGACTTTGGAAATGTTTTAAAAAATTTCCAAAATTGGTTCAAAAATTCTAAACCTTCTAACGTCCTAAAAAAATAAAATTACATTACCAAAATAATTGCCACATAAAGTAGATATATGGGGAATGTTAACTAATGAATATTTTATGAAGCATCACTATCTGTCTAAAAATCTGAGAGATTCAAATTTAGAAAACAGTGATTTTTTTTTCAAATTTTCATAAACTTTTGGATTTTTTATAAATAAAGGCAAAACATATTGACTCAAATTTACCATTAACATGAAGTACAATGTGTCACAAGAAAACAATCTCTGAATGGCGTGGATATGTAAAACTGTTCCAAAATTATTACCACATAAACTGACACGTCAGATTTGCTAAATTAGGCCTGGTCAGGAAGGGGGTAAATGGCCCAGTCTGGAAGTGGTTAAGTATCACTTTCTGTTTTAAAAGCAGAGAAATTGACATTTTGAAAATTGTGAAATTTGGGATTTTTTCATAAATAAAGGTGAAATATATTGACTCAAATTCATGACTGTCATGAAGTACAAAGTAAAAAATTGGGTGGAGACAGCACGTCCTCAAGCACGTCCTATATTCTAGATGCAATGTTTCGGCCAGTGAGGCCTTTTTAAATGCTTGAATGGCTTACATAAGTAAAATCGTTCCAAAGTTATTACCACATAAAGTGACACATGTCACAATTGCAGGAAGGTAAAAACTGGCCCAGCATAGCAGGGGTTAAGTATAAAAAACATTATTCTCAATATGCTAAGTAGAGTTGAGCAAAGTTATAAAAAATTTGATTCGGCTCGTTCACCAAATTTCACAAAGAAATTTGATTAATTACTATTTACTTCGCCACGAATTGCATTTCATAGTATGTAAAGGGCGCAAAGATGGGGAATGGTGATCGGCACGCCCCCTGTCATTGAACCTCTCAGATGCCGCATTCATCGCTGATCACGCCATCTGACAGTAACATTAAGGCCTTTCAGGAGTTAATCAGGGGTGAAAAAATACATACACCATACTCACCTCATCCATTTGCTGGCAGAGAAGCCGTCACCGCCATCTTAATTAAAGAAACCACACAAAATCTCTGCTGACATCATTGTGCCCGGCCAGATTGATGACATCACACTTTACCAGATTTTGTGTGGTTACTTCAATCAAGATGGCCGTTTCAGGGAACATTGATTCATTACTACCAGCGGCGAATCAAATGTTTGGCCTCGCGGCGAATCAAATTTTTCCTGAAACTTGTATCAAAGTCAATTAGTTTCACATTGATTCGCTCAACATTAATTCAAAATAGCTGAAAGTTTCTCACAAGATTCAAACCTTGGATCTCTACATGCAAGACTGAGCACTTATCAGTAAGTAGTGTACATGATATGTACATACTAGGACACAACACCACAGCTCTGCCCTCAGCATGCCAATGTCTAGCCCTGTCAATCAAGGGGACAGGGGAATGTGATGAGCCCTACCAGGCAGTGTGCTTGGTTTAATAGGGTTGATCATGCTGACAGAGCCTTTTTAAAACATTACCAAGGAAGAAAGACATCAGCAACGATTTCAGAGAAGCAGTTGTTGCTGCCAATCAATCTTGAAAGGGTTATAAGGCCATTTAGAAACAATTTGAGGCCAATAGTGAGAAAGACTGTTCACAAGTGGAAAATACTGAAGACAGTTGACAACCTCCCGAAGAATTGGATGTCCCAGCAAATTCATCCCAAAGTCAAGCAATGCCTAGAGAAATTGCAAAACAGTTACATCTTAGATTCTACAGGCCTCAGTAAAATGTTCACGTTCATGACAATACAATTGAACAATTATGGCTTGTTTGGATGGGTCACCAGGAGAAATCCTCTTCTTTTTAAGAGGAAAATGGCAGTACAGATTAAAGGGGGTTGGCACTTTCTGGCTATCATTGATAAATGTGTATGTAAGATAACTATATGGCACTTACTAATATAGCCTTTGTTGATATCTCATGACATTTGCTAGATTTCATAAGCCATGTCCCCTAGTTGGTGAAATAATTTGTGCCACATAGTGATCCTGTCTATAAAATGTCATAGTGCATCCTGGTGAAATCTCTTCCTGAGGTAAGTGACTCACCCACATAATATACCAAGACCAGGCACCTTCTTCCATTGCTCCATGGTCCAATTTTGATGCTCACATGATTCCCACACGCATTAATGAGCCTTGGACAACCATGATCCTTTGACAGTTAACCAGCTGGCAAAGGAAGGACAACTGGTTAACTGCCAAAGGATCATGGTCCTGGACAGTCCATAAAAATAGGGGGCTTTTTTCCATTGTCCATGAAAAAATTACATGTCCATGATTTTTTTTGAGGCTGGTAGTACTTGAGCGTGTCACTTTGCAATTTCCAGCACTTTTGAGCTCACAGTAAATGCTGTTAATGTGTTCAGCATTAGTATCTGACCTATAGACATGTATTACTTATCTTTATAGTTCATTATAGTTTTCCAATATGTCTGCAAAATACAGTCCTGATCAAAAAATCATATTTAGCATGGCTAGATCTTAACAAGGTTCCAAGAAGAGCTTCAACATGCAACAAGAAGAAATGGGAGTGAGACAAAACATTTTTTGAGCATTCAATTTAATGAAAACAATGAATAAACTGAAACAGGCTGTCTTTCAGCTGATCAAAAGTTTAGGACCACACCCCCCAAAAAAACTAACCCCCCCCCCCCCCAAAACAGAACTCCAACTTGCAAACATGAACTCAGTAATGAGTAGCTCCGCTGTTATTGTTTATCACTTCCAAAATTTGTTTCGGCGTGATGCTTGATGCAAGCGTTTCCATGAGGTGAGTGGAAACATTTCTCCAAGTGGTAAAGATAGCCGCATGAAGCCCATCTACTGTCTGGAACTGTTGTCCATTTTTGTAAACTTCCTTTGCCATCCATCCCCAAAGGTTCTCAATTAGTTTTAGATCAGGGGAAAACGAAGGATGGGCCAAAAGAGTGATGTTATTCTCCTGGAAGAAGTCCCTTGTCCTGCGGGCATTGTGTACTGTTGAAAAACCCAGTCGTTACCACACAGACGAGGGCCCTCAGTCATGAGGAATGCTCTCTGCAACATCTGGACATAGCCAGCCGCCGTTTGACGCCCCTGCACTTCCTGAAGCTCCATTGTTCCACTGAAGGAAAAAGCACCCCAGACCATTATGGCGCCCCTCCACTGTGGCACGTAGAAAACATCTCAGGTGGGATCTGCATGTCATGCCAGTAACATTGGAAACCATCAGGGCCATCAAGGTTACATTTTTTCTCATCAGAGAATAAAACTTTCTTCCACCTTTGAATGTCCCATGTTTGGTGCTCTCTTGCAAAGTCCAAACGAGCAGTTCTGTGGCGTTCAAGGAGACAAGGTCTTTAAACACTTTTTTTGGTTTTGAAGCACTTCAGTCTCAGATACTGTCTGATCGTTATGGGGCTGTAGTCAGCACCAGTAAGGGCCTTAATTTGGGTCGAGGATCTTCCAGTGTCTTGACGGACAGCCAATTGGATCCTCCGGCTCAGTGCTGATGAAATTTTTTTGGGTCTTCCACTTTACTTTTTAGTTTCATAACCCTCAGGATCATTTAAGAAATTCCAAATGACTGTCTTACTGCGTCCCACCTCAGCAGCGATGGCGCGCTGTGAGAGACCCTGCTTATGCAGTTCAACAACGCGACCACGTTCAAAAAGGGAGAGTTTTTCTGCCTTTGCCATCACAACGTGTGACTACCTGACAGAAAATGACAATGAATCCACATCTTTCCACAGATTTGGCCTTTTAAAGGCATTTGGTCCTAGAATTTGGATCAGCTGAAAAACAGCCTGTTTCAGTTTAATCGTTATTTTCAATTGAATGCTCCAAAAATGTTTTGTCTCACTCTCATTTCTTCTTGTTCCATGTTGAAGCTCTACTTGGAACCTTGTTACAATCCAACAATGTAAAATATGATTTTTTGCCATTTTTCAAGTTAAACTTTTGATCAGGACTGTATGTTGGTTGCTGGGAAAACACACAAGGCCTGCCATTTTGGACATTATATAAGCCTGTAATGTAGCCATCAATATTTGGCCATTCAAATCCTTATGTTTGTCAATTTTTCCTGCTTCTAACACATCACCTTCAAGAACTGACGTTTCACTTGCTGCCAAATATATTCCACACCTTGACAGAAACCATTGTCACAAGATAATTAATTCTTCACTAGAACTAAACAAATTATATACTGTATTTTTAAGACTATATAACGCAATCTTGCTAAAAAGTGTCTGTGTGTTATAATCAGCAGTCACTGTGTTTATATACTGGCCCAATGTCTTACTCATTGGCAGGGCCCCTGAGAACTATGTCAGGGCTTGAGGGCTTGCTAGGGCTGCAGTGTGCCAGGGTTGCCTATGCAACTATGGCACTTTCAGCAGATAGCTCTCACTGTCTGCAGAGCTTGGGCAGCAGGTTAAAGTGGATGGACTGCTTTAACCACTCATATCTGGAATTGAAGCAGCTAGAGCTATGGTTCTGGTCTTTAAAATAAGATCAGAATCACATCCTGTCCCTTTTCTATATTTCTGGAATACCCATCTTTTTGTCAGTTTTTTTGATGTTCTAGTAAAGGTAACACTAAACACAGAAATTCTACAACAAAATAAAGAAACCTAACCCTTCCTTAGTTCCTCTCCGCATTTTCTTAGATGGTATTATGTCAGATTTTATAACAACAAACACAGCCAAGGTAATAGTTGACTATATGAAGTTCTAAATGGAGGTACTAAGTAATCTGACGAGGGAACGAAGGGCATGAGCCAAAAGAAGTACCTTATAAGCTAAGACTTAACCTTGAATTATTTAGTATAAAAGCTCAAAGATATTAGTCAAGAATAAAAAAAAAAGACTAACTGAAGTGCAAGAAAATGAACCAGTGCACATAAAAAAATGAACTGTCTTACCATATACAACTTGTTTGTTTGAGGCAAATCGGGGGAACGGTCAATAGAGTGGGTCCAGGCAGAGCTGGGTTACTAGCCCTAATATGCCCCTACTTAGCCTCAGCTAGAGGTATCCAGTCAGTCGGGGGCACATGCCCTGAAAAGGGCATCCCCTCAGGACAGTCTCTAACTAATAGCTAGGAATCCCTGTCAAGGCTCTAGTGCAGATGGTACTAGCTCTGCATTGGTGCTCCAGCTCTAATTCTGATACTGAATTACCGTAACCGTGTGTGGCACTGAGAAATCAGATTCAGCCCCAGTGACCAAACACACCTTGAGGGGGAGGTGCTGATTCATTAAAGAGGGTGTGCCTCACAAAAAAAAAAGGTGTCGACATGCCCAGAAAATAAAATCAGCAGACCTCTGGAAGCCATTTAAAAAAAAGTTGACAAGTATGATCATATCGAGTTAAGAGCAGTTAAATTTACTAAAAACACATATACTCGGCTAATCTGATAAGGAGTGGGATTGGGGGAGAGGGCGTTCTGCTGACAGCTACGTATATAAAGTATAAGGCCAGTTCATACAATTATACACTCCCAATTCTCAATGCTCAAAAACTTTTCATTGGCATTTTGAGGAAGTGACTATGCAAATATTTGCTTTCCAACATTGCTGTGATTGTGTCATGGGTCAGTCACTCTATTTCTGGAAAATGTTTCTATGTAATACAGACTTGCTATAATTCTCCCTATCTCTACTTCTGTGCATAACTCTAGGGTACCATAGTACTACTAATTGCTTACATTTCCATAAGTACTGTTGTGACATCCATTATGTCATATAAAATTGTTTTATATTATACTACTAACTAGAAATCCCAAGACGCTTAATAAATTACAGCCACCAGTGGTTACTGGTGATAACTGCTTGTACTTACCCCACAGTATAAGATATGGTTTTCATTTTAATGCTCTTTAAAGGGGTTCTATACCTTTTTCTAACTGATGATCTATCCTTTGGATAGGTCATCAGCATCTGATTGGCAGGGGTGTGACACCCAGGACCTCCCCATATCGACTGTTTGCCTTCTCGCTGCTTCCCCCAGACCAGTGATGTCACTGGCGTACAGGAATCAGTGAGAAAGGTGCGGTGCTACTGCGAGTGCCGCTGCATTCCTAAACATCTGATTGGGGGGGTCCCGAGTGTCAAACCACTGCCGATCAGAATAGAACCCCTTTAAGGGCAATGCTCCCTGGTAAAAAGTTTACAAAGTATCTCTCAAGAAAAAAGAAAACTCTTTAGTACCACAAAAAGGTGGCAATTTTATAAGTCAATATCCAGCCCTTTAAAGAGCTTTTAAATAAGATGGAGTAATCAACCAAACCAGAGATTCCATGCAGTGCAGCATAGCTTCAAAAATGTATTACCTGGGCCAGAATTATAGCTCTGTTCGACACAGTTAATTAATTTATTAATATAGTGTACGTTATTATTAATTCTATAGCGCTGTACATCCAGAAGGGGTTACACAAATATAAGAATACAATAAACAAGAAACTATTAACAGACTGCTAAAGAGGGGTAGAGGACCCTGCCCACAAGAGCTTACAATCTACAGTAGGTGAGGGTATAGGCTGCTCGTGTGGCTGTGTGGTGGTGACATGCTCATTGCAGATGGTAGGCTTATTTGAAAAGGTATGTTTTATTGTTACCCTTGAAAGTTTGGAATTTGGAGGAGATTCTGATGTGTTGGGGTAGTGAGTTCCAGAGTAGGGGAGAGACATGTGAGAAATCTTGCAGTCGATTGTGTGAAAAAAAGATAAAAGGAGAACAAAGGAGGAGGTCCTGTGAGAATTTGAGATTAACGTGTCAGGATTTATCAAGAAAGCAGGTCAGTGAAGTAAAGAGTGGACAGGTTGTGGAAAGCCTTATATGTAGTTGTAAGTATTTGCACTATAGAGTGAAGACTAACACTTAAGGTTTATGTATATGTAGATATCACAAATCTTTGTTGTATGAATCCATAATACGGTACTGATATCCTGCTATAGGTATATCCTGACATATATCTATCTTTCTATCTATCACAGTCAATGTATGAAATTCAGGCATTCTATAGAATGCCTAAAGTATTTAGGCAAGGTATAAAATGTCTGTCTTTCATATACTTTGCCTAGGCAAAATATATAGAATTACAAGCACTCCTATGTATGAAGTATGAAATGTTAAGAAGTATTAAATGTTAAGAAGCCTTAATTGATGTGAAAACATGAAGGAAATGCAAATTAAACTACATTTATTATAAATTAGCGGTTGAACAGGACTTTCTTATTAAACAACAAGAGAAAGAGATCACTGTTGTCCTCACTTGTTGCAACAAGGAAGGCTAGAATGAAATTTTGAATTGCCCTTAATTTTCTTTCTCACACAAGAGCTCTTCATAGTTTGACACTTGTTCTTGCACAGAAGAAAGCAAAATGTCCACACTTTTTGAAACAAATGGCATTTTGAATCTGGAAGGAACATTTTTATACCCTGCCAGGATCTATATAAAATGCCTAGGAAATGTGTGAAATATTAAGTGTTTGATAATTTGTACATATATATATATATATATATATATATATATATATATACCAGGCAGAGCCACAAGGAATGTCTACTAGAAATGAACGATCACTCAAAAATCCAATTTGAGATTAAGCCAACTAAAATGACTTGGTTCCAACTCTGAGGTCTCCTAGGATATGATCTGATTTTTTTTTCTCTTCTGTTTCCCACATTTTTTTTTTTTTTTTTTTACTAAATTCGGGTCAAATCCTATTAGTTTCCAGTTCATTTGCTCATCTCTAGTGCCTACAGTTCCAATATAGTGTCATAGGAACTTTTTAACAATAATAGAAAGGCATACACAACAAGAAACTTTCTTTCAAAAAATAATTCTTGTAGCCACATATCAAAGAAGTAAAATGAAAACTTACAAGTAGGTACATAATGAAAGCAAGAGCCTCCTCAAACTGTGAGGATGCATCCATATGGTTAGGTTTCCTGATGCAGTTTTAAAAACCAAAACAAGGAGTGAATTAAAACAAGAGGAGACATAAAGTCGTACCTGTCCTTTATACTTTCTCTCCTTTTATGATCGTCATGAAGAGCTGATGAACTCATAAACTATACTTGTAAGTTTACACTCCGATCGAATGTGGATAAAAGAAGCATTCATAAAAAGACAAAGATTTTCCTGGGTGTAGGAACAATCAAAACAGGTGATCCATGGGTTACCAAATGATGTATGGAATAATAATGCGAAATGGTATTTGCACACAAATCATATTTGTATAATCTAACTCAAAATAAGGCACAGAAATACAGGTAGATATGCAGCATTTTGCATTCAACACTCTTCTTACAATCTAGGTTTATCTACTGTCCCTTTCCCTAGATCCAGATACATACTAAAATTGTTAACTGAAACATTTGATTCTGGGCATTTTTTTCATATTGTAGGCCATGAATTGATAGTGTTCTTCCATCCAATAGAAGCATAGTAATTATGCTAGTAGTTAAGCATGAGATAGGCTGTCAGAATTCTTTATTGTAATTTAAATGCCATAGAGTAAAAGAATGGTCCACCTGGTTGAATGTGTTTTGGTTCTTTATGTGGTTTATACAATATCACCTAGTGGAAGCAAGCTAAACTAACTAAATTAGCTGAAATGACCTATGGAATATACTTATGTAGTCAATCACATGCTAAAAAACTGTATATTCTTGTATAGACTTCCCACAAGAAGAGCTGAAACTTGAATAATACTAATGAAATTGTTTTTCTTCTGTATATGAAGGATACAAATCACAAGATCCTACATCTACAATATGTCTACGATTAATTTGCTCTTGGATGGATGCGCTAGTCTAAGGGTCTTTTTACACTTGCAGGTGAATTTTCTGTAGTGCTGTTGACAATACAGCAATTCGACCTGTGCATGTTTAATTGTATTAATGTTGTAATTATTACAACTTTTCTAATTAATTGACATATCACATACTCATATCATATATTGCAACATTGTTATAAGCATCTAGATTTTCTTAATGATTTATGCATTTTTTTAATTTTTTGCCTCTATGTAAATCAAGACAGCACACCATAAGTTTTAGCTCAGACTAGACAAATACAGCAGATTAACAAATATCAGAAAATCTGTAATGACATCAAGGTAATAAACCCTAATAGAAACCCAAGTAGATTACAAAGACAATAACCCTTCAGGACAAGATATCCCATGGCAGAGTGAAGTGTACAGCCTATGGTGGCATCATATAAACACATATATAAAATAACCAGGAATGTACCTTGGACGGATGGACCAGCCTTACTTACGATGACTACTGCCAGGCGGAAAATAGAAAGCCAAAGCTAAGAACCGATGAAGCAAATGTAGGATAAAAATCCAGGCTAGAGAATAATTAAGACAGAAAAACACACATCTGGAGGAGAATTAGATGTTCCGGCATCCCGGTCTTCAATGGCTTGAAGGGCAGCAGGGGAGGCAGATAACTGATAGTGAATAAATCTTTCTGAAGGGAATCCCGTTAGAGGATTAAAATGCTTCAAGTAGTAATACTGTACTATGTTACAGCAAATAATTTGCTGACCTCGTTATTGCTGCTACTAAAACTTATGGTTGAAGTATGGAAATTTCATAGAAATATATTGTAAAGGATGTGTATTTGATATTTTGTTTAGGGGTAGAGTTGAGCGAACACCTGGATGTTCGGGTTCGAGAAGTTCGGCCGAACATCCCGGAAATGTTCGGGTTCGGGATCCGAACCCGATCCGAACTTCGTCCCGAACCCGAACCCCATTGAAGTCAATGGGGACCCGAACTTTTCGGCACTAAAAAGGCTGTAAAACAGCCCAGGAAAGAGCTAGAGGGCTGCAAAAGGCAGCAACATGTAGGTAAATCCCCTGCAAACAAATGTGGATAGGGAAATGAATTAAAATAAAAATTAAATAAATAAAAATTAACCAAAATCAATTGGAGAGAGGTTCCATAGCAGAGAATCTGGCTTCCCGTCACCCACCACTGGAACAGTCCATTCTCAGATATTTAGGCCCCGGCACCCAGGCAGAGGAGAGAGGTCCCGTAACAGAGAATCTGTCTTCATGTCAGCAGAGAATTAGTCTGCATGTCATAGCAGAGAATGAGGCTTCACGTCAGCCACCACTGCAACAGTCCATTGGCATATATTTAGGCCCAGCACCCAGGCAGAGGAGGGAGGTCCCGTAACAGAGAATCTGTCTTCATGTCAGCAGAGAATTAGTCTGCATGTCATAGCAGAGAATGAGGCTTCACGTCAGCCACCACTGCAACAGTCCATTGGCATATATTTAGGCCCAGCACACACACAGGCAGAGGAGAGAGGTCCCGTAACAGAGAATCTGGCTTCATGTCAGCAGAGAATCAGTCTGCATGTCATAGCAGAGAATGAGGCTTCACGTCAGCCACCACTGCAACAGTCCATTGGCATATATTTAGGCCCAGCACACACAGGCAGAGGAGAGAGGTCCCGTAACAGAGAATCTGGCTTCATGTCAGCAGAGAATCAGTCTGCATGTCATAGCAGAGAATGAGGCTTCACGTCAGCCACCACTGCAACAGTCCATTGGCATATATTTAGGCCCAGCACCCAGGCAGAGGAGGGAGGTCCCGTAACAGAGAATCTGTCTTCATGTCAGCAGAGAATTAGTCTGCATGTCATAGCAGAGAATGAGGCTTCACGTCAGCCACCACTGCAACAGTCCATTGGCATATATTTAGGCCCAGCACACACACAGGCAGAGGAGAGAGGTCCCGTAACAGAGAATCTGGCTTCATGTCAGCAGAGAATCAGTCTGCATGTCATAGCAGAGAATGAGGCTTCACGTCAGCCACCACTGCAACAGTCCATTGGCATATATTTAGGCCCAGCACACACACAGGCAGAGGAGAGAGGTCCCGTAACAGAGAATCTGGCTTCATGTCAGCAGAGAATCAGTCTGCATGTCATAGCAGAGAATGAGGCTTCACGTCAGCCACCACTGCAACAGTCCATTGGCATATATTTAGGCCCAGCACCCAGGCAGAGGAGGGAGGTCCCGTAACAGAGAATCTGTCTTCATGTCAGCAGAGAATTAGTCTGCATGTCATAGCAGAGAATGAGGCTTCACGTCAGCCACCACTGCAACAGTCCATTGGCATATATTTAGGCCCAGCACCCAGGCAGAGGAGGGAGGTCCCGTAACAGAGAATCTGTCTTCATGTCAGCAGAGAATTAGTCTGCATGTCATAGCAGAGAATGAGGCTTCACGTCAGCCACCACTGGAACAGTCCATTCTCAGATATTTAGGCCCCGGCACCCAGGCAGAGGAGAGAGGTCCCGTAACAGAGAATCTGTCTTCATGTCAGCAGAGAATTAGTCTGCATGTCATAGCAGAGAATGAGGCTTCACGTCAGCCACCACTGCAACAGTCCATTGGCATATATTTAGGCCCAGCACCCAGGCAGAGGAGAGAGGTCCCGTAACAGACAATCTGGCTTCATGTCAGCAGAGAATCAGTCTGCATGTCATAGCAGAGAATCAGGCTTCACGTCACCCACCACTGCAACAGTCCATTGTCATAAATTTAGGCCCAGCACTAGTGTTGAGCGGCATGTCCCATATTCGAATTCGCGAAATTTTGTGAATATTCGAAAGAATATTCGTAAAATATTCGCGATTATTCAAATTCGTTATTATTTCGCATATGCGATAATTCGAATTATCGCATAATACATATGCTATGCAAAATTCACATGTGCGCTAATGAAATCGCCTTACGAAGATTCGCAACTCAATTCAATCACTAATGTATGAATGCAATGCCCTTTGCCTCTGTTCTGGGACAAGTGTAGATATTCGCATGTGCGCTAATAAAATCGCCTTACGAAGATTCGCACCTCAATCACTTTCTAGGGAATGTGAGACTTTTGGGAATCAATCGAGATACAGTGGGGGGTGATGACAGTAGTTGACAGAGTACAGATCAATGTAATCTGTAAGGTGGAAAGTAAAATAAAAAATACGAATATTCGTAAATCGAATTTTACGAAGTTCTACGTATTCGCGAATATGGTGCTATACTATATGAATGCACAGGCCTTTGCCTCTCTGTTCTGGGGACAAGTGTAGATATTTGCATTTGCGTTAATAAAATCGCCTTACGAAGATTCGCAGCTCAATTCAATCACTAATGTATGAATGCAAAGCCCTTTGCCTCTGTTCTGGGACAAGTGTAGATATTCGCATGTGCGCTAATAAAATCGCCTTACGAAGATTCGCAACTCAATTCACTAATGTATGAATGCAAAGCCCTTTGCCTCTGTTCTGGGACGTGCCGATATTCGCATGTGCGCTAATAAAATCGCCTTACGAAGATTCGCGCCTCAATCACTTTCTAGGCAATGTGAGTAAGATCTGAGCTGTTGGACCTTTGGGAAACAATCAATTATATGTGTACTGTAATTTTGTGGGGGGGGGGGGAAACAAAAAACGAATATTCGTTTTTACGAATATATAGCACTATATTCGAAATATTCGCGAAATCGCGAAGTTGCGATATTCGCGAAAAAAATTTGCTTTTCGAATATTCGCGCTCAACACTACCCAGCACCCAGGCAGAGGAGAGAGGTCCCGTAACAGAGAATCTGGCTTCATGTCAGCAGAGAATCAGTCTTCATATCATAGCAGAGAATCAGGCTTCACGTCACCCACCACTGTAAGAGTCAATTTTCATAAATTTAGGCCCAGAACCCAGGCAGAGGAGAAAGGTCCCGTAACAGACAATCTGGCTTCATGTCAGCAGAGAATCAGTCTTCATATCATAGCAGAGAATCAGGCTTCACGTCACCCACCACTGCAACAGTCAATTGTCATAAATTTAGGCCCAGCACCCAGGCAGAGGAGAGAGCTCCCGTAACAGAGGATCTGGCTTCATGTCAGCAGAGAATCAGTCTGCATGTCATAGCAGAGAATGAGGCTTCACGTCACCCACCACTGCAACAGTCCATTGGCATATATTTAGGCCTAGCACACAGGCAGAGGAGAGGTTCATTCAACTTTGGGTAGCCTCGCAATATAATGGTAAAATGAAAATAAAAATAGGATTGAATGAGGAAGTGCCCTGGAGTCCAATAATATATGGTTATGGGGAGGTAGTTAATGTCTAATCTGGACAAGGGACGGACAGGTCCTGTGGGATCCATGCCTGGTTCATTTTTATGAACGTCAGCTTGTCCACATTGGCTGTAGACAGGCGGCTGCGTTTGTCTGTAATGACGCCCCCTGCCGTGCTGAATACACGTTCAGACAAAACGCTGGCTGCCGGGCAGGCCAGCACCTCCAAGGCATAAAAGGCTAGCTCTGGCCACGTGGACAATTTAGAGACCCAGAAGTTGAATGGGGCCGAACCATCAGTCAGTACGTGGAGGGGTGTGCACACGTACTGTTCCACCATGTTAGTGAAATGTTGCCTCCTGCTAACACGTTGCGTATCAGGTGGTGGTGCAGTTAGCTGTGGCGTGTTGACAAAAGTTTTCCACATCTCTGCCATGCTAACCCTGCCCTCAGAGGAGCTGGCCGTGACACAGCTGCCTTGGCGACCTCTTGCTCCTCCTCTGCCTTGGCCTTGGGCTTCCACTTGTTCCCCTGTGACATTTGGGAATGCTCTCAGTAGCGTGTCTACCAACGTGCGCTTGTACTCGCGCATCTTCCTATCACGCTCCAGTGCAGGAAGTAAGGTGGGCACATTGTCTTTGTAGCGTGGATCCAGCAGGGTGGCAACCCAGTAGTCCGCACAGGTTAAAATGTGGGCAACTCTGCTGTCGTTGCGCAGGCACTGCAGCATGTAGTCGCTCATGTGTGCCAGGCTGCCCAGGGATAAGGACAAGCTGTCCTCTGTGGGAGGCGTATCGTCATCGTCCTGCCTTTCCCCCCAGCCACGCACCAGTGATGGACCCGAGCTGCGTTGGGTGCCACCCCGCTGTGACCATGCTTCATCCTCATCCTCCTCCACCTCCTCCTCATCCTCGTCCTCCTCGTCCTCCAGTAGTGGGCCCTGGCTGGCCACATTTGTACCTGGCCTCTGCTGTTGCCAAAAACCTCCCTCTGAGTCACTTCGAAGAGACTGGCCTGAAAGTGCTAAAAATGACCCCTCTTCCTCCTCCTCCTCCTCCTCCTCCTCCTGGGCCACCTCCTCTTCCATCATCGCCCTAAGTGTTTTCTCAAGGAGACATAGAAGTGGTATTGTAACGCTGATAACGGTGTCATCGCCACTGGCCATGTTGGTGGAGTACTCGAAACAGCGCAACAGGGCACACAGGTCTCGCATGGAGGCCCAGTCATTGGTGGTGAAGTGGTGCTGTTCTGTAGTGCGACTGACCCGTGCGTGCTGCAGCTGAAACTCCACTATGGCCTGCTGCTGCTCGCACAGTCTGTCCAGCATGTGCAAGGTGGAGTTCCACCTGGTGGGCACGTCGCATATGAGGCGGTGAGCGGGAAGGCCGAAGTTACGCTGTAGCGCAGACAGGCGAGCAGCAGCAGGATGTGAACGCCGGAAGCGCGAACAGACGGCCCGCACTTTATGCAGCAGCTCTGACATGTCGGGGTAGTTGTGAATGAACTTCTGCACCACCAAATTCAGCACATGCGCCAAGCAAGGGATGTGCGTCAAATTGGCTAGTCCCAGAGCTGCAACGAGATTTCGCCCATTATCACACACCACCAGGCCGGGCTTGAGGCTCACCGGCAGCAACCACTCGTCGGTCTGTTGTTCTATACCCCGCCACAACTCCTGTGCGGTGTGGGGCCTGTCCCCCAAACATATGAGTTTCAGAATGGCCTGCTGACGTTTACCCCGGGCTGTGCTGAAGTTGGTGGTGAAGGTGTGTGGCTGACTGGATGAGCAGGTGGAAGAAGAGGAGGAGGAAGCCGAGAAGGAGGAGGTGGCAACAGGAGGCAAAGAATGTTGCCCTGCGATCCTTGGCGGCGGAAGGACGTGCGCCAAACAGCTCTCCGCCTGGGGCCCAGCTGCCACTACATTTACCCAGTGTGCAGTTAGGGAGATATAGCGTCCCTGGCCGTGCTTACTGGTCCACGTATCTGTGGTTAGGTGGACCTTGCTACAGATGGCGTTGCGCAGTGCACACTTGATTTTATCGGATACTTGGTTGTGCAGGGAAGGCACGGCTCTCTTGGAGAAGTAGTGCCGGCTGGGAACAACATACTGTGGGACAGCAAGCGACATGAGCTGTTTGAAGCTGTCTGTGTCCACCAGCCTAAATGACAGCATTTCATAGGCCAGTAGTTTAGAAATGCTGGCATTCAGGGCCAGGGATCGAGGGTGGCTAGGTGGGAATTTACGCTTTCTATCAAATGTTTGTGAGATGGAGAGCTGAACGCTGGCGTGTGACATGGTTGAGACGCTTGGTGACGGAGGTGGTGGTGGTGGTGTTGGTGGTACATCCCCTGTTTGCTGGGCGGCAGGTGCCAACGTTCCTCCAGAGGCGGAGGAAGAGGCCGAGGCGGCAGCAGCAGAATAGGCCGAGGCGGCAGCAGCAGAAGAGGTAGCAGGGGGAGCCTGAGTGACTTCCTTGGTTTTAAGGTGTTTACTCCACTGCAGTTCATGCTTTGCATGCAGGTGCCTGGTCATGCAGGTTGTGCTCAGGTTCAGAACGTTAATGCCTCGCTTCAGGCTCTGATGGCACAGCGTGCAAACCACTCGGGTCTTGTCGTCAGCACATTGTTTGAAGAAGTGCCATGCCAGGGAACTCCTTGAAGCTGCCTTTGGGGTGCTCGGTCCCAGATGGCGGCGGTCAGTAGCAGGCGGAGTCTCTTGGCGGCGGGTGTTCTGCTTTTGCCCACTGCTCCCTCTTTTGCTACGCTGTTGGCTCGGTCTCACCACTGCCTCTTCCTCCGAACTGTGAAAGTCAGTGGCACGACCTTCATTCCATGTGGGGTCTAGGACCTCATCGTCCCCTGCATCGTCTTCCACCCAGTCTTGATCCCTGACCTCCTGTTCAGTCTGCACACTGCAGAAAGACGCAGCAGTTGGCACCTGTGTTTCGTCATCATCAGAGACATGCTGAGGTGGTATTCCCATGTCCTCATCATCAGGAAACATAAGTGGTTGTGCGTCAGTGCATTCTATGTCTTTCACCGCTGGGGAAGGGCTAGGTGGATGCCCTTGGGAAACCCTGCCAGCGGAGTCTTCAAACAGCATAAGAGACTGCTGCATAACTTGAGGCTGAGACAGTTTCCCTGGTATGCATGGGGGTGATGTGACAGACTGATGGGGTTGGTTTTCAGGCGCCATCTGTGCGCTTTCTGCAGAAGACTGGGTGGGAGATAATGTGAACGTGCTGGATCCACTGTCGGCCACCCAATTGACTAATGCCTGTACCTGCTCAGGCCTTACCATCCTTAGAACGGCATTGGGCCCCACCATATATCGCTGTAAATTCTGGCGGCTACTGGGACCTGAGGTAGTTGGTACACTAGGACGTGTGGATGTGGCAGAACGGCCACGTCCTCTCCCAGCACCAGAGGGTCCACTAACACCACCACGACCATGTCCACGTCCGCGTCCCTTACTAGATGTTTTTCTCATTGTTATGGTTCACCACAACAACAAATATATTATTTGGCCCAATGTATTGTATTCAAATTCAGCGGGATATAAATTTGAGGCCTAGTATTTAGGCGCTGGGTGACCGGTATGGATTTAGTGACAGAATTAGACTTGGAAATGCACAGAAGCGTGTGTGTGTGAAGTTATTCTGAATGACCCAATGTGCACCTTGAATATTATATACCCTTTTAGGGATAGATTTCAAATAGCTCTGATATAGCAGAAACCACTAAATTATGAAATTGCTAAATTGGGAATTGTACTTCAACCCAGAACAAAAAATGTGCTTTGACGGACACTAAATATCTTGCCCAGCAACAACAGTACAGCGGTGGGTAACGAGAGATTTAGAGGGAATTAAATTTGAGGCCTAGTATTTAGGCGCTGGGTCACCGGTATGGATTTAGTGACAGAATTAGACTTGGAAATGCACAGAAGCGTGTGTGTGAAGTTATTCTGAATGACCCAATGTGCACCTTCAATATTATATACCCTTTTTGGGATAGATTTCAAATAGCTCTGATATAGCAGGAACCACTAAATTATGAAATTGCTAAATTGGGAATTGTACTTCAACCCAGAACAAAAAATGTGCTTTGACGGGCACTAAATAACTTTCCCAGCTACAACAGGACAACGGTAACGAGAGATTTAGAGGGATTTAAATTTGAGGCCTAGTATTTAGGCGCTGGGTGACAGGTATGGGTTTAGTGACAGAATTAGACTTGGAAATACACAGTAGCGGGTGTGTGTGAAGTTATTCTGAATGACCCTATGTGCACCTTCAATATTATATACCCTTTTTGGGATAGATTTCAAATAGCTCTGATATAGCAGAAACCACTAAATTATGAAATTGCTAAATTGGGAATTGTACTTCAACCCAGAACAAAAAATGTGCTTTGACGGACACTAAATATCTTGCCCAGCAACAACAGTACACCGGTGGGTAACGAGAGATTTAGAGGGAATTAAATTTGAGGCCTAGTATTTAGGCGCTGGGTCACCGGTATGGATTTAGTGACAGAATTAGACTTGGAAATACACAGTAGCGGGTGTGTGTGAAGTTATTCTGAATGACCCTATGTGCACCTTCAATATTATATACCCTTTTTGGGATAGATTTCAAATAGCTCTGATATAGCAGGAACCACTAAATTATGAAATTGCTAAATTGGGAATTGTACTTCAACCCAGAACAAAAAATGTGCTTTGACGGGCACTAAATAACTTTCCCAGCTACAACAGGACAACGGTAACGAGAGATTTAGAGGGATTTAAATTTGAGGCCTAGTATTTAGGCGCTGGGTGACAGGTATGGGTTTAGTGACAGAATTAGACTTGGAAATACACAGTAGCGGGTGTGTGTGAAGTTATTCTGAATGACCCTATGTGCACCTTCAATATTATATACCCTTTTTGGGATAGATTTCAAATAGCTCTGATATAGCAGAAACCACTAAATTATGAAATTGCTAAATTGGGAATTGTACTTCAACCCAGAACAAAAAATGTGCTTTGACGGACACTAAATATCTTGCCCAGCAACAACAGTACAGCGGTGGGTAACGAGAGATTTAGAGGGAATTAAATTTGAGGCCTAGTATTTAGGCGCTGGGTCACCGGTATGGATTTAGTGACAGAATTAGACTTGGAAATACACAGTAGCGGGTGTGTGTGAAGTTACTCTGAATGACCCTATGTGCACCTTCAATATTATATACCCTTTTTGGGATAGATTTCAAAGAGCTCTGATATAGCAGGAACCACTAAATTATGAAATTGCTAAATTGGGAATTGTATTTCAACCCAGAACAAGAAATGTGCTTGAACGGACACTAAATAACTCGCCCAGCTACAGCACTAGGGACAGATTTAGCTGGATATAAATTTGAGGCCTAGTATTTAGGCGCTGGGTGACAGGTATGGGTTTAGTGACAGAATTAGACTTGGAAATACACAGTAGCGGGTGTGTGTGAAGTTATTCTGAATGACCCTATGTGCACCTTCAATATTATATACCCTTTTAGGGATAGATTTCAAATAGCTCTGATATAGCAGAAACCACTAAATTATGAAATTGCTAAATTGGGAATTGTACTTCAACCCAGAACAAAAAATGTGCTTTGACGGACACTAAATATCTTGCCCAGCAACAACAGTACAGCGGTGGGTAACGAGAGATTTAGAGGGAATTAAATTTGAGGCCTAGTATTTAGGCGCTGGGTCACCGGTATGGATTTAGTGACAGAATTAGACTTGGAAATACACAGTAGCGGGTGTGTGTGAAGTTATTCTGAATGACCCTATGTGCACCTTCAATATTATATACCCTTTTTGGGATAGATTTCAAATAGCTCTGATATAGCAGGAACCACTAAATTATGAAATTGCTAAATTGGGAATTGTACTTCAACCCAGAACAAAAAATGTGCTTTGACGGGCACTAAATAACTTTCCCAGCTACAACAGGACAACGGTAACGAGAGATTTAGAGGGATTTAAATTTGAGGCCTAGTATTTAGGCGCTGGGTGACAGGTATGGGTTTAGTGACAGAATTAGACTTGGAAATACACAGTAGCGGGTGTGTGTGAAGTTATTCTGAATGACCCTATGTGCACCTTCAATATTATATACCCTTTTTGGGATAGATTTCAAATAGCTCTGATATAGCAGAAACCACTAAATTATGAAATTGCTAAATTGGGAATTGTACTTCAACCCAGAACAAAAAATGTGCTTTGACGGACACTAAATATCTTGCCCAGCAACAACAGTACAGCGGTGGGTAACGAGAGATTTAGAGGGAATTAAATTTGAGGCCTAGTATTTAGGCGCTGGGTCACCGGTATGGATTTAGTGACAGAATTAGACTTGGAAATACACAGTAGCGGGTGTGTGTGAAGTTACTCTGAATGACCCTATGTGCACCTTCAATATTATATACCCTTTTTGGGATAGATTTCAAAGAGCTCTGATATAGCAGGAACCACTAAATTATGAAATTGCTAAATTGGGAATTGTATTTCAACCCAGAACAAGAAATGTGCTTGAACGGACACTAAATAACTCGCCCAGCTACAGCACTAGGGACAGATTTAGCTGGATATAAATTTGAGGCCTAGTATTTAGGCGCTGGGTGACCGGTATGGATTTAGTGACAGAATTAGACTGGGATATGGCCAAAAAATGAACAGACTATTGCTGGTTAAATGCACTTGGTGTGACAGCTTCACCCTGATGTAGGCTTTAGCCAAAAAACAACCACACCATTGAGGGTTAAATGCACTTGGTGACAGGCGCAGCTTGCCCCTGATTTTGTATATGGCCAAAAAATGAACAGACTATTGCTGGTTAAATGCACTTGGTGTGACAGCTTCACCCTGATGTAGGCTTTAGCCAAAAAACAACCACACCATTGAGGGTTAAATGCACTTGGTGACAGGCGCAGCTTGCCCCTGATTTTGTATATGGCCAAAAAATGAACAGACTATTGCTGGTTAAATGCACTTGGTGTGACAGCTTCACCCTGATGTAGGCTTTAGCCAAAAAACAACCACACCATTGAGGGTTAAATGCACTTGGTGACAGGCGCAGCTTGCCCCTGATTTTGTATATGGCCAAAAAATGAACAGACTATTGCTGGTTAAATGCACTTGGTGTCACAGCTTCACCCTGATGTAGGCTTTAGCCAAAAAACAACCACACCATTGAGGGTTAAATGCACTTGGTCGCAGCTTGTGCTGGCGCACCACAAGACACAAAATGGCCGCCGATCACCCCAGAAAAATGAGACTGACAAACGGTCTGTGCAGCCTAAAAACAGTGAGCAATTGAGGATCAGCAGCTCAATGATCCACAGCTGCAGATCGATCAGTTAATCAAGTCCTTTGGAGGAGTTAATCTGCCTAATCTCGCCCTACTGTCGCAGCCGCAACCTCTCCCTACGCTAATCAGAGCAGAGTGACGGGCGGCGCTATGTGACTCCAGCTTAAATAGAGGCTGGGTCACATGGTGCTCTGGCCAATCACAGCCATGCCAATAGTAGGCATGGCTGTGATGGCCTCTTGGGGCAAGTAGTATGACGCTTGTTGATTGGCTGCTTTGCAGCCTTTCAAAAAGCGCCAAGAAAGCGTCACAAAAGCGCGAAGAAAGCGACGAACACCGAACCCGAACCCGGACTTTTACGAAAATGTCCGGGTTCGGGTCCGTGTCACGGACACCCCAAAATTCGGTACGAACCCGAACTATACAGTTCGGGTTCGCTCATCCCTATTTAGGGGCGTAGAATTAATATCAATTACAAATTATATTACAAAATAAAATTGCTAGACACATCAGTTCTTCCGCTAGTTTTCTTCTATTGCAATCAATGAAGTGACACTCTTAGAAATATCTGCCAGAGACAGTCATATATATGTAAGTAGATGTCTCTGGAGGCTCTGTGATTCAAAGGGGGTAGAGATAACTTTATCATCCTACTATTACCATTTATTTACATTCTCCCTAGTCAGAAATGGCTGAGAACAGGGAACAAAATATGTACTTCAGCTTCACAATACTGAAATAAAGCTCATGGTGAGCAGAGTTGTTGTGTAGCACTTGGTCCTGGCCCTAAATCAAGAAGGAAATGAAGGGCAACATCTGCATGGCGTTTCCATGTTCTTCCCATGGTTTCATGGGTTTCCTCCCACACTCCAAAAAATACTTCAACAGTTCACTATTAAACCCTTCAAGACCAAGCAAGGTCAGCTTTTTTGTAACTGTGATGTGTCACTTTATGTTTTAATAACTTTGGAATGCTTTTCCTTATCCAACCAATTCTGAGATGGTTTTCTCATGACACATCGTACTTCATGATAGTGATAAATTTTAGTTAACATGTTTTACATTGACAAAACAAAATTAACAGAAAAAAATAATAATTCACAATGTTCTAAAATAGAATTTCGCTTTTAAGGCAGATCATTATTATTATTATTTATTATTAAAGCGCCATTCATTCCATAGCGCTGTACATATGATAAGGGGTATACATACATAATGCAGACAATTGCACTAAGCATAAACAAGACGAGCTACAGACTGGTACAGAAGGAGAGAGGGCCCTGCCAGTGAGGCTTACAATTTACATGGTATGGGAGAAGGACACAGTAGGTGAGGGTGAAGTTGGTCATGGCGGTATAGAGGCAGCAGGGTCACTGGTTGTAGGCTTGTCTGAAGAGGTGGGTTTTCAGGTTTCTTTTGAAGGATTCCACTGTAGGTGAGAGTCAGATAGCGATACCTCACAAAATGGGTATTAGTTAACATTCACCATATGTCTACTTTACGTTGGCATTATTTTGTAAAAGTCATGTTATTGTTTTAGGATGTTAGAAAGCTTAGAATTTTAGAAGCCATTTATTAAATTTAAAAAAAAAATTTTAAGAACCAATTTATTCCTGAAGGGGCTAGCAAAATAGAATTTACCCATAAATTAACCACTTTTATAAACTTTACCCCTTATTCATGACTGACTTTAGAAACTTTGTTCACCCTTTAGGTGTTCCACAGGAATTGGAGTTCACATTTTTTTTATTATAAAGAATTTTATTAAGTTTTCCAACAAATACAAAGACCAGTCAGTCTCTTTAAGATCAAACAATAATGTACGGTTACATAGCATAGAAACATAGTTTATAAGGGCTGCACCAGAATGGGGAAGGGGCAGCTGTTTTGGGGGAGAAGGTGGCTAGAAGGTTGGAGGAGTGTTTAAACTAGGGACTGGGGGTAGGGTAATTACCTAATAGGATGGGAAGAAAGAGACCAGGGGCAAGGTAATGGGACTGGGGAGGAATGGAAGGAGGGACTAGAACAGTTCAGAAGGAAAGGTGTAGGGTAAAAAATATACATAAACCTCTTAATTGTATGTATACTAATGCCAGAAGCCTGACTAGGGTTGGGCGATATACCGGTATCACGATATACCGCAGTATTAAAAAAACGGCGATACGGCGCACGTGACTATAATGCTGCTTACTAACATACCATAGCAGCCAGGGCTTCAGTAGCTTCCTGGCTGCCATGGTAACCGATCGGAGCCCCAGCATTACACTGCTGGGACTCCGATCAGAACTGCCCACTGCCACCAATGATGGGGGGACGATCCTGTGGCCTCCGATGATTAATATTGGGGAGGGAGGAGGGGGGGCCCACTGCCACCAATGATGGGGGGACGACCCTGTGGCCTCCAATGATTAATACTGGGGAGGGAGGGGGGCCCACTGCCGCCAATGATGGGAGGGGGACCCTGTGGCCACTGCCACCAATGATTAATACAATTAACGTCTCCTTGTGGCTGCCTGGCTGCCCCCATACAGTGTAATGTCTCCTTGTGGCTGCCCCCATACAGTGTAACGTCTCCTTGTGGCTGCCCCCATACAGTATAACGTCTCCTTGTGGCTGCCCCCATACAGTATAACGTCTCCTTGTGGCTGCCCACATACAGTGTAACGTCTCCTTGTGGCTGCCTGGCTGCCCCCATACAGTGTAACGTCTCCTTGTGGCTGCCCCCATACAGTGTAACGTCTCCTTGTGGCTGCCCCCATACAGTATAACGTCTCCTTGTGGCTGCCCCCATACAGTATAACGTCTCCTTGTGGCTGCCCACATACAGTGTAACGTCTCCTTGTGGCTGCCTGGCTGCCCCCATACAGTGTAACGTCTCCTTGTGGCTGCCCCATACAGTGTAACGTCTCCTTGTGGCTGCCCCCATACAGTATAACGTCTCCTTGTGGCTGCCCCCATACAGTATAACGTCTCCTTGTGGCTGCCCCCATACAGTATAACGTCTCCTTGTGGCTGCCCCCATACAGTATAACGCCTCCTTGTGGCTGCCCCCATACAGTATAACGTCTCCTTGTGGCTGCCCCCATACAGTATAACGTCTCCTTGTGGCTGCCCGCATACAGTCTAACGACTCCTTGTGGCTGCCTGGCTGCCCCCATACAGTGTAACGTCTCCTTGTGGCTGCCCCCATACAGTGTAACGTCTCCTTGTGGCTGCCCCCATACAGTATAACGTCTCCTTGTGGCTGCCCCCATACAGTATAACGTCTCCTTGTGGCTGCCCACATACAGTGTAACGTCTCCTTGTGGCTGCCTGGCTGCCCCCATACAGTGTAACGTCTCCTTGTGGCTGCCCCATACAGTGTAACGTCTCCTTGTGGCTGCCCCCATACAGTATAACGTCTCCTTGTGGCTGCCCCCATACAGTATAACGTCTCCTTGTGGCTGCCCCCATACAGTATAACGTCTCCTTGTGGCTGCCCCCATACAGTATAACGCCTCCTTGTGGCTGCCCCCATACAGTATAACGTCTCCTTGTGGCTGCCCCCATACAGTATAACGTCTCCTTGTGGCTGCCCCCATACAGTATAACGTCTCCTTGTGGCTGCCCGCATACAGTCTAACGACTCCTTGTGGCTGCCTGGCTGCCCCCATACAGTGTAACGTCTCCTTGTGGCTGCCCCCATACAGTGTAACGTCTCCTTGTGGCCCCAAGTGTTTTTTTCTTCTAAATGGGCATTTATTGCGATATATATCGTTATCGTGATAAATTTCTTAATATCGTTATCGTGGGTATATTTTTGATATCGTCCAACCCTAAGCCTGACTAATAAAACAGGTGAACTGGAATTAGTGATGTGTGAGGAGGACTATGATATAGTGGGAATAACTGAGACATGGCTGGATGATAGCTATGACTAGGCAGTTAATGTACATTTTTACAGTCTGTTTAGAAAGGATCACCAAAACCAGAGAGGGGGAGGGGTCTGCCTTTATGTAAAGTCCTGTCTAAAGCCCACAGTCTGAGAAGATATAAGTGAGGGACATGAACATGTGGAGTCACTCTGGGTAGAAATATATGGAGGCAAAAACATTATTAAAATACTAATAGGAGTTTATTATAAACCACCTAATATACCAGAGTCCACAGAAAATCTACTACTAAACGAGATAGACGAGGCGGCAGATCATAATGAGGTCGTTATTATGGGGGACTTCAACTACCCTGATATAGACTGTGAAACTGAAACCTGTATATCTCATACATGAAACAGGTTCTTGGCAATAACCAAAGACAATTACCTTTCCCAACTGGTTCAGGACTTGACTAGAGGGACAGCCATACTGGACTTAGTATTAACCAATAGATCTGACAGAACAACAGATGTGCAGGTTGGGGGACATCTGGGAAATAGTAAAAAACAAATAAAATCAGTCAAACTAGAGACCGAGAGATTAATTGCCAAAGAGAGCAAAACTAACCTTAAAATGTTCTTCAATTATATACAGGTCCTTCTAAAAGAATTAGCATATTGTGATAAAGTTCATTATTTTCTGTAATGTACTGATAAACATTAGACTTTCATATATTTTAGACTCATTACACACAACTGAAGTAGTTCAAGCCTTTTATTGTTTTAATATTGATGATTTTGGCATACAGCTCATGAAAACCCCAAATTCCTATCTAAAAAAATTTGCATATTTCATCCAAACAATAAAAGAAAAGTGTTTTTAATACAAAAAAAAGTCAACCTTCAAATAATTATGTTCAGTTATGCACTCAATACTTGGTCAGGAATCCTTTTGCAGAAATAACTGCTTCAATGCGGCGTGGCATGGAGGCAATCAGCCTGTGGCACTGCTGAGGTGTTATGGAGGCCCAGGATGCTTCGATAGCGGCCTTAAGCTCATCCAGAGTGTTGGGTCTTGCGTCTCTCAACTTTCTCTTCCCAATATCCCACAGATTCTCTATGGGGTTCAGGTCAGGAGAGTTGGCAGGCCAATTGAACACAGTAATACCATGGTCAGTAAACCATTTACCAGTGGTTTTGGCACTGTGAGCAGGTGCCAGGTCGTGCTGAAAAATGAAATCTTCATCTCCATAAAGCTTTTCAGCAGATGGAAGCATGAAGTGCTCCAAAATCTCCTGATAGCTAGCTGCATTGACTCTGCCCTTGATAAAACACAGTGGACCAACACCAGCAGCTGACATGGCACCCCAGACCATCACTGACTGTGGGTACTTGACACTGGACTTCAGGCATTTTGGCATTTCCCTCTCCCCAGTCTTCCTCCAGACTCTGGCACCTTGATTTCCGAATGACATGCAAAATTTGCTTTCATGCGAAAAAAGTACTTTGGACCACTGAGCAACAGTCCAGTGCTGCTTCTCTGTAGCCCAGGTCAGGCGCTTCTGCCGCTGTTTCTGGTTCAAAAGTGGCTTGACCTGGGGAATGCGGCACCTGTAGCCCATTTCCTGCACACGCCTGTACACGGTGGCTCTGGATGTTTCTACTCCAGACTCAGTCCACTGCTTCCGCAGGTCCCCCAAGGTCTGGAATCGGTCCTTCTCCACAATCTTCCTCAGGGTCCGGTCACCTCTTCTCGTTGTGCTGTGTTTTCTGCCACACTTTTTCCTTCCCACAGACTTCCCACTGAGCCTTGATACAGCACTCCGGGAACAGCCTATTCGTTCAGAAATTTCTTTCTGTGTCTTACCCTCTTGCCTGAGTGTGACAATGATGGCCTTCTGGACAGCAGTCAGGTCGGCATTCTTACCCATGATTGCGGTTTTGAGTAATGAACCAGGCTGGGAATTTTTAAAAGCCTCAGGAATCTTTTGCAGGTGTTTAGAGTTAATTAGTTGATTCAGATAATTAGGTTAATAGCTCGTTTAGAGAACCTTTTCATGATATGCTAATTTTTTGAGATAGGAATTTGGGGTTTTCATGAGCTGCATGCCAAAATCATCAATATTAAAACAATAAAAGGCTTGAACTACTTCAGTTGTGTGTAATGAATCTAAAATATATGAAAGTCTAATTTTTATCAGTACATTACAGAAAATAATGAACTTTATCACAATATGCAAATTTTTTTAGAAGGACCTGTAAATGGCAAAAAGTATAAATCTGAAGATGTCGGCTAATGATAAACAAGCATGCTCAGCCGAACTGCTGTTAGGCTCAAGCATCTCTATGCTCAGCAGATCCAAGTGCTCGGCTGAATAATTTGGGTGCTCAAATACAATGGAAGTCAATGGGAGACCCCAGGCACCCCCTGCTCGGGAGAGAAAAGGGTTCATGAAAAAAGGTTTAAAAATTGATGGAAACCCAATCAAAAATGTTTGGCAACAGCATTAAGAGGATAGCTGGATGCGCCTTAGACTCCTATTATGTATGACATACAATAAACAACCACACAAAGTCTATATGCCAAAAGCCAGGTATGTACAAGCCTTCCATCTATTCAGGAGACAGATAACAGCCAGCATATTTTACCATGGCAGCAGAGATATTCCAAACCAGCTCTCATCTGACTGAGAACCAGTAAACCTCAAAGTTATTTTGCATCTGTTGGATGGCTTGAGTGGACCTGCACACCTAGATCAATATAATTAGGGCAACAAAACGTTTTTCGATTGTCCTAGCATAATATTCAATAACCTTTCTATACAGTTTTGTCATGTAAAAACTAATTTGCATAAACATGGGCATATGGGAAAGACATGCAAATGAGCAGAATCTGCCTTGTTTTTCAGCTGTCATAAGACTATGAAAACCAATAGATGGCCCTATTGAGTTATGAACAGCGCCCTCTATTGATTTTACAGTCTTATGACAAGACAAATATTCTTGTCAGAAGACTATGAAACCAATAGAGGGTGATATTGAGTTGTGAGCAGTGCCCTCTATTTGTTTCACAGTCTTATGAGAAGACAAATATTATTGTCAGAAGACTATGAAACCAATAGAGGGCGCTGTTCATAACTCAATAGCGCCCTCTATTGGTTTCATAGTCTTCTGACAAGAATATTAGACTGAATATTATGACAAGCTTATTAGTGTAGCCTTTTGCATGAAAAATTAGCGATTAGAATATTCGCGATCTACACTAGGATGATATCTGACACTGGGAAAGCTGGGTAATAACAATGATAAAATCTGACACTGGGAAAGCTGGGTAATATCTTGCGATCTACACTGAGTTATTACCCAGCTTTTCCAGTGTCAGACATTATCACTGACTTACTACATAATTATTACATAATATTCTCTATATTGCTATATATTCGTTTTTTAGAATATTACGAATATATAGCGATATAGCGAATATTATGTAATAATTATGTAGTAAGTCAGTGATAATATCTGACACTGGAAAAGCTGGGTAATAATTCAGTGTAGATTGCGAGTTATTACCCAGCTTTCCCAGTGTCAGATATCATCCTAGTGTCGAATATTCTAATTGCAAATTTTCCATGCAAAAGGCTACACTAATAAGCTTCTCATAAGTCTAATATTCTTGTCAGAAGACTATGAAATCAATACAGGGCACTATTGAGTTATTAACAGCGCCCTCTATTGATTTGACAATCTTATGACAAGACAAATATTCTTGTCAGAAGACTATGAAACCAGAGAGGGCACTGTTCATAACTCAATAGCACCATCTATTGGTTTTCATAGTCTTATGACAGCAGAAAAACAAGGCATATTCTGCTCATTTGCATGTCTATTCCCATATGCCCATATTTATGCAAATTAGTTTTTACATGACAAAACTGTATAGAAAGGTTACTGAATATTATGCTAGGACAATCGGAAAACTTTTTGTTGCTCTAATGATATTGATCTAGGTGTGCAGGTACACCCAAGCCATACAACAGATGCAAAATAACTAAGGTTTATTGGTTCTCATTCAGATGAGAGCTGGTTTGGAATATCTCATAGTGCACAAGGCTGTCATTGTAAGGTATGCTGACTAAGCGTGTCATCTGTTTCATGGATAGATGGATGGCTTGCACATACCTGGCTTTTGGCATACAGTCTTTGTGTGGTTGTTTATTGTATGTCGTACATAATAGGAGTCTGAAAGGCACCCAGCTATCCTCTTAATGCTGTTTCCAAACCATTTTGATGCGGTTTCCATCAATTTCTAACCTTTTTTTTATGAACCAAACACCCTCCTGTCTTCCGAGCAGGGGGTGCCTGATTGACTTTCATTATACTCGGGTGCTCGGCCGAGCACACAAATATAGCAATGTGTTCGAGCCAAACACCCGAATACTTTGGTGCTCGATCATCACTAGTGTCAGCCCTTTACGGAGTAATGAGGGGACAGTTGCAGAGAGCTTTGAGGAGAATGCAAATCTATTCAATTGTTTTTTTCTCCACTGTATTCACTGAGGAAAATAAACTTCACCATTAAAAGTGCCCTGTCTGACCCAGGAAGAAGTACAGCGGCATCCTAAAAAGATTAAAATAGACAAATCGCCAGGACCAGATGGCATACACACCCGTATCCTAAGAGAATTAAGTAATGTCATAGCCAGACCCTTATTTCTAATATTTAAGGACTCTATACTGCCAGTGTTCCACAGTATTGGCGCATAGCAAATGTGGTGCCAATTCAAAAAGGGTCCAAAAATAGAGCCCGGAAACTATAGGCCGGTAAGTTTTAACATCTGTCATGGGTAAACTGTTAGAAGGCTTTCTAAGAGATGCTATCTTGGAGTACGTGAATGAATATAAGCAAAAAACGCCATATCAGCATGGCTTCAT
Organism: Bufo gargarizans; assembly: GCF_014858855.1. Lineage (NCBI taxonomy): Eukaryota > Metazoa > Chordata > Amphibia > Anura > Bufonidae > Bufo > Bufo gargarizans. The sequence goes on along the minus strand of NC_058081.1, from coordinate 565,236,433 downwards.
GAGGAATCGGTCATGTCAAACTAATTTAATCAGATTCTATGAGGAGGTAAGTTCTAGACTTGACAGCGGCAGCGTCGTATATCTGGACTTCTCCAAAGTATTTGACACTGTACAGCATAAAAGGCTAGTATATAAAATGAGAATGCTTGGACTGGGATAAAATGTATATATGTGAGTAAGTAACTGGCTCATTGATAGAAAATAGAGGGTGGTTATTAACGGTACACACTCAGATTGGGTCATTGTCACTAGTGGAGTACCTCAGGGGTCAGTATTTGGCCCTATTCTCTTCAATATATTTATTAATTATCTTGTAGAAGGCTTGCACAGTAAAATATACATTTTTGCAGATGACACTGAACTGTGTAAAGTAATTGACACGGAAGAGGACAGTATACTGCTACAGATGTATCTGGATAGGCTTAGGCAGAGACGTGGCAGATAAGGTTTAACACTGACAAATGTAAAGTCATGGGAAGGAAAAAATGCAAGTCACCCGTACATACTAAATGATAAAACACTGGGTAACACTGACATGGAAAAAGACCTAGGAATTTTAGTGAACAGCAAACTAAGCTGTAGAAACCAGTGTCAGGCAGCTGCTGCCAAGGCCAATAAGATAATGGGTTGCATCAAAAGGGGAATAGATGCCCGTGATGAAAACATAGTCCTACCACTTTACAAATCACTAGTCAGACCACACATGGAGTACTGTGTACAGTTCTGGGCTCCTGTGAACAAGGCTGACATAGCAGAGTTGGAAAGGGTTGAGAGGAGGGCAATTAAAGTCATAACTGGAATGGGAGGACCACAGTACCCTAAAAGAATATCAAAATTAGGCATATTCACTTTAGAAAAAAAAACTACTAAGGGGAGATCTAATAACTATGTATAAATATATCAGGGGTCAGTACAGAGATCTCTCCCATCATCTATTTATCCCCAGGACTGTGACTGTGATGAGGGGACATACTCTGCGTCTGGAGGAAAGAAGGTTTGTACACAAACATAGAAGAGGATTCTTTATGGTAAGAGCAGTGAGACTATGGAACTCTCTGCCTGAGGTGGTGGTGATGGTAAGTTCACTAAAAGAGTTTAAGAGGGGCCTGGATGTATTTCTGGAGTGTAATATTACAGGCTATAGCTACTAGAGATGGGTCGTTGATCCAGGGAGTTATACTGTAGCCTGATTGGAGTCGGGAAGTAATTTTTTTCCCCTTAAGTGGGGAAAATTGGCTTCTACCTCACAGTTTTCAGTTTTTTTTTACTTCCTCTGGATCAACTTTCAGGATAACAGGCCGAACTGGATGGACAGATGTCTTTTTTTCGGCATTATAAACTATGTTAATATGTTACTACCAAAAAAGACATCAGTCAATCCAGTTCGGCCTGTTATCCTGCAAGTTGATCCAGAGGAAGGCAAAAAAACAGTGAAGTAGAAGCCTTGGCAGCAGCTGTCTGACACTGGTTTCTACAGCTTAGTTTGCTGTTCATTAAAATTCCTAGGTCCTTTTCCATGTCACCCAGTGTTTTACCATTTAAGATGTACGGGTGACTTGCATTATTCCTTCCCATGTGCATAACCTTACATTTGTCAGTGTTAAACCTCGTCTGCGACTTCTCTGCCCAAGCCTCCAATCTATCCAGATCCCTCTGTAGTAGTTTACTGTCCTCTTCCGTGTTAATTACTTTATACAGTTTAGTGTCATCTGCAAAAAATTATATTTTACTGTGCAAGCCTTCTACAAGATCATTAATAAATATATTGAAAAGAATAGGGCCCAATACTGACCACTGAGGTACTCCGCTAGTGACAGTGACCTAATCTGAGTGTGTACTGTTAATAACCACCCTCTGTTTTCTATCACTAAGCCAGTTACTTACCCACATACAGACATTTTCTCCCAGTCTAAGCATTCTCATTTTATATACTAACCTTTCATGCGGTACAGTGTCAGATGCTTTGGAGAAGTCCAGATACACGACATCCATTGATTCGCCGCCTCATAGAAACTGATTCAATTAGTTTGACTTGACCGATCCCTAATGAAGCCATGCTGATATGGCTTTATTTGCTTATTTTCATTGAGATACTCCAAGATAGAATCTCTTAGAAAATCTTCCAACAGTTTACCCACAACAGATGTTAAACTTACCAGCCTATAGTTTCCGGGCTCTGTTTTTCAATATTGGCACCGCATTTGCTATGCACCAATACTGTGGAACATTCTCTGTCAGTATAGAGTCCTTAAATATCAGAAATGAGGGTCTGTTTATGACATTACTTAATTCTCTTAGGATACAAGGGTGTATATCATCTGGTTCCGGCGATTTGTCTATTTTAATCTTTTTAAGACTTCTTCCTGGGTCAGACAGGACACTTTTAATGGGGAATTTACGTTTACATTCTGTATTTCATCTGACAGTTTATTTTCCTCAGTGAATGCAGTGGAGAAAAAATATTTAATAGCTTTGCTTTCTCCTCATCGCTCTCTGCAACTCCCCTTCATTACTCTGTAGAGGGCCGACACCTTCAGATTTATACTTTTTACTATTAACTGTATATAATTGAAGAACATTTTAGGGTTAGTTTTGCTCTCTTTGGCAATTAATCTCTCGGTCTATAGTTTGGCTGATTTTACTTGTTTTTTACATATTCTATTTTTTTCCTTATTTTTTTTGTGTTTCCTCGCTACCATCTGTTTTAGTGATTTAAATACTTTCTTTTTGTCATTTATTGCTTTCTTTACAGTTCTATTTATTCACATTGTTTTTTTCTTGTTTCTTAACCTTTTATTCCCATAAGGTATGTACCTCTCACAACTAGATTTTAGGATGCTTTTAAAAATATCAAATTTTGTGGCTGTATTTTAATTTTTGAGGACTTTGTCCCAGTTAGCTAGGCTTATGGCCTCTCTTAGTTGGTTACATTTAGCTTTTTTGAAGTTTGGTATTTTTGTTCCTCCCTGAAGAAACACTCTTTATGGTAACTATTTCCCAGGTGTCCCCCAACCTGCACATCTGTTGTTCTGTCAGGTCTATTGGTTAATACTAAGTCCAGTACGGCTGTCCCTCTAGTCGGGTCCTGAACTAGTTGCGAAATGTTATTGTCTTTGGTTATTGCCAAGAACCTGTTTCCTTTATGAGTTTCCCAGTCTATATCTGGGTAGTTGAAGTCCCCCATAATAACGACCTCATTATGATCTGCCGCCTCGTCTATCACGTTTTGTAGCAGATTTTCTGTGGACTCTGGTATATTAGGTGGTTTATAATAAATTCCTATTAGTATTTTATTATTGTTTTTCCCTCAATGTATTTCTACCCACAGTGACTCCACATGTTCATGTCCCTCACTTATATCTTCTCGGACTGTGGGCTTTAGACAGAACTTTAGATAAAGGCAGACCCTTCCCCCTCTCCGGTTTTGGCGATCCTTTCTAAACAGACTGTAACCCTGTACATTAACTGCCCAGTCATAGCTATCATCCAGCCATGTCTCAGTTATTCCCACTATGTCATAGTCCTCCTCACACATCACTAATTCTAGTTCACTAGTTTTATTAGTCAGGCTTAGTATACATACAATTAAGAAGTTTATGTATATTTTTTACCCTACACTTTTCCTTCTGAACTATTCTAGTTCCTCCTTTCATTCCTCCCCCAGTCCTATTACATTGCCCCCGGTCCTTATCTGCACTATCTTCCCATCCTAAAACGTAATTACCCTACCCCCAGTCCCTAGTTTAAACTCTCCAACCTTCTAGCCATCTTCTCCCCCAACATAGCTGCCCCTTCCCCATTGAGGTGCAGCCCATCCCTACGATAGAGCCTGTAGCCGACAGAGAAGTCAGCCCAGTTCTCCCAAACCCCTCCTTCCTACATCAGTTCTTGAGCCACTTCTTAACCTCCCTTATCTCCCGCTGCCTTTCTTGTGTGGCTCGTAGTACAGGTAGTATTTCGGAAAACACTACCTTTGAGGTCCTTGCCCTAAGCTTGTGACTTAAATCCCTAAAATCATTTTTAAGAACGTTCCACCTACCCCTAACTTTGTCATTGGTTCTGATATGGACCATGACTGCTGGATCTTCTCCAGCCCCTCCCAGTAATCTGTGAACCCGATCCGCGATGTGTCGAACTCGAGCGCCAGGAAAACAACACACCATTTGACGATTCCGGTCTTTGTGACAGATCGCCCTATCTGTACCCCTAATAATTGAGTCTCCCACTACCAGCACCTGTCTCTGGCCTGCCCTGCTCTCCTGGTCCCCTACTTACTGGAGCTGACTTTGCCCTGACTGGCAGAGGAAGGGTCTAGCAACAGCAGTGCTCTCCCTTAGCATCAAACAATATCTGCTAGGTCTGACTGAAGTTGTGACTTCACTCCACATCGAGGAGCCGCCAATACTATAACAATTTATAAAATGAAAATACAAAACAGAAAGAAAAATTTTGGCAGAGGATATTAGTACACAAAAGTGAAAATGGAAAAATTTTCTATGCATTCAGAATGGTCGCCAAGAATAAATAGCAAGGGAGCTGACATGACTGTGTTCACAATCAGCTAGTCAAAATTAAGACATGTAATATGTACTGAATGTCCACGGTTGCCATATGAAATGACGGTTGAGATGCAAACATCCTTTCATACATGCAGGTGGAGTTCACCAAGTATCTCACTTCTCCAATTGTAGGAGCTTGCGGCTGAGTAGCATATAATGACTAATTTAGTCATGCATTTTCCATTATTCCTGTAACACAGCAAGGGTAGACAAAATGAAATAACACTGACCACCACACTGCCTCCAATCCCAAGGCATGTTTCGCCTTTGGCTATTTCCAGACAATGGAGAGACAGAGGGAGCCCCCTTCCTCTGCAATCCTCTTAGATGCAGCAGTCAGCACTGCGTTTTCAGCAATGCTGGTGGATACAGTAGGAGCCCCTCTGTTAGAAATGCCACTGATTGAGCGAGCCTGGCTTCTATGCTGTACATGTACGGCACTGAGTGTCTAGGGGTTAAATTAGCTCCAGTGTTTGTCTGAGATATCAGACTGTGAACCCTATAGGGGACAGGTACTGATGTGAATGGTCACAATATTCGTATGTTGCTGTAGAATATGCTGCCAATATAGAAACAGCAGAAAATGTTTAGGGCAGATTGCAGTCTGACACTTCAGCTGTTTAGTATGGCTGTAAAGCTGATCCGGGACGGCTTTTACTGGGAGTAGCCAAAGTGCTGGGTGGGTGGCTACTCCCACACCCTTTAACAATGCTCATGCAAATGAGTCTGGTATGAAATATATTAAAACAAAATAAAGACAAAAACAAAAAATATTTTAAAAATAAAAAGGTTTATTGAGATGCAATGATAAAACAGAGCTGTCCATAATTCACTTGAATAGTATGGCATATGCCTGTTATGTTTTTGAAAAGAAACAATAGGGTAATTTATCATGTCAACGCCATAAAACTTGTATAAAGAAATTAGCAAGCTGCAACTTTCCAATTTTTTAACGAGTTTTCAAAAATGAGGTGTGGTGTGGTTGGAGTCAACTCTGGTAGATGGAGGTCCTACTTCTGTGATCCCCACCGATGACGAGAACAGGGACCCGTACTCCCTGCAGCTGACCTGAAATGACCGGAGTGGCGGTCACAAATGCATGCGTCCGCTCCATTCATTTCTGTGGGAGTTCCGGAGATAGCCTGTGTATAGGGGATAACGTTAAACAACCAGAATACCCCTTTAAGTCACAGATGTTATTGGAGGCTATCAATTCTACAGTATAAGGTTTCATGCACAAGAACATATTTTCTTTCCATGCCGTTTTTTTTGCTGACCATACATGGAACCATTCATTTCCATGGAACCAATAATAAAATATATGGTCCATATATTTTATTATTGGTTCCAATGATTCTGACATTGGGTCGCATATACATAGATGGGAAATATATTCATTGGTTGTCTCATTCATTTCAATGGGTCCGCAAAAAAAACAAAGTTACTCCGTGTGTATTCAGTTTTCGTATGTCCATATGTTCGTTCCGCATAAAAAAATAGAACATGTCCGATTATTGTCCGCATTATGGACAAGGATAGGACTGTTCTATTAGGGGCCAGCTGTTCCGTTCCACAAAATACAGAATGCACACGGGCGTCATCCGTATTTTTGCTGATCCGTTTTTTTCGGACCGCAAAATACATACGGTCATGTGCATCAGCCCTAACAGTCTGTAATCTACAATCTTTATAGCTCTGTGAGTGTAATATACACAAGCGTATGGAATACATAGGCTGTGGCAATCTTATGGCATTTTTTTTATCCCTCAGAGAGGTTGTCCAAGTTAGGCTACTTTCAGACTTGCGTTTGGGGTTCCGCTTGTGAGTTCCGTTTGAAGGCTCTCACAAGTGGCCCCGAACGGATCCGTACAGCCCCAATGCATTCTGAGTGGATAAGGATCCGCTCAGAATGCATCAGTATGCCTCCGTTTCGCCTCCGTTCTGCTCAGCAGGCGGACGCCCGAACGCAACTTGCAGCGTTTGGGTGTCCACCTGGCCGTGCGGAGCCAAACGGATCCGTCCAGACTTACAATGTAAGGCAATGGGGACGGATCCGTTTGACATTGACACAATATGGTGACATTGACACAATATGATCCGCATTATAGGTGCGGATCCGTCTGTGCAGAGACCAGACGGATCCGCTCTGAACGCAAGTGTGAAAGTAGCCTTAAAAGCTATGCGGCTACCCCAGTAACTGGCTGTAGCTTTGACATGGGGTAAATGGCACGTCATCACTGCATCTATGCAAACAAAGCCGGGGGGGGGGGGGGGGGTTGTGTTAACCAGAGCTGTGATTCTGGCAACAGTGTGGAATTTTATTTTTATATATGTAGTGGCTCTTGGCAATTTGTTTCAAAATTGGACTACTCCTTTAAGGAAGAAGTTTCATTAAGGCCTTAAAGGGAATCTGTCACCACATACCTCCACAGTAGTCCAAATCAAGAATCAGATGTGCTCTGATCTCCTGATTCCAGCACTTTTTCCCACATCCCAATCAGGGCCTAAAAAAATCATTGATTTTGTATATGCAAATTGAGGTACCAGGATAATGTTCTGCTCCTTAATGCATCCAGCCCTGAACCCCCCCTCCCCTCTCCCGGATTTGAGTGAGAGGGCCAGGCAGGGGACTGCTGAAGTATGCATTTTCCCCTCACAAAGTACTGCACTATGCACAGTGCTACACTAACAGGCAGCCTATTAAGCCCTGCCTCTGGACTTTGATAGGTAGCTCACCACCATGGCAATCCATTGGCATCATAAGGACACCTATTGGTTCACAGAGGCAGTCCCCTCTCTTGTTAAAACCACTCACATGCTGCAGTCGCAGTTTAAAGGCTTAAAGAGCCAGGACTGGAGTTATTTCCAATCCCGGCTGTAAGGCTGCAGTCACACGTCCATGGTGTGTTGCGGACCCACAAATTGCGGGTCCGCAACACACCAGCCGATCACCCCCATAGAAATGCCTATTCTTGTCCGCAAGCTGTGGACAAGAAAAGGACATGCTCTATTTTTTTGCAGAGTTCCGGACCTAAAGATCGGGGCCGCGCACCGCATATGCGGATGCGGACAGCACACTGTGTGCTGTCCGCATCCATTCCGTCCCCATAGAGAATGAATGGGTCCGCACCCATTCTGCAGACGTGTGAATGGAGCCTTAGAGTGTCGGTTATATACCGCTGTGCTGCAGTATGTGCACCATCACTGTGACATACCATTACAGTGGTTCGTGTTAATACCTTGTTGCTGCAATATAATGGTAAGTTACAGGGTGGGAAGGGGTTAATATACATAAAATAAACATTTAAAAAAATGTGCAAACTATCCTTTTATACTGTGCATACAATTCCTATGCAGAACTACATCCCACAATCTAGGCATTTATCATGTTTTTTGTAAACATTTTGGAGCAAGTTTTGTGATAAATGTATATTTTAAACACAGCTCCGCCCATAACATGCCCTCTTAGTTAGAGCTTATGCACACCGTCCGCGGGGTGGGCGATCCACACCACAAAAATGCATGCACTCCGTAGTGCTTCCGTGCCTCCGTTCCACACCAACCTTCCGGATTGCAGACCCATTCAAGTGAATGGGCTCGCATCCGTGATGCGGTGCCATAGCGACCGGGCCCGTATTTTGCGGGCCACAATACGGGCCCAGCCGGCACACGGTCGTGTGCATGAACCCTTAGATGACATATAAAAGTGACATAAGGAGCAAAATGTTATTAGTTCTGTTGAAAGCACAAAATACATTCACATAAAATACATTTACATATAAAATATGCAGCTTCTCGCCAACCAAAAAAATGAGGTGTGGCCATAGATACATGTGGATATCAGATGCCTGTAACCATCAAGACACTAGGGGGGGATTTATCAAACTGGTGTAAAGTAGAACTGGCTTAGTTGCCCATAGCAACCAATCAGACTCTACCCTTCATTTCCAAAGCTGTGGAATCTGATTGGTTGCTATGGGCAACTAAGCCAGTTCTACGTTACACCAGTCTCATAAATCTCCCCCTAGGAGACCTGTATACACAAAACAGCAGGATTTCATCAAGGCAATTTGCAATGCTGCTTCATTTTTATATTAAGTACAGATCAATAACACAATTGGTTTCAAAAGTGTGCGTATCCTTTAAAATGGAAACACCCAGTTTTATGCCAATCAGCTGTTTGAAGAAAAGGCGCTTCTTCCCTTTGTTATTTACCTCCTCGCCATCTACATCGCAGCGGTGAGCAGGTGTACCGATAATTACAAGAAGCCCCCCCATTAAGTTCAACGTGATGGTTCCTTCCTATTGAAGTGTATACTACAGAGCTGTCCCATAGAAGTGAATTGTAATTAGGGATGAGCGAACTCGAACTGTATAGTTCGGGTTCGTACCGAATTTTGGGGTGTCCGTGACACGGACCCGAACCCGGACATTTTCGTAAAAGTCCGGGTTCGGGTTCGGTGTTCGTCGCTTTCTTGGCGCTTTTGTGACGCTTTCTTGGCGCTTTTTGAAAGGCTGCAAAGCAGCCAATCAACAAGCGTCATACTACTTGCCCCAAGAGGCCGTCACAGCCATTCCTACTATTGGCATGGCTGTGATTGGCCAGAGCACCATGTGACCCAGCCTCTATTTAAGCTGGAGTCACATAGCGCCGCCCGTCACTCTGCTCTGATTAGCAAAGGGAGAGGTTGCGGCTGCGACAGTAGGGCGAGATTAGGCAGATTAACTCCTCCAAAGGACTTGATTAACTGATCGATCTGCAGCTGTGGGTCATTGAGCTGCTGATAATCAATTGCTCACTGTTTTTAGGCTGCCCAGACCGTTTGTCAGTCACATTTTTCTGTGGTGATCGGCGGCCATTTTGTGTCTTGTGGTGCGCCAGCACAAGCTGCGACCAAGTGCATTTAACCCTCAATGGTGTGGTTGTTTTTTGGCTAAAGCCTACATCAGGGTGAAGCTGTCACACCAAGTGCATTTAACCAGCATTAGTCTGTTTATTTTTTGGCCATATACTACATCAGGGGCAAGCTGCGCCTGTCACCAAGTGCATTTAACCCTCAATGGTGTGGTTGTTTTTTGGCTAAAGCCTACATCAGGGTGAAGCTGTCACACCAAGTGCTTTTAACCAGCAATAGTCTGTTTATTTTTTGGCCATATACTACATCAGGGGCAAGCTGCGCCCGTCACCAAGTGCATTTAACCCTCAGTAGTGTGGTTGGTCAAGCTATCACACCAAGTGCATTTAACCAGCAATAGTCTGTTCATTTTTTGGCCATATACTAAATCAGGGGCAAGCTGCGCCCGTCACCAAGTGCATTTAACCAGCAATAGTCTGTTCATTTTTTGGCCATATACTACATCAGGGGCAAGCTGCGCCCGTCACCAAGTGCATTTAACCCTCAGTAGTGTGGTTGGTCAAGCTGTGACACCAAGTGCATTTAACCAGCAATAGTCTGTTCATTTTTTGGCCATATACTACATCAGGGGCAAGCTGCGCCCGTCACCAAGTGCATTTAACCCTCAGTAGTGTGGTTGGTCAAGCTATCACACCAAGTGCATTTAACCAGCAATAGTCTGTTCATTTTTTGGCCATATACTACATCAGGGGCAAGCTGCGCCCATCACCAAGTGCATTTAACCAGCAATAGTGTGGTTATATTTTGGCCATATCCCAGTCTTATTCTGTCACTAAATCCATACCGGTCACCCAGCGCCTAAATACTAGGCCTCAAATTTATATCCCGCTAAATCTGTCGTTACCGCTGTACTGTTGTGGCTGGGCAAGTTATTTAGTGTCCGTCAAAGCACATTTTTTGTTCAGGGTTGAAATACAATTCCCAATTTAGCAATTTCATAATTTAGTGGTTTCTGCTATATCAGAGCTATTTGAAATCTATCCCTAAAAGGGTATATAATATTCAAGGTGCACATAGGGTCATTCAGAATAACTTCACACACACGCTACTGTGCATTTCCAAGTCTAATTCTGTTAGTAAATCCATACCGGTCACCCAGCGCCTAAATACTAGGCCTCAAATTTATATCCCGCTATCCTGCTAAATCTCTCGTTACCGCTGTCCTGTTGTGGCTGGGAAAGTTATTTAGTGTCCGTCAAAGCAAATTTTTTGTTCTGGGTTGAAATACAATTCCCAATTTAGCAATTTCATAATTTAGTGGTTTCTGCTATATCAGAGCTATTTGAAATCTATCCCTAAAAGGGTATATAATATTCAAGGTGCACATAGGGTCATTCAGAATAACTTCACACACACGCTACTGTGCATTTCCAAGTCTAATTCTGTCACTAAATCCATACCGGTCACCCAGCGCCTAAATACTAGGCCTCAAATTTATATCCCGCTAAATCTCTCGTTACCGCTGTACTGTTGTGGCTGGGAAAGTTATTTAGTGTCCGTCAAAGCACATTTTTTGTTCTGGGTTGAAATACAATTCCCAATTTAGCAATTTCATAATTTAGTGGTTTCTGCTATGTCAGAGCTATTTGAAATCTATCCCTAAAAGGGTATATAATATTCAAGGTGCACATAGGGTCATTCAGAATAACTTCACACACACGCTACTGTGCATTTCCAAGTCCAATTCTGTTAGTAAATCCATACCGGTCACCCAGTGCCTAAATACTAGGCCTCAAATTTATATCCCGCTGAATTTGAATACAATACATTGGGCCAAATAATATTTTTGTTGTTGTGGTGAACCATAACAATGAGGAAAACATCTAGTAAGGGACGCGGACGTGGACATGGTTGTGGTGGTGTTAGTGGACCCTCTGGTGCTGGGAGAGGACGTGGCTGTTCTGCCACATCCACACGTCCTAGTGTACCAACTACCTCAGGTCCCAGTAGCCGCCAGAATTTACAGCGATATATGGTGGGGCCCAATGCCATTCTAAGGATGGTAAGGCCTGAGCAGGTACAGGCATTAGTCAATTGGGTGGCCGACAGTGGATCCAGCACGTTCACATTATCTCCCACCCAGTCTTCTGCAGAAAGCGCACAGATGGCGCCTGAAAACCAACCCCATCAGTCTGTCACATCACCCCCATGCATACCAGGGAAACTGTCTCAGCCTCAAGTTATGCAGCAGTCTCTTATGCTGTTTGAAGACTCCGCTGGCAGGGTTTCCCAAGGGCATCCACCTAGCCCTTCCCCAGCGGTGAAAGACATAGAATGCACTGACGCACAACCACTTATGTTTCCTGATGATGAGGACATGGGAATACCACCTCAGCATGTCTCTGATGATGACGAAACACAGGTGCCAACTGCTGCGTCTTTCTGCAGTGTGCAGACTGAACAGGAGGTCAGGGATCAAGACTGGGTGGAAGACGATGCAGGGGACGATGAGGTCCTAGACCCCACATGGAATGAAGGTCGTGCCACTGACTTTCACAGTTCGGAGGAAGAGGCAGTGGTGAGACCGAGCCAACAGCGTAGCAAAAGAGGGAGCAGTGGGCAAAAGCAGAACACCCGCCGCCAAGAGACTCCGCCTGCTACTGACCGCCGCCATCTGGGACCGAGCACCCCAAAGGCAGCTTCAAGGAGTTCCCTGGCATGGCACTTCTTCAAACAATGTGCTGACGACAAGACCCGAGTGGTTTGCACGCTGTGCCATCAGAGCCTGAAGCGAGGCATTAACGTTCTGATCCTGAGCACAACCTGCATGACCAGGCACCTGCATGCAAAGCATGAACTGCAGTGGAGTAAACCTTAAAACCAAGGAATTCACTCAGGCTCCCCCTGCTACCTCTTCTGCTGCTGCCGCCTCGGCCTCTTCTGCTGCTGCCGCCTCGGCCTCTTCCTCCGCCTCTGGAGGAACGTTGGCACCTGCCGCCCAGCAAACAGGGGATGTACCACCAACACCACCAGCACCACCTCCGTCACCAAGAGTCTCAACCATGTCACACGGCAGCGTTCAGCTCTCCATCTCACAAACATTTGAGAGAAAGCGTAAATTCCCACCTAGCCACCCTCGATCCCTGGCCCTGAATGCCAGCATTTCTAAACTACTGGCCTATGAAATGCTGTCATTTAGGCTGGTGGACACAGACAGCTTCAAACAGCTCATGTCGCTTGCTGTCCCACAGTATGTTGTTCCCAGCCGCCACTACTTCTCCAAGAGAGCCGTGCCTTCCCTGCACAACCAAGTATCCGATAAAATCAAGTGTGCACTGCGCAACGCCATCTGTAGCAAGGTCCACCTAACCACAGATACGTGGACCAGTAAGCACGGCCAGGGACGCTATATCTCCCTAACTGCACACTGGGTAAATGTAGTGGCAGCTGGGCCCCAGGCGGAGAGCTGTTTGGCGCACGTCCTTCCGCCGCCAAGGATCGCAGGGCAACATTCTTTGCCTCCTGTTGCCACCTCCTCCTTCTCGGCTTCCTCCTCCTCTTCTTCCACCTGCTCATCCAGTCAGCCACACACCTTCACCACCAACTTCAGCACAGCCCGGGGTAAACGTCAGCAGGCCATTCTGAAACTCATATGTTTGGGGGACAGGCCCCACACCGCATAGGAGTTGTGGCGGGGTATAGAACAACAGACCGACAAGTGGTTGCTGCCGGTGAGCCTCAAGCCCGGCCTGGTGGTGTGTGATAATGGGCAAAATCTCGTTGCAGCTCTGGGACTAGCCAATTTGACGCACATCCCTTGCTTGGCGCATGTGCTGAATTTGGTGGTGCAGAAGTTCATACACAACTACCCCGACATGTCAGAGCTGCTGCATAAAGTGCGGGCCGTCTGTTCGCGCTTCTGGCGTTCACATCCTGCTGCTGCTCGCCTGTCTGCGCTACAGCGTAACTTCGGCCTTCCCGCTCACCGCCTCATATGCGATGTGCCCACCAGGTGGAACTCCACCTTGCACATGCTGGACAGACTGTGCGAGCAGCAGCAGGCCATAGTGGAGTTTCAGCTGCAGCACGCACGGGTCAGTCGCACTACAGAACAGCACCACTTCACCACCAATGACTGGGCCTCCATGCGAGACCTGTGTGCCCTGTTGCGCTGTTTCGAGTACTCCACCAACATGGCCAGTGGCGATGACGCCGTTATCAGCGTTACAATACCACTTCTATGTCTCCTTGAGAAAACACTTAGGGCGATGATGGAAGAGGAGGTGGCGCAGGAGGAGGAGGAGGAGGAGGAGGAGGAGGAGGAGGAAGAGGGGTCATTTTTAGCACTTTCAGGCCAGTCTCTTCGAAGTGACTCAGAGGGAGGTTTTTGGCAACAGCAGAGGCCAGGTACAAATGTGGCCAGCCAGGGCCCACTACTGGAGGACGAGGAGGACGAGGATGAGGAGGAGGTGGATGAGGATGAAGCATGGTCACAGCGGGGTGGCACCCAACGCAGCTCGGGTCCATCACTGGTGCGTGGCTGGGGGGAAAGGCAGTACGATGACGATACGCCTCCCACAGAGGACAGCTTGTCCTTACCCCTGGGCAGCCTGGCACACATGAGCGACTACATGCTGCAGTGCCTGCGCAACGACAGCAGAGTTGCCCACATTTTAACCTGTGCGGACTACTGGGTTGCCACCCTGCTGGATCCACGCTACAAAGACAATGTGCCCACCTTACTTCCTGCACTGGAGCGTGATAGGAAGATGCGCGACTACAAGCGCACGTTGGTAGACGCGCTACTGAGAGCATTCCCAAATGTCACAGGGGAACAAGTGGAAGCCCAAGGCCAAGGCAGAGGAGGAGCAAGAGGTCGCCAAGGCAGCTGGGTCACGGCCAGCTCCTCTGAGGGCAGGGTTAGCATGGCAGAGATGTGGAAAACTTTTGTCAACACGCCACAGCTAACTGCACCACCACCTGATACGCAACGTGTTAGCAGGAGGCAACATTTCACTAACATGGTGGAACAGTACATGTGCACACCCCTCCACGTACTGACTGATGGTTCGGCCCCATTCAACTTCTGGGTCTCTAAATTGTCCACGTGGCCAGAGCTAGCCTTTTATGCCTTGGAGGTGCTGGCCTGCCCGGCGGCCAGCGTTTTGTCTGAACGTATATTCAGCACGGCAGGGGCGTCATTACAGACAAACGCAGCCGCCTGTCTACAGCCAATGTGGACAAGCTGACGTTCATAAAAATGAACCAGGCATGGATCCCACAGGATCTGTCCGTCCATTGTCCAGATTAGACATTAACTACCTCCCCTTAACCATATATTATTGGACTCCAGGGCACTTCCTCATTCAATCCTATTTTTATTTTCATTTTACCATTATATTGCGAGGCTACCCAAAGTTGAATGAACCTCTCCTCTGTCTGGGTGCCGGGGCCTAAATATATGCCAATGGACTGTTCCAATGTTGGGTGACGTGAAGCCTGATTCTCTGCTATGACATGCAGACTGATTCTCTGCTGACATGAAGCCAGATCCTCTGTTACGGGACCTCTCTCCTCTGCCTGGGTGCTGGGCCTAAATTTATGAAAATGGACTCTTACAGTGGTGGGTGACGTGAAGCCTGATTCTCTGCTATGATATGAAGACTGATTCTCTGCTGACATGAAGCCAGATTGTCTGTTACGGGACCTCTCTCCTCTGCCTGGGTGCTGGGCCTAAATTTATGACAATGGACTGTTGCAGTGGTGGGTGACGTGAAGCCTGATTCTCTGCTATGACATGCAGACTGATTCTCTGCTGACATGAAGCCAGATCCTCTGTTACGGGACCTCTCTCCTCTGCCTGGGTGCTGGGCCTAAATATATGCCAATGGACTGTTGCAGTGGTGGCTGACATGAAGCCTCATTCTCTGCTATGACATGCAGACTAATTCTCTGCTGACATGAAGCCAGATCCTCTGTTACGGGACCTCTCTCCTCTGCCTGGGTGCTGGGCCTAAATTTATGAAAATGGACTCTTACAGTGGTGGGTGACGTGAAGCCTGATTCTCTGCTATGACATTAAGACTGATTCTCTGCTGACATGAAGCCAGATTGTCTGTTACGGGACCTCTCTCCTCTGCCTGGGTGCTGGGCCTAAATATATGCCAATGGACTGTTGCAGTGTTGGCTGACGTGAAGCCTCATTCTCTGCTATGACATGCAGACTAATTCTCTGCTGACATGAAGCCAGATTGTCTGTTACGGGACCTCTCTCCTCTGCCTGGGTGCTGGGCCTAAATATATGCCAATGGACTGTTGCAGTGGTGGCTGACGTGAAGCCTCATTCTCTGCTATGACATGCAGACTAATTCTCTGCTGACATGAAGCTAGATTGTCTGTTACGGGACCTCTCTCCTCTGCCTGGGTGCTGGGCCTAAATTTATGACAATGGACTGTTGCAGTGGTGGGTGACGTGAAGCCTGATTCTCTGCTATGACATGCAGACTGATTCTCTGCTGACATGAAGCCAGATTGTCTGTTACGGGACCTCTCTCCTCTGCCTGGGTGCTGGGCAGGGGAGGACTGGCAGCCTTAGTCCTGGGGGGCAAATCTAGTCAAGTGGCCCATTTTTAGCCCCGCCCATCATTAAAAGCCCCTCCTACATATAATAGGCCACTCCCAACACACACTTTACAGCTGACATTCTATAGTTGCGGCCTGTCTCTACACATCATACGGAGAGGGGAGGCCGTCCTGGCTGCACTACCTGCTTATATAACAAGCTACAGCCAGGAAGCTCCTCCGCTCTCCTCCCTACCCTGATCCTGCTCAAGGCCTGTGGTTCCCCCCACCATCTGCCACCCGCCCGTGGCCTGCTGCCCCCTTTCGTCATCCTCACCCAGTTCTGAATCCTCCTTCTGCAAATGGCAGGAGGAGGAGCCGGAGCATCTCCTCTCCTACATAGCACCACATACCTCTTACATCCAGTGATGTCACCTTTGTTGTAGACGTTCTCTTTCCTCATCTTCTCCATTCAGACCAGACTGCCATGATGATTTTTCTGCCATCTCCCTTCTCTGCAGAGATTGAGAAACAGACATTAGTTTCCTGCCACCCCCAATACTATACTGCAGAAACAGTCCCCCTGGAAATACAAACTACCACACAGATAGTGCCCCCAATACTGTACCCGCTATGCCCCCAATACTATACTGCAGAAACAGTCCGCCTGGAAATACTACTACCACACAGATAGTGCCCCCTTAAACAATTATTGGCACATAGCGCTCTAAAAAATAACTGCGCCCAGACACTAATAGTATAAAGATAATGTCCCCCAAAAATAATTGTGCTAAGCTGATACTATGCCAGGGTGCCCCCAAAGTAACAATGCTCCCCAAAATCCCACCAATAGAAATAATTCTCTGCCAGAGCACACTTAGTAGTAATAATGCCCCTACAGTGCCCTAGTAATCATGTTCCTCATAGCCCCTAGTAGTAGTAAAGCTCCCCATAATACCCCCTAGTAGTACTAATTTTCCCTATAATATGACAGTACATGAAATACCCCCGCTTAGTGCCCGCAGTTGAGCTAATGTCCCCATAATGTATGCCAGTATAAAATACCCCTATATAGTGCCCCAGTAAATGCCCTCATACTGCTCCTCTCCCCCTTCCCCATAGTGTCCCCATAATATGCCAGTAAAAAAATGCCCCTTAGTGCCCCCAGCAGATGCCCCTATAGTGCTCCTCTCCCCCACAATGTACCAGTAAAAAAAATGCCCCTTCTTAGTGCCACCATATGCCCCAATAGTGCTCCACTCCCCCATAGTGCCGCTCTCCCCTATAGTGCCTTCCATAATGTGCCAGTAAAAAATGCCCCCTTAGTGCCACCAAATGCCATAGTGCCCCCCATAATGTTCCAATACAAAAGGCCCCTTTAGAGCCCCCACTTCCCCATAGTGCCCCCAAATAATGCCCCTATAGTAGCACCAGATGCCCCATAGTGCTGCTCTCCCCTATAGTGCCCCCCAGAATGTGCCAATAATTAAAAATAAAGCCCCTTTAGAGCCCCCAGTTACCCCCATAGTGCTCCTCTCCCCCATGGTGCCCCCCCATAATGTGCCAGTAAGAAATGCCCCCATAGTGCCAGCTCCCCCAATAGTGCCAGCCCTCCCCTCATAGTGCCAGATCCCCCTATAGGCCCCCCCATAGTGCCAGCTCCCCCTACAGTGCCCCCCCATAGTGCCAGCTCCCCCTACAGTGCCCCCCATAGTGCCAGCTCCCCCTACAGTGCCCCCCATAGTGCCAGCTCCCCCTATAGTGCGCCCCATAGTGCCAGATCCCCCTATAGTGCGCCCCATAGTGCCAGCTCCCCCTATAGTACCCCCCCATAGTGCCAGCTCCCCCTATAGTACCCCCCCATAGTGCCAGCTCCTCCTATAGGCCCCCCCATAGTGCCAGCTCCCCCTATAGGCCCCCCATAGTGCCAGCTCCCCCTACAGTGCCCCCCATAGTGCCAGCTCCCCCTATAGTGCGCCCCATAGTGCCAGCTCCCCTTATAGTGCCCCCCATAGTGCCAGCTCCCCCTATAGTGCGCCCCATAGTGCCAGCTCCCCTTATAGTGCACCCCATAGTGCCAGATCTCCCCCCCATAGTGCCAGATCTCCCCCCCCCATAGTGCCAGATCTCCCCCCCATAGTGCCAGATCTCCCCCCCATAGTGCCAGATCTCCCCCCCATAGTGCCAGATCTCCCCCCCCATAGTGCCAGATCTCCCCCCATAGTGCCAGATCTCCCCCCCATAGTGACAGATCCCCCCCCATAGTGACAGATCTCCGCCCCCCCCCCCTATAGTGACAGATCTCCGCAAAGAAGAAAAAATAATAAAAAATACTTACCTCCATCAGCAGCGTGTGCTGCCGGCTCAGGCGTCGCGATGATAATGACGTCATCGCGCTTCCTGAGCCGGCCTCTGATAGGCTGCAGGCATTAGTGCCTGCGGCCTATCAGAAGAACAGGGGAGGGACACGCCTCTCCCTCCCCTGCCCCACAGCTCACAGCCGCCGCCGCCATTACATCCAGGGCCGCGCCGCCTGTGGTGATCGGCGGTGCGGCCCTGAAGAATAAAAAAAAAATTTTTTTTTAGACGGGCGGCCCAGCGGCCGTTTATTTAGGGAGGCCTGGGGGGCAATTGCCTCCCTGCCCCCCGGCCCAGTCCGCCCCTGGTGCTGGGCCTAAATATATGCCAATGGACTGTTGCAGTGGTGGCTGACGTGAAGCCTCATTCTCTGCTATGACATGCAGACTAATTCTCTGCTGACATGCAGCCAGATCCTCTGTTACGGGACCTCTCTCCTCTGCCTGGGTGCTGGGCCTAAATTTATGAAAATGGACTCTTACAGTGGTGGGTGACGTGAAGCCTGATTCTCTGCTATGACATGAAGACTGATTCTCTGCTGACATGAAGCCAGATTGTCTGTTACGGGACCTCTCTCCTCTGCCTGGGTGCTGGGCCTAAATATATGCCAATGGACTGTTGCAGTGGTGGCTGACGTGAAGCCTCATTCTCTGCTATGACATGCAGACTAATTCTCTGCTGACATGAAGCCAGATTCTCTGTTACGGGACCTCTCTCCTCTGCCTGGGTGCCGGGGCCTAAATATCTGAGAATAGACTGTTCCAGTGGTGGGTGACGGGAAGCCAGATTCTCTGCTATGGGACCTCTCTCCAATTGATTTTGGTTAATTTTTATTTATTACATTTTTATTTTTATTCATTTCCCTATCCACATTTGTTTGCAGGGGATTTACCTACATGTTTCTGCCTTTTGCAGCCCTCTAGCCCTTTCCTGGGCTGTTTTACAGCCGTTTTAGTGCCGAAAAGTTCGGGTCCCCATTGACTTCAATGGGGTTCGGGTTCGGGACGAAGTTCGGATCGGGTTCGGATCCCGAACCCGAACATTTCCGGGAAGTTCGGCCGAACTTCTCGAACCCGAACATCCAGGTGTTCGCTCAACTCTAATTGTAATTACAGCTGCTTATCACTGCGATGTCGACAGCGAGTATCCGTGTTTTTTGCGGATCCTTTTGTGGACCGCAAAATACATATGGTCGTGTGCAGGAGCCCTTATATTTTGGAAACTGTTTCTCTGGAGTTTCAAGAACTAGTCCATTTTCTATTTTTTAGCATACACCTGAAAAATAGACATTAAAATAGGAATTAAAGGGGTTTTCTAGGCTCCTGGTACTGGTGACCTATTCTCAAGATGAGTGGATCCATGGATGCTCGGGTTCGGCCGAACTTCGGGTCAAAGTTTAGGTTCGGGACCCAAACTTGACCGGCACTCGAACCCGAACCCCATTGAAGTCAATGGGGACCCGAACTTTGGTGCACTAAAATGGCAGTAAAATAGTCAAAGTAAGGGCTAGAGGGCTACAAAAGAAAGTAAAATCGGGGTAAGAGCAGGACAAATGCCTTGCAAACAAATGTGGATAGGGAAATGACTAAAAATAACAGAATAGAAAAAAATTAAAAAATAATAATCTTGAACTAGGAAGAAGAGGTCAAAGTGGAGTAGGAGGTTGAGGAGGCGGTAGATGAGGCGGTGTAGGTGGAAATGGGAGTGGAGGAGAAGGAGATAGCCAAGTCTGTGTTTTTGTTTTTCTTTCTTTTTTTTTAACCTTTATTTATGTATTTTTTTTATAAATTTGAGAAGGCCCCAAAAGAGAACGCAAGGAGAAAGTGCGCTAGAGTATAACAATGGCTGGGTGCGGCCGGTATACTTGTCTATTCAGCACAAGGTACGGACAAGTCCTGTGGGATCCATTCCTGGTTCATTTTAATAAACGTGAGCTTGTCCACGTTGGCAACCAGCACCACTAGCCAATACGGAACAGCAGGAGGCAACATTTCAGCAACATGGTGGAACAGTACGTGTGCACACGCCTACACATACTGACTGATAGGTCTGCCCCATTCAACTTTTGGGTTCCTTAAATTAGGCACATGGCCTGAGCTTGCCCTTTACGCCTTGGAGGTGCTGGCTTGCCCTGCGGCCAGTGTATTGTCTAATCGTGTGTTTAGCACGGCGGGGGGGGGTGATCACAGACAAGCACAGCCGCCTGTCTACAGTTGTGGCGTGCTGACAAAGCTGGTACTGGCGGTGCCCCAGCTGCGTTGGCGACTTCTTCCTCCTTCTCTGCCTTCATCTTGTGCTTCCACTGAGCCCCTGCTATCATCTGGGAATGCCATGAGCTCGCGCATCTTCCGATCACGCTTTCCTGAAGCGTTTTTTCAAGGAGACATATAAGTGGGATAGTAATAATGGCACTGGCCATGTTGGTGGGGTACTCTAAACATCGCAACACGGCACACACGTTCCGCATCGAGGCCCACTCGGTGGAGAAGTGGTGCTGTTCTGCAGAGTGACTCACACATGCTGCAGCTGAAACTCCACTATCGCCTGCTGCTGCTCGCACAGTCTCTCCAGCATGTGCAATGTGGAGATCCGCCTTGTGGGTACGTCGCATATGAGGTGGTGAGCGGGAAGGCCGAAGTTACGCTGCATCGCAGACAGGCAAGCAGCAGGGTAAAAACACTGAAAGAGCGCACAGACGGCCCGCCCTTTCTGCAGCAGCTCTGACATATCGGGCTAATTTTTCAGGAACTTCTGCACCACCAAATTCAGCACATGCGCCAGCCAAGGGATGTGCGTCAAACCGGCTAGGCCCAGAGCTGCTACGAGATTTCGTCCATTATCGCACACCACCAGGCCGGGCTTGAGCCTTAGTGGCACCAACCACTCATCGGTCTGTTGTTCCATGCCTGTCCACAGCTCCTGCGCGGTGTGAGGTTTTTCTCCCAAACAGATAAGTTTCAAAACAGCCTGCTGTCGTTTCCCCCTACTTAAGTTGGTGGTGCAGGTGTTAGGTGTTACGCTGACCGGATGAGAAGGCGGTACAGGAGGAAGCGGAGTAGGAGGAGGAGGCAACAGGAGGCAACGAGAAATGTCCTGCAATCCTCGGTGGTAGAAGGACATGCACCAAACGGCTATCCGCCTCAGGCCCAGCCGCCACTGCATTTACCCAGTGTGCTGTTAGGGAGATATAAAGTCCCTGCCCGTGCTTACTGGTCCACGTATCGTTGGTTATATAGACCTTGCCATGGCGTTGCACAGTGAACACCTGACTTTTTCCACCACTTGGTTGTGCAGGGCAGAGATGGCTCGCCTGAAAAAGTACTGGCGGCTGGGAACCATGTACTGTGGGACAGCCACCACCAAAAGGTTTTTAAAAGTCTCTGTCTCGACCAGACGAAATGTCAGAATTTCAAAGGCCAGGAATTTTAAAATGCTAGCATTCCGGGTCAGGGATCACGAGTGGGTAGGGGGGTACTTCCTCTTTCTTTCCAGTGTTTGGGAGATGGAGTGCTGAACACTTCCATGGTACAGTGTGGAGATGCTTGGTGACGGTGGTGGTGTTGCTGCCACATCCTCTGTTTGCGGGGTGGCAGGTGCCACTGTCACTCCAGAGGGGGAGGAAGAGGCCGAGACCGCAGCAGAAGAGGGAGCAGGAGGAGCCTGAGATCTTTCTTGGTTTTTGAGGTGTGTACTATACTGTAGCTCGTGCTTAGCATTTATATGCCTGGTCATGCAGGTGGTGCTCAGGTTTAGAACATTTATGCCTCGCTTCAGGCTCCGAATGCACAGCGTGCAAATGTGACAGGGTAAATTCAGACTTCCCAACAGCACAAAAACATAAGGCTGTCACTAGAGGGAGCTCTAACATGATTACACTGGTTGAGGAGAGTTAGGGCCTGGTGCTCATATTAAAGTTGGACATCAACTGAGCCACATGTCATGTCTCTCCTCTGTTAAAACAGGTTAGTGTTATAACTATAGATAGAATATAATTGTTGTTATGTTAACCTATAGGGTTGCCTATTTTCTCTTCTGTATATTATTACAAGATACTGAGATATTAAAGTTGGACATCAACTGAGCCACATGTCATGTCTCTCCTCTGTTAAAACAGACGCTGTCGGCTGCATCGTGGCATTAGTCTGCACTACCACTACAAACACGGTTAACATTTGGGGGCTCGTCCGTGATATGTAATTATCGTGCAAGACAGTCACAGAGTGAAAAGGCTGCCATTACAGTAAAGGGAGAGAGGAGGCTTCAAGCAAGCTATACAGGATCTAAGATGGTGGACGCAGCATCAGTGAAGAAGCTGCAGTGGCAGATCCAGAAGCTGCTGCACACATTGTCTGAGGATCAGTTGCACTCACTTGCTGTACAGATTCAGGGAGACGCTGGAAAAGAAGTTCCCCAAGCTACAGGTTCAAGTGAGCAGGAGATCTGTGAGTACATCCTGGGACATTTACAGGGAGAAGCGGTGTACAGCATGGAGGACAGTGGCAAGGCATACCTGCTTCAGATAAAAGAACTGGCTGAGTCCTTGCTAGCAGAAAGACACTCTGACACTGCACATGGAAGTGTGAACAGAGAGCACAGCACAATTCACACAAAGGACAGGACAGGGCAAATGGCAGAAAGTGGGTTTACATTAAAGGACTTAGCAGCTTACCTGCCAAGGAAGGAGTTTAAAATTCATGGTGGGCAAATTTCAGACTGGGACTCTGAATTGACATATAGCAGTGTATGTAGACAGATTGATGAAGGTATACAAGAAAGATACTCAGAGTCAGAAATCATCAGAACTGTGCTGAAAACTGTGAAACCAGGAACTTTTAAGGAGATGCTGGTAAACAAGGAGGACCTTTCTGTAGCAGAGCTGAAAAGGTTTCTGCGCTCACATCTTCAGGACAGGAGCAGCACTGACTTGTTTCAGGAACTGATGAACCCTAAACAGCATGATAAAGAAACTCCGCAGCAGTTTGTGTACAGAATTATGGGGCTAAAACAGAAAGTTTTGTGGTCTTCCCAACAAGTTGGTGCTGCAATTACCTATGACAAGAATTTGGTACAAGGAGTGTTTCTTCACACGTTATATCAGGGGTTAAGTGAGAAATAAGTGAGAAATATAGTGAGATTAGAAGAGAGATTAAGCTATATATTTCTGATTTATCTACAAGTGATGATGTGCTGCTAGAAATAGTTACCAAGCTAGCCAGAATAGAAGCAGAGAGGCAAGCCAGATTAAGTGGCAGATCCAGGCTGACTACTGCCAATGTCACCCAGACACAGGATGGAAGAGAATCCAGACACCAGGCTGGTGACAACCAACCCTCTCTGGTAGAGTTGACAACACAAGTTGCTGCTCTCACAAAGAATGTACAATTGCTGCTACAAGCAGGGGCAATACAAAAGAATGAACATGGGCCGGTGAAGGTAGTGAATGACAGTGTTAAACCCAAGACTGTGCCTAAATGTAAGCAATGTGTGCATGAGGGGAGAGAAAAATGTTGGCATTGTTTTAAATGTGGTCAGGAAGGTCACAGTGCACGTGGCTGCATGAAACAGAAAAGGTTCTCGGGAAACGAGGAATGGTCACAGGTGAGGGACAACCAGTGATCAGTTCTCAAGACAAGTCCCAGACAGTCACAAAACTTAGTGAAATGCCCCTCCAACCAAAGAGTGGGGACAGGAGAAAAGTAGCCAGGCTGATAGGGGATAAATGCTTGCTGACTTGCAGTTTGGGAGGTGCGTCCACAAAAGCACTTGTTGACACAGGGTCCCAAATCAGTATTGTGGCTGCAAGCTGGATAAAACAATACCAGCAGCACGCTACAGTACAGCCTATTGGGAAATTGTTAGGAGAAAACGAATGCTTAACAATTAAAGCGGCAAATGGGTCTGTTATTCCTTATGATGGATGGGTTGAGCTTGAACTAAAAATTGAGAATAATAGAGAAAAGGTAACTATGGTGGTACCCATGTTAGTTAGCCAACATTGCCCCTTTACCCCAATTATAGGGTTTAATGCAATTGAAGAATTGATTAAAGAAAATGCTGACAGTGGTAACTCTGATCAAAGTAGTGTCACCATACTATTAAGTGAGGCATTACATGTAAGAAAATGTAAAGCAAATGCTTTGGTGGGTCTTGTATTGTCACCCATGAGTAAAGATAACAAGTTGGTACGTAGCATATATACAGGTAGTCAAAGCATTAGGGTCCTGAAAGGGAAATCATGTGAGATTCGGTGTAATGTTGGTCCCTGGCCTGGCGAGGAAACAGTGCTGTTTGAGCCACTATTGCCCAGTCAATGTCTTGAGGGTCTGGAAGCATTCCCTACACTTGTGAAGATACACAGGGGACAAACAAAACAGATAAAGATTCCCGTTCAGAACACCACTAAACATACTGTATACATTCAACCAAGGACTGTGTTAGGCATGATCTACCCAATTATGGAAGAGATCCCTGTGGATGAGATTAAACCTGCAAAACAAACGACACAAAAAAAAAATAGGAATACAATATCCATGATGCAAGCAAATGCCCAAAGCTTACAAGGCGAGAAATGGAATCCGCCAGTAGATCTACAGCATCTCACTGAAGAGGAGCAGACACTTGCTAGGCAGATGTTGTGGGAGGAGGCTGACATTTTTGCAAAAGAGGAGGAAGACATTGGGTGTATTCCTAATCTGAATCTGCAGATCAATTTAACAGACAAGATACCAGTGCAGAAGTCCTACAATTCCATACCAAAACCCTTATATCAGGAAGTAAAAGATTATATACAGAAGCTAATGAATGAGGGGGTGGATACGCAAGTCAAAATCATCTTACTCCTCACCTGTGGTATGTGTACGGAAAAAAGATGGCAGCTTGAGACTGTGCATTGACTTCAGAGAATTAAATAAGAAGACTGTACCTGATAGGCATCCCCTGCCACGATCTCAAGATCTTTTAGATAATCTGAGTGGATTCTCATGGTTCTCTATTTTGGATCAGGGAAGTGCTTACCATCAAGGGTTTATCTCCAAAGAATCAAGGCACATGACAGCATTCAGTACACCATGGGGGCTACATGAATGGGTGAGGATCCCTTTTGGCTTGATGAATGCCCCAGCAGCATTCCAAAGGTGTATGGAAGAGACCCTGGAAGGTCTGAGAGATGAATGTTGCTCACCTTATCTTGATGACGTTCTGTGTTATTCTAAGACTTTTCCGGAACATATTGAAAGTTTAAGAAAGATTTTTCAGAGAATGCGTGCATATGGGATTAAAGGGGTTGTCCCACTTTGCTTTTTTAATCTTACCAGCAGTAGATGTCCTGATAACTTCCTGGTTCTCAGGCAGTTGAGTGAAGGCCACGCCTCCTCATGACTCACCCTGCGTGCTCGTTCATGTGTATGAGTCATCCACATGGAGCCGTATGTGAGGTCCCGCCCCCCCCCCAGTATAATAAACATTGAGTGCGGCCCCCCCCAGTATAATATACATTTAGTGCGCCCCCCCCAGTATAATATACATTCAGTGCGGCCACCCCCCCCCAGTATAATATACATTGAGTGCGGCCACCCCCCCCCAGTATAATATACATTGAGTGCGCCCCTCCCCCCCAGTATAATATACATTCAGTGCGGCCACCCCCCCAGTATAATATACATTGAGTGCGCCCCTCCCCCCCCCCCAGTATAATATACATTCAGTGCGGCCACCCCCCCCCAGTATAATATACATTCAGTGCGGCTCCCTCCCAGTATAATAAACATTGGTGGCGCAGTGGGAAGTGCCAATGAGGGTTAAAAAAATTAATAAAAAATTAACTCACCTCCTCCAATTGATTGCGCAGCTGCCGGTCTCCTGTTCTTTCTTTAGGACCTGTGAAAGGACCTTTGGTGACATCACTGTGGTCATCACATGGTACATCATATGATCCATCACCATGGTAATGGACCATGTGATTAGCTCAGTGACGTCACCACAGGTCCTGAAGATAGAACAGGAGACCGGCCGCTGTGCGATCAATTGGTGGAGGTGAGTTAATTTTTTATTTATTTTTTTAACCCTCATTGGCACTTCCCACTGCGCCACCAATGTTTATTATACTGGGAGGGGGCTGCACTCAATGTATATTATACTGGGGGGGGGGGGGGGGCGCACTGCGCCACCAATGTTAATACAAATGCAGGAGGTGGGTGCCGGAGTGAAATAGCCGGCACCCAACCTCTATGATAGGGGGCTGCGATCAGCGGCAGTTAACCCCTAAGGTCCCGCTCCCTGTCATAGAGGTCGGGTGCCGGCTATTTGATTCCGGCACCCGCCTGCTGTATTTGCGCATGCGCGGGCGTGCGCGTACTTGTAAGAATGGAGAGGCGGCCCGAGTACTTGTTCAGCTGTTGTGCGCAGGCGCGGCACAGCGATGCGGCCGGACGAAAGAGGCCGTATCCATGGGATACAGAAAACAACAAAGGAATCGCTTTACATGATTTTTTGAATGAAAGGTAGCTTTTGGATAATAACATGGATAGGAAGATATGTTGTGTGGGGGTAAATAGATTAGATAAAACCTATTTTATGAAGTGGGACAACCCCTTTAAGTTGAGACCAAATAAGTGTGAACTTTTCAAAAAAGAAGTGAGGTTCCTAGGAAGACTTGTGTCGGGCAATGGGATTCGACTGGACCCAAAAGATACAGAAGCAATTCAAGCAGTCAGAGAGAAAACACCAAGGACAGTGGGAGATGTGAGAAAACTACTGGGGTTCTTGAGTTATTACCGCTGCTTTATACAAAACTTCTCCCGAATTGCGAAACCTCTATATGACTTGCTGCAGACAAAGAAAGAATCCAAGAAGACAAGTAGAAATAATTTAGCAAAGGAGAGGCTGCATGTAAAGGCAGGAAGAACACAACAGTTACCCTCAGGAACCTCAGTGCAATGGACAACAAAGCATCAGGAAACCGTTGACAAGATAATAGCGTTGCTAACCAAACCCCCAATTCTTGCTTATCCAGACTTTAACCTGCCATTTATTTTGCATACTGACGCATCACAGGATGGGTTGGGTGCAGTGCTGTACCAACATCAGGAGAATAAACTACGTATTATTGGGTTTGGTTCACAGACACTGACACCCACGGAGAAAAATTATCCCCTGCACTCAGGTAAACTGGAATTCTTAGCCTTGAAGTGGGCCATTTGTGATAAGTTCCGGGACTATCTGTACTATGCTTCGACTTTCACTGTTTTTACCGACAATAACCCCCTGACCTATGTCCTCAGCTCAGCAAGACTAAATAGCGTGGGACACCGATGGGTAGGGGAGTTAGCTGATTTCTGTTTTGATATTAAATATCGACCAGGGAAGAAAAATGCAGATGCTGATACTCTGTCAAGGATGCCATTGAATACGGCCGAAGATGAAGATGAATTTACAAAGGTGATTCCATCACAGACTATCTCTGCTATATGGAAAGGAAGCAATGCAAGGGTTAATGAAGCAGATCTTTGGGCCATGTCACTAGCCCTAGAACCAGAAGTTGAAGAAAAATTTCGAGCTATTGATCCTCAGGAAATTATTACAAAGGATAAGCTCAGAACTGCTCAGGCAGAAGACAAAGATATTCGAGTGGTGATGGATCTGAAACTGAAGAAGGACGTACCCTCAAGGGAAGACAAAACGGACCTGGGAAGGAGAGGGAAACAACTCATACATGATTGGGGAAAACTGAGTGTGAAAGATGACATTTTACTACGGCAGAACAAAATAGTGGTTCCAGAGAAACTAACCCCAATAGTGTTGAAATACTTACACAATGACATGGGCCACTGTGGAGCAGATAAAGTGATGCAGCTTGCAAGAGAAAGATTTTACTGGCCTTTCATGCAGAAAGAGATAACAGATTATGTCACTAAAAGATGTAGCTGTCTCATACAGAAGCATCCAACAGTACCAGACCGGGCACCTATGGGTGCTATTAAAACAAGTGCTCCCTTTGAACTTGTCTCAGTAGATTTCCTTCACCTGGAGAAGAGCAGAGGTGGCTATGAATACATACTGGTAGTCATGGACCATTTCACCCGTTTTGCCCAGGCATATGCTACTCGCAACAAAGCGGGAAAAACAGCTGCAGAGAAGATTTTTGACAATTTCATCCCTGTATTTGGATATCCTGAAAAATTACATCACGATCAAGGCAAGGAATTTGAGAACCACCTTTTTAGAAGGTTGAGACAGTTGTCAGGAATAGCCCATTCTAGGACTACACCGTACCACCCACAAGGCAACCCAGTTGAGAGACTGAACAGAACACTTTTGCAAATGCTTCGGACGTTAGAAGAAGAAAAGAAAACTCAGTGGAAAGAGTATCTCCCGCACATAGTCCATGCATATAACTGTACCAGGCATGAGGCAACTGGCTACGCCCCTCACTACCTGCTATATGGTAGGACACCTCGTCTACCAATAGATCTGATATTTGACCTGGATAATGGAAGCGGAGCAGCTTCACCTCAAGACTATGCTGAGAAATGGGCTTTAAAAATGAAGGAAGCGTATAGAATTGCATCTGAGACCAGCCAAAAGTCATCTCAAAAGGGGAAAAAGTACTATGACAGGCATGTCAAAGGAGTCGCTCTTCAGTCTGGTGACCGTGTTCTTGTAAGGAATTTGTCAGAGCGGGGAGGGCCAGGGAAACTCCGCACTTACTGGGAAAAAGATGTATACAGGGTGGTTGAACAGATAGGGCCAGAACATATTTATAAAGTTAAATCAGAAAAAGGCAATAAACCAACAAGAGTGATTCATCGCAATTTGTTGCTTCCTGTCAGAGATTTACCTCTGGAAAACACACCAAGAAAAACAGGGAAGAGGATTCACACCAGACCAGTAGCTAGACCTGAAGTAAACAGCAATGCAGAAAGCACAGACTCAGATTCTTCAGATGAAGGGTATTACTACTGTCCGGAACTGTTTCAATACAGTGAGCAAGGTATCACTCCTCAACTACGAGCTGAGGCTCAAGAATTTTATCCTAGGGATCGCAATGCCTCACAACAACAGCGGGAAAATCACAGTATGCTTGAGGAAAATGTTCAAGACCTGCCTATAGAACTTGCAGAAGAACAACTGAAAAGCCATCGCTCATTAGATGAGGAAGTCCAAGACTTGCCCATAGACTTTACAGAAGGGTCTGTAGCACCATCCTCACAACAAGTAGATTCATGGTGTGACAAGGATGCAGTTATACCAAATGATCCTGAAGAACAGAGATATGACAGTCCTCCACGACAATCAGACTATTCTCAGAGAACAAGAATACCAAAGAAGATATTCACATATGAGACCCTGGGAAAACCATCTTTCCAAAAATGGAATGTTCATGCAGATGTGATCGAACAGCACTGTGATTCCCCAGAGGTAGAGGGGCCCATCTATATACCCTCATGTTCATACTTTTTGCCAGCAACATATGCCGATTGCGATGATCTGAACTATGGTTGCTTCCATGCATAAATGTCAGGAGACACTGAAAAAAAACAGGGGGAGTGTGTGACAGGGTTAAATTCAGACTTCCCAACAGCACAAAAACATAAGGCTGTCACTAGAGGGAGCTCTAACATGATTACACTGGTTGAGGAGAGTTAGGGCCTGGTGCTCATATTAAAGTTGGACATCAACTGAGCCACATGTCATGTCTCTCCTCTGTTAAAACAGGTTAGTGTTATAACTATAGATAGAATATAATTGTTGTTATGTTAACGTATAGGGTTGCCTATTTTCTCTTCTGTATATTATTACAAGATACTGAGATATTAAAGTTGGACATCAACTGAGCCACATGTCATGTCTCTCCTCTGTTAAAACAGACGCTGTCGGCTGCATCGTGGCATTAGTTTGCACTACCACTACAAACACGGTTAACACAAACCACTTGCGTCTTGTCGTCAGCACATTGTCTGATGAACTGGCACGCCAGGGAACTCCTTGGAGCTAGCTTTGGTGTGCTCAGTCCCTGGATGCGGTGGGCAGTAGCAGGAGTACTGGCGAGGGGACGGCCACTCTGCTTTTGAACCCTGCTTCCTCTTTTGCTGTGCGGCTGGTGCTGTGTGACCACCACCTCTTCTTCCGAACTGCACATGTCACTAGCATGACCTTGATTACATGTGGGGTCTAGGACCTCATCATCCTCCATATCATCTTACACCCACACTTTACCTCTGCTCTCCTTGTCGGTCTGCACTCTGCAGAAAGCCGCAGCAGTTGGCACCTGTGTTTCGTCATCTTCAGAGACATGGTTCTTCCATGTCCACATCCTGAAACATAAGTTGTTGGGCATCAGTGCATTCAATCTCTTCCACTTCTGGGGCAGGGCTAGGTGGATGGTCCACGGAAACCATGCCAACAGAGTCATCAAAAAGAGACTGCTGCATGACTTGGGGCTCAGACTGCTTGGCAAATTTGCAAGGGGGTGAGGTGAAAGACAGATGCCCATGGGCTGCAGGGAACTGGGTGGGAGACAATGTGAAGCAACAGAAGGCACTATCAGCCACCCAATCTACTACCGCCTCTTCTTGTTCTGGCCTCACCATTTTTACATCGGTATTCGGGCCTACAAAATAACGCTAAATGTTCTGTCGCCTACATGCACCTGAGGAAGGTGTTTAATTTGGGCGTGTAGCTGATACAGATCGACCACGTCCTCTCCCTGCAACAGGAGCTCCACAAACACCAGCAGCACCACGACCAGGGCCACGTCCCTTATTTGATGCTCTCCTCATTCTTTGAGGTCAACCACTAAACTACCAAAATAATGCTAAACGTTCTGACGCCTACATGCATCTAAGGAAGGTGTTTAATTTGGGTGTGTAGCTGACACAGATCGACCACGTCCTCTCCCTGCAACAGGAGCTCCACAAACACCAGCAGCACCACGACCAGGGCCACGTCCCTTATTTGATGCTCTCCTCATTCTTTGAGGTCACCCACTAAACTAACAGACAGATTAACTATATTCATTTTCCTGTTCCCATAAGCAGTGCAGGTGTACCTCACACCAAAAATGGGTACATGTCACCCACCGAACTAACAGACGGATTAACTATATTAATTTCCCTGTCACGTATGCAGTGCAGGTGTACCTTACACCAAAAATGGGTATCTGTCACCCACCGATTTAACAGATGGATTAAAGAGGTTGTCTGGTCCCAAAATCCAAATTCTTTTTATGTGCTCCTAACACCCCTCTCCATGCATACATATGCACTTAATACCTTTTTTTTATGTCTGAGCTTTCCTTCCCCCCTGGAAGACATCACATTAAGGTACTTTCACACTTGCGGCAAAGGATTCCGGCAGGCAGTTTCGGCAATACGGACGCAAACTGATGGCATTTGTCAGATGGATCAGGATCCTGATCAGTATGACAAATGCATTGGAATACCGGACCCATCTCTCCGGTGTCAGCCGGAAAAACGGATCCGGATCCATTTTGCCGGAACACTCGGGGCCGGCATTAACGCATTTAAATGGGAAAATGCTGTGGTATTATCTCCGTCCTGAAAAGGCAAAAAGACTGAACTGAAGACATCCTGAACGGATTTCTCTCCATTCAGAATGCATTAGGATAAAACTGATCAGTTCTTTTCTTGTATTGAGCCCCTAGGATGGAACTCAATGCCGGAAAAGAATAACACTTGTGTGAAAGTACCCTTATCCTGGCAGATCTGTTTACTTTCTCTCCTTGTTTTGTTGAATACATAACTTTATTGATACACAACTCTGGCTGCACTGCACAGTGATGAGTCATAGGCTGGACACGCCCCCACATCCATGCACATCTGTATCTAATCCAAACATGTACAGTACAGACCAAAAGTTTGGACACACCTTCTCATTCAAAGAGTTTTCTTTATTTTCATGACTATGAAAATTGTAGATTCACACTGAAGGCTTCAAAACTATGAATTAACACATGTGGAATTATATACATAACAAAAAAGTGTGAAACAACTTAAAATATGTAATATTCTAGGTTCTTCAAAGTAGCCACCTTTTGCTTTGATTACTGCTTTGCACACTCTTGGCATTCTCTTGATGAGCTTCAAGAGGTAGTCACCTGAAATGGTCTTCCAACAGTCTTGAAGGAGTTCCCAGAGATGCTTAGCACTTGTTGGCCCTTTTGCCTTCACTCTGCGGTCCAGCTCACCCGAAGCCATCTCGATTGGGTTCAGGTCCGGTGACTGAAGGCCAGGTCATTTGGCGCAGCACCCTATCACTCTCCTTCATGGTCAAATAGCCCTCATACAGCCTGGAGGTGTGTTTGGGGTCATTGTCCTGTTGAAAAATAAATGATGGTCCAACTAAACGCAAATCGGATGGAATAGCATGCCGCTGCAAGATGCTAGCTGTGGTAGCCATGCTGGTTCAGTATGCCTTCAATTTTGAATAAATCCCCAACAGTGTCACCAGCAAAGCACCCCCACACCATAACACCTTCTCCTCCATGCTTCACGGTGGGAACCAGGCATGTAGAGTCTATCCGTTTACCTTTTCTGTGTCGCACAAAGACACGTGGTTGGAACCAAAGATCTCAAATTTGGACTCATCAGACCAAAGCACAGATTTCCACTGGTCTAATCTCCATTCCTTGTGTTCTTTAGCCCAAACAAGTCTCTTCTGCTTGTTGCCTGTCCTTAGAAGTGGTTTCCTAGCAGATATTCTACCATGAAGGCCTGATTCACACAGTCTCCTCTTAACAGTTGTTCTAGAGATGTGTCTGCTGCTAGAACTCTGTGTGGCATTGGCCTGGTCTCCAATCTGAGCTGCTGTTAACCTGCGATTTCTGAGGCTGGTGACTCGGATGAACTTATCCTCCGCAGCACAGGTTACTCTTGGTCTTCCTTTCCTGGGGCGGTCCGCATGTGAGCCAGTTTCTTTGTAGCGCTTGATGGTTTTTGTGACTGCACTTGGGGACACTTTCAAAGTTTTCCCAATTTTTCGGACTGACTGACCTTCATTTCTTAAAGTAATGATGACCACTCGTTTTTCTTTACTTAGCTACTTTTTTCTTGCCATAATACAAATTCTAACAGTCTATTCAGTAGGACTATCAGCTGTGTATCCACCTGACTTCTCCACAACGCAACTGATGGTCCCAACCCCATTTATAAGGCAAGAAATCCCACTTATTAAACCTGACAGGGCACACCTGTGAAGTGAAAATTGAAGCTCATCAAGAGAATGCCAAGAGTGTGCAAAGCAGTAATCAAAGCAAAAGGTGGCTACTTTGAAGAACCTAGAATATGACATATTTTCAGTTGTTTCACACTTTTTTTTATGTATATAATTCCACATGTGTTAATTCATAGTTTTGATGCCTTCAGTGTGAATCTACAATTTTCTTAGTCATGAAAATAAAGAAAACTCTTTGAATGAGAAGGTGTGTCCAAACTTTTGGTCTGTACTATATGTGTGCGATACTTCCTGCTGAAGTGTGTATCTAATCCCATTTTGTATTATACAGCCTGCTGAGCTGTGTATCTAATCCCACCTTGTATGATACAGCCTGCTGAGCTGTGTATCTAATCCCATTTTGTATGATGCAGCCTGCTGAGCTGTCTATCTAAACCCTTATGCACACGACCGTATCCATTTATCCGCTAAATGAGGATACTGTCCGTGTGCGACCCGCATTTTTTTTGCAGTCCCGTTGATTTCTATGGATTTCAGGTCTGCATTATGAGGACCAGAAAAGGACATGTTTTTTTTGTTGCAGAAATGATATACGGATGTGGAAAACACATGGACTTCATCAGTGTGCTTTTCACATCCATATATCAGAACAGCAAAAGAAAAAAATGCACATCTCACATAGGCAGTATCCTTATTTAGCAGATCTGCTACTTGGAGAAAGCAGAACAGATACGGTCCTGTGCATGAGGCCGAATTTTATCTTTTTTGGTCCTGACTGCTGAAGCGTTTTTCTTGTGCCAACATGTGTAGTGCACATGAGATAAGACCATGATCAGCCTGGGAAACACGGTCCGCGTGTCACCACATCTCCCATGCCGACCGCACTCTCCTGACCGAACTGACGATATGACAGTAATGTATGATACAGCCAGTCTATTATCTGGTCAGGGAAGCTGAGATTGGCCTGGAAATTGTGGCTGACACATGGACTGAGACATGGATTCCTGGGCCGATCACAGTAGTTTGCATGATTCCTATCACTCATACTGAGCTGCCATAACAGTATCATCCACAGTGCCCCCATAACAGTGACATCCACAGATCCCCCATAACAGTGACATCCACAGATCCCCCATAACAGTGACATCCACAGATCCCCCATAACAGTGACATCCACAGATCCCCCATAACAGTGACATCCACAGTGCCCCCATAACAGTGACATGCACAGGCCCCCATAACAGTAACATCCACAGATCCCCAAAACAGTGACATCCACAGTGCCCCTATAACAGTGACATCCACAGTGCCCCCATAAAAGTGTCACTGTTATGGGAGCACTGTGGATATCACTGTTATGCGGTCACTCTAGATTTTATCTACAGTGTCATCCACAGTGTCCCCATAACAGTGACATCCACAGGCCCCCATAACAGTGACATCAACAGTGACATCCACAGTGCCCCCATAACAGTGATACTGTTATGGGAGCACTGTGAATAACGAATATCACTGTTATGGGGTCACTCTAGATGTTATCTACAGTTCCCCACAACAGTGCCATCTACATTCCCCTATAACAGTGCCAGCCACAGTGCCCCCATGTGCCATCCACAGTTCCCCTAATGACATCCACTGTGCCCCCATGTGCCATTCACAGTGCCCATGTGCCATCCATAGTGCCCCTAATGAAATCCACAGTGTCCCCAAAGTGCCATTCACAGTGCCCACAAGGGCACCCATGTGCCATCCACATTGCCCACAAGGGCACCCATGTGCCATCCAAAGTGCACCCCATGTGCCATCCACAGCTCCCACAATGACCTCCACAGCATAGCGATCAGCCTCTGTGTCTGATCGCTATGCTGTACACTCAGAAGACGGCTGGCGGTCCCGGCGCATGTGCAGTGCATGTTTGTACGGAGCCGGAGCAGAGATACCGGCGCATGCACACTTTAATTGTGCGTACTGCGCCTGCGTTGGTGAAGAAGACGGAGGCTGGCGCTTCAACTTGCAGGAGGCGGTGACGTCATTAGAGACGATCCGTCTCCTGCTCAAGCCAGGAAGAGAAGGGTGGAAGACAAGGAGACGGACTTTGCCTGGAAGAACAGAAAAGCCATCTGGAGGGACCAAGTGACCAGGAGGCAGATCTCAAGAACGGCTGCACTGTGTAAGTATGTGAGCAATAATCTTTCCTCCACAGGTTAGATTTTTAAAGCCAAAAAAAGGTTAAGCCCGGAGAACCCCTTTAACTATATTAATTTCCCTGTCACGGATGCAGTGCAGGCGTACCTCACACCAAAAATGGGTATATGTCACCCACCGAACTAACAGACAGATTATTATATTTCTGTGTCAGGAGTGCAAAGATG
This sequence comes from Bufo gargarizans, assembly GCF_014858855.1. Taxonomy (NCBI): domain Eukaryota; kingdom Metazoa; phylum Chordata; class Amphibia; order Anura; family Bufonidae; genus Bufo; species Bufo gargarizans. The sequence goes on along the minus strand of NC_058081.1, from coordinate 565,200,538 downwards.
GTGCATTGCACCCATAAAAGATCGCTATAGGTTACCCACAGAATTAACAGCCAGATTTATTATTATATTTCTATGTCAGGGGTGCAAAACTAGTGTATTGCACCCACAAAAAAAACACTGTCCCTCACTTCAGCTGCCTGCTTCCTGTCCCTGCACTACTCCGAGCTGATAGGCTGTGCTACACATGATCCAGCTTGTTGCTGGGTCACATGATGCACCGGCCAATCACAGCCATGCCATTACTAGGCATGGCTGTGATGGCTTCTAAGTGCCCACAGCTTAAAAGCTTGTTGATTGGCTGCCCTTCAGCCTTTCAACAAGCTTTATTAAATGCCCGAACACTGAACTCGAACCCAAACTTTTGCTGCAAAGTTCAAGTTTGGGTCCGGGTACCTGAACTTGCAAAGTTCGGTACGGACAGGAACTTTGCAGTTCGGGTTCGCTCAACACTAGTCATTAATATCCGATCGTTGGGGGTCCGACATCCTGCAGCCCCACGGATCAGCTGTACCCTGCAGCCTGTGACACAGGAAATAGCACTGTGAATGGAACAGGAAGCACAGCTCAGTTCAAAGTGTAATGATCGTGCCAGGTAACTGCAGCTAAGCTCTCATTCACTTTAGTAAGACCTGGGCTGCAGCAACCCAGCAGGGCCTCTATAGTTTAAATGGAGCTGTGCGTCCTGCTTCATTTAAATTGTTAGTTACAGCACTAGATCAGTGGGAGTGTTGTACCCTCACCCATCAGATATTGATTAGCTATCCGAACCATAGGTCGTCAGTATCGGGAGCCTGGAAAACCTCATTAAAGCCTAGGCCAGGATAAAACTTTGGAGAAATCAAATATGTGAGTGGTAACCATAGAAAAACCATGTTTGAGAGACATTTTCTCATCTGCCCCCAAAACACCACAGATTCTACAATTGTTATATAGTATATATACCAAACGAGAAAATCCATATCACATAATATACCATAAACCTTAAAATTGTTAATTTTCCTTATATACCTCTTCTAGAATTTACACCTCATAGATTCTGGAGTCAGAGTTGGGTTCCAGTCTGGATTTTGTTAGTCTTTGCCAAATAAATAGTGTTTTTGCTTCTTTCAACAGCCTTGCTCATGAGATTTTTATACCGAAAGACAGTGCGACCTTGACTAGAATTTAGAAGCTGCACACACCGCTAAAGCTACCTGCCACGCTTTGCTGAAGCAGTGTCTCCATTAGGGTGGTAACATGGACCAATTGTTAACTTTTGATTTAGATAGCCCATTCCCACTTCCTGCTCATCCACCTAGAAATTTCAGTCTGAAAATACTGAACTGTATACAGAATATTTTTAACTGTTATGAAGAATATGGATTTTTAATAACAATCTCCATAAGAAGGTGTTCTTCATTTTTGATAGGCAGAACTTTAGAAGCTTTCATGGCTCACATGGAAAAATGTGAATGAGTACTAGAACAAACCTGAAGAACGCTAGTACTATATACAGTAATTTGAGAATGGTAGTCAACAGCCATGTATCAACTTTTGCTCAATACATAAATATGAGTCAAGGTTTAGTTCAACATTTTGGTTGGTCTCAGGTTTGGCAAAAAAAAAGTCCAATTCCTATGTCTCACATTGCCACAAAAAATTCCCAAAATAAAGAAGAAAGTACCGAGACCAAGATGTATGGTTTTGTTTCCGTCTTTAACCGTTTGAGATTATTTTTGCCTCTTTTTGTGTCATATTCAGGTTGCTCATTTCTTTTGCTGTGCTGAGACAAATCTTGAGTCTTCTCTTTTACCAGTGCAATAGCAGGATGGATGCATGGTTTGAGTATATGGCTTGCATGCCTGGACTTGCATGTATATGGTTTGCAGATTAATACTGTTTCACAATATAACAGATGCTCAAGAAAAAAGTTCACTGGTACAAATCCATAATGCCCCATATGATCCAGGTGTGGACATTGATGAGAAAGCAGATGATGTTAAATAACAACCTAAAGATAGAGACATAGAAACCACAGGTTAATATTGCTAGCACAACCAAACTGTGTAAACACATAGGCTCACATTTATCCAATAAGGCATAATTTTAGACAACTCAAATCTCAACCAAGTTGTGATCAGGGGTAGCATTAAAGGGGTTGTCCCACAAAAAATATTCTACAGTTTTCAAACCAGCACCTGGATCTGAATAGTTTTGTGAATGCATGTAATTAAATATTTAAGACATCTACTGAGCTATTTAAAAAAAAAATGTATCTCCGTATTATCCCCTTTTTTTATTTCTCTGTCCGGCTCAATGAAATGGCCGCACATGCTCAGTTTGTCCTTCAACTGCTTCCTCATTTGTGATAGGATGAGAGCTCAAGAAGAAAGACATCCCCCTTGAGAAAAGATACTCCCCTAAATCTAGCAGAGCAATGAATGGGAGGATCTTTTGATCCATGTGCTATACCCCTTTAGGCCCTTTAGATCTGATGCTTGTGCACCAGATCATAAGCTTATTGCCCTGGAACTAGCTAGAGGAAGAGGCTGTAGTCAATATTTGGTCATACTGGTATTTCAGTGGGTTTCTAAGCAGCTCCTCAGCAATCCCATGTTGCGCAGTGTACAGCTCAGCTCATTGTACCGACGGCTGTTCTGTTTATTAGCACACAGTACTTTGCCTGTATGCTGCTGCTGACATGTACAGTACAGACCAAAGGTTTGGACACACCTTCTCATTCAAAGAGTTTTCTTTATTTTCATGACTATGAAAATTGTAGATTCACAATGAAGGCATCAAAACTATAAATTAACACATGTGGAATTATATACATAACAAAAAAGTGTGAAACAACTGAAAATATGTCATATTCTAGGTTCTTCAAAGTAGCCACCTTTTGCTTTGATTACTGCTTTGCACACTCTTGACATTCTTTTGATGAGCTTCAAGAGGTAGTCACCTGAAATGGTTTTCACTTCACAGATGTGCCCTGTCAGGTTTAATAAGTGGGATTTCTTACCTGTTGTGCTTTTTCATAAGTTTAAACAGTTATACTTACTTATTTTAGTTATGATGAGTATTCATTGCCTTTAAGAGCTATGTTGATTTATATTCACTGTTTTGTATGAAGTTTCATGTAGGCCAAAGTAAGTCCATGAGAAGATTACTGTACTGTTCAAAACTAGTGTTATTGTAACAATATATTATACATTTAGAAAGTTAGAAGATACACCGCACCTGCGGATTCTGAGGCTTCATTGTTTTTCCTATCTGAACATGAATTCCACAGTGTGAGAATGGTCTAGATGTTCCTCAAAGTATATATTCATGTATCAAAGTTTGTCCCTCAGCCCTGACACAAGGCCTCTAGATGTCAGAGGTGTGAAGTAGTGAAAATATTAGGCATGTATGAGTTAACCCTTAATGGTATGATGCTTATTGCTTATACAACAGTGCCATCTAGATATAAGCGGTTAATACTACATCAGTAGCAAAATTGCATTCTGGGTAGTATTATGACGCCATTCTCCTTATCAATGCACACACCCCTCCAACAATGATTGGAAAGTTCTAAATTCGGAGGGCGTGTTCATCTGATAAGTTTTGGGTTAAGAAACCAGTTACCAAAAGAAAAAGGGAGAAAAAAAAAAGAAAAAGAAACAAACATTGGGATTATAGATCTCTGGAGAATCATTTGGATTATCGGGAAAAACTCTTGAGAGCTGGCTGCCCCAAGACTCTGCACATCACTTGACCCTTGGGTAATGTATATTTTGTTTTTATGTAGTATTGATCTAAATTAATTGGCTTGATACTTAGCCAGATACCCGCTCACTTGCGGACGTGTAACGTTAGTTGCTACATCAGTATTTTCTCTGATTTCAGTTAAGATGCATATAACTGAATAAAGGAGACAATATTGGAGAAACTCTTTGTTGGGAATCTTTGAATTCCCTAGTTTGATATCAAGCCAATAATTTATACGTTTTGTTGCAATACTACCATTATCTGAAAGATTGGTCATAATTTTTGGGCGGAGCAAGGGCTCGTATCTGTCATCTTGATTGAGTTTTCCGCATAATCCATTGATTGTATATTTCTCACAAAATTTAAAGCTGTATTGCATAATATTCTTGTGTTGGTTGAGTAGTGTTTTGGTGGTATCATATAGTGGTGAATTCTGGGTACTGCATATCATTGTATATTATTGAAATTTATGTTGATTCATTTTCGTTTGTATTTTAACCTATTGTATAATAAACCATTTATATTTTTGCATAGACGCTTGTACCCTGTTTTACTGATTGCACAAAATAATCAGGTTCTTGATTGAACTCTTTGAGATGTTTATGTCCATCTAACGGGTCAATATAGTTTGCATAATTTTTCTTTTGACCCGATAATTTTTTTTTATATTTATATAAAGCATTTGCTTTATATACCCGACATACCTTATAAATGGGGTTGGGACCATCAGTTGCGTTCTGGAGAAGTCAGGTGGATACACAGCTGATAGTCCTACTGAATAGACTGTTAGAATTTGTATTATGGCAAGAAAAAAGCAGCTAAGTAAAGAAAAACAAGTGGCCATCATTACTTTAAGAAATGAAGGTCAGTCAGTCCGAAAAATTGGGAAAACTTTGAAAATGCCCCCAAGTGCAGTCACAAAAACCATCAAGCGCTACAAAGAAAATGGCTCACATGTGGACCGCCCCAGGAAAGGAAGACCAAGAGTCGCCTCTGCTGCGGAGGATAAGTTCATCCGAGTCACCAGCCTCAGAAATCGCAGGTTAACAGCAGCTCAGATTAGAGACCAGGTCAATGCCAAACAGAGTTCTAGCAGCAGACACATCTCTAGAACAACTGTTAAGAGGAGACTGTGTGAATCAGGCCTTCATGGTAGAATATCTGCTAGGAAACCACTGCTAAGGACAGGCAACAAGCAGAAGAGGCTTGTTTGGGCTAAAGAACACAAGGAATGGAGATTAGACCAGTGGAAATCTATGCTTTGGTCTGATGAGTCCAAATTTGAGATCTTTGGTTCCAACCACCATGTCTTTGTGCGACGCAGAAAAGGTGAAGGGATGGACTCTACATGCCTGGTTCCCTCCGTGAAGCATGGAGGAGGAGGTGTGATGGTGCTTTGCTGGTGACACTGTTGGGGATTTATTCAAAATTGAAGGCATACTGAACCAGCATGGCTACCACAGCATCTTGCAGCGGCATGCTATTCCATCCGGTTTGCGTTTAGTTGGACCATCATTTATTTTTCAACAGGACAATGACCCCAAACACACCTCCAGGCTGTGTAAGGGCTATTTGACCATGAAGGAGAGTGATGGGGTGCTGCTCCAGATGACCTGGCCTCCACAGTCACTGGACCTGAACCCAATCGAGATGGTTTGGGGTGAGCGGATGACCGCAGAGTGAAGGCAAAAGGGCCAACAAGTGCTAAGCATCTCTGGGAAATCCTTCAAGACTGTTGGAAGACCATTTCAGGTGACTACCTCTTGAAGCTCATCAAGAGAATGCCAAGAGTGTGCAAAGCAATAATCAAAGCAAAAGGTGGCTACTGTGAAGAACCTAGAATATGACATATTTTCTGTTGTTTCACACATTTTTCTGTTATGTATATAATTCCACATGTGTTAATTCATAGTTTTGATGCCTTCAGTGTGAATCTACATTTTTCATAGTCATGAAAATAAAGAAAACCCTTTGAATGAGAAGGTGTGTCCAAACTTTTGGTCTGTACTGTATATATGCAGTGTTGTAGCGGGGGGGGGAGGGGGGGCGTTGCGCCGGGCGCTAAATTGTAGGGGGCGCCAGGCAGCATAATAAGGGTGATGGAAGCCTATGGCTCCCATCCCCTCCGTTCTGTCTCATAAGCTTCAGGCCAGGCCTGAAGCCTATGAAGCAGTAGAATAGTGCAGGAAATCGTGATTACATCACCGTGACCTTCTGCGCCGTGTCTCGCGAGATGGCGTAATGACGCGGCGCAAGAGGGCACGGTGATGTGCTCCTGACCACCTGAGCAAAGGCTGCAAGAGGCGATGAAGACAGGCGAGTATATATTTATTTTTTATGTAAGTACTAGGGGCCATATTGGGGGCACTATGGAAGTGGGGGCAGAATGGGGGCCATTACATATTATACAGAGGGGACAATATATATTATAAAGAGGAGCCATTGTATATTATACAGAAGGGCCATTGTATATTATACAGAGGGGCCAATATATATTATACAGAGGGGCCATTATATATAATAATTATACAGGGGGGCCATTATATATTATAATTATATAGAGGGCCCATTAATAATGGCCCCTCTGTATAATTATAATATATAATGGCCCCTCTGTATAATATATAATGATCACCTTGTATAATTAATATATATAATGGCCTCCCTGTATAATAAATAATGGCACCTTTGTATAATTATTATATATAATGGTTCCACTGTATAATATATAATGGCCCCCCAGTATAATTATTATATATAATGGCCCCTCTGCATAATTATTATATAATGACCCCTCTGTAATATTAGGATATATAATAGCCCCCCTCTGTATTATTATTACATATATAATGGCCCCTCTATAATTATTATATATACTGACCCCCCCCAGTATTATTAGGATATACAGGGAGTGCAGAATTATTAGGCAAATGAGTATTTTGACCACATCATCCTCTTTATGCATGTTGTCTTACTCCAAGCTGTAGAGGCTCGAAAGCCTACTACCAATTAAGCATATTAGGTGATGTAATGAGAAGGGGTGTGGTCTAATGACATCAACACCCTATATCACGTGTGCATAATTATTAGGCAACTTCCTTTCCTTTGGCAAAATGGGTCAAAAGAAGGACTTGACAGGCTCAGAAAAGTCAAAAATAGTGAGATATCTTGCAGAGGGATGCAGCACTCTTAAAATTGCAAAGCTTCTGAAGCATGATCATCGAACAATCAAGCGTTTCATTCAAAATAGTCAACAGGGTCGCAAGAAGCGTGTGGAAAAACCAAGGCGCAAAATAACTGCCCATGAACTGAGAAAAGTCAAGCGTGCAGCTGCCAAGATGCCACTTGCCACCAGTTTGGCCATATTTCAGAGCTGCAACATCACTGGAGTGCCCAAAAGAACAAGGTGTGCAATACTCAGAGACATGGCCAAGGTAAGAAAGGCTGAAGACGACCACCACTGAACAAGACACACAAGCTGAAACGTCAAGACTGGGCCAAGAAATATCTCAACACTGATTTTTCTAAGGTTTTATGGACTGATGAAATGAGAGTGAGTCTTGATGGGCCAGATGGATGGGCCCGTGGCTGGATTGGTAAAGGGCAGAGAGCTCCAGTCCGACTCAGACGCCAGCAAGGTGGAGGTGGAGTACTGGTTTGGGCTGGTATCATCAAAGATGAGCTTGTGGGGCCTTTTCGGGTTGAGGATGGAGTCAAGCTCAACTCCCAGTCCTACTGCCAGTTTCTGGAAGACACCTTCTTCAAGAAAATGGTACAGGAAGAAGTCTGCATCCTTCAAGAAAAACATGATTTTCATGCAGGACAATGCTCCATCACACGCGTCCAAGTACTCCACAGCGTGGCTGGCAAGAAAGGGTATAAAAGAAGAAAATCTAATGACATGGCCTCCTTGTTCACCTGATCTGAACCCCATTGAGAACCTGTGGTCCATCATCAAATGTGAGATTTACAAGGAGGGAAAACAGTACACCTCTCTGAACAGTGTCTGGGAGGCTGTGGTTGCTGCTGCACGCAATGTTGATGGTGAACAGATCAAAACACTGACAGAATCCATGGATGGCAGGCTTTTGAGTGTCCTTGCAAAGAAAGGCGGCTATATTGGTCACTGATTTGTTTTTGTTTTGTTTTTGAATGTCAGAAATGTATATTTGTGAATGTTGAGATGTTATATTGGTTTCACTGGTAAAAATAAATAATTGAAATGGGTATATATTTGTTTTTTGTTAAGTTGCCTAATAATTATGCACAGTAATAGTCACCTGCACACACAGATATCCCCCTAAAATAGCTAAAACTAAAAACAAACTAAAAACTACTTCCAAAAATATTTAGCTTTGATATTTTTTGGGTTCATTGAGAACATGGTTGTTGTTCAATAATAAAATTAATCCTCAAAAATACAACTTGCCTAATAATTCTGCACTCCCTGTATAATGGCCCATTATATATCGTAATATTACAGAGGGGCCATTATATATTATACAGAGGGGGTCATTATAAATAACAATAATAATAATAATAATAACTAATAATAAAACTCTGCAGAGATGAGACGCAGCTGAAAGCACATGTCATGGCGGTCTTATCTACGAATGAAGACGTTGAGGAAAGTCTACATCACAGGAGATGTCACTGGATGGATAAGGTATGTGGTGCTGTATTATACTGTATATTTTGTAGTGATGTATGTAATGTCCAAACACATATTTGTTTCACGGTAGGGTTGGGGGGTGGATTGAGAATATGGCCCACCCTGCCGCATCCAGGCCCCAGACTTCAGGTCACACTGTGCGTGTTCTGAATTCTAGGGCCTCACACCCATCTACTACATTATCTGTACTCAGAGAGTTATCCCTGTGTTATCTGTAGTGTTACATAGGACTGCTACATTATCTGTAGAAAGGGCGTGTCCACAGGTTGGGGAGCGCATTATATGGCACCCACGCTACGCCACTGTATATATGTATAGCTGCACCCCAGAGGTCCTGTCTCCATAGAGTGTATGACCTCTGAAAAATCCTACAGCTCGGTATAGCACCACTGCTCCATCCTACAACAGCTCCAGACTCCCTCCCCTGCTGCCGTGGATGGCAAAAGAAGATAAGCTGATCCAAACAACCAGGCATAAAGTATATATGCAGTGACCCAGTGGATCACTGCTAAAAGGATAAATATGTGATGGCTATTTTTAGAGTTGTATCTCATTATAAACTGCTGTTTTACTGTTTGTAGTCCTGAGGGCTATGTATATGGCAACAGTAACTAGGAATAGGGCAGGCCAAACCCTTGGGCTTGGTCCTTTCCATGCCATGTGTCATCCTCTGAAGAAGAGGGCTAGCTGAGCAGCCATTCAAAGAAAGATTGAGCATGAAGCAGCATTCGTTTATGGCTCTGGACTCCACAGCTTTGACTGTGTGAGAAGCTTCAGTCTTCCAGTCACCTTTGAGGGACAGATATTGGTCTGTCATAAAGGTGGCACTCCTCGGCTGGACTGGGGCGATAGTAACGTTTATTGGCAAGGAACTCAGGTAGCTCGTGTGATGGACTCTCTATACCCAGCCTCAGAATATATGTGTAATGCCTGCATTTCATAAAGTATGTGAATGCTGCCTAATCGTCAGTAGAGGTTGACTGTTTATTAAACCGCACCAGACTACCACATCCTCTCATCATTCTGCGGCTACGCCTCTCTGTTCATCTATCGCTGCCTGGTTATCTTCAGCAGTCCCACAAATTGGAGCAGTGGTCAAACATGCACACCACTGCTTAAGGCCTCATGCACACGACAGTTGTTTTTCTCGGCCTCCGTTCCGTTTTTTTGGTGGATAGGATGGGGACCCATTCATTTCAATGGGCCAGCAAAAAAATGCTGATAGTTCACACGTTTGTGTTCCACGTCCGTTGTCCGTATTTCCCTTCAGCAAAAAAAATAGTGCATGTCCCACTTTTATCACATTTGCGGACATAGATAGGCATTTATTAATAAGAGATATGTGGAAAAAAACGTATCCTCCCAAAAAAAACGTATGCCGCATCCGTTTTTTGGGGCGGACGCACAATTTGCGGACGCAAAAAACAACTGTCGTGTGCATGTGGACTAACTTTGACACCCTCATTCTTGTGATCACTGGGGGTCCCAGCAGTCAGAACTCCCAGCAATCAGACACTTGCAGTATGCCAGTATCCTGTGGATTGTAAGTATCTAGGTATTAAATTTCTTTTTGAGATTAACCCATTTGAAGTACCTGCTTTGGGTCAAAATGCCATGCATGCATACCCTTTCAGAAAATACAACCCTTAATTATCACAGCCCATGGTAATTACAGCACAGTTTTTTTGTTTTGTTTTTGGGGTGGGATGGGGACATTTACTGCCATTAACTTTTCCACTGGCTCCAATTATACTTTCTCTGCGGTGTAGACATGCAAATATTTTTTATTGTTTAAAAAAAAAAATCTCAGTTCATAAATATGTCTAAATTGTGGTAAATAGAAATAAAACAAATTTACTGGCGCTCTTACTTAAAAATGTTGTGAGTATGCTGCAAGAAAGGTCAGTGCCGCAATGACAATTTGAAGAAGCAAGGGTACTTTCACACTTGCGGCAGAGGATTCCGGCAGGCAGGCCCATCGCCGTAAATCCAGACGCAAACTGATGGCATTTGTCAGTTTCAATGTAAATTAATGCCGGATCCGGCATTCCGCCAAGTGATAAGTATTTTTGGCCGGAGAGAAAACTGCAGCATGCTACAGTATTTTCTCCGTCCAAAAAACGTAAGAGGGACTGAACTGTTGCATCCTGATGCATATTGAACAGCTTGCTCTCCATTCAGAATGCATTAGGACAAAACTGATCAGTTTTTTTCCGGTATTGAGCCCAGAGGACAGAACTCAACACCGGAAAAGAAAAACGCTAGTGTGAAAGTACCCTAAAAGAAGAATTCCTGTGCTTACTGTCTGACTGCACCCAAGTACAGGTGACTAGTAGCAGGGTTCTACCACGTCTCCTGTCCTCTAAGTTGTAATTAGTATTTATATGTGACACCGTCACGCCTACCTGTACTTGTAGATGACAGTCCACAATGTTGATGTGTAGTGGTGAATACTTGATAGTTGTCCTGATCCTCCAGTCCGGTAGAAGCAGTCAGGCTGTGTAGTTGGAAAACGTGCCCCAGCCGGCAGCACGTTTCCTATTCAAAAAAGCTTGTGCTCTAAATCAGAGCGCTGGTGACATCACACTAGCTTACAGCTACAGGAGCTGTTGTGGACCAAAAATCTGACGCATTTATAAAGGATCGCCTTTCTTCCTCAGGGATAGAGTCCTCTTGCCCGTGCTTCTCCTTAGGAATCCTTTTGGGTTTGGGTTATTCAGATCAGGTTATTGCAAGGCAGTCTTTAAGTTAGGGAGACAGAACACAATTTCAGTTGTCAAATGCGAATAGCTCCACAGTCCCGTGGGGGGAGGGTATTCAAATAAAAAATCCATCTTTTCTCATCTTGTGACAGGTGTTTTATTAAATCACCTCCTTTCCTTCCAGTTTTTACCTTCTCCATGCCACATACTGATGACCCTTCCAATTGCTATCGTGTACCTCCAGGTAATGTCTGGATGGGGGATGACCCTCATATTTTCTCCCACTTTTTGTTCTGAATATATATGTATATATATATATATATATATATACAGTACAGACCAAAAGTTTGGACACACCTTCTCATTCAAAGAGTTTTCTTTATTTTCATGACTATGAAAATTGTAGATTCACACTGAAGGCATCAAAACTATGAATTAACACATGTGGAATTATATACATAACAAAAAAGTGTGAAACAACTGAAAATATGTCATATTCTAGGTTCTTCAAAGTAGCCACCTTTTGCTTTGATTACTGCTTTGCACACTCTTGGCATTCTCTTGATGAGCTTCAAGAGGTAGTCACCTGAAATGGTCTTCCAACAGTCTTGAAGGAGTTCCCAGAGATGCTTAGCACTTGTTGGCCCTTTTGCCTTCACTCTGCGGTCCAGCTCACCCCAAACCATCTCGATTGGGTTCAGGTCCGGTGACGGCTAGGTCATCTGGCGCAGCACTCCATCACTCTCCTTCATGGTCAAATAGCCCTTACACAGCCTGGAGGTGTGTTTGGGGTCATTGTCCTGTTGAAAAATAAATGATGGTCCAACTAAACGCAAACCGGATGGAATAGCATGCCGCTGCAAGATGCTGTGGCAGCCATGATGGTTCAGTATGCCTTCAATTTTGAATAAATCCCCAACAGTGTCACCAGCAAAGCACCCCCACACCATCACACCTCCTCCTCCATGCTTCACGGTGGGAACCAGGCATGTAGAGTCCATCCGTTCACCTTTTCTGCGTCGCACAAAGACACGGTGGTTGGAACCAAAGATTTCAAATTTGGACTCATCAGACCAAACCACAGATTTCCACTGGTCTAATGTCCATTCCTTGTGTTCTTTAGCCCAAACACGTCTCTTCTACTTGTTGCCTGTCCTTAGCAGTGGTTTCCTAGCAGATATTCTACCATGAAGGCCTGATTCACACAGTCTCTAGAGATGTGTCTGCTGCTAGAACTCTGTGTGACATTGACCTGGTCTCTAATCTGAGCTGCTGTTAACCTGCGATTTCTGGGGCTTGTGACTCGGATTAATTTATCCTCCGCAGCAGAGGTGACTCTTGGTCTTCCTTTCCTGGGGCGGTCCGCATGTGACCCAGTTTCTTTGTAGCGCTTGATGGTTTTTGTGACTGCACTTGGGGACACTTTCAAAGTTTTCCCAATTTTTCGGACTGACTGACTTTCATTTCTTAAAGTAATGATGGCCACTCGTTTTTTTTACTTAGCTGCTCTTTTCTTGCCATAATGCAAATTCTAACAGTCTATTCAGTAGGACTATCAGCTGTGTATCCACCTGACTTCTCCACAACGCAACTGATGGTCCCAACCCCATTTATAAGGCAAGAAATCTCACTTATTAAACCTGACAGGGCACACCTATGAAGGGAAAACCATTTCAGGTGACTACCTCTTGAAGCTCATCAAGAGAATGCCAAGAGTGTGCAAAGCAGTAATCAAAGCAAAAGGCTACTTTGAAGAACCTAGAATATGACATATTTTCAGTTGTTTCACACTTTTTTGTTATGTATATAATTCCACATGTGTTAATTCATAGTTTTGATGCCTTCAGTGTGAATCTACAATTTTTATAGTCATGAAAATAAAGAAAACTCATTGAATGAGAAGGTGTGTCCAAACTTTTGGTCTGTACTGTATATATATATATATATATATATATATATACAGTACAGACCAAAAGTTTGTAGAGTCACATTGAAGGCATCAAAACTATGAATTAACACATGTGGAATTATATACATAACAAAGAAAATTGAAACAACTGAAAATATGTCATATTCTAGGTTCTTCAAAGTAGCCACCTTTTGCTTTGATTACTGCTTTGCACACTCTTGGCATTCTCTTGATGAGCTTCAAGAGGTAGTCACCTGAAATGGTCTTTCAACAGTCTTGAAGGAGTTCCCAGAGATGCTTAGCACTTGTTGGCCCTATATATATATATGGAAACGGACAGCACTTCCAATAGAAAACCGTGATTTATTCAGCCCAAGTGGCACAATGAGGCAACGTTTCAGCTTGGACACAGAGCCTTTCTCAAGCATAAACCATAAGTGCAATACAGAGTATAAATAGACAACCATGATTAAGGGGTGGAGCAATCAATCAACATGATCATTACAATATAAATATAATAAAAATAGTGAATACAATGTGAAATAACATGATGCAGTGTATTGCAATGATTATAAAAAGCATGATTGCATGTGGATTACAAAAATTGATAATAATAAAGTGCAAACAATGAATAGAATCCATAAATAACACCAATACATATCAGCTGCCGTGTATCATGATAATTAGATTAAAATATGAACAGGTGGAGCAATGGATAAGATCAATAACATACCACACAGAACAATCGTAAATCCACATGCGGTCAATGGCCAAACTCGGCGTGTAACAACTAGCAATGCACAAGGGCCAGGTTGCGTCTCGACTGTGTGATCTCATGCCGTATCCGGGGTGGACGTATCATGCATCTCCTCCCCATTCGGATGTGGCCAATGCTACCAATGTTCCAACGCGCATGCCCACATCAAGCCGAGGAAGCGCAAAGTTGTCCCAAGTTGTAATACTATTATAATATCAGCTAGCAGGAAGCAAATATAGGATGTGGACACTCCTTTTGAAGGGGGTACATCATCCTAATAATTGGGCATGCAGTATGAGCCCGAACGGCACTGCCGTGCCAATCGCGCATCTAAGCACCGCCCCATACACGCCTCTTATCCCAGCCAAGAACAGGGTTCTCCTGACAACTATGGGATACAATATAAATAATATACTGTACATCAAGGCTCAACCTGGACAATGGCACTGATAACAATAACACAATTGTACTAGACAAGCATGGGATAACGATGTTCATCCATAAAGTATGCTAATGTCTTCTCCATATTACTCCACATCTTTCATTGGAAATACTATAAGAGAAAGAGAATAGAATCATCAAAAACTTGTATGATCACTTAAGAATCCCTTAAGAATATACCCCTGGATTGTAATCAATTCAAACCATTAGGTCTCAAAGTATTCAATGCATGTATCCAAAACAATTCCTTCTTTTTTAAAAGCAAAATTCTATTCCCTCCACGTCTGGCTAAAGGAATATGGTCAATAATCCAACATTTTAATTGTTTCTCTGAGTGATTTAATTTAAAAAATGTTTGGGAATGGGCAAATCCTGGCGTTTCTTCCTAATAGTGGATTGATGGTTGTTTAAACAGGTTTTCAGATCTGTTGATGTCTCACCCACATACAATAATTTGCATGGGCAGCTTAAGACATATATCACAAAGTTAGAATTACATGTGAGGTAAAAAGGAATAGAATACCTCACATCAGTGATCGGATGTACAAAAACTTTGCCCTTGCAAATATGTTTACAATTGACACAGCTGAAACATGGGAAGCATCCCAGACTCCGCTGGGTCAAAGTGCCCTGTACTGATCTAGGACCGGGACCAATATCAGCTCTCACCAGCTGGTCGCGCAAATTCCTAGATCTCCGATAGGAGAACAAAGGAGGGGACCTGAATTCCGGAAATTGATTCAAGCAAGCTCCCAAAATACCCCAATGTTTCCTGATGATCCAGTTGACTTCATTGCTATGCTCAGTATATCGTGAGATAAATGGAATCCTATGATGGGATCCTTTTACATCCTTTCTCATCAATGTATCGTGTCTGTCAATAGAATGTACCTTGTCAATTTGAGACTGTAATAATCTAGGAGGATACCCCCTTTGTTTAAACTTGTCAACCATGACTTCATGTCATCAAGAACATCGGGGTTGGAAACAATCCTTTTGGCTCTCAGAAATTGGGAGAAAGGGAGATGTTTGACCATGTTACGTGGGTGTCCACTGTCAAAATGCAGGAGGGTGTTTTTATCTGTCGGTTTAGTAAATAAATACGTATGTAATTGTCCCTCATGATACCTGACCGTGGTATCCAAAAATTGGATCTCAGTTTCCGAGTATACAAGGGTGAATTGCAACTCCTTGTTAACACTATTCAAGTAGCACTGAAAATCCAATAGTTTGGAGCAGTCCACAGTCCAGATAAGGAAGATGTCGTTGATGTATCTCCACCACCTCAGCATCCTGCTGCGGTGGTGGGAAACATGGACGACATCTTCCTCAAAACATCTCATGAATATTTTGGCGTATGTAGGTTCTATGTTGGACCCCATAGCAACACCCCTTATTTGTTTGTAGAATACATCCTGAAAAAGAAAATAGTTCTACCTCAGAATAATATTGAGGAGATCTATAATAAAATCACACGCTTGTGCAGTAAGGGACGACATGTCTAACATACGTCTAACTGCCATGATACCAAGGTCATGGTCGATCGAGGTATATAATGACGTCACGTCAAAGGAAGCTAGATGTATTGAATGTAAGTCATTGAGGTCAATGTTGTCCAAATTTAGGAGCAGTCTGGAGTGCTAAATATACGTCCGTATCATCAAGTTGTCGTCTGATCTCCGCAATATATTTGATGGTAACCAAGACGACAACTGCACCCCCCTTATCTGCGGGTTTCACAGTAAGGAGGGGATAATTTCTCAATTGTTCAATGACCTAAATCTCCAGCCGTGTTAGATTAGGATTTTTAAATTCACTCCCACCACATAGTGTTTTATAGTGTGATAATTCAGATCTGACCACAGTCATGTAGGCATCAATGGCAGGTTCATTAATTATAGGAGAGAAATTACTCTTAAGAGACAGACTTAGACCGCCCAATGTGAGCTCACTCAATTGGGCTGTACCAGACCGTGTCTTATTGTAAAACCAAGCTTTTGAGTTTAATCCTGTAAAAAAAAGATAACAAATCTATATCTAAATGAAACCAATTAAGCGAAGTTGATGGACAAAAAGTCAATCCCTTATTCAAGACACTTACTTGTGCAGGGGTAAGAATCTTGGATGACAGATTAATAACAGTCATTTCCCCTTTGGCATCTGGGGTTTGCCGGCCTGGGCACGATATTTGCTGTTGCGCCATTTTGTAGGTTCTTCGATGTCTGCGGCCACCCTGTCTGGTGCGGCCTCTTTTTTGTGCTGGTTGTTGGGTCTGCTCCCTAAAAGAAGACTGTTCCATTCCAGGTGTCTGTACATTCCTTTTTCTCTTCCTATCTTTCTGATTTGAGGTGCCATTTTCAAACTGCCATGAATAAATTGAGCCTCTTTTATAGTCATCCAGATCCCTGGTCCATTTGGAACGTTTACCTTCTTCAAGCTCAGCCTTAAATTTGGACACATATAGTGCTATGTTGTCTGTGAAAAGAGTAAGTTCATCTGGGGACATAGAGGTCTGCAACGCCCGTTCAATTTCCCCCATCTCAACCGCTGTAGAAGATAGTTCCTCTTGTATGTATAGCACATTCAAGAGAATAAAGTCCAGAGAATATCTGTTGGAGAGAACTTCAAGTTTTTTGCAATAAACAGAATTATTGAAAAACAAATTGGGTCTGAGATGTGATCTCTGACCCGTGGTATCCTTTGGGCCTTGTAATATTTACCCAAGGTGGTCATATGTAGGCCGAATGAGGCCGTCTTTTTGGATAAAAACTCAAATGTTTTCTTTAATTCTTTCACTGATGGGGTATTTAAAAAGGTGGCATCTCCCCCAATGCCCCGCATAATATGTTCTGCTTCCTCCTGTGAGTAGGTGGGGCCACGTGGAAATTCTGTATCCATAGTCAAAAAGGTATTATGAACCGCTAAGGGTAGCAAAGAAAAATTATGCTAAGCCAAACAAGTAAAAATACAAAAAGAAAAAATATGGCAGCACCAATTCACAAAAATAGTCACGGGTGCTATGTCCCAGGGTGTAACTTCTTACCCAGAAATATAGACAGAAACAGACAGCACTTCCAATAGAAAACCGTGATTTATTCAGCCCAAGTGGCACAGTGAGGCAATGTTTCGGCTCGGACACTTGAGCCTTTCTCAAGAATAAACCATAAGTGCAATACAGAGTATAAATAGACAACCATGGTCAAGGGGTGGAGCAATGAATCAACATGATCATTACAATATAAATATAATAAAAATAGTGAATACAATGTGAAATAACATGATGCTGTGTATTACAATGATTATAAAAAGCATGATTGCATGTGGATTACAAAAATTGATAATAATAAAGTGCAAACAATGAATGGAATCTATAAATTACACCAATACATATCAGCTGCCGTGTATCATGATAATTAGATTAAAATATGAACAGGTGGAGCAAAGGATAAGATCAATAACATACCAGACAGAACCATCGTAAATCCACATGCGGTCAATGGCCAAACTCGGCGTGTAACAACTAGCAATGCGCAAGCGTATTCGTAATACGCGAATAATTAAATCGTATATTATTCGCGATAAATAGAAAAATATCGCGAAATCGAATATGGCACCTCCCACTCATCACTAGTGATCTCATGCCGTATCCGGGGTGGACGTATCACGCATCTCCTCCCCATTCGGACGCGGCCAGACCGGAAGCTGCTACCAATGTTCCAACGCGCATGCCCACATCAAGCCGAGTTGGGAAGCGCCATATTGGATATTGGCGAAGTTGTCCCAAGTTGTAATACTATTATAATATCAGCTAGCAGGAAGCCAATATAGGACATGGACACTCCTTGTCAAGGGGGTACATCATCCTAATAATTGGGCATGCAATATGAGCCCGAACGGCACTGCTGTGCCAATCGCGCATCTAAGCACCGCCCCATACACGCCTCCTATCCCAGCCAAGAACAGGGTTCTCCTGACAACTATGGGATACAATATAAAAATATACATCAAGGCTCAACCTGGACAATGGCACTGATAACAATAACACAAATGTACTAGACAAGCATGTGATAACGATGTTTATCTATAAAGTATGCTAATGTCTTCTCCATATTACTCCACATCTTTCATCGGAAATACTATAAGAGAAAGAGAATAGAATCATCAAAAACTTGTATGATCATTTATGTTTAACAATAATCACCACTACAGAACAAAGACAAAACAAAAAATGCAAAAGGACATTATGAGGCAAACCAATCCCTTAAGAATATACCCCTGGATTGTAATCAATATTCATTGTCTATTTATACTCTGTATTGCACTTATGGTTTATTCTTGAGAAAGGCTCTGTGTCCGAGCCGAAACATTGCCTCACTGTGCCACTTGGGCTGAATAAATCACAGTTTTCTATTGGAAGTGCTGTCCGTTTCCTTCTCTATTTCTGGGTAAGAAGTTACACTCTGGGACATAGCACCCGTGACTATTTTTGTGAATTGGTGCTGCCATATTTTTTATTTTTATTTTTATATATATATATATATATTTATTTATTTATTTATTTTTTTCACATGGGCAGGTTATTCTGTATATCACACTTTTACTGTAGCATGTGATATGTTGTTTTATTATGTGTGTAAAGGAACCTTCTTTGCAGTTCCTAAATAAACGCATGAATTGCAAAGAGGGTAGGGTGGGGTGGGGGCTGAGATGGAAAAGCTTCCTGGAGGAAATAGACAATAATGATTTTTTTCTTGGACTTCAGAGGTGAACTTCCTGGATCTAACCATTTTTATAGAAGACCGTAAATTACACACTAAAGCCTCATGCACACGTCCGTGGAACATGGACAGTGAGATACCGGCCTGGATTCCTGCTGTGCAGGAGCACATGGCGTCATTAGTTGCTATGACACCGTGCGCCCGGTGCTGTACAGTAATACACTCATATACATAATATGAGAGAACACATATACAATATTAACAGAAAATATGAGGGTCATCCCCTATCCAGACATTACCTGGAGGTACACGATAGCAAGTGGAAGAGTCATCAGTATGTGGCATGGAAAAGGTAAAAACTGGAAGGAGAGGAGGTGATTTAAGAAAATACCTGTCACAAGATGAGACAAGATGGATTTTCAATTTGAATAGCCTTGCCCCCACTGGGGTAAAAAACCCAAAATTTATTAACGCTACCACACATTTAAGTACCAACATTACATCTTTATTGAAGTCATAACTACATAATTGTAAATATAAAAATTTGCAGGAGATGTTGAGATGTGGAACAATACCCCCACAGCAAGAGGATACAGTGGTTAGGGTGTTATAACTTTAAAATACCAACATTACATATATGCCATAAAGATTTATAAAAGAAAGCTCATCAATAACTTATAAAAAACATAACATATAAATAGCGAAGTGGAGCTATTCGCATTCGACAACTGAAATTGTGTTCTGTCTCCCTAACTTAAAGACTGCCTTGCAATAACCTGATCTGAATAACCCAGACCCAAAAGGATTCCTAAGGAGAAGCACAGGCAAGAGGACTCTATCCCTGAGGAAGAAAGGCGATCCTTTAGAAATGCGTCAGAATTTTGGTCCACAACAGCTCCTGTAAGCCAGTGTGATGTCACCAGCGCTCTGATTTGGAGCACAATCTTTTTTGAATAGGAAACGTGCTGCCGGCTGGGGCACGTTTTCCGACTACACAGCCTGACTGCTTCTACCGGACTGGAGGATCAGGACAACTATCAAGTATTCACCACTGCACATCAACATCACAGACTCTCCTCTATAAGTACAGGTAGGAGTGACGGTGTCACATGTAGATACTAAAAACAGCAGATGTTGTAGAATCCCGCTTCTAGTTATGGTATTTAAATTGTGGTGAAGCAGAAAACCACTACCACTTTCAACTACACTTTTACAAAATGTTGTGTGACAAATATTTCACAGCACATCAGGCACTATTTTGGAGTAAAATGGACCATAACATGGTGCATTTAATACACTGATAAATATGGGTTTCTACAGTTATGTAAAAACAAGAATTCAACAATTACTGTATATATGTAGTGAAGTATAAAATATATTAGCAGGTCTAGATACTTATATTGGCCACCACAGTCATGTTTAAGCCCTTAATGACTGCCGATACACCTTTTACGGTGGTCATTAAGGAGCTTTATTCTTGGCCACTGCCTAGTTTAAGGCACTGCATGGATCTCCCTTGCGGCAAACAGCAGGATATCAGTTCTTGTATGACAGCTAACCTCCTGCACTAATGGCCCAAATCGGCAGAAGTGCCAATCCTGGCTGTTTAGCCCCCTAGATGCAGCAGTCAATAGTGAAGACCCCCAGGTCTGCCATATGTGTATGCCTATTAGGCTGTGCCTAATGGACTGCCTGTGAGTATTCTACTGACAGCATATTACACTCTACTACTTAGCTAGTGCAGTGTGTTTTGGAAGCAATCAAAGGTTTGCAAGTCAAAGTCGCCTTGTGGGACTAAAGCCTCATGCACACGTCCATGAAACACGGACCATGTGATACCGGCCTGGATTCCTGCTAGATCATACCAGTGTATTACTGTACTGCGGCGGCAGCAGGAAGCGCACCGCATCATAGCAACCAATGACGAGGTGCGCTCCTGCACTCAGAAGAAGGCCGGTATCACACGGTCCGTTTTTTCACGGACGTGTGCATGAGGCTTAATGAGTGGAAAATCAAGAAATAAAGTTTAAAAAAGTTTTTTAAAAATTGGCAAAATTTATAATGTAAAATGGCAATGGTGGTATTGCTGTTTTTTGTACTCCTCCACAGAAAGAGTTAATAAAATGTAACAAATTATTTTGTGTGCCCTAATATGGTGTTATTAAAAACCTGTCCCCCCCCAAAAAAAAGCCCTCATATGGGTACATCAATGGAAAATTTTTAAAAAATTATCTCCTGAATTGTAAAGATCAAAAAATGAAAAATAAAATGCTACCATGCAGAGATGTGTTTCCATGGAAACAGAATACAGACTAAAGCCACTTTCACATGATCAGTATGAGATCAGTATTTTTTATCATTATTTGTAAGCCAAAACCAAGAGTGGGTCCAAACACAGAAAAACTTTTCCATTATAATTTTTCTCTATAGTGTCTAGTTCTGGTTCTGGCTTACAAATAGTAATGCAAAATACTGACCGTATGAAAGTGGCCTATAGCCCGTTTCATGCAGTCAGTGGTTGATCAGCGATTTCCATCAATGATTCTGAGCCAAAAACAGGTGTGGGTAAAAAAACAGAACAGGTGCAAATCTTTCCATTATACCTTCTACCTAGCCTCTATTCCTGGTTTTGATAATCACTGATCAAACACTAAACAAAACTGATATGTTACCCTGGGTTCAGACCTGAGCGTTTTACAGCGCGTTCCTACGCGCTGTAAAACGCACAACAGGCAAGAACCAATGATTCCCTATGGGAATGGTTCTCACCTGGGCGTTTTACAGCGCGTACGATCGCGCTGTAAAACGCCCGACGCTCAAACAAGTGCTTGAGCTTTTTTTTGGGCGTTTGTCGCGCGTTCCCGCACATAGATATTCGGGAACGCGCGACAATGTGTGCACGCCTGTCTCTGTATGCGCGATTGTAAACGCCCGTACAATCGCGCATACAGAGCGCTCGTTTCAGAACGCTGAGGTCTGAACCCAGCCTTAAAGCTGCCTAAGGGCTCATGCACATAAACATATTTTTTTTCAGTTTCCGTTTTCTGTATGCAGAACCATTCACTTCAATGGGGCTTGAAAAAAACAAAATGACTAAGTGTGCATTCTGTGTCCATATGTCCATTCCGCAAAAAAATAGAACATGTCCTATTCTTGTCCGTTTTGCGCCCAAGGACAGGCATTGTTACAATGGATCTGAAAAAAAACAATGCAACACAGATGTCACACGGATGTCATCCATTTTTTTTTTGGCGGATCCGTGTTTTGCGGACCGCAAAATACATACGGTCGTGTGCATGAGCCCTAAGGGTTCAGGCCTCATGCACATGACCATAGGCGGCAATCCAGGTGATACGGTGTGGAATGAAGGCACAGATCGGAAGCAAACAGAAGTACTACGCAGTGCTTCTAGGTGTTTTCTGTCTGCCTCCGCACCGCAAAAAAGAAGCGCATGCACTTCTTTTTTGTGGTGCGCACCATTGGATGCGGATCCCAAACCCCATTTAAGTGAATGAGCCTTGTGTCCGCAGACGCGGGCACACGGCTCCTGTGCATTGCAGACCACAATTTGCAGTCTGCAGCGCAGGCAAGGCTGGCACATGTTCGTGTGCATGAGGCTTTACAGAGTTTTTTTGAGGAGGTTTTGAGGAGGATTTTCCTGCAGGTTTTTCAGCCAAAGCCAGAAGTGGATCCAGCAGGAAGGAGAAGTACGAGTCCTTCCTTTGTATTTCTGATTCATTTGAAACCACTTCTGGCTTTGGCTGAAAAACCTGCAGGAAATTCTGCCTCAAAACCTCCTCCCAAAAAACTCCATGTTAACCTAACCTTATTCCGTGTAAAGCTACTTTCACACTGGTGTTAGGATTGTCTGGCAGACTGTTTTGGCAGGGGAACAGCCTTAATGGATCCGTACTAATGTTTGCATATGTGTGCTACCGGAAGTCGGCCCCGGCCCCATTTACTATAATGGGGATGGCCCAGAGATGCGGCCGGACAAAAAACGCAGCCAGTGTGAAAAAACCTAATCTGAGCCTGTATATGTACCATATAACATACATACATTCAGTAAGAAAACAGTAAAGACAGGCAGATAACAATGTGACTGCAGTCTTATTTTGCTGATGTCACCAGGCATCAAACCACCAAAACGGTGGAATGTGTGTCAAGCAGTGATTTTGTATATGTTACATTTTTCACACTATTCCATTAACGTCTAGTAATTAATAAAAGTGCTATGTCTTCGGGCACAGATTCCAGGTAACATTTATATCACAAAAAAGACTAAGGCCAAGTTCACACTTCAGTTATTTCCATCAGTTATTGTGAGGCATCCACAGAGATAAGGTGTAAGGGAAAGATCTGTACCTGTTCTGTGCTTTTGACCCACACCTGGTTTTGCCTCACAATAACTGATGGAAATAACTGACATAATACCGGCCATGTGTTTACCACCATTTTCTTTTTTCCTTCAAAACAAACATCCTGTCCTTGTCCACAAAACAGATAATTATAGGCCACGTTCTATATTTGTTTTGCAGGACTACGGCACTGTTCTGTCCCAGAGCAGGGAGATTCATTTCTGTATCATTACAGATCACATCTGTTGTATTTCTGTAGTTATTAGTTAGGTTATAGCACCATCTAGCGGTCTTAAAAATGTACTACACGTTGTTGGTGTATTAATAAAGATTATTGTATTGTTGGGAGGTGCAGAGCATTGTGGGAGTGTAGTGCATTCTGGGAAAGAGAAGCCCAGTCTCCATGTTACAGGACATCAGCAGAGCTGTCTCCTGCATATCTTCTTTTTAAACTCTTTTTGCATGCATATCTGGTGAGACTTCTACCTTTGTTTCAGGGACATTATGTATGCAGTGCTGTTTAGCTAGGTATTAGTGTTACTTAGGGAAAAAGGTTGTAACTGTTAGATGCTAGACATGCAATCCATGTCTAGGCAGACATTTTCGACATGTGCCCACTGTTAATGTAATGTTATAATACATGCTGTTCTATGCTTTATACTTATGCAAATTTTTGTATTCTTATAGTTTTACCAATCTCAAATACTCTTGTTTTGCCAATAAACAAGTTAGACTGAAAAGAGTATTTTTTTATTTTTTTTATTTTTCCCACCGGTTTTCAACCTTCCCCCTCCAACCACGAATCGGAAGTCCTGAGGGGCCTCAGCAGCAGAAAATAAAGAGAACACAGACTCCAACAGCCTATCAGAGTAAGGTTAATACGGTTGATCCCAGCAGTGTAGAGGAAGAGGGGAGGATAGTGGACAAAATCTAGAGGCACAGGGAGGGATTCAAATATATCATGGGGATCATACAAACCCCCTGAAGAGTCCTCCAGCAGCCTGTCGATCTCCACTCAGGATTAGTTACAGTCAACAATCTCAGGGAGGTTAGTCACAACGACATCAAGAAGGAGAGGGAACACTTCGGGGGAAACTGGAGGCACAAGGAGAGGGTCAAGTACAGTGACACGAGGAGAGAGAAGGGAGAATCGGCGGCAGTCCTGAGTATAGTTCATCAACCTGTCTCGCAGACCATCGAGTAGGGGAAGCACAAGAGGGCTACTCACAATGACACCGGGAGGAGAGCAACGGATCAACAAAGACTGAAGACGAACTCCACTGACAAACTCCACAGACGAACTTCGCACGCAGAGCTGACCACGGCGGCACGGTGAGGAGAAGAGGAGGAGAGGAGGAAAAAGGATCGGCAGGAACGACAGGATCGGCAGAAGTTAAGAACAGGCCCTCACGTCCGGGCTCAGCGGTCGGGGCCGTAGCGCTTATCTCACGGTCGTAGAGAGGATGCGAACAAAAATCAGCACGAGGACGCCAGGAGGTTCCGGGCAGCAGGACAGCTGAGCCGCGGGGAGGCGGAGAGCGCAACGTACTCTACGTCATCACGTCATCACGAATTTACATTTGAAAAAAGTGAGGTGGTTATGAAGGAGAAGAGAAGGAAAGAGGGAAAGTGAAGAAGAAGCGATACATATACACAAGGAGAAAAAGAGGCGGAATAAGGAAAAAAAAAAAAAAAAAAAGCAGGAACAAGGTATGGCCCCAAAAGCTAGTAGGCGCTCGACTGACCTCTCAAGTCAGAAACTCGGGTCCAAAACTGTTGAAACAACAAAAATAGACCAGTTCCTAAGGTCTCTGAGGGTTAATACGAGGGGCGGACAAAAGGAACCTGTCACAAAAAAAAATGACGACTCAGAGATGACTGAGTTAGAACCACAAAAAGCCTTTAGATACCCCGAAGAAGAAGACGGTATAATGGGGGAAGTTATCCCTAATGACAACTCCTCTCCGCTAGAAGAAATACTCCTAGCGGTTAAACAGAATGGGGATCTAATACAGGCGGTCACAACCCAACTTGGGTTTATCCAAGCTGATGTGGGACTAATAAAAGACGATTTGTCAAAAATGCGAGACAGAGTTAACAACCTTGAGAGTTCCGTTGCCCTGATACAGAATCAATCCAAAAAAATAAATACTGGAGTCTCCACATTTAAATTAGAATATAACCTTCTGAAGAAAAAGGTGGCGGACCTTGAGGATAGGTCACGAAGATATAACGTGAGAATAATAGGGATTCCAGAGGGTGTGGAAGAAAAAAAAACAACCCAATTCATACAGAAGTTAATCCTTGAGAATTTTGGGAAAGATTCGTTTTCTTCCTTTTTTATGATCGAAAGAGCTCATCGGGTCCCGGGGGGAAAACCAATTCCAGGGAGACCACCTCGGACATTCCTTGTTAAGTTATTGACTACAGGGGATAAAGACATCCTCTTGAGAAGGGCGAGGGAATGCTCACCGGTTCTATATAATGGGAATAGTTTGGCCTTTTTTCCAGATTTCTCAAAAGATATACAAGAAAAGAGACGCACATTCATGGCTGTTAAAAAGAAGCTAAGAGAAAGGGATATTAAATATTCTCTCATATTCCCAGCAAAACTGCGGATTATTTTCAATGATAAAATTCTTTTTTTTGACACCTCGGAAGAAGCCGCGGATTGGCTTGATCGAAATAATCGATGATTTAATTGATTTATGACCTGGCGGGAATAATATTTGTTATAAGGGGCTTATACCCCTAAATGTATTTCTCTTCGCTTCCTAATGGGGGTGGCTGAGTGGGGGGAGTGCGGGAGGGATGGTCATAGGAAAGAAATCTACTACAATATGTGGTGGATTGCCTGTACGAGGGGGGTGGGGGGGGTGGGGACGGGCTGTGGTGCGTCAAAATAGGTGTGATTTTCCTTTTTTTTTTCTTTTCTTCTTTCCTCTTTTTCCATCTAACCGTTGTTGATAATGTTGACTAGAATTATTGCTTGGAATATACGTGGTTTGGGGGATAGAGGAAAGAGACAAGCGGTTTTTGATTTGACTCAGGTCCATTTACCAGCAATAGTATGCCTGCTAGAGACCCACCTCACTGAGGAGACCTCTAGGGTGGTCGACAGGGGATGGGCTGCGCATACTTATCATTCTACCTTCTCTAACTACTCGAGAGGTGTTACTGTTTTTGATACATAGACTTATAGAGGCATCCTCTGTCGACCAACAGGGGAGATTTATTTTTTTATATTGTAGGTTAAGGGGGAAGATATGTATTTTGGCCTTTGTCTATATTCCACCGCCATTTTCCTTTTCGGTCCTTAACTCTCTGGTACTATTTATGGATAAATGGCCAGAGTGTCCAACACTGATTATTGGCGACTTTAACTGTGTCATTGATCCTGTACGGGATAGGGTCTCTACGAGTGTCAGGAGTGACAGTCCGGTCCAGGGGTCTCCCCTGGCACGGTTTTGCCTGGAGGCTGGATTTGAAGATGCTTGGGAATATCTGGGACAGGGGAAAAGGGCTTTTTCATGTTTTAGTAAAGCAGGTAAATCGATGTCCAGAATAGATCTTGCATTGATAAGTAGTAAACATGTGAAATTGGTAAAGCGAATGAAATATGAAACGAGGTCAATATCGGATCACTCACCGTTATTACTTGAACTTTGTTTATCTCAGGAAAGATATACACCAAAACCTCCTTTTAGACTAAATCCTTATTGGCTATCAGTCATAAAGACACATGAAATAATTCAAAATGAAATTGGCCGATTCTGGGATAATAATTATGGCTCAGCAAAAATTCAAGTGGTATGGGATACCTTTAAGGCGTATATGAGGGGATTGATGGTTAGTAACATCGCGAACCTTAGAAGGGAGTATGGGAAAAAACAGAAAAATCTAGAAGAACGTGTAGCACTGGCGACAGAATCCTTTCACATGAACAAGACGGAGGAGAACAGGGAAAATATGCAAAGAGCCACACAAATATATTCTAAGTTTTTATTGGATAAGGCCCAACAGAGCCTTTTCTTTAAAGGGCAAAAATATTTTACCGAGTCAGGGCGACCCGGTAAATTCTTGTCCAGAGTAATTTCAAGTCAACAATCCAAAAAACATATAGATAAGGTTCGAATGACTGATGGTAGGATGGTCACTAGACAGGGCCCGGTGGAGAAGGCCTTTGTTGATTATTTCCTTGATCTGTATAAAGCCGACTCTAACATCACAGATGATAAGATAGATTTCTATCTTGACAGGATCATCTTTCCAACTATTACTGAGACGCAAAAGAGAGCACTTGAACTAGAGGTCTCAATTCAGGAACTTGAGGGAGCTATTAAATTATGCTCAGCTAACTCCACTCCTGGTTCAGATGGGCTTCCATATGAATTTTATAGTAAATATAGGGATTGTATTCTTCCAAGACTGCTGGAGGTCTTTGCTGAATCAATGAAGGATGGGAAGCTGCCAGATTCAATGATGGAGGCTATAATAATATTAATTCCAAAAAAAGGCAAGGACCCTTTAGATTTAGAATCTTATAGACCAATCTCACTGCTTAATGCAGATGTAAAGCTTCTTGCGAGGGTCCTGGCTACAAGGCTTTCTAGGGTCATTTCCTCTATTGTCCATCCGGATCAGAGTGGCTTTATTCAGAACAAGGGCACACATCATAATTTACATCGGCTTTTCTCTAATATTCAGGCCCCTGGGGGGACCACTCGCTCCATCCTGTCATTGGATGCCTCCAAGGCCTTTGACAGGGTGGAGTGGCGCTTCCTCTGGAAGGTTCTCGCAAGGATGGGCTTTGGGGAAAAGTTTATACGTACTCTTAGGTTACTGTACAGATCTCCAAGGGCAAAATTGAGTCTTAATGGAATCCTCAGTAGTAGTATTGATTTAAATAGAGGCACGCGGCAGGGCTGCCCATTATCCCCCTTGTTATTCGATATTTATATCGAACCCCTTGCGATGGCCATCAGGCAGGATGATCAGGTTAAAGGATTTGGTACGTTAGGAATACAAGACCTGTATCTCCTTATATGCGGATGATGTTTTGTTTTTTATAGACCATACGGAAATTACTCTTCCTAGGATTATTCAAATGGTTAAAACATTTGGTGAGGTGTCTGGTCTTCTTATAAACTGGGCCAAGACCAGTTTGATGCCAATAGACCCCCTGCCACAGAAAGAGGCTCTTGTGACACAGTTGGACATTGTTGATACTTTTCAATACTTGGGTTTGACTATATCGCCTCGGGTTGAAAATTTTGTACAACTTAATTTGATCCCCATAATGGTAAAGACTAGAGCTAAAATAGGGATCTGGCTGAGACTTCCTCTATCTAGAGCTGACCGAGTCTCACTAGTTAAAATGGTGATACTACCACAATTTCTTTACGTGCTCAGGAATACACCTATTTGGATACAAGATAAATATTTTAAACTCATGGAAAGAATAATTAATGATTTAATATGGGGAAGAAAGCGAGTTCGAATAAAGCTGGAATATTTGTACAAACCAGTGGAGTGTGGGGGTCTAAATCTCCCTTACTTTAAAGGGTACTTTATTGCAGCCCAGCTATTGAGGTGCTATGAATCAGAGAACAGTGCATTGCTGGGGAAGTTGGTAACTAGCTATGCCCACAATAACATTTTTACCTTGTTGGAATCTGGTCTATTGAAGAGTTATGAGCGAGGCTACAGAGAGACTATAAAATTACTCCTGAAAGTGTGGGCTACAATTAGGACATGGTTGAAGGTTAAGGGTTCACTTACATTTACGCCCCTCTGGCATAATTTATATTTACAAAGGCTAGATGATATTGCAGCTGACACATTTTGGCAGAAGAATAAAATTCTGTATATCTCACAGGTAGTTAAAGATAGAGAAATTAAACCATTTATAGAGATGACACATAATATAAGAAACCTTTCATGGTTTAGGTATTTTCAATTGCGCTCAGTATTATCCAGTTTGGATGATAAACGGGTGTTGGATATAGATAATTCATCTTTTTTGAACGATTGGGTAGGGGGTACACTGTCTAGAATAAAAATTTCAAATATATATAAGTTATTACTTAAGGCACGGTTTAGTGATACACAGTCACCAGGACAAAAAGCGTGGGAGGTGGATTGTCCGAACTTACAAATAGAAGGGTGGGAGAATATTTTTGGGAACTTAGTTTCACTATCCCAGAACTTCAACCATGTTCTAATACAATTTTATATTTGCCATAGATTATATATCACTCCCCTATGGATGAATAAATGTGGGTTAAGAGACACGTCTAACTGCCCTAAATGCGACTCTGTAGGAGCGGACTTTCTTCATATGATATGGACTTGTCCAGAACTTATAAACTACTGGAATAATATTAATAATTGTATTATGTATAAACTAAAAGTTCGAATCCCTTTTGAACCACAAGTATTTGTGCTTAATGATCTTTCCAAATTAAATAATCACAAGTATCAAAAGATCTTCCTGAGCAGAATATTGATGTTGGCTAGAGTCTTGGTCAGTCAGACCTGGTTTGCTCGATTCACTCCAGATATAAATACATGGATAAACTTAATTGTTAAGGTAAAAAATTATGAGAAAATTTTGTACAAACAGAGGGAAGCTGAGGATCAGTGGATTAAGATATGGGGTGGTTGGAGGATTGATTAGTTGAGGTCAAACAGTTTTATTTATAGGGGTTCTATTTTGACGCACCACAGGCAGGGGGGGAGGGGGGGGGAACTGTATTCTGTTTTTCTATTTTGTAATGTTTTGATATACTAATTAAAGAAAAAAAAAAAAAAAAAAACAAGTTAGACTACAGAGAACAGTCCTCTTATTTGGAAGACAGGAATGGTTTATACTGAATGATAGACTGCACACTGTGTGAACGTGTATGAAGACAGAACAGTAAAACAGATGCTAGTCATCAAGGATGGTGGAGCCGCCACCACACACGCGGTCCTGCATATAAGATTGCAGTGGTTGCCATACAGTCACAAGAAGTGAGAGTGCAGCCTCAAGCAAGTACAGCACAATACAGACCACGTCCTTTCCTACATAGACCGAGTCTGCACAGAGACATTAAGCAGTCAGCAAAAGGCACACAATGTCCGCTAGCCAGGCATCATCATACAGGACCAGATCACAAGCAAGTTGCTCTAGCAAGTCCTCAATAAGAGAAAAGGCTGCTCTCGTCTGTGCAGAAGCTGAGGCTGCAAAAGTAAGGTCTTCGTTTGCTGCACAAGAGATGCAACTAAAGGAAGAGAGAGCACGCCTACAAGCGTCAAAGGAAAAAGAGAGAGCACGCATGCAAGCGTCACTGGAAGAAGAGACAGCACGCCTGCAAGCGTCAAAGGAAGAAGAGAAAGCACACCTGCAAGCGGCAAAAGGAAAAGAGAGAGCATACCTACAAGTGTCAATGGAAGAAGAGACAGCATACATGCAAGTGTCACTGGAAAAACTCGCCAGAGAGAAAGAAGCGGCAGCCGCAGTAGCCAAAGCCGAGTTCCTAGAAGCCTTGGAGTTCCCTGGATCTGAAAAACACAGCCAAGTACTTGGGCCAGACCTAGATTAATGAGATGCAACACAGTGTGTCTCAGAATACGTCCATCAGCATCCCAAGACAAAAGATGACTGTGTTCCAGTATATCAGCCAGCTTATACAGAGTGCCAAAGATCCTACCTTGAACCACAGTACCTCCAGCAGGACGGTATGCGACAATACGATGCTTACCACAACTACAGATCAGAAGCTACAACCTTCACTTTGATTTAAAGGGACACCCTTCGCATCAGAACAGTATTATACAAACTTTCCTAAGCCAGAAACCCCTAAAAGGTATGGTGATACACCACACATGCAGAATAACAACAACACTCCGGGTAGTATTGGCGCTAACCATGCCGCCATGGACTTTACTGAGTTCTTTGCTAAACATGAGCTGGTTACCAAAGGACTTAGAAAGTTAACCAATCGCCCCGAGAACTACAAGGCATGGCAAGCCTCCTTCCAAAACGCCATAAGAGACTTAGATCTTTCCTATAGTGAGG
This sequence comes from Bufo gargarizans, assembly GCF_014858855.1. Classification (NCBI taxonomy): domain Eukaryota; kingdom Metazoa; phylum Chordata; class Amphibia; order Anura; family Bufonidae; genus Bufo; species Bufo gargarizans. Next base: position 565,169,190 of record NC_058081.1, on the reverse strand, counting down.
AGTTAGATCTCTTGGTAAAGTGGCTTGTAAGCGAATCTGCTGAACACGCCAAAAGAATCAGAGACATTTACATAAACTATCCTCGCAAAGGCCTAAAGATGGTGTGGGAAAGTGTTATGGGTCAATAGAAGCTATAGAAAATGCTTTATTTAAGAGAATTGATCATTTTCCCAGAATAGTGGGTAGGGGTCACCAGAAGCTCAGGGAACTCAGCGACTTGTTAATAGAGGTACAGGTTGCTCAAGCAGAAGGAGATCTGCCTGGGCTAGCAATCCTGGACATTGCCAGAGGTGTCAACCCGATTGTCCAAAAACTCCCTTATAACCTACAGGAGAAGTGGATTGCTTATGGTTTTTATTATAAACAGGTTCACAATGTACTATTTCCCCCCTTTGTGGTGCTTGTAGACTTTGTTACTCAACAGGCAAGGATCAGAAACTATCCCAGTTTTGACTTTACATTGTCATGTCCCACTACCCCTGGTGTTAAACCTCAAAAAACACCAGTGGCAGTCCACAAATCTAACGTTGCCTCCACAGGTTCTCCTTACAGGCCGTTTAAGTCTTCCCAAGAAGAGAACAAACTCAAAGATCTTACCAAAGAATGCCCCCTGCACAAGAAACCACATCCTCTACTAAAATGCAGAGCCTTCAGGGAGAAGTCATTAGAGGACTGCAAAGAATTCCTCAAAGAAAACATCTGCTTCAGGTGCTGAGCTACAACATCGCACTTCGCCAGGAACTGTAAGGTCAGTGTGATATACATAGATCGTGGTAGCACAGAACAGAACACGGCTTTACACCCTGGACCACCCTCTAAGGTATCACCCCAAGCAGAGAAGCATGACGGGAAACGGATAGACACTGACGAACACACCGCAGTAGTCACTTCTCACTGTACTGAGATCTGTAAAGGACTCGCAGGAGGGAAGTCCTGCTCAAAAATCTGCCTTGTCAGAGTTTATCCGGTAGGCCACCGAGATAAGGCGATCAAGGTCAAGCATCACTAACCTGATCAATCACTTTTTTTGGTAGAAATTATATTTCTACATGGCAAATAATTTACCAGCAGGTTTAATAGAGTAATAGGAATCCAACAGACCCAACAGTCATGACATGCATGCTGCTTATTCTCTGTAATTCAATCACTTATTAAAAGGGGCATGTTTAAAATAATAGCAGTGTGGAGTTTAATGAGTGAGGTCATTCATTCTTTGAAAAACAGGTGGCAATTATTGTCCTTATTTAAGAAAGGAAGGCAGCAAATGTTGTACATGCTGGTTACAGTGCATTTCTCTCTGAGAAGAATGGGTCGTTCCAGTTATTGTTCAGAAGAACAGCGTACCTTGCAGGGGTGTGGAAATCGTATCACCCGACACCCAGGACATGCAGTTCCAGGCGCCGGGCAGGTAGTTCGTTCAGTAGGTTAGCCCTGCTGCGGGCAAGTAGCAGGGATAAGATGGCTTTGTTTACCGGAGCAATGGACGCAGTGGATCGGCAACAAGCTGGGTGTGGAGAGGCGTTCCCATGGTGATGGGGACGCTTGAAGTTAAAATATACCATCAGATTGGAGAAAACTCTGATCCGATTGTATATTCTAAACCCGAGGTGTTCCCATGGTAATGGGGACGCGCCTCTGACAGGGCACTGCCATCAGCGGCACCTGAGGGGTTAATTGCGCAGACGGCAGCTCCCTGTCAGAGGTTGGGTGCCGGGAATGTTTCTACAATGTTTGTATTGGTGGGCAGTGCGCCCCCCCCCCACCAGTATTAAAAATCATTGGTGGGCAGTGCGCCCCCCCTCCCCAGTATTAAAATCATTGGTGGGCAGTGAGCCCTCCCCCCTCCATCATTGGTGGCAGCGGCAGTTCCGATCGGAATCCCAGCAGTGTAATGCTGGGGCTCCGATCGGTTACCATGGCAGCCAGGACGCTACTGAAGTCCTGTCTGCCATGGTCAGTTACTCAGCAGCATTATACTTACATGCGCTGTGGCTGCCCGGCGTTCCTTCTTCTTGTAACTCACAGGTCTGTGTGGCGCATTTCTATAAGCATAAGCAATGCGCCGCACAGACCTGTGAGTTACAAGAAGAAGGAGCGTCGGACGGCCACAGAGCATGTAAGTATAATGCTGCTGAGTAACTGACCATGGCAGACAGGACTTCAGTAGCGTCCTGGCTGCCATAGTAACCGATCGAAGCCGGAACTGCCGCTGCCACCAATGATTGGGGGGGGGGGGCACTTCACCGGGTTCACTTAACACTAGCGGTGACCGAGCAGTGGGCGTAGAGCAGTGATGCAGCCGTAGTGAGGGAGCGGGGGAAGAAGAAATGACAAAGCTGCAGGGGTGGAGCAATGAAAGGTTCTGTCACGTATCCGGCTTGGGGGAGGAGCAGTGACAGAGCCGTTAAAGAGCCAGGGGCATTGATAGAACTCTCAACTCTGCCAGCATCTCTCAGAGGACCCCCTTTCTGCAGGTGTTGTAAAACTGGGAAGGTGAGGGGGGTACTTTCCATGCCACATCTGCAGCTAATTTGCCTAAGCCACCTAGAGGTACGGGTAGTAATGTGCTAAGAACAAGAGTGTGCACTAAACTAATTGCTATGATCATATTAAGGCCTCGTTCACACCAGGCAGTGCGTTCTGGCCTGATTCTGTCCAGAATGCACTGTACCGCATTGAGGCCAGCTAACTATATTGTGGGGCAGGAGAGGGCGTAGTGGTCTGTTGAAGTGATTAGCACCATAACCATGCCCAACGGCTGCAATGCGATCGGCTGCACAGGATCGCAAGGCACATTATGCCTGTGGTCCAGTCCAAACAAAATGCTGCAAGCAGCATTTTGACCGGACCTCAGGCATAATTGTGATCCCGTGCATCCGATCGCCTGTGGCTATGGTGCCATTCACTTCAAAGGATCGTCACGCACCCTCCTGCCCCACAACATAGTGAGCCGGCCGCGATGTTGTGCATTCTGGACATAATCATCTGGTGTGAACGAGGACTAAACTTAGAGTCATTTTACACCACAAAGACTGGAACACAAAGACTGCCTACCTGTATAAGGAAGTGTGGCGGTGCATTGAAATATGGATTTGATTTTAAAATGATAATTTGTATCAGGACAAGTAGATTGTCATGAAGGACAAGTAGATTGAGCCCCCGCTTTAGTCCTTCGACAAGTAGTTTTTTTATTTTTTTTATTTCCACACCCCTGCCTTGATTAAAAAGTTGATTGGAGAGGGGAAAGCGTATAAAGAAGTACAGAAAATGATAGGCTACTCAGCTAAAATGATCGCAAATGCTTTAAAATGGCAACCAAAACATTAAAGACGTGGAAGAACGCGAAAAACTACTATTCAAATGGATAGAAGAATAGCCAAAATGGCAAGGACACAGCCAACAATCAGCTCCAGGAAGATCACAGAAGGTCTAAAGTTACCTGTGAGTACTGTTACAATTAGAAGACGCCTATGTGAAGCCAAGCTATCTGCAAGAAGCTCCTGCAAAGTCCCAATGTTGAAAAAAAGACGTGCTGAAGAGGTTACAATTTGCCAAAGAGCACATTGACTGGCCTAAAGAGACATTTTGCGGACTGAAGAAAGTAAGATTGCTCTTTTTGGGTCTAGAGTCAGTTTGTCAGACGACCCCCAAACACTGAATTCAAGCCACAGTACACTGAAGACAGTGAAGCATGGTGGCGCAAGCATCATGATATGGGGATGTTTCTCATACTACAGTGTTGGGCCTACATTCACCTAAAGAATTATTAAGAACACCATACTAATACGGTGTTGGACCCCCTTTTGCCTTCAGAACTGCCTTAATTCTACGTGGCATTAATTCAACAAGGTGCTAATAGCATTCTTTAGACATGTTGGCCCATATTGATAGGATAGCATCTTGCAGTTGATGGAGATTTGAGGGATGCACATCCAGGGCACGAAGCTCCCGTTCCACCACATCCCAAAAATGCTCTATTGGGTTGAGATCTGGTGACTGTGGGGGCCATTTTAGTACAGTGAACTCATTGTAATGTTCAAGAAACCATTTTTCCAGTCTTCAACAGTCCAATTTTGGTGAGCTCGTGCAAATTGTAGCCTCTTTTTCCTATTTGTAGTGGAGATAAGTGGTACGCAGTGGGGTCTTCTGCTGTTGTAGCCCATCCGCCTCAAGGTTGTGCGTGTTGTTGCTTCACAAATGCTTTGCTGCATACCTCGGTTGTAACGAGTGGTTATTTCAGTCAACATTGCTCTTCTATCAGCTTGAATCAGTCGGCCCATTCTCCTCTGACCTCTAGCATCAACAAGGCATTTTCGCCCACAGGACTGCCGCATACTGGATGTTTTTCCCTTTTCACACCATTCTTTGTAAACCCTAGAAATGGTTGTGCATGAAAATCCCAGTAACTGAGCAGATTGTGAAATACTCAGACCGGCCCGTCTGGCACCAACAACCATGCCACGCTCAAAATTGCTTAAATCGCCTTTCTTTCCCATTCTGACATTCAGTTTGGAGTTCAAGAGATTGTCTTGACCAGGACCACAACCCTACATGCATTGCAGCAACTGCCATGTGATTAGTTGACTAGATAATTGCATTAATGAGAAATAGAACAGGTGTTCCTAATAATTCTTTAGGTGAGTGTATTTCTCGCATAACAGGGATCATGGATCAGTTTGAATACATCAGAATACTTGAAGAGGTCATGCTGCCTTATGCTGAAGAGAAAATGCCCTTGAAATGGGAGTTCCACCAATACAACAACCCCAAACACACCAGTAAACGTGCAACATCTTGGAGCAACAAGATTGAAGTTATGGAGTGCCCAGCCCAATCCCTGGATCTTAATCCAATAGAAAACTTGTGGGGTGACATCAAAAATGCAGTTTCTGAGGCAAAACCAAGAAATAGAGAAGAACTGTGGAATGAAGTCCAACCATCCTGGGCTGGAATGCCTGCTCACAGGTGTCAGAAGTTGGTTGACTCAATGCAACACAGATGTACAGCAGTTCTCAGAAACAGTGGTTATACAACTAAATATTAGTTAAGTGATTCAAAGGAAAGCAAAATCTTCAAACATTTTTCAAGTTATATAGTGAATGTTTGAGTTTGTAATAAAGAAAACAAACACTGCTATTTTTTTTTGAAAAGTCTAATATTTACTATTTTTAGAGGAACAACACAAATTTGATATCTTTTTCTTTGTGTTTTGATTTGGAATAGAATGCGAAGTGTTCCCAATGCATTTGTGTGTATGGAAATAAAAGCTATTAGAAGGATTTTGAGCTTGCTTCAATTTTTATGTATTATTCTGAACACAGCTGTATATGCAATCTTAGATGATGAAAGAAACAGGTCTTTAGCTAAATCCACCTTCTTCAACACCTTCAACATCGTAGGGCCCAGTTCTCCCTACTCCTTAAAGACATGTGCAGATACCGTTGAGACATTGGGGAGGAAAGCAACTGGGTACAAGGTGGAGTCTATAGATGGTCAGACCTGCTTGTCACTGCCAATCATACTGGAGTGCAAGCACATTCCTGACAACCGTTCTGAAATACCTACACCAGAGGTAGCAGCATACCACTCCCACCTGATAGCTCACCTGATACCAGAACTGGACCCAGAAACCCTGATGGTCTTACTCCTTGGAAGAGACATACTACGAGGTTAGAGGACTCATTAACGGTCCCCAAAATGCTTCATACGCCCAGAGACTTGACCTAGGTTGGGTCATCATAGGAGACGTTTGTCTAGGAGGAGCACACTAGCTGACCTCAGTCAACAGTATGCTCACCAACACACTTGAGAATGGACGTCCTTCCCTATTCCAACCATGTCTCAGCAGTTTCTTGATAAAACAATTGCCACACAGCGCTCCTGTGCCTTGTCTTTTCGTTTATCCCTCCTGTGAAGACCACGCCTGCGATGGTGAGCAAGATCACTTAGGGTGCAGTTTTCCACAGGACAAGAGAAGACAACAGGGTCACAATGTCGATAGAAGACAGGCTATTCTTGGAGATCATGGATCAAGGAATAGTAAAAGACCAGTCAAAAAGCTGGGTCACACCTTTACCGTTTGAACCCCAGAAATAACGCTTACCTATCAACAAAAAACTTGTCTACAGTTGATTTATTTCCTTTCAGAGAACACCAGAGCCGAAAGAACATCTCTTTACCTTCATGGAGAGAATATTCCAGAACAACCATGCAGAAATGGCACCCATGATCCAAGACTCTGAGGAGTGTTGGTACTTACCCCTATTCAGTGTATATCATCCTAAAAAAACAAGGGCAGATACGAGTAGTATTAGACTCAAGGGCCAGGTGCGAAGGTGTTTCGCTAAATGATGTCTTACTGTCTGGTCCAGACCTCAACAACAGACTTCTGAAGGTACTTCTATGATTCCGCAGCATTTATGGCCGACATACAACAGATGTTCCACTGCTTCCTCGTCAAGGAAGAACATAGAAACTACTTGAGGTTCTTCTGGTAACGCAACAACGACCCTGAGACATTGTAGAGTACCAAATGAGAGTGCACATCTTCGGAAACAGTCCTTCCCCTGCAGTTGCTATCTATTGTCTTAGACATTCAGCCCGAGTGGGTGAAGCAAAATTTGAGTCAGATGTCAGATCCTTTGTGGAAAAATATTTCTACGTGGACGACTGCTTGAAGGAGACCGCAATCAGTCTCCTGAAAAGGGCTCAAGAGATGCTTGCTCTATCAAATCTGAGGTTGCAGAAAATCGCCTCCAACAGCCGTGAGTTAATGGAAGCCTTCTCACCCCAAGACCATTCAAGTGATCTAAAGGACTTGGATCTTAGTACCAACTCACTTCCTATGCAGCGGAGCCTTGGTTTGCTCTGGGATTTAAAGGCTGACACATTCACCTTCCAAATTAGCAAGGAAGAAAAGCCCTTTACACGTAGAGGAGTTCTGTCCGCCATAAACAGCTTATATGATCCTCTGGGATTCGTAAGGCATTTTACAATCCAAGGTAAAATGATGCTAAGAGACTTCACCACAGAGATGTCTGATTGGGATGATCTGCTTCCCGCAGACAAAAAGGACCTGTGGACAGGATGGAGGAAGTCTCTCAAAGCTTTGACCAGCATTCACGTGGCACGAACCTATGCTCCCATGCTGTCAACTGAAGTCAAGATGCAAAGACTATATATCTTCTGCGATGCTTCAGTCAAGGCGATTGCTGTCGTAGCATACCTAAAGACCATAGACGTCAAAGAAAGATGCCATATAGGATTTGTTATGAGCCGGCCCAAACTGGCAACACTCCGCGAACAAACTGGAGCTCTGCGCTGCTGTGCTTGCAGTGGAGTTGGCTGAACTTATAACTTCTGGAATAAACCTAGGATTCGAAGAAGTCGAGTTTTACACGGTCAGCAAGGTAGTCCTTTTACATCTACGTCTGCCATCGGGTGCTAAGGATCAGGAGATCCACTTGTCCTAAACAGTGGCACTACATGCCTACACAACAAAATCCTGCGGATCACGCAACTAGATCTTTTGCAGCAAGCCACCTTAAGAACATAACATGGTTTACGGGTCCTGCATTCCTGTACCGTTCAACGTCTTGCAACATCGGATCCGACACATTCTAATTGGTAGACCGGGATGAAGAAATCCGACCTGAAGTATCTGCTCTACGCACAGTGACTTCGAACCACCAACGCAAATTCCATTGTTTCAACAGGTTCTACACCTGGATGTTGCTCTTTTGTGCTATAGCCTGCGTAGTTCATACAGCTCAGACATTACCTGTGAGCCATAAGCTCTGCAAAGGTTGGCATCACTGCAACCTTTACCGCTCCCAATCTGGAAAGGTCCAAGAACATAATAATTTGCACGATACAACGTAAATTTTATACTAAGGAAATAGACTATCTAAGCAAAAGTCAAACAGTCTCCAAAGATAGTGCTTTGGAAAAGCTTGATCCCTCTATTGACCTAAATGGGGCGCTAAGAGAGAAAGAACCAGTGGTGGCGTCTGTTGACGCCAGACGGGTAGTGTTCTGTTTCAGCACAGGGAGATTGATTTCAGTATCATTACAGATCACATCTGTTGTATTTCTGTAGTTATTAGTTAGGTTATAGCACCATCTAGCGGTCGTAAAAATGTACTACACTTTGTTTGTCTGTTAATAAAGATTATTGTATTGTTGGGAGGTGCAAAGCAATGTGGGAGTGTAGTGCATTCTTGGAAAGAGAAGCCCAGTCTCCATGTTACAGGACATAAGCAGAGCTGTCTCCTGCATATCTTCTTCTTATACTCCACCATCCTTTTGCAAGCATATCTGGTGAGACTTCTACATTTATTTCAAGGACATTATGTATGCAGTGCTGTTTAGCTAGGTATAAGTGTTACTTATAGACATGCAATCCATGTATAGGCAGCTATTTTGGACATGTGCCCAGTGTTAGTGTAATGTTATAATACATGCTGTCCTATGCTTTCTGCTGATACATGTTATGCTTTATACTTATACAAGTTTTTGTATTATTATAGTTTTACCAATCAATTGAGCAATCTCAAATACTCCTGTTTTGGCAATAAACAAGTTAGACTATAGAGAACAGTCCTCTTATTTTGAACAAATGGCCAAGAGATGAGAGAAGGCGCTCCTAGGTGAGGGTAAACAAATTGATGTCTCTTCCCCCTACCCAGGATGAGTGAAGTTACTCACCTGGTTTGGTTTGCACTGATTGTGGTGCAACCTTAGTGGAGGGAGGTTCGAATGGTGGAGGTTGTCTGGGTTGGTGCTGCTGGTAGGTGTCTGAGACGACCCTGGGCGGGGGCCAAACCGCCGCTTGGGTAGATATGTGGATATATAAAAAATGTCTCGTCTGCACTGGATTCGTACGGTGAGCCGAAGTCTTCTCAAAACAAAAAAAATTTGTATCCAAGCTCGGGTTGTGATTTGCGCCTTGAGTCCATCGGCTCACCGCACGAATCCAGTGCAGACGAGACCTTTTTTATATATCCTCTTATTTTGAAGACAGGAATGGTTTATACTGAATGATAGACTACACACTGTGTAAACGTGTATGAAGACAGAACAGGCACTGACACACGGATGTGGACAGCACGGATGTGGACAGCAGTTTGCGGTCCCTTTGAAATGAATGAATCCATATCCAGTCTGCGAAAAAATGCAGATCAGATATGAACCAATAATTATATGGTTGTGTGTATGAGGCCTTGTCAATATAAAATGCTAACATACACCAAGCACAGAGATAAAAAGCCCAGACCTTCTGAAATTATAAGGACATGATAGTGTCTGTCTTTATTTTAAAGTGGTTATCCAATATCATAAACAGTTCCCCCAGTTCGCACATGCAGGGGGGGGGGGGGGGGGGGGCTGTTCATGATATTGGATAACCCCTTTAAGTTATGATTTGTGGTTATACACTACATGCAGAATTATTAGGCAAATGAGTATTTTGACCACATCATCCTCTTTATGCATGTTGTCTTACTCCAAGCTGTATAGGCTCGAAAGCCTACTACCAATTAAGCATATTAGGTGATGTGCATCTCTGTAATGAGAAGGGGTGTGGTCTAATGGCATCAACACCCTATATCAGGTGTGCATAATTATTAGGCAACTTCCTTTCCTTTGGCAAAATGGGTCAAAAGAAGGACTTGACAGGCTCAGAAAAGTCAAAAATAGTGAGATATCTTGCAGAGGGATGCAGCACTCTTAAAATTACAAAGCTTCTGAAGCGTGATCATCGAACAATCAAGCGTTTCATTCAAAATAGTCAACAGGGTCGCAAGAAGCGTGTGGAAAAACCAAGGCGCAAAATAACTGCCCATGAACTGAGAAAAGTCAAGCGTGCAGCTGCCAAGATGCCACTTCCCACCAGTTTGGCCATATTTCAGAGCTGCAACATCACTGGAGTGCCCAAAAGCACAAGGTGTGCAATACTCAGAGACATGGCCAAGGTAAGAAAGGCTGAAAGACGACCACCACTGAACAAGACACACAAGCTGAAACGTCAAGACTGGGCCAAGAAATATCTCAAGACTGATTTTTCTAAGGTTTTATGGACTGATGAAATGAGAGTGAGTCTTGATGGGCCAGATGGCTGGATTGGTAAAGGGCAGAGAGCTCCAGTCCGACTCAGACGCCAGCAAGGTGGAGGTGGAGTACTGGTTTGGGCTGGTATCATCAAAGATGAGCTTGTGGGGCCTTTTTGGGTTGAGGATGGAGTCAAGCTCAACTCCCAGTCCTACTGCCAGTTTCTGGAAGACACCTTCTTCAAGCAGTGGTACAGGAAGAAGTCTGCAAGGTAAGAAAAACATGATTTTCATGCAGGACAATGCTCCATCACACGCGTCCAAGTACTCCACAACGTGGCTGGCAAGAAAGGGTATAAAAGAAGAAAATCTAATGACATGGCCTCCTTGTTCACCTGATCTGAACCCCATTGAGAACCTGTGGTCCATCATCAAATGTGAGATTTACAAGGAGGGAAAACAGTACACCTCTCTGAACAGTGTCTGGGAGGCTGTGGTTGCTGCTGCACGCAATGTTGATGGTGAACAGATCAAAACACTGACAGAATCCATGGATGGCAGGCTTTTGAGTGTCCTTGCAAAGAAAGGTGGCTATATTGGTCACTGATTTGTTTTTGTTTTGTTTTTGAATGTCAGAAATGTATATTTGTGAATGTTGAGATGTTATATTGGTTTCACTGGTAAAAATAAATAATTGAAATGGGTATATATTTGTTTTTTGTTAAGTTGCCTAATAATTGTACAGTAATAGTCACCTGCACACACAGATATCCCCCTAAAATAGCTAAAACTAAAAACAAACTAAAAACTACTTCCAAAAATATTCAGCTTTGATATTAATGAGTTTTTTGGGTTCATTGAGAACATGGTTGTTGTTCAATAATAAAATTAATCCTCAAAAATACAACTTGCCTAATAATTCTGCACTCCCTGTATATAGTCACAATAATGTTCAGGTTTTTTCTAAGCTGTTTTCTAAACTGATGATGTGACAAAAGCCAGGGTTTCAAGTGTGAATTTTCTAAACTGTGTTCCATTGTCCCAGTCTCACAAAGCCTTTAATCCTTGGTTGTATCTATTGTGATGGTGAATACAATAGAATTTATATTTGCTTTTGAGATGATGTCACAATAGTGCTTGTCTTTATACATATTCTTTTATGATGATGTAAAAATGTTGTCTTTGTTTCTAAGCTATGATCTATTGCGACAATGTCAGTTTTTTTTTATCTTATGCTGTTTTTTGTTATGATAGTGTCATAGAGTTGAGCGAATCGAGCTTCGGATCTGAAGTCGATTCGTTCAAAACTTCGTTTTAATGCTGTACGGAGACACGGCTCCATACAGCATTAAAATGTAAGGGCTCCAGCGAGGTAAACAGAGCTATCACTGAAGTTCACGACACTTTGATGTATAACATCGGCCATCAATTTTTTAACTTTAAAACAAATTTTAAAACATGAATCCAAAATTGGCTTCAGTGCTGGCTGGTATTTAGTCTTTATTGCTAGGCTGTGGATGTGATTAAGTCACACTAGTGTATACATGTATTTCTAGGCTATGTTCTGTTGTGATGATATCACAATAATGTCTTTATTGCTAGACTGTGCATTATGTGATCAAGTCATACTAAAGGCTACATATATTTCTAAGCTGTGTTCTATTGTGATGTCACAATAATGTCTTTATTGCTAGGCGGTGCTTTATGTGATTAAGTCATAGTAGTGTTTACATGGTTTGTAGGTTGCGTTCTATTGTCATGATATCACAATCAAGTTGTCTTTATTGCTCGGCTGTGTATTATGTCATTAAATCATAGTAGTGTTTATATGTATTTCTAGGCTGTGTTCTATTGCTGCAATGTCATAAGTGTTTATCTTTATTCCGAAACTGTGTTCTAGTCTGATTATTACTGTACATAATAGTGCTTTCTTTATTCCCACGCTGCAGGCTCTGATATAATAATAACCCCCAAAGGTCAAAGAGAAGACCACCCCATTTGGAGCTAATGTTAAAACCTATTAGTTGTCCTCAATTCGCATTATGCGATTCCTACTGCATCTTATTCATGATATGACCTGTCTATGTACTGCTAAAAACAAATCCTTTGATGTAATTAATTGTGGATACGGATCTTTATTGATGAAAGGTGGGCAGATTCATTAGTTAAAAAAAATAGAGATAATACAAATAACTCTTAATGTGCAGGGGTCATAAGCACTGGAGTTTACTTAATCCCACTATTAATATACTGAAATGAAATCCATCACTAAAAGAAAACTGCTGTTCAAAAATGTAACTTACTATGACATACAAGTCTGTGTCAACAATGCAGAGGATCTTCATTATGTTGAGGTGGTGGTCATGCCATTGGCCTATTTTAGTGTTTATCATTATCTATTTATTCTTTTTATTTGCTTTTATGTTTTTTTTTCTAAAGTTCCACTAGGTTTTTATTGTTTTTACCATACCATAACATCATATCTCTGCATAATATTATGTAGTGGCATGCTCATTTAAAGGGGTTGTCCCACAAATAATATTCTAAAGTTATCAAACCAGCACCTGGATATGAATACTTTTGTAATTGCATGCAATTAAAAATGTATTATAGCTACTAAGTTATTCAATCAAATCTATCTGTATAGCGCCACCTGCTGTTTGCTCTTTTTCTCATTTCTGTGTCCTGCTCACTGAGATGGCCGCACATGCTCAGTTCCATCCTTTAACTGCTACCAGCTGCAGCAGAAAGGCGAAATTCCTGAGAAAAGAGACATTCCCTAAGCTAACAGTTTGAAATACATCTAGCAGAACAACTGGAGCGATGAATGGGGAGATCTCTGGATCCATAAGGGGTACAGGGATGGTTCTAGCTTTGTTAGAAAGAGGTTATGTCCTAGGTTATGTATGATGTTATTTATTTTTTACATTAATCAAGGGATAACCCCTTTAAATGCACAGGCAGAACAGTGTTGTGGCTCATTTTAAAAAGTTGAAAAAAAAAAAAAAAAAGTTACATCTCCACACCAGGCAACCCCAAGCACTTGCACCAAATTTAATAAAACTAAGCTGTATTTCATTAATTTGGTGCAGCAATGCAAACTAAAGACAGACTTAAAAATTACATAAAAAAACATTTCAAATGGTAAATTTCCCCCATTGAGTTAAAAAAATCCCCATCTATGAGAAAAGGCTACCAAGACACAGAGTTACCCCCAAATTTTCACTAAAACTGCAGCATTATCACAACTTCAGCGTTTCCCTGTAGAAAAACAATTGCAGGTATGATTTTTGCAAGTTGGCTCGAGACATTTTCCCACATAGAGAACCACTAAAGTTGCATGAGTCATTACTATGCTACAGTTTTACACCAAAATGTAGGCAACTCTGTTTCTTTATGTAGCCCTAGACTAAAGCTACCTTCACACCGACATTTTTGCGGGATCCGTAATGGATCAGCCAAAAAGCTTCCGTTCTGATAATACAACAATCTGCATCCGTTATGAATAAATCCGGTTGTATTATCTTTAACACAGCCATGACGGATCCATCATGAACTCCATTGAAAGTCAATAGGGGACGGATCTGTTTTCTATTGTGTCAAATAAAACAGATCCGTCCCCATTGACTTACATTGTGAGTCATAATGGATCGTCTTGCTCCGCACAACATCGTGGACAGAAAAACGCATTCCATTTCGTTCAGTTCATTTTTGTCCCCATTGACAATGAATGAGGACAAAACGGAAGCGTTTCCCCCCACCCCCCCGCTAGTGAGATCCTATCACGGATCTAAATAGCGGAAAGGAAAGCGCAAGTGTGAAAGTAGCCTAAGTTGCATTAATTGCGCAACTCCATTAATTTCTATGGGTGTCTCCACTGCAGAACTCCAAGTTCATGCAACAGTTGTAAAACTAAAGTCACAGCGTAGCCCTAGGATAAGTTGATTTGCAGCCAATATTCTTAGACAATTTTACCTTGCTGGATTATGCATCATGCGTTTCACCTTTTCCATACAAAATATATCTGTTAAAATCAGAGGAACTCAATAAGTCAATACTATTTCTATGGGAGCAAAGTTTGAGGAGCATCCTGTAGATGTCTACAGGCCATGCCCCTATGCTGTACTACTCCATTGATGTCCACAGTTTTGAATGTAGTAGGTGACCAGGGGTCCATTTGATTGAAGATCCCACGCAAAATTTAGCGCACGGTGACATATGTTGTCGTCATGCACTTTGCATCATTTCGCGCTGGATCTTTAACCACTTCAACCCCCCTAGCTGAAACACCCTTAATGACCAGGCCACTTTTTACACTTCTGCACTACACTACTTTCACCGTTTATTGCTCGGTCATGCAACTTACCACCCAAATGAATTTTACCTCCTTTTCTTCTCACTAATAGAGCTTTCATTTAGCGGTATTTCATTGCTGCTGACATTTTTACTTTTTTTGTTATTAATTGAAATGTAACAAAATTTTTGCAAAAAAACGACATTTTTCACTTTCAGTTGTAAATTTTTTTTTAAAAAACGACATCTATATATAAATTTTTCGCTAAATTTATTGTTCTACATGTCTTTAATAAAAAAAAATGTTTGGATAAAAAAAAATGGTTTGGGTAAAAGTTATAGCATTTACAAACTATGGTACAAAAATGTGAATTTCCGCTTTTTGAAGCAGCTCTGACTTTCTGAGCACCTGTCATGTTTCCTGAGGTTCTACAATGCCCAGACAGTAGAAAAACCCCACAAATGACCCCATTTCGGAAAGTAGACACCCTAAGGTATTTACTGATGGGCATAGTGAGTTCATAGAACTTTTTATTTTTTGTCACAAGTTAGAGGAAAAAGTCTCATATTCCACTAACTTGTGACAAAAAATTAAAACTTCCATGAACTCACTATGCCCATCATGAAATACCTTGGGGTGTCTTCTTTCCAAAATGGGGTCACTTGTGGGGTAGTTATACTGCCCTGGCATTTTAGGGGCCCATATGCGTGAGAAGTAATTTGAAATCAAAATCTGTAAAAAATGGCCTGTGAAATCCGAAAGGTGCTCTTTGGAATGTGAGCCCATTTGCCCACCTAGGCGGCAAAAAAGTGTCACACATGTGGTATCACCGTACTCAGAAGAAGTTGGGGAATGTGTTTTGGGGTGTCATTTTACATATACCCATGCTGGGTGAGATAAATATCTCGGCAAAAGACAACTTTTCCCATTTTTTTATACAAAGGTGGCATTTGACCAAGATATTTATCTCACCCAGCATGGGTATATGTAAAATGACATCCCAAAACACATTCCCCAACTTCTCCTGAGTACGGCGATACCACACGTGTGACACTTTTTTGCAGCCTAGATGCGCAAAGGTGCCCAAATTCCTTTTAGGAGGGCATTTTTAGACATTTAGATCCCAGACTTCGTCTCACGCTTTAGGGCCCCTAAAAAGCCAGGGCAGTATAAATACCCCACATGTGACCCCATTTTGGAAAGAAGACACCCCAAGGTATTCAATGAGGGGCCTGGCGAGTTCATAGAATTTTTTTTTTTTTGGCATAAGTTAGCGGAAATTGATATTTTTTTTGTTTTTTCTCACAAAGTCTCACTTTCCACTAACTTGGGACAAAAATTTCAATCTTTCATGGACTCAATATGCCCCTCAGCGAATACCTTGGGGTGTCTTCTTTCCAAAATGGGGTCACTTGTGGAGTAGTTATACTGCCCTGGCATTTGAGGGTCTCCGCAATAATTACATGTATGGCCAGCATTAGGAGTTTCTGCTATTCTCCTCATATTGAGCATACAGTTAATGAGATTTTTTTTTTCCGTTCAGCCTCTGGGCTGAAAGAAAAAAATGAACGGCACAGATTTCTTCATTCGCATCGATCAATGTGGATGAAAAAATCTCTGCCAAAAAAAAGAAGGAGGGGAAAGGCGTCTGCCAGGACATAGGAGCTCCGCCCAACATCCATACCCACTTAGCTCGTATGCCCTGGCAAACCCAATTTCTCCATTCACATCAATCGATGTGGATGAATAAATCATTGCCGGGATTTTTATATATTTTTTTATATACAAAGTGTTTGCCAAAGCATATGAACACCGCCACCTCCTCAGCTCATATGCCTCGGCAAACGTATCTTTTACTGCAGAGGAGAAATCTCGTCTTGCAGCACCGCATACACCGACTTGTGTGTAATCTGACAGCAGCGCAATGCTTCTGTCAGAATGTACATCAGTGCTGCAGCTGGTCGATCGGTTGGTCCACCTGGAAGGTAAAAAAAACAAAACAAAAAAGAAAAAACCAGGCCGCAATGCAATAATTTTATTAACTTTATAATAACCTTTGAACAGAACATATAAACTTTATTTAACTTTTGGAACTGAACATTAACTTTTTTGCTTACTGGTGTTTTTTTTTTTACCTTTATAGGACCTCTCCTTCCCCATGGGACAATGTGCAAAGCGCAAATCGCCCAAAGATGTGGCGAAGTGCATTATGCACTTTGTCCCAGGTGAAAGGAGAGGTTTGCAGCAGCTCTGTGTGAATGGGCCCTAATAGCCCTGTGTGCCTGTCCTGGTGAGATGTGATCCCTATGCTAGGTGTACCTGTGTGTGGTACTTCCGGAAACACTCCCCTAAGCATAGGGCAGGGTGGTCAGGGCAGTCAGGACAGAAATAGCGGGTGTCACGCCTTATTCCACTCCTGCTACAGACACAACATCTTTTTCGGGGTGACGGTTGGGTTGAGGTACCAGCAACGACATTGGGGAAATGTCGCTCGTATAGACGGCTAACTACACTGGTGGATGGGGCCACGGAACCTCCTGGATACAGGAGGTTCTCGATGATCTCTTCCTGAAATTTGAGGAAGGATCCTGTTCTCCCAGCCTTACTGTAGCGAACAAAACTATTATACAGAGCCAATAAAATATACAGACACCTTCTTATACCAGCGTTTGGTGCATCGGGAAACTAAATACGGAGACAACATCTGGTCATTGAAGTCCACCCCTCCCATGTGAAGGTTATAGTCGTGGACTGAGAGGGGCTTTTCAATGACACTGGTTGCTCGCTCAATTTGGATTGTCGTGTCTGCGTGAATGGAGGAGAGCATGTAAACGTCACGCTTGTCACTCCATTTCACCGCGAGCAGTTCTTTGTTACACAAGGCAGCCCTCTCCCCCCTTGCAAGACGGGTGGTAACGAGCCGTTGGGGGAAGCCCGCGCGACTAGTTTGTGCGGTGCCACAGCAGCCAATCTGTTCTAGAAACAAATGCCTGAAGAGGGCCACACTTGTGTAGAAATTGTCAAATAAGGGTGACACCAAGTCCTAGACTGTCTTCCCACTGCTCCCCAGGTAGTCAGGGCAACCGACCGACTCCAGGGTCTGATCTTTTCCCTCATAGATCCGAAATTTGTGGGTATAATCTGTGGCCCTTTCACAGAGCTTATACAATTTGACCCCACACCGGGCGCGCTTGCTTGGGATGTATTGTTTGAAGCCAAGGCGCCCGGTAAAATGTATTAGGGACTCGTCTACGCAGATGTTTTGGTCAGGGGTATACAAATCTGCAAATTTCTGGTTGAAGTGGTCTATGAGGGGCCGAATTTTGTGGAGCCTGTCAAAAGCTGGGTGGCCTCTGGGACGGGAGGTGGTGTTGTCGCTAAAGTGCAGGAAACGCAGGATGGCCTCAAATCGTGCCCTAGACATGGCAGCAGAGAACATGGGCATGTGATGAATTGGGTTCGTGGACAAATATGACCGCAATTCATGCTTTTTGGTTAGACCCATGTTGAGGAGAAGGCCCAGAAAAGTTTTAATTTCGGAAACTTGGACTGGTTTCCACCGGAAAGGCTGGGCATAATAGCTTCCCGGGTTGGCGGTTATAAATTGTGTGGCATACCGGTTTGTTTCTGCCACGACTATGTCCAAGAGCTCCGCAGTCAAGAACAGCTCAAAAAATCCCAGGGCCGAACCGATCTGAGCTGTCTCAACCCGAACTCCAGACTGGGCGGTGAAAGGGGGAACTAATGGTGCGGCTGAAGTTGCCAGCACCTCAGGGATTCTAGGGGGTCTACGGGCCTGTCTGTGCGGTGGCTGCGACGGGGTAACTATTGCACATGCCACCGTACCAGCTTCAACTGCCCTTCTGGTGCTCGCCACTTCACCATGTTGTACGGCAGTGCTGGTACTAGGTCCAGGGAGGGCTGCGCTGCTGCTGTATACCTCACCACGTAATCCGACAGCGCCAGCCCCACTCTGCTGCCCTTGAAGCGGATCCTGCGCAACCTGTGGTCTAGCGACACGGGGCCGGGTACGCCTGGTGCTATCAGGGACCTCAACCTCCTCGTCCGAACTTTAGGTCAGACTGCCACTGCTTTCTACAGGTTCATATTCTGACCCGCTAGATTCATCAGATGAGGGTTCCCATTCCTCATCCGACTGGGTCAGAAGCCTATAGGCCTCTTCAGAAGAATACCCCTTGTTTGTCCTTTGGGCTACTAAATTTAGGGGTATTCCCTGAGACTACCCAAGAAAAAAAGCAAGCCTGTCTTACAAATGGGAGGCTAGCGAAGTACCGGAGGCTGCTGCGGTTGATAAAAAATATCAAAACTGATTTATTTTTATCGCCACAGCGCTTGTAAAGTGATTGTGCAGTGATCAAAAAATATATATTTTTTGTCACTGCGGCGGGGCGGGCGTGGGTGAACGCACGTGTAGGCGACTGATCAGGCCAACACTGCGTTTTGGGTGGAGGGCGAGCTAAGGTGACACTAATACTATTATAGATCTGACTGTGATCAGTTTTGATCACTTACAGATACTATAAAAGTACAAATGCTGATTAGCGATACGCTAATCAGCGAATCAGTGACTGCGGTGCGGTGGGCGCTAACCAATCGCTAAACTACCTAACCAAGGGGCCTAAACTATCCTAAAACCTAACAGTCAATACCAGTGAAAATAAAAAGTGACAGTTTACACTGATCACTTTTTTCCTTTCGCTAGGTGATTGACAGGGGCGATCAAGGGGTGATCAAAGGGTTAATTGGGGTGCAGGGGGGTGATCTGGGGCTAAGCTGTAGTGTTTGGTACTACTCACTGTGATTCCTGCTCCTCTGCTGAGACCAACCGACCAAAAGGACCAGCAGAGGAGCAGGGAAGCCATTTAACACATTATATTTACTAATATAATGTGTTAACTGGCTTCTGATTGTTTTTTTCAAAAATCATCAGCTTGCCAGCCACGATCATTGGCTGGCAAGCTGATGACCCGACCCCCCTCTAACTATTGCCGGCCCGCGATGCGCATGTGCGGGCCGGCTAATCGCGTCATCTCGCGTCTCGCGTCTCTGTGCGGGCATCTGAGTGGTTTAATGACGGAGGCAGAACCATTGCCGTTCCCCGCCATTGCACCCATTACTCACAAAGAAATGCACAAACCAATTAGTCACAAAGCTAATTTCTTTGTGAAATTCAGTAAAGCAGCCAAATCAAAGTTTCGAGAACTTTAATGTACATTTCCCTGTTTGGTGGTGTCCCCTGCTGTCTATCCTTCTAGTCCATCTTCTCCTGCATTGAGTGAGGGTCTAACATGCTCAGTAGCTTCCCTGCTCTTGTCTCAGAGCCGCCATAGTGATCTCATAGAGAAGCAGGTGAAGCTGCCCAGACACTTATAATTCATATGTTCCTACTTCTAAATTATTAGAAATGCATAGCTATATCTCTCTCTAGACAAGGGAGAAGAAAATGGTGGGACCTTACATACCATATTTATCTCTGGGGCTATATAAAAAGGGACTACTGTTAACAAGAGCTTACTGCAATTCATTTTGAGAAATGCAGGTTATTCATTGTCTCATGTGAGCTGCTGCCCATCTACAGAAAGGGAAGAGGCCATGTCTAGGCCAGAGGAAACCTGTGTTCATGTAAAATGGTTGTTGACTATTGCACTTCTATCCTACCCAGGTACTACTGGAACAAACACTATAGGGGTCATTTACTAAATGATGTACGCCAGTTTTCTGGTGTATATCTGTCACAGATTGAAGGGGGTCATTTAATAAATGACCCCCTGTGTTTGAGGGATTGGTGGCACTTTCATCTTCTTTTGAAGTAACCTGTGCACTATGATCCATACTCTGCGTAGAGACCCATAAGAGACTCCTGTGCCATTCAGAGTCATGCTATATCTGTAGGGATGGTGCCACTAACATTCATGCTGTTTGGTTATATATCAGTGGCGTAGCTACCAGGGAAGCAGCTGCTTCAGGCGAGAGCTCAGAAGTGGCCCCGAACAGTGCTAGATTGTAGCAGTGGCAGATCAGGAAGAAGGTGTGTTGCTGTTCCCGATTTTCCCTACACTTAGCAGCTGCAGCTTAATACCACCTTAAACTCACTGTGCTCTCTTAATTACTGCCCCTCCTTCACACCCTGTAACTGACTTCCCTCCTCACTGCTGAATGGAGAAGGAGGGTAAGGGAAGAGTGTCTGCAGCCACTGAGAATCCCAGGACTGCCCTGTACCTGCAACTCAGAAGCTGCAGCCTTCTCTGATGGACCCCCCACATCCTGCAAAAAAGTAAGTTTAAGGTCTCATGCACAAGAACGTATTTTGTTTCCGGGTTCGTTCCGTTCGTTCAGACCCATTCATTCCAATGGGTCAGCAAAAAATGCGGACAGCACACCTCCGCATTCGCATGTCCGTTCCGTAGCCCCGCAAAAAAAAAATAACATGTCCTATTCTTGTCTGTTTTGCGGACAAGGATAGGCATTATTATAATGGATCCGCAACAAAAAACTATGCCATACGGAAGATATTTGTTTCTTTTTTGCAGATCCGCAATTTGCAGACCGCAAAACACATACGGTCGTGTGCATGTAGCCTAAATGTGTGTAAAGTGTGTTCATTTCATTTGTGTACTGTACAAATGATGTGTGATGTATACATGTGTGTATATTTAACATGTGTATCTGCATATGTACAGTATATGTCTATATATACAGTGGTCCTTTAAGTTACAATATTAATTGGTTCCAGAACGACCACTGTATGTTGAAACCATTGTAACTTGAGTAATCGGTTCCAAAGCCCCAAAATGTCATCCAAGATAAAAGAAAATTAAGATTTAAATAAAATAAGCAGATAACTAAGACAGATAAAACAAGTCCTTACATATAACACTCAGGAATACCTGCTAATTACAACCATTTTACCAGAGAAGTGGCCTTGATTGGTTGGATCTGAGTCTGAGGCATTGTATGTTTGTGTATATATATATATATATATATGTGTGTGTATGTGCGTATATATATGTGTCTGTGTCTCTCTATATAATTATTGGCCTGTATTTGTGGGAGGGGCGTCAGCAGCACTTATATACCAGGCAGGGGCCTCCCTTGGGTGTGACTACGGTGCTGTGTACCCTCCCAAGCCGCTTAGTTCCTAGTTAGGCAGGTAGATGGTAGCGTGTCATGTAGCCTTACGCGTCACAGGTAGCCGTGATGCCGTGACCACAAGTATGTGTATATATATATATATATATATATATATATGTGTGTGTATATATATATATATATATATATATATTATACATACAGTGGGTATAAAAAGTCTACACACCCCTGTTAAAATGTCAGATTTCTGTGATGTAAAAAAATGAGACAAAGATAAATCATTTCAGAACTTTTTCCACCTTTAATGTGACCTATAAACTGTACAACTCACTTTAAAAAACAAACTGAAATCTTTTAAGTGGAGGGAAGAAAACAAAAATAATAATAATAATAATGTGGTTGCATAAGTGTGCACACCCTCTTATAACTGGGGATGTAGTTGTGTTCAGAATTAAGCAATCACATTCAAAATAGTGTTAAATAGGAGTCAGCATACACCTACCATCATGTAAAGTGCCTCTGATTAACCCCTAAGAAAAGTTCAGCTGATCTAGTTGGTCTTTCCTGAAATGTTCTTAGTCGCATCCCACAGCAAAAGCCATGCTCCACAGAGAGCTTCCAAAGCATCAGAGGGATCTCATTGTGAAAAGGTATCAGTCAGGAGAAGGGTACAAAAGAATGTCCAAGGCATTAGATATACCAAGGCGGTATGGTCTGATGAAACCAAGGTTGAACTTTTTGGCCATGATTCCAAAATATATATTTGGCGCAAAAACAACATTGCACATCACCAAAAGAACACCATACCCACAGTAAAGCATGGTGGTGGCAGCATCATGCTTTGGGGCTCTTTTTCTTCATCTAGAACTGGGGCCTTAGTTAAGCTAGAGGGAATTATGAACAGTTCCAAATACCAGTCAATATTGGCACAAAACGTTCAGGTTTCTGCTAGAACGCTGAACATGAAGAGGAACTTCATCTTTTAGCATGACAACGACCCAAAGCATACATCCAAATCAACAAAGGAATGGCTTCACCAGAAGAAGATTAAAGTTTTGGAATGGCCCAGCCAGAGCCCAGACCTGAATCCGAAATCTGTGGGGTGATCTGAAGAGGGCTGTGCACAGGAGATGCCCTCGCAATCTGACAGATTTGGAGTGTTTTTGCAAAGAAGAGTTGGCAAATCTTGCCAAGTCTAAATGTGCCATGCTGATAGACTCATACCCAAAAAGACTGAGTGCTGTAATAAAATCAAAAAGTGCTTCAACAAAGTAACACTTATGCAACCATATTATTTTATTTGTATATTTTTTCTTTCCTCTACCTAAGAGATTTCAGTTTGTTTTTCAATTGAGTTGTACAGTTTATAGGTCACATTAAAGGTGGAAAAAGTTCTGAAATGATTTATTTGTCAATTTTTTTTTATATCACAGAAACCTGACATTTTAACAGGGGTGTGTAGACTTTTTATAGCCACTGTGTGTGTGTGTGCGTATATATATATATATATATATATATATATATGTATAATATAAAGTTGAGTGTATGTACCATCGCATTTACAATCACATCAGGTGTCTGGGAAGGTTTTAGACTGGGTCTCCGCTCTCTAGCACATACCGTTCGTAAAATTTTCCCCAAAAATGAATTAGCCAATAGAAGCCTGGGCACATGACCCTTATCAGCCAATAGAAGCTCGCAGGCCCTTAGTCTCCACATACACACAGTTTTAAACCAGGTTTCCATAACAACTGAGCCATTTTTCTTCGCTGCTGCAGGGCGCTGTGGATAACACTGGTAAGGGAGCGGAGTGCTGTGGAGGACACAGTTCAGGGGCAGGTATGGTGGCCATTCAGGCCACCCTCAAAAGACGGACTTAAAAACACTGCCCCCGATTCCGCTAAGCCATGTCTCTGACCTGGTGAGACCATGCCCCCTCCCACTCAGCAGCCGATGGGGATTGAAAAAATGAAGATAAAAATCAACTTCTGTAAGTTGCAGGGGTGGGAGGGAGGGTAACTTTCTCCCTGCACCTCCTGCTCAGACAGCACAGTGCTGCTGTCTGAGAGTGAGCTGTTCAAAAGGACATCCCTGTGTCTGTCCAGGTCCCGGGCCGGATGGAGGACAGGGAGTCTGAAAGCCAGACTGTCCAGCCTAAAACCAGACCTCTGGCCACCCTAGGGACAGGCTGCTGGGAGGTCACAGTTAAAGGAAATCTGTCACCAGGATAATCGCTTTTGAAGTAAAGCCATGGCCTAATAGCATTTAGGACCTTATTTCCAGATGTCCCTTTGTTCCAGCAATAGATGTTTTTTATCCTCTGAAAATCCAGTGTATTTGTTATGCAAATGAGCCAGTAATGTGCCCAGAGGGGCGTCACTCTTGTAGGAAGGAGCCCAGACACGCCTCCTGCCACAATGTGTCCACCCACCCCTCCTACATCACGTTCAAGCCATAACTCTGCCCCACTTTTTCCTGCTCCCAGCATGAGGGCGGCTTGGGCACTAGTTGGGCACCTTACTGGCTCATTTGCATACCAAATAAACTGGATTTTCAGAAGATAGGAAACATCTATTGCTGAAACAAAGGCACATCTAGAAATGAGGTACTAAGTGCTATTAGGCCATGGCTTTACTTCAATAGTGATTATCCTGGTGACAGATTTCCTTCAAGGGGATGGTCCGCTATAGAGGTCACTGTTAAGGGGGCAGAATGCCGTGGAGGTCACTGTTAAAGGGGCAGGCGCTGTTGAGGTCTCTGTTGAGGGGGCAGGGAACGGTGGAGGTCACAATTAAGGGGTAGGTCTGCTATGGTCAGTGTTAAGGGACGGGGTGCTGTAGAGGTCACTGTTAAGGGGGTGGGCCCCTGTGGAGGTCACTGTCAAGGGGGTGGGGTGTTGTGGAACTCACTGTTAAAGGGGCAGGCTGCTGTGAAGGTCAAAGGTAAGGTGGTGGGCTGCTGTGGAGGTACCATTTTAAGGCAACAGGGCACTGTGGGGGGTCAGTGTTAAAGGGCTTCTGTCACCCCACTAAACTCTTTTTTTTTTTTTTTTGGGGCTTCTTATCCCTATACAGCGATATATGAATACATAATGTTATTAGTCATTTTGGCTCAGTAGATCATGAATAGAACGTACTTTTATAATATGTAAATCACCTGTCTACCAGCAAGTAGACTACTTGCTGGTAGCAGCCGCATCCTCCTATCATAAAGACACCCCCTCCACATGTTGATTGACAGGGCCAGCGAATGCAATCGTCCTCTGGCTGGCCCTGTCTGCTATCAAGATCTCGTGGAGGACGCTCGCTCGGCCGCTCCATCCTCAGTGTGCCTGCGCCGGGTGTAGATATGACGTCATCGACGCAGGCGCACTGAGGATGGAGCGGCCGAGCGAGCGTCCTCCTCTCAGTGCGCCTGCGCCAACTGAATACCGTTACGGCGCAGGCGCGAGATCTTGATAGCAGACAGGGCCGGCCAGAGGACGATCGCATTCGCTGGCCCTGTCAATCAACATGCGGAGGGGGCGTCTTTATGATAGGAGGATGCGGCTGCTACCAGCAAGTAGCCGCCCTACTTGCTGGTAGACAGGTGATTTACATATTATAAAAAGTACGTTCCATTCATGATCTACTGAACCAAAATGACTAATAACATTATGTGTTCATATATCGCTGTATAGGGATTATAAGAAGCCAAAAAAAAAAAAGGAGTTTAGTGGGGTGACAGAAGCCCTTTAACCGCCTAACGCAAATGTGCGGTCCGGAGGCGGCAGCCCTGCGCACAGTGACGCATATACGCGTCATCTCGCGAGGGCCGGGATTTCCTGTGAACGCGCGCACACAGGCGCGCGCGCTCACAGGAACGGAAGTTAAGCGAGTGGATCTCCAGCCTGCCAGCGGCGATCGTTCGCTGGCAGGCTGGAGATCTGATTTTTTTAACCCCTAACAGGTACATTAGACGCTGTTTTGATAACAGCGTCTAATATACCTCCTACCTGGTCCTCTGGTGGTCCCTTTTGTTAGGATCGACCACCAGAGGACACAGGTAGGTCAGTAAAGTCGCACCAAACACCACACTACACTACACCCCCCCCCCCCGTCACTTATTAACCCCTTATTAGCCCCTGATCACCCATGATCACCCCATTTAAACTCCCTGATCACCCCCCTGTCATTAATCACCCCCCTGTCATTGATCACCCCCCTGTCAGGCTCCGTTCAGACGTCCGTATGATTTTTACGGATCCACGGATACATGGATCGGATCTGTGAAACACATGCGGACGTCTGAATGGAGCCTTACAGAGGGGTGATCAATGACAGGCGGGTGATCACCCATATACACTCCCTGATCACCCCCTGTCATTGATCACCCCCCTGTAAGGCTCCATTCAGACGTCCGCATGTGTTTTGCGGATCCGATCCATGTATCCATGTATCCGTAAAAATCATACGGATGTCTGAATGGAGCCTTACATGGGGGTGATCAATGACAGGGGGGTGATCACCCATATACACTCCCTGATCACCCCCTGTCATTGATCACCCCCCTGTAAGGCTCCATTCAGATGTCCGTATGATTTTTACGGATCCATGGATACATGGATCGGATCCGCAAAACACATGCGGACGTCTGAATGGAGCCTTACAGGGGGGTGATCAATGACAGGCGGGTGATCACCCATATACACTCCCTGATCACCCCCTGTCATTGATCACCCCCCTGTAAGGCTCCATTCAGACGTCCGCATGTGTTTTGCGGATCCGATCCATGTATCCATGGATCTGTAAAAATCATACGGACGTCTAAATGGAGCCTTACAGGTCACAAGTTAGCGGAAAATGATGATTTTTCTTTTTTTTTCTTTTTTCCTTACAAAGTCTCATATTCCACTAACTTGCGACAAGTTTTTTTGCCCAAACATTTTTTTTTAATCAAAGACATGTAGAACAATAAATTTAGCGAAAAATTTATATATGGATGTCGTTTTTTTTGCAAAATTTTACAGCTGAAAGTGAAAAATGACATTTTTTTGCAAAAAAATCGTTACATTTCGATTAATAACAAAAAAAAGTAAAAATGTCAGCAGCAATGAAATACCACCAAATGAAAGCTCTATTAGTGAGAAGAAAAGGAGGTAAAATTCATTTGGGTGGTAAGTTGCATGACCGAGCGATAAACGGTGAAAGTAGTGTAGTGCAGAAGTGTAAAAAGTGGCCTGGTCATGAAGGGGGTTTCAGCTAGCGGGGTTGAAGTGGTTAAGGGGGGGAAGGCTGTGGAGGTCACTGTTAAGGGGGTGGAGTACTGTAGATGTCACTGTTATACGATATATCTTTTAACAACACACACAAACATTAAATGAAATAGATGAACAATACCTGTGCGAAGCTGGGTCCTATAGCTAGTGTGTATATTTATATATATATATATATATATATATATATCTACATATATATGTTTGTTTCTCTTTTTACAAATGTATGCAGCATAATGTATTCCAGTATTGTTTATTTTTGTTCAGTAAGGGGTTGTCCCACCATAAGGGTCCATTCACACGTCCGCAGTGTTTTGCTGATCCGCAGAACACTGGACTGGCACCCCAATAGAAATGCCTATTCTTGTCCGCATTAGGACATGTTCTATTTTTCTGTGGAGCCGTGGACCGGAAGTTCGGGGCCGCAGACCGGAAATGCGGATGCGGACAGCACACTGTGTGCTGTCCGCATCTTTTCCACCCCCATTGAAAATTAATGAGTCCGCACCCGTTCCGCTTAATTGCAGAACGGATCCGGACATAAAGTGTGGACGTGTGAATGGACCCTAAGAACATAAGAATTTGGAGTGGTCAGATCCCCACCAATCAAATACTTATCCTCTATCTTTTGGATTGGGGAAGAGATCTTAGGCCTTATTCACATTTCCATTTTCCACTGCATGCATGCTATAATACAGGAGGCTGGCATAGGAAGGGGTGTTCAGAGGATTAGATGGCTACCTGGCAGCTGTATGCTGATCCCAACCTCTGCCCACTCCTTCCTCTGTCAGCCTCTTGTACTATAGCATGCACTACATGGCAGCCTCCCCTCTCTGCCCCGCTGCACTGTGTACTAGTGCTTACTTTGGCACACTTACATAAGCACACAAGCGGTGCTAGGATAGTCCTGGGCTGACATCAGGTGCGTGCATATGTAAGTGTGCCATAATTCGCATCTCTACCATCTGGGCAGGTCCTGGGTCTCCACACAGCTGGGCACTTGACCACTGCAGCCAATTCCTGGTTGCAGCAGTGATGTGTCACCCATGAAGCTAGTAAGTGGGTCATGCACCACACAAGTGATGTCACCACTGACTGCCAGTCATTGGCTGCAGCGGTCATGTGCCCCTTGTCAAAATGGATGCTAAAAATTACAGTAAAAGCATTTATAAAAAAGCAGAAAATTGCCGCATGGGTGGGGTTTTCATGGGATGAGAGGGTTGCAAAAAAGTGAGTGTTTACATACAAAAATTTGCTGGATCCCAGTCAGTATATATATATATACACACACACACACTGTAATGCATTTGGAAAGTCTTCATAAAGTTCACACCCTTTCACTTTTTTCACATTTTATTGTTGTAGATTTGTACAAATTTTTTTTTAAATCAATCCCCCCATCCTTCTTTACACAAAACCCCCATAGTGACAAAGTGAAAACAGAATGTTCAAAATCTTTGCTAATTTAGTGAAAATGAAAATCTAAATTCTTGCATTGACATAAGTATTCAGACCCTTTACTTAGGGGTTAGTTGAAATACCTTTGGCAGTGATTACAGCCTCCAGTCTTCTTGGATATGATGCCACAAGGTTTGCACATCTGGATTTGGAGCTATTCTGCCATTTTGCTCTGCAGATCCTCTCAAGCTCTGTCAGGCTGGTTGGGGACCGTCAGTGGAGAGCCATTTTCAGGTCTCTCCAGAGATGTTCGTTTGGGTTCTGATCTCTGACAGAGTTGTCCCTAAACCACTCCAGCATTGTCTTGGCTGTGTGCTTAGAGTCATTGTCTTGTTGGAAGGTGGATCTTTGGCCCAGTCTGATGTCCAGAGCACTGTGGGTCAGGTTTTCATTATGAATATCTCTTTACTTTTCTCTATTCAGCTATCCTTTAACCCTGACCAGTCTCCCTGTCATAGCTGATGAAAAACATGTACACAGCATGATGCTGCCACCACCATGCTTCACTGTAGGGGTGCAATTAGGCAGGTGATGAGCGTAGTTTTGTCCAGAGACAACGCTTAGAATTGAGACCAAAAAGTTCAGTCTTGTTTTTGTCCCACAGTCTTAGGCCTCATGCACACGACCGTTTTTTTTTTAAGGTCCGCAAAAACGGGGTCTGTAGGTCCGTGATCTGTGACCGTTTTTTTGTCCGTGGGTCTTCCTTGATTTTTGGAGGATCCACGGACATGAAAAATGAAAAAAAAAATCAAAGTCAAGTTTGCCATTGAAATGATAGGAAAAAACGGACACGGATCACGGACGTGGATGACAATCTTGTGTGCATCTGTGATTTTTCACGGACCCATTGACTTGAATAGGTTCGTGAACCGTTGGCCGTGATAAAAAAAGGACAGGTCATATTTTTTTCACGGACTGGAAACACGGATCACGGACGCGGATGCCAAAGGGTGCATTTTCCGATTTTTCCATGGACCCATTGAAAGTCAATGGGTCCGCGGAAAAACTGAAAACGGAACAACAGCCACGGATGCACACAACGGTCGTGTGCATGAGTCCTTTTACTGAGGAGAGACTTCTTTATGGCCACTGTGCCATAAACCCAGATTAGTGCTGTGCTACAGAGATCGTTGATCTTCTGGAAGTTTTCCCATCTGCACACAAGATCTTTGTAGTTCAGCCAGAGGGATCATTGGGTTCTTGGTCCCCTCTTTTATCAAGGCCATTCTGCCCCAATTACTTAGATTGGTGGGAGGGCCAGCTCTAGGAAGAGTCTTGGTTGTTTAAAACTTGTTCCATTTAAGAATCACGGAGGCCATTGTGCTCTTAGGAACTTTCAGTGTAGCAAAGTTTTTTTGTACCCTTCACTAGATCTGTGCCTGCAAACAATCCTGTCTCTGAGCTCTACAGGCAGTTATTTCCTCCTCATGAATTGGTTTTTGCTCTAAATTGCATTGTCAGCTGTGAGACACTTTATAGCCAGCGGTGTGTTTTTGAAAATAATGTCCGATCAATTGAATTTACTACAGGTGGACAACAAACAAGGTGCAGAAACATCTCTAAAATAACAAAGAGAAATGTGAAGCCCCCAGAGCTAAATTTCAAGTGTCTGAAAACTTATGCCAATGCAAAATTAAAGTTTTTCCTTTTTAATAAATTATCAAAAATTCTGTTTTCACTTTTTCATTATTGGGTATTGAGTACATATATATATATATATATATATCGTATTTTCCGGCGTATAAGACGACCCCCAACTTTTCCAGTTGAAATATAGGGTTTGGGCTATACTCGCCGTAGAAGACTACCCCTCCAACAACATTAACTTTGGCATCAAGATCTGCAGGTAATTGTTGTGCAATTTTCGGCTTTTGCCTCAGTACCATACTATGCCTTTCCAAGAATCTAGTACACCAGGATGCTGTGGCATTAAATCTGTTGCTGTGATCTGGGTTAGATTTGGGTCACTGAAGTGCAAACAAATGTATTTTATTTTGTGTCACTACATAACCGTTTGGCGATGCTCATTCACCATGTCTGCTACATGTTTTTCGAGTTCTGGCCAATGTGGGGTGCCTCTCCTTAATGCACACTTACCCCTCGGCATACTCTTTAATGCTTTTAATTTGCTTTCCAGTCACAAACCATCTTTTCTGTTACTCCATATTGTCTTGCAGCAGCGCAGTTATTATGTTCCATGGCAAAGTTTACAACTTTAAGTTTGAAACTGGCTTCATATTTCTTTCTTCTTGCTGGTAGAGCCATGATGGGGTCTTGACTGTTAGCCATTTGTATACTGTACTGTATGTACTGGTGCTATACTGTATGAACCGATGCAGATACTGGTGCTGTACTGTATGTACAGGTACAGATACTGGTGCTGTACTGTATTCACCACCACATGTATCTGCTCCCCAGATAGACTCTGTTTTTTCACCACAGATAAGATGCACACCAAACTTCATTAGAGATCCGCCAACATTAGAATTGGCTGAAGTGCAGATGCTCCTGCTCCCCCCCTGCCTTCCCTCAGAATCGCCAATCCAACCCAGTATACAACAACCAGCCAATCACGGCAAGCGATGTACCGGTATTTTCTGTGCACACTGCATACAAAGCCTGCTTGGATTGGGTGGGTCAGCTCTCCCTGCCTGCCCAGCCCTCCCTGTCTTCAAGACGATCTGAGCGGTAGTACGCAATATGATACTGCCGGCATGAGAAAACCACTGAGAGCAGGAAGAGGGGGCT
Organism: Bufo gargarizans; assembly: GCF_014858855.1. Taxonomy (NCBI): domain Eukaryota; kingdom Metazoa; phylum Chordata; class Amphibia; order Anura; family Bufonidae; genus Bufo; species Bufo gargarizans. The sequence goes on along the minus strand of NC_058081.1, from coordinate 565,138,280 downwards.
GCTTCAGGAGCGGCTGGCCGGGATGCAGCACACGGTGGCTCAGCTAGAGGGCGCCTGTCCCTGAAGCTGGAGGACAGCTTCTCCAGTCTTGCTAGGAAGTAAGTTTCAGCACGCTGTATACCGGCATATGAGACGACACCCGGCGTATAAGACGACCCCCGACTTTTGAGAAGATTTTCATGTGTTAAAAAGTAGTCTTATACGCAGAAATTTACAGTATATATTTTATTTCAGCACAAGTCCACAACATATCAAAATGTGAAAATTGTGAAAGGGTCTGAAGGCTTTCTCAATGTATTGTAGGTTTTACAAAATTGTTGTGTCCCACTATTTACATTTATAGTTGCCATTATTTTCAGAGATCTGCCTTCAGTTTTTCATTGACATCTTCAGGAATATCTTATAACAGGCATGCTCAACCTGCGGCCCTCCAGCTGTTGCAAAACTACAACTCCCAGCATGCCTGAACAGCCTACAGCTATCAGCCTACAGCAGGGCATTGTGGGAGTTGTCGTTTTACAACAGCTGGAGGGCCGCAGGTTGAGCATGCCTGTCTTATAACATGTTTTGTGGGAAAGAATAAAACCAATATAATATAATATAATGTGAATGGGTTGCAATAAAATTGGAAGGATCTCCCAACAATCTAATGTGTTTTTAGGTTTGCTAGCCACAGTAACTCCTACATAACACCCTCTATGACATAGTGTATAATGTTCACATGAGAGTGGTTTAAAATAAGAGGCAGAAAAATCTGGTTCTGAATCTTCCTCTCAAATCAGCCCTAGTTTTCCCTCTGATTTTGGAGAACAATTTTAGTGTTAAATGCTGGCACTAGTTACCAGTATAACACTGAGGCCTCATGCACACGGCCGTTGCTCGGCCATTCCGTGCATTAGGGACTGCAACTTGAATGGGTCCGTGATCCGTCTGCACCGAAAAAAATATATAACAAGTTCTATTTTTTTGCGTTGTGGAGGCATAGAGAAAAGCCCCACAGAAGCAATCCGTAGTGCTTCCCTGGGGTTTCGTGCCTCCGTTCAGCACCTTCTGGATTGTGGACCCATTTAAGTAAATGGGTCCGCATCCGTGATGCGGTAAGCACATGGCCGGTGCCCGCATATTGCAGACCTACTGTGACCACGGCCGTGTGCATGAGGCCTATTTGATGCTGATGACAATTTTTTTTCCTCCATGCTGTTGACTGAATATTATTTTCGGTCCTCATTCTGCCCAAAATTAGAACTTTTATTTTTAGCTTGACGATTCCAATCAAAACCAATAGGAGGCCATTTTGATGGAACAGTGAAAGCAGGTGGTTTCTGAATAAAGCAAGGTATACAGTTAGGTATAATGCTGCATGCTTACCTTAATGAGGAATAGTATAATGCACAGACCGCAGACGCTCACTATCGTCGGAAAATGATTACGTGTTCCTTTTGACTGTTTTAAAGGGTCGCCACTTATCTGATCTGATGAGTCATCTAAAAAAATAATAATAATTTAGGTCTGCAGTATATAAACAAAAACAACTTGCAAATTAACTGAATTGAAATAATTTTCCTGAATTTTTAGTTTTACAAATAGTTTACATTTTACTGTTACCTGTACCAAAAATTTCTCATTATACATGTCAACCTACAGACAATGCTTATCACCTATGCACAGTTCAGCTGATAAATGTATGATTGCTGGGGGCATGACCTCTTGGATCCCCTTGCATCACAAAAACGGGGGTTTAGGGTCATTCGTTTGAATGGAGCAGTGGTCTCGTATGCACAGTACCACTCTATTCACTTTATATGAGACTGATGGAGATATCAGAGTACAGCTTTTAGTATATGGAAAATAATAAATATATAACATATTAGACTATTTATTAACCCTTAGGATACCAGAGGTTTTTTTGTTTTTGAGTATTCATTTTTCTTTCCTATCTTCCGTGAGCCATAACTTTTTTATATTTCCGTTCACATAGCTGCATGAGGGCTTATTTTTTGCGGGACACGTTGTACTTTCTAATGTTACCATTAATTATGGCATACAATGTAGTGGGAAGCGGTAACAAAAATTCCAAATGGGGTGAAATTGGGAAAAAAAGGTAATTCCTCCACCATTTTCCGGGTTTTGTTCTCTAGATCAGCACGATTACAACAATACCCCGTATGTATTGTTTTTTTTATGTCAAAATAGTGTAAAAATTAAAACATATTCTGACCCCCATAACTTTTTTATAGTTATATCTACTGAGCTGTGTAGGGGCTCATGTTTTGCGGGACAATCTGTAGTTTTTAATGATGTGACATTTTGGAGTGTGTGTGACATTTTTATCACATTTTATTACATATTTTTGGGTAAGAAAAGGGCCATTTTGACCCTTTTTTCAGTATTGGAAAAATATTTTTATATTTTAGTACAGGCGTTTATGGTCACGGTAAAACCCATGATATTTATATTTTGTGTTATTTAGGTATTTTATTTTATTATAAGGAAAGGGGAGTGATTTAAACGTATATATTTTTTAAATTTTTTTTAAATTTATTTAAATTTTTTGTAATGATTTTGAAGCTCATATATGAGCCTACAAAAAAAAAATTATTTTTATTTTGAACAATAATGTATTTTTAAACTGGACTTATTATTGAGAATTGCTCATTAGAGATGTCGCGAACATAAAATTTTCCGTTCGCGAACGGCGAACGCAAATTTCTACAAATGTTCGCGAACATGCAAATCGGGCGAACCGCCATTGAATTCTATAGGCAGGCGAATTTTAAAACCCACAGGAACTCTTTCTGGCCACAATAGTGATGGAAAAGTTGTTTCAAGGCGACTAACACCTGGACTGTGGCATGCCGGAGGGGGATCCATGGCAAAACTCCCATGGAAAATTACATAGTTGACGCAGAGTTGGATTTTAATCCATAAAGGGCATAAATCACCTAACAATCCAATTTTTTTTTGAACAACGTGGTTTAAAACATCCAGTGTGTGTATACGATCAGGTATGATGTTGTATTGATCAGGTAGTGTAAGGGTTATGCCCGTTTCACAGACATTGACAGACCAAACTCCCCTTTTAATGCACCGCAAACAACCGCAAACAGTCCATTTGCCCAACCGCACACTTCCCATTTGCACAAGGTTGAATACCAAGCTAGCCATGTCCCTTTGATGTCATTGAAGGTTTCTTCCTCCACCCAGCCACGTACAACACCAAGGGCCCCGGAAAGGTGAAATGAATTGATTTTTCGAATGGGGAGATGGTTAAAAAAAAAATCGGTCTCCCTCCCCTTTGTTTGAATCCACGGTCACTGCGTCTGTGCCGTGCAATTTACTGTCCCACCCGATATTAATGCTATTTTCTATAGTTCTCTCTTCTCATCAGTTTAATCCCTGATACGTCCCCAATCTGGGGTCCATTTATTAAATAGATTTTTCGAACGGGGAGATGGTTAAAAAATTGCTGGCTCCCTCCCCTTTGTTTGAATTCACACCACGGTCACTGCGTCTGCGCCGTGCAATTTACTGTCACACCCAATATGAGTGCTATTTTCTGTAGTACTATTCTCATCAGTTTAATCCCCATTACGTGACATCCCCAATCTGGGGTCCATTTATTAAATTGATTTTTCGAACGAGGAGATGGTTAAAAAAACGCTGGCTCCCTCCCCTTTGTTTGAATCCACGCCACGGTCACTGCGTCTGCAGCGTGCAATTTACTGTCACACCCGATATGAGTGCTATTTTCTGTAGTACTATTCTCATCAGTTTAATCCCTGTTACGTCCCATATTAGGGTGGGATTGCCTCTTGTGAAAAAAAATTTAGGCCGGGTACCTTCCGACTGCCTTCACAGTGACAGACCAAACTCTGATACACCAAACTGAATTGATTTTAGGAACCAGGAGATGGAAAAAGCAGCTTGGTCGGTCCTCTTACTCCCAAGTTGGGGCACTGCGCGTGCACGGAGCAATGTGCTGTGACACCCTATATGAGTAGTGTCTTAACTAGTACTATTCCTATCAGTTTAATCCCTGTAATGGCCCCTATCCAGGGACGTGTGTCGAATTGATTAACCATTGTCGAATTAACGAACCATTACGACATCCTGGAATAATTAAATTCTGAGCTTTGTACTTGATTTGTATTGGAACTGATGGGGATTTTTTAAATTGTCTGCATTATTTGAAGGTCCTTTCTGACACGAAACTAGAAGAGGGGCAGGCCAGAAGTTCTATTGAAAACTGGGATAGCTCAGGCCAAAGGTCAAGCCTGCACACCCAGTAGTCAAGGGGTTCATCGCTCCTCAGAGTGTCGATATCTGCAGTTAAGGCGAGGTAGTCTGCCACCTGTCGGTTGAGCCGTTCTCTAAGGCTGGATCCCGAAGGGCTGTGGCGATGTGTAGGACTGAAAAAGCTTTGCATGTCCTCCATCAACAACACATCTGTAAAGCGTCCTGTCCTTGCCGCCGTGGTCGTGGTAGGAGGATTACTTTCACCTCTTCCCCAGTTAGATTCCCGTTGTGCTGTGTCATGCCCCTTATCAGCTGTGTAAAGCACAGCAATGCCTACAGGCATTGCGCATGAGCGTCCAGTAACGTGGCAAAAAAATTCCCAGCTCTGCAGAGGCTGTCCTAGCGACCCGGTCATACAAATACTCGTTGACGGCTTTTTCTTGTTGGAGCAGGCGGTCGAACGTTAGGAGTGTTGAATTCCAACGTGTCGGGCTGTCGCAAATCAAGCGCCTCACTGGCATGTTGTTTCGGCGCTGAATGTCTGAAAAGTGCGCCATGGCCGTGTAGGAACGCCTGAAATGGCCACACACCTTCCTGGCCTGCTTGAGGATGTCCTGTAAGCCTGGGTACTTAGACACAAAGCGTTGTACGATGAGATTCAACACAGGTGCCATGCACGGTACATGTGACAACTTGCCCAAATTCAATGCCGCCAACAAATTGCTTCCATTGTCATGCACCACTTTCCCGATCTCCAGTTGGTGCAGGGTCAGCCACTGATCCACCTGTGCGTTCAGGGCGGACAGGAGTGCTGGACCGGTGTGGCTCTCTGCTTTCAGGCAAGTCAACCCCAAGACAGCGTGACACTGTCGTATCCAGGATGTGGAATAGCCCCTGGGGAGCTGGGGGGATTCAGTTGATGTGCAGCCAGATGTCGCAGCAGAAGAGGACTCAGCCGAGGAGTTTATGCAAGAGGATGGAGTAGGAGGAATAAAGGAGGTGGCAGTAGGCCTGCCTGCAAGTCGTGGAGGTGTCACCAACTCCGCTGCAGAGCCACGCATTCCATGCTTGGCAGCCGTCAGCAGGTTGACCCAATGCGCAGTGTAGGTGATATACCTGCCCTGACCGTGCTTTGCAGACCAGGTATCAGTGGTCAGATGGACCCTTGCCCCAACACTGTATGCCAGAGATGCCATGACTTCCTTTTCAATCACTGAGTACAGGTTTGGGATTGCCTTATTAGAAAAAAAAATTTGTCCGGGTACCTTCCACTATGGTGTCCCAATAGCGACACTTTTTTTTAAGGCCTCAGACTCCACCAGCTGGTATGGTAAAAGCTGGCGGGCTAAGAGCTCCGTCAAGCCAGCTGTCAGACGCTGGGCAAGGGGGTGACTCTGTGACATTGGCTTTTTACACTCAAACATTTTCTTTACAGACACCTGACTGTGGGAAGATGAGATGGAACTGCTCAAGGTGAGAGGCGGAGTGGCGGGTGGTTGAGAGGGGGCAAGGAGGACAGCAGTGGTTGATGTGGCTGAAGATGCTGGACCAGGAGGATGGTGGCTTTGAGCTTGTGTGCTGCTTCAACATCATGTGTTGATCCCATAGGCGTTTGTGATGTGCGATCATGTGCCTTCGCAAAGCAGTTGTACCTAGGTGGGTGTTGGATTTTCCACGACTCAGTTTCATTTGGCACAGGTTGCAAATGGCATCGCTGTTGTCAGAGGCAGACACACAAAAAAAATACCACACTGCTGATTTTTGCAATGACGGCATTCTGGTGGTGGCAACAGCATGCGTTGATTGGCGTGCTGTTTGGCTGCCCCCGGGGTACATGCTGTCTGACTGTGCCACTAGCTCCTTGCGACGACCTCCCCCTGCTTCCAACTCGTCTCCTCCTTCTCTCTGTCTCCCCTTCTGAACTTTCCCCCTCTTCTTCTTCTCTTCGAGCAGGCACCCACGTGGCATCCACGGACACATCGTCATCATCAACCACTTCACTTGTATCTGACACCTAAGCAAAGGAAGCAGCAGCGGGAACAACATCATCATCACACTGTACGTTCATGTGTGTAATGCTGCCTGACTGAGACATATCCCTGTTATCTACATCCCCTGGCAATAATGGTTGCGCATCACTAATTTCATCCAACTGATGTGTAAATAACTCCTCTGAGGGATCAAGTGAAGCGGCTGTGGTGGCTGTGGTGGTAGTGGTGGTGGTGGCGGTGGACGGGAGAGTGGTAACTTGAGAGCAGGTGACCAAAGCTGAGCTGCAGGAGGATGGTGCGTCAAGGTTCTTAGCGGAAGCTGTTGAAGATTGGGTGTCCTGTGTAAGCCAGTCAACTATTTTCTTCAAATTTTTTGGGTTCAGGGTACGTGGCCTCTGAACACTGGGCATTATTCCAGGGCCAGTGGAAATCACAGCACCACGAACACGACGGCCCCTGCGGCGTGGCCTGCCTCTGCCTGTCAGTTTTTATTAGATAAGTGTTAGTATGCGTGCAAGGTACTGTACCACCCTATATAAGTGGTGGGCAGTGGGCACAGTACAGTCTGTGTGGGCCTGACACACACGGGCTTGCAATAGTGATTATATTTTCAATAGAATAGTTTTTTTTTCTGCAAGGTATTTGAGTGAATGACACCCTGTAACGGTATGAGCGGAGGCCTAGCCACTAGCCTGCCTGCAAGTCGTGGAGGTGTCACCAACTCCGCTGCAGAGCCACGCATTCCATGCTTGGCAGCCGTCAGCAGGTTGACCCAATGCGCAGTGTAGGTGATATACCTGCCCTGACCGTGCTTTGCAGACCAGGTATCAGTGGTCAGATGGACCCTTGCCCCAACACTGTATGCCAGAGATGCCATGACTTCCTTTTCAATCACTGAGTACAGGTTTGGGATTGCCTTATTAGAAAAAAAAATTTGTCCGGGTACCTTCCACTATGGTGTCCCAATAGCGACACTTTTTTTTAAGGCCTCAGACTCCACCAGCTGGTATGGTAAAAGCTGGCGGGCTAAGAGCTCCGTCAAGCCAGCTGTCAGACGCTGGGCAAGGGGGTGACTCTGTGACATTGGCTTTTTACACTCAAACATTTTCTTTACAGACACCTGACTGTGGGAAGATGAGATGGAACTGCTCAAGGTGAGAGGCGGAGTGGCGGGTGGTTGAGAGGGGGCAAGGAGGACAGCAGTGGTTGATGTGGCTGAAGATGCTGGACCAGGAGGATGGTGGCTTTGAGCTTGTGTGCTGCTTCAACATCATGTGTTGATCCCATAGGCGTTTGTGATGTGCGATCATGTGCCTTCGCAAAGCAGTTGTACCTAGGTGGGTGTTGGATTTTCCACGACTCAGTTTCATTTGGCACAGGTTGCAAATGGCATCGCTGTTGTCAGAGGCAGACACACAAAAAAAATACCACACTGCTGATTTTTGCAATGACGGCATTCTGGTGGTGGCAACAGCATGCGTTGATTGGCGTGCTGTTTGGCTGCCCCCGGGGTACATGCTGTCTGACTGTGCCACTAGCTCCTTGCGACGACCTCCCCCTGCTTCCAACTCGTCTCCTCCTTCTCTCTGTCTCCCCTTCTGAACTTTCCCCCTCTTCTTCTTCTCTTCGAGCAGGCACCCACGTGGCATCCACGGACACATCGTCATCATCAACCACTTCACTTGTATCTGACACCTAAGCAAAGGAAGCAGCAGCGGGAACAACATCATCATCACACTGTACGTTCATGTGTGTAATGCTGCCTGACTGAGACATATCCCTGTTATCTACATCCCCTGGCAATAATGGTTGCGCATCACTAATTTCATCCAACTGATGTGTAAATAACTCCTCTGAGGGATCAAGTGAAGCGGCTGTGGTGGCTGTGGTGGTAGTGGTGGTGGTGGCGGTGGACGGGAGAGTGGTAACTTGAGAGCAGGTGACCAAAGCTGAGCTGCAGGAGGATGGTGCGTCAAGGTTCTTAGCGGAAGCTGTTGAAGATTGGGTGTCCTGTGTAAGCCAGTCAACTATTTTCTTCAAATTTTTTGGGTTCAGGGTACGTGGCCTCTGAACACTGGGCATTATTCCAGGGCCAGTGGAAATCACAGCACCACGAACACGACGGCCCCTGCGGCGTGGCCTGCCTCTGCCTGTCAGTTTTTATTAGATAAGTGTTAGTATGCGTGCAAGGTACTGTACCACCCTATATAAGTGGTGGGCAGTGGGCACAGTACAGTCTGTGTGGGCCTGACACACACGGGCTTGCAATAGTGATTATATTTTCAATAGAATAGTTTTTTTTTCTGCAAGGTATTTGAGTGAATGACACCCTGTAACGGTATGAGTGCAGGCCTAGCCACTAGCAGTATACAGTATGTGTGGGCCTGACACACAAGGGCTTGCAAATGTGATTGTCACAGAAAAATATTAAATATAATTTTTTTTTTATCTGTGAGGTATTTTCTGTCACACCCTGTATGAATGGTGTGCACTGTGCACACAGTGCTGTCTATGACTGAGCCTGCAGCCGCTCACACACGGGCAGCCAGGCAACTGCAATATATATATAAATATATATATATATAACAAAAGAAAAGAAAAAAAAGCACACTGATGTACCAGCCCTGAGATGGGCTTTTTGGGGTGCTGTCTGGATGCTGTCCTTACAGCAGATGAGTCTGTGGACACAGAACAATGCCCTAGCTAACGCTTTCCCTATTGAATCAGCAGCTACACTCTCCCTCCTCTAACTGTGAATGCAGTTTCCAAATGAATCTAAAATGGATGCTGTCCAGGAGGTGGGAGGGTCTGGGTGGGAGGGTCTGCTGCTGAGTGGCTGGAATGTGTCTGCTGACTGTGAGGTACAGGGTCAAAGTTTACTCAATGATGATGTATAGGGGGCGGACCGAACATCGCATATGTTCGCCCGCAGTGGCGAACGCGAACAAGCTATGTTCGCCGGGAACTATTCGCCGGCGAATAGTTCAGGACATCACTATTGCTCATTTCTTATGCTGGCCTGCCATCTGGTGGCCAAAATAAGAATTGCAGTTTGAGTGTTCTCAGCCCCTTCAGCGAGGCTGAGCCCATTCAAACTAATTACCGGCATCCCCATTGGCCACAGGGAATGGGCTTCCGGATTTTTGCACATTTAGATGCCGTGATCTCACTTGATCACTGCATCTAAAGCTTTTAATTACTGCGATCGTCATTATTACCAGTCCTGGTAATTAGCCGCTAGTCTCTGCTTTTTGAAACAGCAGAGACCTGACGGCCATGAAGAACGGTGCCTTGTGAGACCCTTTATAACCAGCGGTGTGTCTTTCCAAATAGTGTCCAATCAATTGAATTTACCACAGGCGGACACCAATCAAGAAACATCTCTAAAATAACAAAGAGCTAAACTTCAAGTGCCATAGAAAAGGGTGAAATTTTATTTTTGTATTTTTTAATAAATTATCAAAAAATTTAAAAATTCTATTGTCACTTTTTATTATTGGGTATTGAGTGCATATATATATATATATATATATATATATATATATATATATTATTATTTTTTAGCACAATAATACACATAAAGGCCTCCCTTAAGCTGGACGGTACCTAGTCCCCTTAGACCTTATTTAGACGTCAGTGAATCACACAGACATGTTCTGTCTGTGTGCTCCATGGACAGCACACGTACCCATTGATTTTAATGTGTGTATTCACACATCTATGATTTACCACGGCCCGGGGTAACACCACAGACGAATGCCCTATTTTTATTCGATCCATCACACCCATTATAGTCTGTGGACGGCATCAGTGATTTGTCCTTGTTTCACAGATCGTTGATATGAGATGCTCTTTAAATACATTTTCAGCTGAGCAGTGTCCTTTAAATACGGATAACACACGGAGGGCAAAAAAAAAAAAAAAAGCCATGTGGACCAAACATGGAGCCTTCATGGACATCTTCACCGATAAACCACTGACTTAGCCCAAATAATACAATGATATTATCAGTGCACAAGTAGCCATACCATACAGTGCCCAGATAGTTTAACCCTTTGCAATTAACAAACTAGGGAACAAAGCTGGATCCAGTACAGCCAGTATTGCATAAGTCTGAACAGTAAGTATGTGGGATCATGGGTGCAGTCTCTGTGAACCCAGGCCATCAGAACCAGTGGTATGCCATTAGCAGGGACAAGGTATATGTCCTGTACAACTGCACAGTTTGCACACCCCTAAGACTGGCCATGGCTTACACCCTCAGAGACAGTGCCCACATCCTCCTCCTGAATACATAGAGCCATTGCTATTCAAAGCCAATGAGTATGCAGGTATTAATTAGGGTGAAGACTTGGATCAACACAAATGAGTCCCATTGATCAAAACTGTCTACAAAAAAAAAAGAATCTGGCCTTGCTGCCCATACCAACCAATTAAAGGCCAACTTTGATTTTGCAAACTGCACTAAGATTGGTCGCAATGGGTAACAAGGCGACATTTTCTGTTCGTTTTGATAAATGAGGACAAATATCTATATAAGAATTAACTGTCAGATCACAGGACAGAACGTGTCCACATGGGAGCTCTCTACTTAAAAATAGTCTTCACTTTTTTGTGTAAACTACAGGAATTTGTTCCTTTACGCAATATTTGTCAAAAAGGCATTCCAGCTATCAGCATTAAGACCTATCTGCAGGATAGGGGACAATAGGGGGGTCTAACTAATTGGGACCTCCCCAATATCTACAACGGAAGACTCCTCCCCAACAGAGTGGCACTCTCACTTGACTGTTTCCGTATCTTCCATAGAGCTTTATGAGGTGCTCATTGTGCACTTAATATAACTTGTGAATATGGGATATGAATTGGATATTGCAAGTCTTCTTGTTATCCTCTTCCTATTATCTGGCCAAGGAAGGGGAAATGGAAGTTTTCTATATAATCCTAAAAGCCTATGGAGCCTGTAGAGAGAAACTACTGTGTAGCAGATAGAATTTCCTGTGATCATATTTGTCTACAAAAGTGGCAAAATCAGCAAATCAAAAAAGGATTGGATCCCTCCAGGAACATCAGCCTGTTACAAATCTCTGTGTCATCAGCAAAAAGACACACCTTACCATCGAGGCCTTCTGCAATTTCGCTGATAAAGATCTTAAACAATATGGGTCCCAGAACAGATCCCTGAGGTACCCCACTGGTAACAACACCATGGTCTGAATATATTCCTTTGACAACAATCCTCTGTTGTCTGTCCCTCAGCCACTGCCTAATCCATTCAACAATATGGGAGTCCACGCACAAAGACTGCAATTTATTAAAAAGTCTTCTATGTGGGACAGTATAAAAAGCCTTACTAAAGGCCAGATGAGTCATGTCTACTGCACCTCCTCCATCTATTATTTTAGTCACCCAATCATAATAATCAATAAGATTAGTTTGACATGATCTCCCTGAAGTAAACCCATGCTGTTTTTCATCTTTCAATCCATGGGATTTTAGATGTTCCACGATCCTCTCCTTAAGTATGGTTTCCATTAACCACCTCCCGACCGCTGTACGCGTATATGCGTCCGGGAGGTGGTTGCTTTATTCCTCCTGGACGCATATACGCGTCTTCTCGCGAGACGCGAGATTTCTTGTGAACGCGCGCGCACAGGCGCGCGCGCTCACAGGAACGGAAGGTAAGCGAGTGGATCTCCAGCCTGCCAGCGGCGATCGCTCGCTGGCAGGCTGGAGATCCGAATTTTTTAACCCCTAACAGGTATATTAGACGCTGTTTTCATAACAGCGTCTAATATACCTCCTACCTGGTCCTCTGGTGGTCCCTTTTGTTAGGATCGACCACCAGAGGACTCAGGTAGGTCAGTACAGTCGCACCAAACACCACACTACACTACACTACACCCCCCCCCCCGTCACTTATTAACCCCTTATAAACCCCTGATCACCCATGATCACCCCATATAAACTCCCTGATCACCCCCCTGTCATTGATCACCGCCCTGTCATTGATCACCCCCCTGTCAGGCTCCGTTCAGACGTCCGTATGATTTTTACGGATCCACGGATACATGGATCGGATCCGCAAAAAGCATACGGACGTCTGAATGGAGCCTTACAGGGGGGTGATCAATGACAGGCGGGTGATCACCCATATACACTCCCTGATCACCCCCTGTCATTGATCACCCCCCTGTAAGGCTCCATTCAGACGTCCGCATGATTTTTACGGATCCGATCCATGTATCCATGGATCCGTAAAAATCATGCGGACGTCTGAATGGAGCCTTACAGGGGGGTGATCAGTGACAGGGGGGTGATCACCCTGATCACCCCCTGTCATTGATAACCCCCCTGTAAGGCTCCATTCAGACGTCCGCATGCGTTTTGTGGATCCGATCCATGTATCCATGGATCCGTAAAAAATCATGTGGATGTCTGAATGGAGCCTTACAGGGGGGGTGATCAGTGACAGGGGGGTGATCACCCTGATTACCCTGATCACCCCCTGTCATTGATAACCCCCCTGTAAGGCTCCATTCAGACGTCCGCATGCGTTCTGTGGATCCGATCCATGTATCCATGGATCCGTAAAAAATCATGCGGATGTCTGAATGGAGCCTTACAGGGGGGGTGATCAGTGACAGGGGGGTGATCACCCTGATTACCCTGATCACCCCCTGTCATTGATAACCCCCCTGTAAGGCTCCATTCAGACGTCCGCATGCGTTCTGTGGATCCGATCCATGTATCCATGGATCCGTAAAAAATCATGCGGATGTCTGAATGGAGCCTTACAGGGGGGGTGATCAATGACAGGGGGGTGATCAGGGAGTCTATATGGGTGATCACCCCCCTGTCATTGATCACCCCCCTGTCATTGATCACCCCCCCCCCCCTGGTAAGGCTCCATTCAGACATTTTTTTTGGCACAAGTTAGCGGAAATTTTTTGTTTGTTTTTGTTTTTTCTTACAAAGTCTCATATTCCACTAACTTGTGTCAAAAAATAAAATCTCACATGGACGCACCATACCCCTCACGGAATCCAAATGCGTAAACATTTTTAGACATTTATATTCCAGACTTCTTCTCACGCTTTAGGGCCCCTAAAAAGCCAGGGCAGTATAAATACCCCACATGTGACCCCATTTCGGAAAGAAGACACCCCAAGGTATTCCGTGAGGGGCATATTGAGTCCATGAAAGATTGAAATTTTTGTCCTAAGTTAGCGGAAAGTGAGACTTTGTGAGAAAAAAACAAAAAAAAATCAATATCCGCTAACTTATGCAAAAAAAAAAAAATTCTAGGAACTCGCCATGCCCCTCATTGAATACCTTGGGGTGTCTTCTTTCCAAAGTGGGGTCAAATGTGGGGTATTTATACTGCCCTGGCTTTTTAGGGGCCCGAAAGTGTGAGAAGAAGTCTGGGATCCAAATGTCTAAAAATGCCCTCCTAAAAGGAATTTGGGCCCCTTTGCGCATCTAGGCTGCAAAAAAGTGTCACACATGTGGTATCGCCGTACTCAGGAGAAGTTGGGGAATGTGTTTTGGGGTGTCATTTTACATATACCCATGCTGGGTGAGAAAAATATCTTGGTCAAATGCCAACTTTGTATAAAAAAATGGGAAAAGTTGTCTTTTGCCAAGATATTTCTCTCACCCAGCATGGATATATGTTAAATGACCCCCCAAAACACATTGCCCAACTTCTCCTGAGTACGGCGATACCACATGTGTGACACTTTTTTGCAGCCAAGGTGGGCAAAGGGGCACCTTTCGGATTTCGCAGGCCATTTTTTACACATTTTGATTGCAAGGTACTTCTTACACATTTGGGCCCCTAAATTGCCAGGGCAGTATAACTACGCCACAAGTGACCCCATTTTGGAAAGAAGACACCCCAAGGTATTCCATGGGGGGCACGGCGAGTTCCTAGAATTTTCTATTTTTTGTCACAATTTAGCGGAAAATGATGATTTTTTTATTTTTTTATTTTTTCCTTACAAAGTCTCATATTCCACTAATTTGCGACAAAAAATAAAAAATTCTAGGAACTCGCCATGCCCCTCACGGAATACCTTGGGGTGTCTTCTTTCCAAAATGGGGTCACTTGTGGGGTAGTTATACTGCCCTGGCAATTTAGGGGCCCAAATGTGTGAGAAGAACTTTGCAATCAAAATGTGTAAAAAATGCCCTGCAAAATCCGAAAGGTGCACTTTGGAATATGTGCCCCTTTGCCCACCTTGGCAGCAAAAAAGTGTGACACATCTGGTATCGCCATACTCAGGAGAAGTTGGGCAATGTGTTTTGGGGTGTCATTTTACATATACCCATGCTGGGTGAGAAAAATATCTTGGTCAAATGCCAACTTTGTATAAAAAAATGGGAAAAGTTGTCTTTTGACCAAGATATTTCTCTCACCCAGCATGGGTATATGTAAAATGACACCCCAAATCACATTCCCCAACTTCTCCTGAGTACGGCGATACCAGATGTGTGACACTTTTTTGATGCCAAGGTGGGCAAAGGGGCACATATTCCAAAGTGCACCTTTTGGATTTCACCGGTCATTTTTTACAGATTTTGATTGCAAAGTACTTCTCACACATATGGGCCCCTAAATTGCCAGGGCAGTATAACTACGCCACAAGTGACCCCATTTTGGAAAGAAGACACCCCAAGGTATTCCGTGAGGGGCATGGCGAGTTCCTAGAATTTTTTATTTTTTGTCGCAAGTTAGTGGAATATGAGACTTTGTAAGGAAAAAAGAGAAAAAAAAAAAATCATAATTTTCCGCTAACTTGTGACAAAAAATAAAAAATTCTAGGAACTCGCCATGCCCCTCACGGAATACCTTGGGGTGTCTTCTTTCCAAAATGGGGTCACTTGTGGCGTAGTTATACTGCCCTGGCAATTTAGGGGCCCAAATGTGTGAGAAGTACCTTGCAATCAAAATGTGTAAAAAATGGCCTGCAAAATCTGAAAGGTGCACTTTGGAATATGTGCCCCTTTGCCCACCTTGGCTGCAAAAAAGTGTGACACATCTGGTATCGCCGTACTCAGGAGAAGTTGGGGAATGTGTTTTGGGGTGTCATTTTACATATACCCATGCTGGATGAGAGAAATATCTTGGCAAAAGACAACTTTTCCCATTTTTTTATACAAAGTTGGCATTTGACCAAGATATTTTTCTCACCCAGCATGGGTATATGTAAAATGACACCCCAAAACACATTCCCCAACTTCTCCTGAGTACGGCGATACCAGATGTGTCACACTTTTTTGCTGCCAAGGTGGGCAAAGGGGCGCATATTCCAAAGTGCACCTTTTGGATTTCACCGGTCATTTTTTACACATTTTGATTGCAAAGTTCTTCTCACACATTTGGGCCCCTAAATTGCCAGGGCAGTATAACTACCCCACAAGTGACCCCATTTTGGAAAGAAGACACCCCAAGGTATTCTGTGAGGGGCATGGTGAGTTCCTAGAATTTTTTATTTTTTGTCGCAAGTTAGTGGAATATGAGACTTTGTAAGAAAAAATAAAAAAAATAAAATCATCATCATTTTCCGCTAACTTGTGACAAAAAATAAAAAGTTCTATGAACTCACTATGCCCATCAGCGAATACCTTAGGGTGTCTACTTTCCGAAATGGGGTCATTTGTGGGGTTTTTCTACTGTTTGGGCATTGTAGAACCTCAGGAAACATGACAGGTGCTCAGAAAGTCAGAGCTGTTTCAAAAAGCGGAAATTCACATTTTTGTACCATAGTGTGTAAATGCTATAACTTTTACCCAAACCATTTTTTTTTTTGCCCAAACATTTTTTTTTATCAAAGACATGTAGAACAATAAATTTGGCGAAAAATTTATATATGGATGTCGTTTTTTTTGCAAAATTTTACAGCTGAAAGTGAAAAATGTCATTTTTTTGCAAAAAAATCGTTACATTTTGATTAATAACAAAAAAAGTAAAAATGCCAGCAGCAATGAAATACCACCAAATGAAAGCTCTATTAGTGAGAAGAAAAGGAGGTAAAATTCATTTGGGTGGTAAGTTGCATGACCGAGCGATAAACGGTGAAAGTAGTGTAGTGCCGAAGTGTAAAAAGTGCTCTGGTCATGAAGGGGGTTTCACCTAGCGGGGCTGAAGTGGTTAATTTCCCCACTATTGATGTCAGGCTTATTGGCCTATAGTTGCCCGATTCCTCCCTAATACCTTTCTTGTGAATAGGCACAACATTTGCTAATTTCCAATCTTCTGGGACGACTCCTGTTGCCAGTGATTGGTTAAATAAATCTGTTAATGGTTTTGCTAGTTCGTCGCTGAGCTCTTTTAATAGCTTTGGGTGTATCCCATCAGGCCCCTGTGACTTATTTGTATTAATTTTAGATAGCTGACTTAGAACCTCTTCCTCTGTAAAGACACATGCATCAAAAGATTCATTAGTCTTCCTTCCTAACTGAGGTATTTTTCCTTAATTTTCCTTTGTAAAAACTGACCAGAAGTATTCATTGAGGCAGTCAGCTAGTTCTTTATCTTCTTCCATATACCTTCCTCCTTTTGTTTTTAATTTGGTAATTCCTTGTTTTAGTTTCCTTTTTTCATTTATGTATCTGAAGAATGTCTTATCACCTTTTTTCACTGAGCTAATTTCTCTTCTGCCTGTGCTTTAGAAGCTCTGTTTGGTCTCTCTCTGCCTAATCTTATAAATTTGCCTGTCATCCTCGTTTTTTATTTATTTATAATTACTAAATGCTATCTTTTGGTTTTTAATGATTTTGGCCACTTCTGCTGAGTACCACAGTGGTCTCTTCCTTTTTTTTGCTTTTACTGACAAAATGACTGTAGGGAAAGTAGGCTCCAGCTACAAACTGAGTAAGGTACATAGAGGAGGGTTCCATCTAAAAGAGGAAATGATTTGATCACAATATAGTTATGTACAGTACAGACCAAAAGTTTGGACACACCTTCTCATTCAGAGAGTTTTCTTTATTTTCATGACTATGAAAATTGTAGATTCACACTGAAGGCATCAAAACTATTAACACATGTGGAATTATATACATAACAAAAAAGTGTGAAACAACTGAAAATAGGTCATATTCTAGGTTCTTCAAAGTAGCCACCTTTTGCTTTGATTACTGCTTTGCACACTCTTGGCATTCTCTTGATGAGCTTCAAGAGGTAGTCACCTGAAATGGTTTTCACTTCACAGGTGTGCCCTGTCAGGTTTAATAAGTGGGATTTCTTGCCTTATAAATGGGGTTGGGACCATCAGTTGCGTTGTGGAGAAGTCAGGTGGATACACAGCTGATAGTCCTACTGAATAGACTGTTAGAATTTGTATTATGGCAAGAAAAAAGCAGCTAAGTAAAGAAAAACGAGTGGCCATCATTACTTTAAGAAATGAAGGTCAGTCAGTCCAAAAAATTGGGAAAACTTTGAAAGTGTCCCCAAGTGCAGTCACAAAAACCATCAAGTGCTACAAAGAAACTGGCTCACATGCGGACCGCCCCAGGAAAGGAAGACCAAGAGTCACCTCTGCTGCGGAGGATAAGTTCATCCGAGTCACCAGCCTCAGAAATTGCAGGTTAACAGCAGCTCAGATTAGAGACCAGGTCAATGCCACACAGAGTTCTAGCAGCAGACACATCTCTAGAACAACTGTTAAGAGGAGACTGTGTGAATCAGGCCTTCATAGTAGAATATCTGCTAGGCAACCACTGCTAAGGACAGGCAACAAGCAGAAGAGACTTGTTTGGGCTAAAGAACACAAGGAATGGACATTAGACCAGTGGAAATCTGTGCTTTGGTCTGATGAGTCCAAATTTGAGATCTTTGGTTCCAACCACCGTGTCTTTGTGCGACGCAGAAAAGGTGAACAGATGGACTTTACATGCCTGGTTCCCACCAAGCATGGAGGAGGAGGTGTGATGGTGTGGGGGTGCTTTGCTGGTGACACTGTTGGGGATTTATTCAAAATTGAAGGCATACTGAACCAGCATGGCTACCACAGCATCTTGCAGCGGTATGCTATTCCATCCGGTTTGCGTTTAGTTGGACCATCATTTATTTTTCAACAGGACAATGAGCCCAAACACACCTCCAGGCTGTGTAAGGGCTATTTGACCATGAAGGAGAGTGATGGGGTGCTGCGCCAGATGACCTGACCTCCACAGTCACCGGACCTGAACCCAATCGAGATGGTTTGGGGTGAGCTGGACCGCAGAGTGAAGGCAAAAGGGCCAACAAGTGCTAAGCATCTCTGGGAACTCCTTCAAGACTGTTGGAAGACTATTTCAGGTGACTACCTCTTGAAGCTCATCAAGAGAATGCCAAGAGTGTGCAAAGCAGTAACCAAAGCAAAAGGTGGCTACTTTGACAAACCTAGAACATGACATATTTTCAGTTGTTTCACACTTTTTTGTTATGTATATAATTCCACATGTGTTAATTCATAGTTTTGATGCCTTCAGTGTGAATCTACAATTTTCATAGTCATGAAAATAAAGAAAACTCTTTGAATGAGAAGGTGTGTCCAAACTTTTGGTCGGTACTGTACCTCATTACATTTATCTAGTGAATATTGCATTAATAAAATGTAAAATCTATATATTCAATGTCTGCAGAGTACGGTGGCATTGTGTTTGGTTTTACCTACTGCATGTTAGTAACAAGTCTGGGAAAAATTTAAGACTGTAGCATCAGACACGTTACTAAGCATATAAAATAATGATATTACTATTGCATAACGCTTATTTTTTTCATTGAGAGCAAAAATATGGATTAAAAACATGGATATACTCTTTTAGAAAAATATATCACACATGGCTTCCATGTTCTTTGTGCAGCCATAAGAGTCTACTTGGCTCAGCGATTGGTTCCGGAGTCGGGCACTTAGTTGTGTGCATGAGCCCTTCATTTTGTGCTTGATTGTTTCTTATACTCAAATGGCATGAACATACCATTAAGCTTTACCATGCGAGTTGTGGGTTCTTCACTTCTCACAGCTAGATTGGAATCTTGATGACCCTTGTTATGTCTTCTTGTTGCAATAGTATTTCTCATAGTACTAATATGTTCAGCTCCTAGAAAAAAAGAATCTACCTTACTGTACATTAAAACGCTATATACAAAAACAGTCACACATGCAAGCAGGAAAAAAAAAGCTAAGGGAGCACCTTATGGTATTCTACCAGATGGGATTGGACCAAAAACAAGCAATACAGGTGCAGTCACCTGCAATGATGCCTCCTAGACATCCATTACAGACAGTGATATCTCTAAAATCTGGTGATTTACAAGTGGTGTTTCTAATAAAGTATGGAGCCACAAATCATATGAGGTAAAATCCCCTTTCTGCTCAACCACATCCCCTTGGTGGGTGACGAGAAAAAAGTGTCTAACATGTCTAAAATGGTGCAAAGCATGTCAATTATTTGGTGCAAACTGCACCCGAATTTTGGAGCATTTTCCATAGTAAAATCTTCCCCATTATGTTCTATTCTAGAGGAGATGTGTTTTAGGGAGAGTATACGTCACTGTTTAATTTTCCGTTCTTCTGATCCGTCAGAAGAACAGAAAAAAAAAAACGCATCTTGAGCATCAGTTATGCACATTTAGCACCCATACGAGCCTTTTCCGGATCAGAAGAACAGAAGGCTAAACAGTGATGTGGACTCAGCCTTATAGCTCATGCACACGACCGTATGTATTTTGCAGTCCGCAAAAGATAAGGATGACATCCGTGTGCATTCCGTATTTTGCGGAACGGAACAGCTGGCCCCTAATAGAACAGTACTATTCTTGTCCGTAATACAGACAATAATAGGACATGTTGTATTTTTTGCAGAACGGAAATACGGACATATGGAAACGGAATGCACAAGAAATAACTTTTTTTTTTTTTGCGGACCCATTGAAATGAATGGTTCCACATACGGTCGGCAAAAAAAACGAAACAGACACAGAAAGAAAATACGTTCGTGTGCATGAGCAAGAGAGAAGAGTTGCGCCTGAGCACAACTATTTAAGATGAGCAGCCTCGCCCATAAGAAGTTTTGGTATGGCTTCTTAAGAGATAGCATAGTTGGAGCACCCCTCAATTGCTTCTTTCTTCTTTGCACTCAATTATAAACCAGCTATCTTAATGGTGTAAGACTATGTGCGACAGTTTTAGAAATTCAATGTACCTGGAATAAAAAAAAAAATTAAGCCTCTTTGCAAATAATCTTGATTATCCTACCATTTTGGGCATACAACTCCCATGCAGACTTTTGTTCCTCCATGGTTATAGGCTACAAACAAACCCTGTAGTCACAAGTTACTGTTTTTCATTTTCCTACATTCACCTATTGATGTTTTATGTCACATAAAGAGGTTACCTATCAGTGGTGCACTAAGGTAAGTTAAGGTTAAAAGGCTTTGGACATATTTTAGGCTAAAATACATTTTTCTTATAGTAGTTATAAAAAAATTAAAATAAAATAACCATTTGTCCTCTACAGCCAACACATTTTCACATACAATATGGTATAGGCTGCTATGTTTCCTTCACAGACTTCCCTCCAGACAGCTCATAAACAGAGATGAGCAAACTTTTCAAAAATTTGATTTGGACGGTTTGCTGAATTTTCCAAAAAGATTTGATTCGATTTAAATTTATTTGTGACGAATCGCATTAAAAAACAGCTAATTCCTGACTGCAAAGAGCCTGTATGTTGGTGTAGAACTCTGTGCATTGCAGAAACATGCATAGGTAGTTCGGTGTGGTAGTGAAATAGTTATTTTGCATCTGTAAGACCGTCAGTTGACACTTAGAATCACTTACGGGGCCAAAACTGAGAGGGTGTCAGCAGTAAGTTTGTGTTGGTGTCACTGTTTATTTTGCCCTTCTTCTGATGTGTTATATTAGAACAACCCCGAAAAAAACAGACCCTGCCTTTTAAGCATCTGCCTTCACACGGTCAGCATTTGGTCAGTAATTCATCAGTATTGCAAAGGCCCCAAAAAAACTGAAGTGGATCCAAAACAGAGATGACACATGACTGGAAAGTTTGCATGTCTTCTGTGTTTTGTACCCATTCCTGCTTTTGGCTTCCAAATCATGAGCATATCCTGATGCAAAATATGTCCGGTCATACTGGCCTTACGGATGATCCAAAGACAGGATCTGTTGTGTTTTTCATTTTTCCATCCTTCTGACAAATCAGAAGAAGGGTAAAATAAATGGTGATGTCAACAAGGTTAAACATGGACACTAGTGGTCCAGTCTTAGAGTGGTGAGGGTGGAAAACGCATAAGGAGTCAACACAGTGGCCAGTCACAGAGTGGTGAGGGTGGCAAACACATGAGGCGTCAACATAGTGGTCAGTCACAGAGTGGAGAGGGTGGAAAACGCATGAGGAGTTAACACAGTGGCCCAATTACAGAGTGGTGAGGAATCAACCGCATAAAGAGTCAACATAGTGGTCAGTCACAGACTGAGGAGGGTGGCAAACGCATGAGAAGTCAACACAAAGGCCCAGTCACAGAGTGGTTAGGTGGCAACCACATGAGGAGTCAACATAGTAGCCCAGTCACAGAGTGGTGAGGGTGGCAACCACATTAGGAGTCAACACAGTGGCCCAGTCACAGAGTGGTGAGGGTGGCAAACGCATAAGGAGTAAACACAGTGGCCCAGTCACAGGGTGGGGGGCAACAGCAGTGGCAGTAACAGAACAAGATTGTGGGTGGCAGTAGGAGAACATGGCAGCAGGTATGTCTCATCAGGCGGGTGGAAGCATCAGAATAGTGGCTGGTGTCCAGAAGAAAGGGGTCTCTTTTCACAAAGTTTGGGTGTGGCACCCAGAATGATCTAGTCTGATGCATTAGGCACTGGTGTGTGGAAATACTGGCTGATCCACACCTGATTTATCTTCACAGAGGTCAGTCTCTCCACATTTTGGGTGGAAAGGCAAGTTCTCCTTGGGGTAAATATGCCCCCTGTCGCACTAAATACCTGCTCTGATGTCACACTACTGGTCAGGCAGGAAAGCTTATCCAGAGCAAACTATGGCAGATGCGGCCACAAATCAAGTTTGGTTGCCCAGTAGTCTAGGGGATCTTTGATGTCGGGTAGGAGAGTGCAGTCTAAGTATGCCACCACCTGCTGGTTCAGGTTCTGCTCCATGTCTTGCTGCTGCTGTTGCTGGCGGGTGGTT
This sequence comes from Bufo gargarizans, assembly GCF_014858855.1. NCBI lineage: Eukaryota > Metazoa > Chordata > Amphibia > Anura > Bufonidae > Bufo > Bufo gargarizans. The sequence goes on along the minus strand of NC_058081.1, from coordinate 565,115,847 downwards.
TCTTCAGTAGGTGGATGAAGAAAAGTGCTCATTAGAGACTCCAGACTTAAGTTGCTGCCGATGGGGCTGGTGCTGCTCCTGCCCCCCCCCCCCCCTCCTCCGGTAGCCATGGTAGTGGAAAGTGAGCACAGAGGGCTCCCCACGTGAGGATGGACGATGACACATATAGGCAGCGGCCAACTGACTACATAGGATGCTTCGGTAGTAGTTGAGTTTATCCTCCCTCTCAGCTGGTGGAAAAAAACCCCATTTTCGAGCGGTAACAAGGGTCTAACATGGTGGACAACCAGTAGTCATCCCTCTGCCGAATGGTGATAATACGGCTGTCACTACACAAGCAACTCAGCATGCATCTGGCCATTTGTGCAAGGGACTCAGAGGGACTCCCTGTCTCTATTTCCACTGCATACTGCCACTGTGTCTCGGGGTAATCTGCCTGATCTTCCTCATCATCCTCTACCTCCTCCTGCTCCTCTCCTGTGACTTGTGCAGAAAAAACACCCATTTCTGTATACATTGTTTGTGCGTGAATGTCCGCCTCCACCACCTCCAGTTCATCCCCCACAGGGATCAAGTGGACGTGAGATGTAGGCACCTTGTCTCCTGTCCCCTGTCCAGACAGATTTAGCAGCATCTGCTGCAGGACGTGAAGGAGTGGAATGACGTTGTTCATCCCGTAGTCCTGGAAACTGATACTTAAGGTGGTCTCTTCAAAGGGTCTGAGCAAACGGCAGGTGTTACGCATACGCTGCCACTGGCTAATGTTGAAGCTACACAGGGGAGTGCTCCTGTCTGCCTGCATCATCAAGAAATTATTGATGGCCTTCCTTTGCTCATATAGTCGGTCCAACATATGGAGGGTGGAGTTCCAATGTCGCATATCAGGAGATGTTGGGGAATGCTATTCTGCTTTTGCAGCTCAAGGAGGGCATGCTTTGCAGTGTAAGAGTGGCTGAAGTGCATGCACAGTTTCCTAGCCATTTTAGGATGTCTTGCAGTTGGGTGGAAGACTTCAGGAAATGCTTTACAATCAGATTAAAAACGTGCGGCATGCAGGGCACAGTTGGCGAGGAGACAGCCAGGATTCAATTTCCTCTTAAAGGAAGTGGAGCAGTTCCACCCTGGTGTGACTCAGTTTGCCTAGGCAAACCAGGTGCAGAACAGTGTGACACCACTGTATTCTGCACAGGTGGTATGCTAGAGTAGTACTCTGAATTGTGCCTGCAGTGGAGGCTGAGGACAAGGTGGAGAATGAGGAAGCGGAGGAGGACATTGGCACAGGGCCCACAGCTTGATAATGTGGAGGTGGCAGTGCCATCACCTGGCCAAGTTGCTGGTATGGCTGGGCAGGAACCACATTTACCCAGTGGGCCGCAAAGGACATATATTGTCCTTGACCGTAGTTACAGCTCCACATGTCAGCACTGCTGTGAACTTTACCAGACACAGACAGGCTCAAAACTTGGCCCACCTTCTGTTCAACATGTGTGCAGGGCTGGTAGAGCCTTTTTGGAGAAGTAATGACGGCTTGAGACTCTCCAACTTTGCTCGGCACAAGCCATCAGTTCTCTGAAAGGTGCAGAGTCCACCACATGAGAAGGAAGGCACTGTAGTACCAGCAACTTGGCCAGGAGCACGTTTAGCTTCTGCACCGTTGGATGAGTGCACAGATACTATTGTCTTTTTGCAATCGCGATGGTGATCGATTGCTGACGAAATGAGTGACAAGGAGTAGGAGGAGCAGGAGCATCAGGACCAGTACATGAAGGGAAGGAAACACAGCTCCCTTCTGCCGAGGTGGTGGAGCCTTGACTGCAAGAGAAGGGGTGCAGGCCACTGGGTGATGCAGTACATTAGTGTAGTGCCATGGTTTTCCCAGGCCACTTTATGGTGACATTGCTTGTGTTGACACAGGGCTGTGGTGCCAACATTGGCACCCTGGCCACACTTCACCTTCTGCCCACAGATTCTACAAATCACCAAGCTGACGTCCTCCGGCTGCTTGATGAATAATTCCCACACCACCGAGTATGGCATTTTCCCCTCACCACTTCGTGCTGAATGCCGCTGCCTCCGCGAACCCGTGCACTGCTAGTTCTTTCCAGACAGGTAGGCTCCTGCGTAGCAGATGGTGTACCCCGGGTACATTTGGCTCAGACCTCACACTTCTGCCACCCTGCTGACTCATGGCCACACTAACACCCTGCTGGCTCAGCCGCTGCCTCACGTGCAAGCTGACACCCTCTTTTCCTAATGAAGATGAAGCCCCCTCTTCACCTGGCTCCCACGTGCGATCGGCTACATCATCGGCTACTGTCTGCACGTCACTGATATCACCCTCACCAGTCTCAGGGCATTGTGCCTGACCACTCGCAACACAAGCTCCCAAGCGACTCTCATCGTCGCTATTTGCCCAACTACCGGAGGAAGCAATGGATCTCTTCTCTGGATCTTGGCTGGGCAGTAGCTGCTGACTGTCCTCTAGAAGCTCATCCTCGCTGAAAAGTGGAGCTGAGCCGACGGCAGAAAAACAGAACAGAAAATGACAGAGACAGGTTCAGGACAGGTGGGGGCACAAAGCTTGTTCCCGGGCCATGCCAACTAAGTGTGGTGTCAGAGGAACCCAGCGACTCCTGGCTGGGGGTGTCTGATGTCACTTGCGACGAAGTAGAAGACCGAGTCAACCATTCAAGGACAGCTGGGTTGCTGGTCAAAACACGACCGCTAGATGACACCGGCAGCTCTGGCCTGTCGCTGCGACTGCTGCTACCCACCTCCCCCCTCTTCTGCTGCTACTCCTGGCAGTTCCAGACACATTTTGGCCACTGCCCCTTTTCTTAAAAGGGCCTGTCACCTGTCTGTCTGACATACTTTACTGTAACTGTAAGGCTAAAAGAGCAGTAGTGTCAGGCCGCAATTTCTCACCAACTCCAACTAGGGATTAAGAGATATATTTACGTGTAATATAATATGAGCACCCTAAAACTTGTAGTATCAGACCGCAATTTCACCCCAGAATCAAAGATGAATGGATGTACTTATATTTAAAATAAAAACACCCCAAAACTGGTTGCATAAGACCGCACTTTCACTCCAGAATCAAGGATGAATGGATGTACTTATAAATAAAAACAATTCACCCCAAAACTTTCATCAGACCGCAATTTCACCCCAAAATATGTACTTATATATAAAATAAAAACACCCCAAAACTGGTTGTATCAGACTTCAATTTCACTCCAGACTCAAGGATGAATGGATGTACTTCTAAATTAAAAAATAATCACTCTAAAACTTGTTGTATCAGATTGCAATTTCACCCCAAAATTAAGGATAAATTCTTGTACTTATATATAAAATAAAAACACCCCAAAACGTGTTGTATCAGATTGCAATTTCACCCCAAAAACAGAATCAAGGATTACTGGAATTACTGATGTATCAAAGAATGCAAAAAAAAACTAAAATCTGCAGTACTTTTTGTAACCCCAATTAGTGCAGCAAGGTGTAATAAAGTAGCTCCTATTACCCAGGCTTTGCAATTGGTCCCTGCTCTCTCCCTACAGTGTGGATAATGCCTCCTTCTTATATCCCTACACTATGAATAATCTTTCCCTGAACTGCTCAATAGTTATATTTCCACATTAAAGTCTTTCCTAATCACTGTCCCTAGTGCCTGTAACATCTCTTCCTGCACTAAGTTCACTGGAAAATGTGGGTGATCTCTTGTTCCCAGGCTTCTTACTTCCTCGTTCCAACATTATCAAATTGATAAATATTCAGCTCTTTCTTTTAAGAGCCCCCTAAAAGTATGCTGATCACAGTTTAAGGGCTTGTTCACACGACCGTTGGTGTCCTGTACCCATATTGCGGACCGCATTTGCGGATCCGCAATACACGGACACCGTCCCTTGGGCATTTCGCATCACGGATTCTGACCCATTCATTTCAATGGGTCAGCAAATCCGGAGATGCGGAACGGTGTGTGTAACGGATCTCCTGGCACCCTGACTGGGTACCTTGGTTGATGGATGCTTCTAGTGCTTCCCGGGGGCTCCAAGCACTCCACTTGACACTGTAAGCACTGCAGACCCCATGAACTGCCGCCGCTTGGTTGGGATCTCGCCATCCTCTACCCACCCTGGACCTATGACAAGGCTCCGGGCTCCAGTGGGTGAACCTTTCTTTCTTCAAAGAGTGATGCAGGAACAGCTCTTAAAAGAGCTCAGTGATTATAGCCAGGGGAGTATACAGCATATAGCAATCCCCAGTGTAGATACAGCCTTTCCCCCCACACATGAGATGATGCTCTATGTTGAGGGTAAAACAGGACTCTTTAATGGGGCTACATGTCAGCCTTTTATGCAGGTCTTCCAGCAAGGGACACTCCCCCTGGGGACATTGTGGAAGACTGTGACAGTTTATACATTAGCCAATCACATGCATTTACAGTATTGAAACCTTCCCAGCAATTGTACACAACCCCCCCCCCCCTTCTCTGTCAGTGATGCAATCAACAAAATACAATGGGCATTGCCTGTGATACAATTACCAAACACAATTGACAAAACACAATGGGCTCTGACTGTGATACAATTACCAAACATAATGGGCTAACTTAATCACTCACAGGCAGAAAACACACATTTTTCCCAAAACACCTCACAACCCCACATATCCCTATAAATTATATATCCACGGATAGCTCTGATCTGGGCAAACAACATATCCAAAAATCACCCAGATCTGAGCAGTTCCCGAATTCCATGGAAGTCATATTTGACCGATCGCAAGCATGGCTTTCCTGCCCAAAACAGTTTCACAGATTTAGGCTGTGCAGCTGGTCTATCTTCTCCTTCAAAGTTAATATATGCCATAATCCTGAGGCAAGAGGCTGGCAAACAGGACCCTCCAAAACCCAGTAGAGAGGTTAGTTTCATCACAGTGCGGAACGGAAGCATGGAACGGAACACTACGGAAGCACTACGGAGTGCTTTTTGGGGTTCCGTTCCATGCCTCCGGACCGCAATAATATAGAACATGCTCTATCTTTTTAAGGAACGGAGGGAGTGAATGGGTCTGTGATCCCCATGCGCCTGCCTGCCCCACGGAAGGTGCCTGTGCACTGCGGACCGCAACTTGCGGTCCACAGCACGGGCTTCACATGTTCGTGTGAACGAGCTCTAACTCTTGGCTGGTACCCCCAAGGATCAATGGGCTGTCATATGTAATACACAGAAATGCTGGATTCCCCCCAGAAGGAGAATTTGAGAGATCCCCACTGAGAGTGCTTTGCCTATAAAAATGAATGAAAAATGCTGCCTAAAACTGTGATTATGATGCAGCAAGGTTCCCATAAAAACATTTCTGACATGGTCACGATTACAATTTTACAGGGAGTTAAAGGCTTCTGTGGAACACTTGCCTAATAGACTGGTTGCTAGACTTGTGCTGCCTGAAAACAACATTTCTTTTCTTGAGAAGTACCGTATTTATCGGCGTATAACACGCACTTTTTCCCCCTGAAAATAGGGGGCAAATGATGTATGCGTGTTATACGCCGATATAAAGTTAAGAAGCCATGTTTTTACATACCGAATGTATAACATTAAGACGGCGCAGCGCCTGCCGCAGCTCCCTCCTCATGCGCCGCCTGTCCCAGCTCCCTCTGTCATGCGGCGCCTGCCCCAGCTTACTCTGTCATGCGCCGCTTGCCTGTTCATTCATATAGTAAGATAAGCAGGCAGGCGGCGCATGAGGAGGGAGCTGGGGCAGGCGGCGCATGAGGAGGGAGCTGGGGCAGGCGGCGCATGAGGAGGGAGCTGGGGCAGGCGGCGCATGAGGAGGGAGCTGTGGCAGGCAGCGCATCAGGAGGGAGCTGAGACAGGCGGCGCATGACCGAGGGAGATGCCGGTCTGCGCCGTCTTAATGTTATACCTCCGGTACTACAGTAAGTACCGTACAATTAGATATAGAGTCAGATTGAATGTTTAACAGTTGCGGGGCCCGGTGTATTAGAGTAGAGTCACTGCACCGGGCCCCGCCATGAGTGTTCCCGCCTCATCTCTCCACACTTATCCATCTGATGGGGGATCTGTAGATGACACTTATGGGGATCTGTGGATGACATAAGTGTCATCCACAGAGCCCCATAAGTGTCATCCTTTTACATTATTTACCTTATAAGTGGTATTAATATTAATAAAAAAAAGTTCTGAGCTACCCTTTTTTTCCTGAAATTTCCCTCTTAAAATGAAGGTGCGTGTTATACGCTTGTGCGTGTTATACGCCGATAAATACAGTAAATCCATAGCAACCAGACCTGACAGCTAAACTCATAAATAGGTCAGTGCCCTGTTGGTTGTACTGATAGAGAAACATCTTGACTTACATATAGACACATACGCTCTAGAAATGCACCAGCTGGAGCAGTTAGGGACCAATTCTGGCCTAGGTTCTTCATGCACCATACATATCTCAAGATTGCATACACTTAATCAAAAGTGGTGTAAAAGAAAACTGGCTTAGTTGCCCATAGCAACCAATCAGATTCCACCTTTTATTTTTCAAAGCTCCTTTGGAAAATGAAAAGCGGAAGATGATTGGTTGCTATGGGCAACTAAGCCAGTTTTTCTTTACACCAGCTCAACTGTTGGAGTCCAATGACTTTCATTTTTTGCTGTTCATCTTATAATCCCTATGTCTAAATTACTAAAAGGTCATAAACACTTATTTAAGCACAGTCTAGTAAGATAGAGTGTTTATAAGGTCAGCAATCAGGAGCGCGTCAGCTGAGCTGCCTGACGAAAAGAGTGAAAAATACAATGCCTGCTACAGGCCTGTACAGAGAAAAGGGCACCAAATTCATAAAGGCCAACTGAAAAAAAAAGATTTTTAGCTCAAAATGAGTACAATGCAAAAATTTTAAAAAATTGCCCCAAAAGGTGCCCACAGCCTTTAAGGAAGCACTGCTAGAAATTTTACCCTACTTACATCCATCGGATGTTCAGAATGTAAGCTCAACACATGAGACATATTTATATGCCACGCTTGGTAGACTGTTACAGGTCTGGTGATCACTTACCTGCTGCACACTTTACACGCAAGCAATGTGAGAAGTTGTTTTCAATATGAGGTTTCAGTGCTGCGAGAGACGTATTTAGATTTTGCAAAATGGTGGAAATGGTAACACTTTCATTAGGGCAAGCTGATGGAATCTACAAAATGGAGGACAGAATACAGTTATGGCAACCTGAGTGCAAACAGAGCTGCAGATTCCAGACCTATGTCAGCTTTTTGCCCAACAGATCCAACTTAATTGTACAAATCAAGTAAAATTGTATATGCATCAATTGAGCAGAAAGGACTTTCTACTGGCAACCCTAAAGGTATCCCATAAATGCAGTTTTTACAATAAGTGATCACAGTGGAACATCTGAAACCGAGATAAATGAATAATAAATCCATAGGTCATAAAAAAAACTAATGTAAAGTACAGTAACTCCTGCAGTTTGGGCACACCAGGCTTGTGGCAAGCAAACGTCTATGGGGCTATTCACATGCCATTTTGACTGCACCACTGAAATCAATGGCCCGTTTTTAATGGCTGGTTAGACAGAAGTGCACCCGTCTAAAAATGTGTACACTATGAAAAAAACTCACCTATCCACAGGCACATATGGGAATACTTGTTCTTGCTCTGCACTGGAGGCAGTAGGACCTGATGCTCCCAGCGTTGTGATGTCACATGATCATGCGGAGAGTCAGGTCCTGCTGCCTCAGGTGCAGAGCAAGTGTAAGTGCTCCTGTATGTGCCTGTGGAGATGTAAATATTTTTTCCACTTTTTTTATTTTACTTTGTTCGGTTGGAGGGAAGGGGGCATTATATATACTGAGGGACAACGGAGGTGCATTATATATATTGAGGGTGCTTGAGTGCCATTAAATATATACAGAGGACAGTGTGGGGGGCATTAGTTATCATCCATGGCACAACTGAAGGGCTTGTCTGAGACTCAACCAAAAAAAAATGGGTGGATAGTGTGTGAATAAATAAAAAAAAAAAACATTCACCTGCTCTGGTTGTCCCAGTTCCTGCATTGTGGCTCTATCTCCTCTACATCTTGCCCCAGCCTGGACAAAGGTGTGACTGGAAGACTCCGTGCCTGTTACTACTACAGACCAATAAGTGGCCTCAGTAGGGATTCTGCAGGCTGAGCATTATTGAGCTTGCACATGTCACTGCTAAGGCCAAGTCATATCAAAGTACATGGAACTCATACATTACCTCGTTCAAACAGCCATATGTATGGGTCCACATCCATTCCATAATTTTGCGGAACGGATGCGGACCCGTTCATTTCAATAGGTCTGCAAAACATGCGGACAGCCCACGAGTGCTGTCCACATCCGTAGTTCTGCATTTTGCTGCCCTGCAAACAATATACAGCATGTCCTATTCTTGCAGATAAAAATAAGCATTTCTATATAGCAAAATGCACAATGCACATGGCCGGTATCGGTATTTTGCAGATTCGCAATTTGCGGACTGTAAAACACAGCAATCTGAATGAGCTAATATGAAAACTTTCAGTCAAAAATAGAACATTGCAATTCACAAATGCAGTTACCAAGTTTACACACACGTATGAGGTCTAACTGTCATATGGCATGTATTTCCATATGGAAAAGGAAATTGTGTTGCATTCCCTACACTGATAGTCCCACTAGATATACATACCGTAAATGAGCATTCCTCAAGGAAGTAAATTTCATATTGTAAGCCTAGGATCATTTTGTCCAATTCAGATCCTCCATTTCTTCCTATATTTGCCAGAGTATAGTTGATCAAAAACAACTCCAACAAATGGATGCAGTTTTGGTCCTGAAAATTCAAGGCAAATGTTTGTTTTATAATTATAAGAAAATTCTCATGCTACAAGATCTACACCAGAAAGAGGTGTGTATCGTACAGGAGGGATGCTAAGCTTAAGAACGTGTTTAGGTGAGTCAGAAGATATACCTTAAAGGGACATTTCCATCAACAGTTTTTTTATTACATATTATCAACCTACAATATATGTGAATATTGTACGTGTTTTCTTTTTACAAAAAACGGGTGTATGGTTTTCTGAATATCATTTTTTTTAAGTCACTCCATGTATTCTACTTCCTGTCCTGGGTCTTTAACTTCCTCTTTGTTTGGACAGTCATTGGTGAAGTGGAGAGCAGCAGGAAGTGAGTTATGTTGGAACATCGGTGGCAGGGGATTTTACATACAGTAGTATTTAGAGATGAGCGAATTAAAGCTGACGAAGTGGAATTCGATCAGAATTTCAGGAATTATTCGATTTGCACCGAATCGGAATTTCCTGACGCTTCGTGGTAACAAATCACATTTTTTTCTAAAATGGCTGCTGTACGTGTTATGACATGGAGCAAGAACTCTGGGAACGAGGGATCACCCACAATGAAATGCATGCAGCCAATCAGCAGCCAGCCAGCCAGCCCTATGATGTCACAGCTCTATAAATAGCCTCAGCCATCTTGGATTCAGCCATTTTCCAGTGTACTTAGTGCAGATAGCAGACGTTAGCAGGCGCTAGGGACAGTGCTAGGAAAGACTTGAAAACTTATAAGTTCAGGGAAAAAGCATTGGAAGTGTAGGGAAAAGATAGGGAAGAATTGTTCCACAATATTGAAGCAGAACAGGGTCCAATAGGGGAGGTTACAGCCTGGGTAATAGGAACAATCCTATTACACCTTGCTGCACTAACTGCGGATCCAAATTGCCATTATACTGCTGCTCATTTCAGGTTTGCAATAAATGATACATCTGTAATTCCTGCAAACCATTATTCTTATTGGAGTAGCACTTGTGCGGTGCAGTTATATGTTGTAACGTCTTTTTTTTGTTGTGTGTTAGTGGGGAAAAAGAATAAGGGCTTATTAGCCGTTGTGTCGTGAAGTGAGAAAATTACAGTCCTTTTTGTCGTGTATTAGTGGCAAAAAAAAAGGAATATTTGCCGTTCATGGCTGCAGTTATATGTTCTTAATCCTTTTTTGGGCGTGTATTAGTGGAGATAAAAAGGGGCTTATTGGGCGTTGTGTCGTGAAGTGAAAAAATTACAGCAATTTTGGGAGTGTATGAGTGGCAAAAAAAAATATGATTTGCAGTTCACGACCGCAGTTATATATTTCTAAAGTCTTTTTTTTTGTCGTGTATTAGTGGGGAAAAAGAAAAAGGCTTTATTAGCCATTGTGTGGTAAAGTAAGAAAATGAAGGCCCTTTTTAGCGTATATTAGTTTAAAAAAAACTTTATTTGCCATTCATGGCCGCAGTTAAATGTTCTAAATTAAAGCCCTTTTTATTTAGTTATTTTATCGAACGGTATGTCAGACAGAGAAATGACAGGCCCTGCACAGGCCTAAATGTTTCTGGTGCAGGCACAGGTCGCAGCAGAGTAATGGAACGTGGCAGCAGGGGTCACTTTGAGAGGCCGGTGTCAGCTAGCGGTCGTGTCTTGACCAGCAATAGAAACATAGAAAGTGTCGGCATATAAGAACCATTTGGCCCATCTAGTCTTCCCAATATACTGAATACTATGGATAGCCCCTGGCCCTATCTTATATGAAGGATGGCCTTATGCCTATCCCATGCATGCTTAAACTCCTCCACTGTATTTGCAGCTACCGCTTCTGCAGGAAGGCTATTCCATGCATCCACTACTCTCTCAGTAAAGTAATACTTCCTGATATTACTTTTAAACCTTTGCCCCTCTAATTTAAAACTATGTCCTCTTGTAGCAGTTTTTCTTCTTTTAAATATTTTCTCCTCATTTACCTTGTTGATTCCCTTTATGTATTTAAAAGTTTCTATCATATCCCCTCTGTATCGTCTTTCTTCCAAGCTATACATGTTAAGGTCCTTTAACCACTTGCCGTCACGGTAACGCCGATAGGCGTCCGGACGGCAGAGCTCTCAGGTCTCAGTGACGCCTACTGGCGTCATCTCGTGAGACCTGAGATTTCCTGTGAACGCGCGCTCACAGGAGTGCATATACCCATACTGTGTGTGAGAAATATCTTTGTAAATGACAACTTTTAATTTTTTTTTATAGAGAGTTGTCAATTTTCTGAGAGATTTCTCTCACCCAGCATGGGTATATGTAAAAATACACCCCAAAACACATTGCCTTACTTCTTCTGAGTACCGCGATACCACAGTGTGACACTTTTTTGCAGCCTAGGTGCATAAAGGGGCCGAAAGTCCAACGAGTATCTTTAGGCTTTACAGGGTTGCTCACAATTTAGCCCCGTCCAAAAGGCCAGAACAGTAAACACACCGCATAAATGACCCCATTTCGGAAAGTAGACACCCCAAGGTATTCACTGTGGGGCATAGTGAGTCCGTGGGAGATTTTTAATTTTTTTTGCCAGAAGTTAGCAGAAATGCCAGAAGTTAGCAGAAATTTCCGCTAACTTGTGAAAAAAAAAAAATTATACATGAACTCACCATGCCCCTCCGTGAATACTTTGGGGTGTCTTCTTTCTAAAATGGGGTCATTTGGTGGGTATTTATACTATCCTGGCATTATAGCACCTCAAGAAACATGGCAGGTGCAGAAAGTCAGAGCTGCTTCAAAATGCGGAAATTCACATTTTTGTACCATAGTTTGTAAACGCTATAACTTTTGCACAAACCAATAAATATACACTTATTGGATTTTTTTTTTTTACCAAAGACATGTAGCACAATAAATTCTGACAACAACTTGTATAGAAATGTAATTATATTTGAACAATTTTACCAGAAAAAGTCTCAGCAGCAATCAAATACCACCAAAAGAAAGCTGTATTTGTGAGAAGAAAAGGAGGTAAGATTAATTTGGGTGCCAAGTAGCATGACCGAGCAATAAACCGTTAAAGTTGTGAAGTGCCGATATGTAAAAAAGGGCCTGGTCAGTAGGGGGGTAAAAACCTGTGGTCCTTAAGTGGTTAATCTTTCCTAGTAAGTTTTATCCTGCAATCCATGCACTAGTTTAGTAGCTTTTCTCTGAACTCTCTCGAAATCATCAATATCCTTCTGGAGATATGGTCTCCAGTACTGCGCACAATACTCCAAAGTAGGTCTCACTAGTGCTCTGTAAAATAGCATGAGCACCTCCCTCTTTCTACTGGTAATTCCTCTCCCTATACACCCAAGCATTCTGCTAGCATTTCCTGCTGCTCTATAACATTGTCTGCCTACCTTTAAGTCTTCTGAAATAATGACCCCTAAATCCCTTTCCTCCGATACTGAGGTTAGGACTGTATCACTGATTTTATATTCTGCTCTTGGGTTTTTACGCCCCAGGTGCATTATCTTGCACTTAGCAACATTAAATTTAAGTCGCCAGATTATTGACCATTCCTCTAGTTTTCCTAAATCCTTTTCCATTTGGTGTATCCCCCCAGGAACATTAACCCTGTTACAAATCTCTGTGTCATCAGCAAAAAGACTCACCTTACCATCGAGGCCTTCTGCAATTTCGCTGATAAAGATATTAAACAATATGGGTCCCAGAACAGATCTCTGAGGTACCCCACTGGTAACAAGACCATGGTCTGAATATACTCCCATGACTACAACCTCTGTTGTCTGTCCCTCAGCCACTGCTTAATCCATTCAACAATATGGGAGTCCAAGCTCAAAGACTGCAATTTACTGTTAAGCCTTCTATGTGGGACAGTATCAAAAGCCTTACTAAAGTCTAGATAAGCGATGTCTACTGCACCTCCTCCATCTATTTTTTTAGTCACCCAATCAAAAAAATCTATAAGATGAGTTTGACATGATCTCCCTGAAGTAAACCCATGCTGTTTTTCATCTTTCAATCCATGGGATTTTAGATGTTCAACAATCCTCTCCTTAAGTATGGTTTCCATTAATTTCCCCACTATTGATGTCAGGTTTACTGGCCTATAGTTGCCCGATTCCTCCCTACTACCTTTCTTGTGAATGGGCACAACATTTGCTAATTTCCAATCTTTTGGGACGACTCCTGTTACCAGTGATTGGTAAATAAATATGTTAATGGTTTTGCTAGGTGACCACTAAGCTCTTTTAATAGCTTTGGGTGTATACCATCAGGCCCCTGTGACTTATTTGTATTCATTTTAGACAGCTGACTTAGAACCTCTTCCTCTGTAAAGACACATGCATCAAAGGATTCATTAGTTTTACTCCCTAACTGAGGTCCTTTTCCTTTATTTTCCTTTGTAAAAACTGAACAGAAGTGTTCATTGAGGCAGTCAGCTAGTTCTTTATCTTCTTCCATATACCTACCTTCTTTTGTTTTTAATTTGGTAATTCCTTGTTTTAGTTTCCTTTTTTCATTTATGTATCAACTTTAGAAGGTCTTATCACCTTTTTTCACTGACTGAGCTAATTTCTCTTCTGCCTGTGCTTTAGAAGCTCTTATAATTTGCTTGGCCTCTCTCTGCCTAATCTTATAAATTTCCCTGCCATCCTCGTTTTGTTTTTCTTTATAATTACTAAATGCAATTTTTTTTAATGATTTTGGCCACTTCTGCTGAGTAGCACAGTGGTCTCTTCCTTTTTTTGCTTTTACTGACTAGCCTAATGCAATTATCTGTTGCCTTAAATAGTGCCACTTTTAAGTAGTCCCATTTCTCCTGGACGCCATTGAAACTGTTCCAATCTGATAGGGACTCGTATACCTCTAATCTAATTTTAGAAAAGTCTGTTTTTCTAAAAATATAAAACTTTTGTTTTTGTGTGGTGTGACTCAGTCACTGTACTTATAGTAAACCACACTGACAGGTGATCACTAGATCCCAAGCTTTCCCCTACAGTAATATCAGATACCAAAATCCCATTTGTAAATACTAAATTTAAAATGGCCTCCATCCAGGTTGGCTCCTCAACTACTTGCTGTAGAGATAATCCCAGTAGGGAATTTAAAACATCTGTACTCCTAGCAGAACTAGCTATTTTGGTTTTCCAGTTTACATCAGGAAGATTAAAGTCTCCCATAATGATAACTTCCCCTTTCAATGTCATTTTAGCTATTTCCTCAACTAGTAGATCATCTACCATAATTCTTTGACTTGGCCAGGTGGTCTATATATCACACCTACATGAGTATCAAGCTGCAACGTAACCCAAGCTGACTCTAAATTGGTCTCGCTAACTTGTATTAAATTAGTTTTTTTGCTATCTTTCACATACAGGGCCACCCCTCCCCTTTCTTGCCTTCCCTGTCTTTCCTATATAGAGAGTACCCTGGTATTGTTATATCCCAGTCATTACTCCCATTGAACCATGTCTCAGTAACAGCCACTAAATCTATATTCTCAGATGACATTATAGACTCAAGTTCATTGATCTTATTCCCTAAACTGCGAGCATTTGTAGACAAGACCCTGAGCTTGTCATTACTTAACCTATGTGCTACTGGCATCTTCTGGCATTGTTCCGGGGGGCAGTCGGACTGCTGGATTATCACTCTTTTGCTCTGCTTTCCTAGTTTAAATGCTCATTAGCAAATACTTTGAACTGTTCACTGAGGACATTTGTTCCCTTGACAGAAAGATGCAAACCATCTTTCTCGTACAGTTCTTTTCCATTCCAATGAGAGCTAACATGAGACACAAAGCCAAACCCTTGGTTCAGACACAATTCACCAAGCCATGAATTAAATTCCTTAATGCGCATCTGCCTGTCATGCTGAAGGTTATGCACAGGCAAAACTGCAGGGAATGAAACAGTCGATGCACACCGTATATCATTACCTAGTGTGTGAAAAGCTTCCTTCACTTTTGAAACCTCATTGCAAGCCAGATCATTTGTCCCAAGATGGATAACATCCACCTCCCTTTCCTGCTTTGCTTGCCTAACAATATTAAGGATACGTCGTCTGTCCCTGCTAGCGGTAGCACCAGGTAGACATCTCACAAAACAAATTTTCCTCAAACTTCACACCTCTTAAGATAGAATCGCCCACCAACAGCTGCTTACTATCAGTCCTCACCTTATCCTTTTTTTGTCTTTGACTACAGTCTTGCATACTTTAGGCATTGGAGATGATTGTTTCTCAACCACTGTGCCTGAGCCATCCTCCATGTTGCTCTTGCGCTCTGAAAGTGCTGTAAATAAATTATGGAGAGCCACAGGCTGTGGGACATGTCTTCTATCCACAACTCTAAGTCTACCAGAACCTGCAGTAACCCATCTTCCATTTCTAGGGGGCCTCTGTGGCAGTGGCATTGCAACGTTCCCAGCCTGAGTTTAACAGTTAATTTACAAATCTCATATTTCAAAAATGCAATTTCCTGCTGCATTACGGAGAGCTGTCTACTCTCAGTAAGAGTGGAACCTGAAATAAAAGCACAACAATTCCTGCACAGAACCAGGTCTGCCATTTTAAAGAGGGGAAAGGTTTTAAACAAACAAATCTTACTTTTTTAGATTGTATCCACCTCCAGATTACCTCCTGAGTAGGGATGAGCGAACTCGAACTGTATAGTTCGGGTTCGTACCGAATTTTGGGGTGTCCGTGACACGGACCCGAACCCGGACATTTTCGTAAAAGTCCGGGTTCGGGTTCGGTGTTCGTCGCTTTCTTCGCGCTTTTGTGACGCTTTCTTGGCGCTTTTTGAAAGGCTGCAAAGCAGCCAATCAACAAGCGTCATACTACTTGCCCCAAGAGGCCATCACAGCCATGCCTACTATTGGCATGGCTGTGATTGGCCAGAGCACCATGTGACCCAGCCTCTATTTAAGCTGGAGTCACATAGCGCCGCCCGTCACTCTGCTCTGATTAGCGTAGGGAGAGGTTGCGGCTGCGACAGTAGGGCGAGATTAGGCAGATTAACTCCTCCAAAGGACTTGATTAACTGATCGATCTGCAGCTGTGGATCATTGAGCTGCTGATCCTCAATTGCTCACTGTTTTTAGGCTGCACAGACCGTTTGTCAGTCACATTTTTCTGGGGTGATCGGCGGCCATTTTGTGTCTTGTGGTGCGCCAGCACAAGCTGCGACCAAGTGCATTTAACCCTCAATGGTGTGGTTGTTTTTTGGCTAAAGCCTACATCAGGGTGAAGCTGTCACACCAAGTGCATTTAACCAGCAATAGTCTGTTCATTTTTTGGCCATATACAAAATCAGGGGCAAGCTGCGCCTGTCACCAAGTGCATTTAACCCTCAATGGTGTGGTTGTTTTTTGGCTAAAGCCTACATCAGGGTGAAGCTGTCACACCAAGTGCATTTAACCAGCAATAGTCTGTTCATTTTTTGGCCATATACTAAATCAGGGGCAAGCTGCGCCTGTCACCAAGTGCATTTAACCCTCAATGGTGTGGTTGTTTTTTGGCTAAAGCCTACATCAGGGTGAAGCTGTCACACCAAGTGCATTTAACCAGCAATAGTCTGTTTATTTTTTGGCCATATCCCAGTCTAATTCTGTCACTAAATCCATACCGGTCACCCAGCGCCTAAATACTAGGCCTCAAATTTATATCCAGCTAAATCTGTCCCTAGTGCTGTAGCTGGGCGAGTTATTTAGTGTCCGTTCAAGCACATTTCTTGTTCTGGGTTGAAATACAATTCCCAATTTAGCAATTTCATAATTTAGTGGTTTCTGCTATATCAGAGCTATTTGAAATCTATCCCTAAAAGGGTATATAATATTCAAGGTGCACATTGGGTCATTCAGAATAACTTCACACACACCCGCTACTGTGTATTTCCAAGTCTAATTCTGTCACTAAACCCATACCTGTCACGCAGCGCCTAAATACTAGGCCTCAAATTTATATCCAGCTAAATCTGTCCCTAGTGCTGTAGCTGGGCGAGTTATTTAGTGTCCGTTCAAGCACATTTCTTGTTCTGGGTTGAAATACAATTCCCAATTTAGCAATTTCATAATTTAGTGGTTTCTGCTATATCAGAGCTATTTGAAATCTATCCCTAAAAGGGTATATAATATTCAAGGTGCACATTGGGTCATTCAGAATAACTTCACACACACCCGCTACTGTGTATTTCCAAGTCTAATTCTGGCACTAAACCCATACCTGTCACCCAGCGCCTAAATACTAGGCCTCAAATTTATATCCCGCTAAATCTGTCCTTAGTGCTGTAGCTGGGCGAGTTATTTAGTGTCCGTTCAAGCACATTTCTTGTTCTGGGTTGAAATACAATTCCCAATTTAGCAATTTCATAATTTAGTGGTTTCTGCTATATCAGAGCTATTTGAAATCTATCCCTAAAAGGGTATATAATATTCAAGGTGCACATTGGGTCATTCAGAATAACTTCACACACACCCGCTACTGTGTATTTCCAAGTCTAATTCTGGCACTAAACCCATACCTGTCACCCAGCGCCTAAATACTAGGCCTCAAATTTATATCCCGCTAAATCTGTCCTTAGTGCTGTAGCTGGGCGAGTTATTTAGTGTCCGTTCAAGCACATTTCTTGTTCTGGGTTGAAATACAATTCCCAATTTAGCAATTTCATAATTTAGTGGTTTCTGCTATATCAGAGCTATTTGAAATCTATCCCTAAAAGGGTATATAATATTCAAGGTGCACATTGGGTCATTCAGAATAACTTCACACACACCCGCTACTGTGTATTTCTAAGTCTAATTCTGTCACTAAACCCATACCTGTCACCCAGCGCCTAAATACTAGGCCTCAAATTTATATCCTGCTAAATCTCTCGTTAACGCTGTCCTGTTGTGGCTGGGAAAGTTATTTAGTGTCCGTCAAAGCACATTTTTTGTTCTGGGTTTAAATACAATTCCCAATTTAACAATTTCATAATTTAGTGGTTTCTGCTATATCAGAGCTATTTGAAATCTATCCCTAAAAGGGTATATAATATTCAAGGTGCACATTGGGTCATTCAGAATAACTTCACACACACCCGCTACTGTGTATTTCCAAGTCTAATTCTGTCACTAAACCCATACCTGTCACCCAGCGCCTAAATACTAGGCCTCAAATTTATATCCTGCTAAATCTCTCGTTAACGCTGTCCTGTTGTGGCTGGGAAAGTTATTTAGTGTCCGTCAAAGCACATTTTTTGTTCTGGGTTGAAATACAATTCCCAATTTAGCAATTTCATAATTTAGTGGTTTCTGCTATATCAGAGCTATTTGAAATCTATCCCTAAAAGGGTATATAATATTCAAGGTGCACATAGGGTCATTCAGAATAACTTCACACACACGCTTCTGTGCATTTCCAAGTCTAATTCTGTCACTAAATCCATACCGGTCACCCAGCGCCTAAATACTAGGCCTCAAATTTATATCCAGCTAAATCTGTCCCTAGTGCTGTAGCTGGGCGAGTTATTTAGTGTCCGTTCAAGCACATTTCTTGTTCTGGGTTGAAATACAATTCCCAATTTAGCAATTTCATAATTTAGTGGTTTCTGCTATATCAGAGCTATTTGAAATCTATCCCTAAAAGGGTATATAATATTCAAGGTGCACATAGGGTCATTCAGAATAACTTCACACACCCGCTACTGTGCATTTCCAAATCTAATTCTGTCACTAAACCCATACCTGTCACCCAGCGCCTAAATACTAGGCCTCAAATTTATATCCCGCTAAATCTCTCGTTACCGCTGTCCTGTTGTGGCTGGGAAAGTTATTTAGTGTCCGTCAAAGCACATTTTTTGTTCTGGGTTGAAATACAATTCCCAATTTAGCAATTTCATAATTTAGTCGTTTCTGCTATATCAGAGCTATTTGAAATCTATCCCTAAAAGGGTAGATCATATTGAAGGTGCACATAGGGTCATTCAGAATAACTTCACACACACGCTTCTGTGCATTTCCAAGTCTAATTCTGTCACTAAATCCATACCGGTCACCCAGCGCCTAAATACTAGGCCTCAAATTTATATCCCGCTGAATTTGAATACAATACATTGGGCCAAATAATATATTTGTTGTTGTGGTGAACCATAACAATGAGAAAAACATCTAGTAAGGGACGCGGACGTGGACATGGTCGTGGTGGTGTTAGTGGACCCTCTGGTGCTGGGAGAGGACGTGGCCGTTCTGCCACATCCACACGTCCTAGTGTACCAACTACCTCAGGTCCCAGTAGCCGCCAGAATTTACAGCGATATATGGTGGGGCCCAATGCCGTTCTAAGGATGGTAAGGCCTGAGCAGGTACAGGCATTAGTCAATTGGGTGGCCGACAGTGGATCCAGCACGTTCACATTATCTCCCACCCAGTCTTCTGCAGAAAGCGCACAGATGGCGCCTGAAAACCAACCCCATCAGTCTGTCACATCACCCCCATGCATACCAGGGAAACTGTCTCAGCCTCAAGTTATGCAGCAGTCTCTTATGCTGTTTGAAGACTCCGCTGGCAGGGTTTCCCAAGGGCATCCACCTAGCCCTTCCCCAGCGGTGAAAGACATAGAATGCACTGACGCACAACCACTTATGTTTCCTGATGATGAGGACATGGGAATACCACCTCAGCATGTCTCTGATGATGACGAAACACAGGTGCCAACTGCTGCGTCTTTCTGCAGTGTGCAGACTGAACAGGAGGTCAGGGATCAAGACTGGGTGGAAGACGATGCAGGGGACGATGAGGTCCTAGACCCCACATGGAATGAAGGTCGTGCCACTGACTTTCACAGTTCGGAGGAAGAGGCAGTGGTGAGACCGAGCCAACAGCGTAGCAAAAGAGGGAGCAGTGGGCAAAAGCAGAACACCCGCCGCCAAGAGACTCCGCCTGCTACTGACCGCCGCCATCTGGGACCGAGCACCCCAAAGGCAGCTTCAAGGAGTTCCCTGGCATGGCACTTCTTCAAACAATGTGCTGACGACAAGACCCGAGTGGTTTGCACGCTGTGCCATCAGAGCCTGAAGCGAGGCATTAACGTTCTGAACCTGAGCACAACCTGCATGACCAGGCACCTGCATGCAAAGCATGAACTGCAGTGGAGTAAACACCTTAAAACCAAGGAAGTCACTCAGGCTCCCCCTGCTACCTCTTCTGCTGCTGCCGCCTCGGCCTATTCTGCTGCTGCCGCCTCGGCCTCTTCCTCCGCCTCTGGAGGAACGTTGGCACCTGCCGCCCAGCAAACAGGGGATGTACCACCAACACCACCACCACCACCTCCGTCACCAAGCGTCTCAACCATGTCACACGCCAGCGTTCAGCTCTCCATTTCACAAACATTTGATAGAAAGCGTAAATTCCCACCTAGCCACCCTCGATCCCTGGCCCTGAATGCCAGCATTTCTAAACTACTGGCCTATGAAATGCTGTCATTTAGGCTGGTGGACACAGACAGCTTCAAACAGCTCATGTCGCTTGCTGTCCCACAGTATGTTGTTCCCAGCCGGCACTACTTCTCCAAGAGAGCCGTGCCTTCCCTGCACAACCAAGTATCCGATAAAATCAAGTGTGCACTGCGCAACGCCATCTGTGGCAAGGTCCACCTAACCACAGATACGTGGACCAGTAAGCACGGCCAGGGACGCTATATCTCCCTAACTGCACACTGGGTAAATGTAGTGGCAGCTGGGCCCCAGGCGGAGAGCTGTTTGGCGCACGTCCTTCCGCCGCCAAGGATCGCAGGGCAACATTCTTTGCCTCCTGTTGCCACCTCCTCCTTCTCGGCTTCCTCCTCCTCTTCTTCCACCTGCTCATCCAGTCAGCCACACACCTTCACCACCAACTTCAGCACAGCCCGGGGTAAACGTCAGCAGGCCATTCTGAAACTCATATGTTTGGGGGACAGGCCCCACACCGCACAGGAGTTGTGGCGGGGTATAGAACAACAGACCGACGAGTGGTTGCTGCCGGTGAGCCTCAAGCCCGGCCTGGTGGTGTGTGATAATGGGCGAAATCTCGTTGCAGCTCTGGGACTAGCCAATTTGACGCACATCCCTTGCTTGGCGCATGTGCTGAATTTGGTGGTGCAGAAGTTCATTCACAACTACCCCGACATGTCAGAGCTGCTGCATAAAGTGCGGGCCGTCTGTTCGCGCTTCCGGCGTTCACATCCTGCTGCTGCTCGCCTGTCTGCGCTACAGCGTAACTTCGGCCTTCCCGCTCACCGCCTCATATGCGACGTGCCCACCAGGTGGAACTCCACCTTGCACATGCTGGACAGACTGTGCGAGCAGCAGCAGGCCATAGTGGAGTTTCAGCTGCAGCACGCACGGGTCAGTCGCACTACAGAACAGCACCACTTCACCACCAATGACTGGGCCTCCATGCGAGACCTGTGTGCCCTGTTGCGCTGTTTCGAGTACTCCACCAACATGGCCAGTGGCGATGACACCGTTATCAGCGTTACAATACCACTTCTATGTCTCCTTGAGAAAACACTTAGGGCGATGATGGAAGAGGAGGTGGCCCAGGAGGAGGAGGAGGAGGAGGAAGAGGGGTCATTTTTAGCACTTTCAGGCCAGTCTCTTCGAAGTGACTCAGAGGGAGGTTTTTGGCAACAGCAGAGGCCAGGTACAAATGTGGCCAGCCAGGGCCCACTACTGGAGGACGAGGAGGACGAGGATGAGGAGGAGGTGGAGGAGGATGAGGATGAAGCATGGTCACAGCGGGGTGGCACCCAACGCAGCTCGGGCCCATCACTGGTGCGTGGCTGGGGGGAAAGGCAGGACGATGACGATACGCCTCCCACAGAGGACAGCTTGTCCTTATCCCTGGGCAGCCTGGCACACATGAGCGACTACATGCTGCAGTGCCTGCGCAACGACAGCAGAGTTGCCCACATTTTAACCTGTGCGGACTACTGGGTTGCCACCCTGCTGGATCCACGCTACAAAGACAATGTGCCCACCTTACTTCCTGCACTGGAGCGTGATAGGAAGATGCGCGAGTACAAGCGCACGTTGGTAGACGCGCTACTGAGAGCATTCCCAAATGTCACAGGGGAACAAGTGGAAGCCCAAGGCCAAGGCAGAGGAGGAGCAAGAGGTCGCCAAGGCAGCTGTGTCACGGCCAGCTCCTCTGAGGGCAGGGTTAGCATGGCAGAGATGTGGAAAACTTTTGTCAACACGCCACAGCTAACTGCACCACCACCTGATACGCAACGTGTTAGCAGGAGGCAACATTTCACTAACATGGTGGAACAGTACGTGTGCACACCCCTCCACGTACTGACTGATGGTTCGGCCCCATTCAACTTCTGGGTCTCTAAATTGTCCACGTGGCCAGAGCTAGCCTTTTATGCCTTGGAGGTGCTGGCCTGCCCGGCAGCCAGCGTTTTGTCTGAACGTGTATTCAGCACGGCAGGGGGCGTCATTACAGACAAACGCAGCCGCCTGTCTACAGCCAATGTGGACAAGCTGACGTTCATAAAAATGAACCAGGCATGGATCCCACAGGACCTGTCCGTCCCTTGTCCAGATTAGACATTAACTACCTCCCCATAACCATATATTATTGGACTCCAGGGCACTTCCTCATTCAATCCTATTTTTATTTTCATTTTACCATTATATTGCGATGCTACCCAAAGTTGAGTGAACCTCTCCTCTGCCTGTGTGCTAGGCCTAAATATATGCCAATGGACTGTTGCAGTGGTGGCTGACATGAAGCCTGATTCTCTGCTATGACATGCAGACTAATTCTCTGCTGACATGAAGCCAGATTGTCTGTTACGGGACCTCCCTCCTCTGCCTGGGTGCTGGGCCTAAATTTATGACAATGGACTGTTGCAGTGGTGGCTGACGTGAAGCCTCATTCTCTGCTATGACATGCAGACTGATTCTCTGCTGACATGAAGCCAGATTGTCTGTTACGGGACCTCTCTCCTCTGCCTGTGTGCTAGGCCTAAATATATGCCAATGGACTGTTGCAGTGGTGGCTGACGTGAAGCCTGATTCTCTGCTATGACATGCAGACTAATTCTCTGCTGACATGAAGACAGATTCTCTGTTACGGGACCTCCCTCCTCTGCCTGGGTGCTGGGCCTAAATATATGCCAATGGACTGTTGCAGTGGTGGGTGACGTGAAGCCTCATTCTCTGCTATGACATGCAGACTAATTCTCTGCTGACATGAAGCCAGATTGTCTGTTACGGGACCTCTCTCCTCTGCCTGTGTGTGTGCTGGGCCTAAATATATGCCAATGGACTGTTGCAGTGGTGGCTGACGTGAAGCCTCATTCTCTGCTATGACATGCAGACTAATTCTCTGCTGACATGAAGACAGATTCTCTGTTACGGGACCTCTCCTCCTCTGCCTGTGTGTGCTGGGCCTAAATATATGCCAATGGACTGTTGCAGTGGTGGCTGACGTGAAGCCTCATTCTCTGCTATGACATGCAGACTAATTCTCTGCTGACATGAAGACAGATTGTCTGTTACGGGACCTCTCTCCTCTGCCTGTGTGTGCTGGGCCTAAATATATGCCAATGGACTGTTGCAGTGGTGGCTGACGTGAAGCCTCATTCTCTGCTATGACATGCAGACTAATTCTCTGCTGACATGAAGACAGATTGTCTGTTACGGGACCTCTCTCCTCTGCCTGTGTGTGTGCTGGGCCTAAATATATGCCAATGGACTGTTGCAGTGGTGGCTGACGTGAAGCCTCATTCTCTGCTATGACATGCAGACTAATTCTCTGCTGACATGAAGACAGATTCTCTGTTACGGGACCTCCCTCCTCTGCCTGTGTGTGCTGGGCCTAAATATATGCCAATGGACTGTTGCAGTGGTGGCTGACGTGAAGCCTGATTCTCTGCTATGACATGCAGACTAATTCTCTGCTGACATGAAGACAGATTCTCTGTTACGGGACCTCTCTCCTCTGCCTGTGTGTGTGCTGGGCCTAAATATATGCCAATGGACTGTTGCAGTGGTGGCTGACGTGAAGCCTCATTCTCTGCTATGACATGCAGACTAATTCTCTGCTGACATGAAGACAGATTCTCTGTTACGGGACCTCCCTCCTCTGCCTGGGTGCTGGGCCTAAATATATGCCAATGGACTGTTGCAGTGGTGGCTGACGTGAAGCCTCATTCTCTGCTATGACATGCAGACTGATTCTCTGCTGACATGAAGCCAGATCGTCTGTTACGGGACCTCTCTGCTCTGCCTGTGTGCTAGGCCTAAATATATGCCAATGGACTGTTGCAGTGGTGGGTGACGTGAAGCCTCATTCTCTGCTATGACATGCAGACTGATTCTCTGCTGTCATGAAGCCAGATTGTCTGTTACGGGACCTCTCTCCTCTGCCTGTGTGCTAGGCCTAAATATATGCCAATGGACTGTTGCAGTGGTGGCTGACGTGAAGCCTCATTCTCTGCTATGACATGCAGACTAATTCTCTGCTGACATGAAGCCAGATTGTCTGTTACGGGACCTCTCTCCTCTGCCTGGGTGCTGGGCCTAAATTTATGACAATGGACTGTTGCAGTGGTGGCTGACGTGAAGCCTGATTCTCTGCTATGACATGCAGACTGATTCTCTGCTGACATGAAGCCAGATCCTCTGTTACGGGACCTCTCTCCTCTGCCTGTGTGTGTGCTGGGCCTAAATATATGCCAATGGACTGTTGCAGTGGTGGCTGACGTGAAGCCTCATTCTCTGCTATGACATGCAGACTGATTCTCTGCTGACATGAAGCCAGATTCTCTGTTACGGGACCTCTCTCCTCTGCCTGTGTGTGTGCTGGGCCTAAATATATGCCAATGGACTGTTGCAGTGGTGGCTGACGTGAAGCCTCATTCTCTGCTATGACATGCAGACTAATTCTCTGCTGACATGAAGACAGATTCTCTGTTACGGGACCTCCCTCCTCTGCCTGGGTGCTGGGCCTAAATATATGCCAATGGACTGTTGCAGTGGTGGCTGACGTGAAGCCTCATTCTCTGCTATGACATGCAGACTAATTCTCTGCTGACATGAAGACAGATTCTCTGTTACGGGACCTCTCTCCTCTGCCTGGGTGCCGGGGCCTAAATATCTGAGAATGGACTGTTCCAGTGGTGGGTGACGGGAAGCCAGATTCTCTGCTATGGAACCTCTCTCCAATTGATTTTGGTTAATTTTTATTTATTTAATTTTTAATTTAATTCATTTCCCTATCCACATTTGTTTGCAGGGGATTTACCTACATGTTGCTGCCTTTTGCAGCCCTCTAGCTCTTTCCTGGGCTGTTTTACAGCCTTTTTAGTGCCGAAAAGTTCGGGTCCCCATTGACTTCAATGGGGTTCGGGTTCGGGACGAAGTTCGGATCGGGTTCGGATCCCGAACCCGAACATTTCCGGGATGTTCGGCCGAACTTCTCGAACCCGAACATCCAGGTGTTCGCTCAACTCTACTCCTGAGTATCTCCTGAATATCTAAATGCTGCAATTTGAGAATGCTGCAAGCTATAATGGTTGACTAGATCTTCGACTTCGTCACAAGTGACATCCGACACCCTCAGCCAAGTGTTGGTGGGTTCGTCAGACACAACCCTTAGTTGGCATGGCACGGTAGCATTCCCTGTGCCCTCACCTGTCCTCAACCTGCCACTGTCCTTTTCTGTTCCCTGAGCCAGAGAAGTACTATATGCTGTGGACTCAGCTCCACTATACAGCAAGGAAAAGCTACTAGAGGACAGTCAGAAGCTATTGCCCAGCCAAGATCTGGAGGAGACATCCGCCGCTTCCTCCGGTATGCGGGCAAGTAGCAATGAGGAGAGTGGCGTGGGAGCTGGCTGGTGTTGTGAGAGGTCAGACTCCTGGATCAGAGACCGTTGAGGAGAACATAAGTGACGTGCCAAGGAGAGTCCCAAGCTGTCATTTATTTGCCAAAAAGGCAGTACCAGCCCTGCACACATATGTAGAACAGAAGGTGGGTCAGTCCTTGAGCCTGTCGGTGTCTGCCAAAGTGCATGGCAGCGCTGACATGTGCAGCTGTAACTAGGGTCAAGGACAATATATGTCCTTTACAGCCCACTTGGTAAATGTGGTTCCTGCCCAGCCAAACCAGCAACTTGGCCAGGTGACGCTGCTTCCGCCTCCACGTTCTCAAGCTGTTGGTCCTGCGACAATGTCCGCCTCTGTCTCCTTATCCTACACTGCAGGGAGAATTAACAGTGCCCCACCAGCATACCACATGTGCAGGGTATGGTGGTGTCACACTTTTCTGCACCTAGTTTGCCTGGGTGAACAGAGTCACACAGGGGAGGAACTGCTCCACGTCCTTCATCAAGAAATCGAATCCTGGCTTTCTCAGCGACAACTCAGAATCGTAACCATGGTGACCAACAATGGGAAGAACATGGTGTCGGTGATGCGTCAAGGAGGGTTGACCCATGCGCCCTGCATGGCGCACGTGTTCAATCTGGTTGTCAAGCATTTCCTGAAGTCTTCCACCTATCTGCAAGACATCCTAAAAATGGCCAGGAAACTTTGCATGCACCAAAACCAGCAGGAGGTGGCATACTTGGAGTACACGCTGCCAGCTGTCATTGAAGATCTGCTGGACTACTGGGCAGCCAAACTAACTGGATTTGTGGCTGCAACTGGCCAAGTTTGCCCTGGAAAAGCTGTGCTGTCCGGCCAGTAGTGTGGCATCAGAGCGGGTGTTTAGTGCGGCGGGGGGCATAGTTACCCCAAGGAGAACTTGCCTGTCCATTAAAAATGTGGAGAGACTGACATTTGTCAAGATGAATCAGGCATGGATCAGCCAGGATTTCCACCCACCAATGCCTGATGCATCAGATTAGATCATCATGCCTCACCCAAACCTTGACAAAAGAGACCGGTTTCTTCTGGCTACTATTGTAATGCTGCCACCCGCCTGATGCAACACATCTTATGCCAAGTGCTCCTTCTTACACCCATCGTCAGTGGGTACTGTTAGTGCCACCCCCCTCCCCACTCTGTCATCGGGTCACTCTGTGGTCCCCTGATGCTGCTGCCACCTCCACACTATGTCACTTTGCCATTCTATGGTCTCCTGATGCTGCTGCCACCACCACTCTATGTCACTTTGCCACTCTGTGGTCCCTGATGCTGCTGCTACCTCAACACTATGTCACCTTGCCACTCTGTGACCTCCTCATGCTGCTGTCACCTCCACACTATGTCACCTTTCCACTATGTGGTCTCTTGATGCTGCTGCCACCTCCACACTATGTCACCTTGCCACTCTGTGACCTCCTATTACTGCTGCTGCCACCTCCACACTATGTCACCTTGCCACTCTGTGGTCTCCTGATGCTGCTGCTACCTCAATACTGTGTCACCTTGCCACTCTGTGGTCTCCTGATGCTGCTGCCACCTCCATACATTGGGCTATTCTGTGGACTTCTCATGCTGTTCCCACCCTCCCCACTTTATGACTGGGGCACTATTTTGCCTTTTTGGCCTGGCTGACATCATCACTTATTTGACCCTTCTTCTGATCTGTCAGAAGGAAGAAAAAATGAGACACACAACAGATCCTGTCTGTGTAGCAGATGTAAGGCCTGTATGGTCCCATCAGAATTGGCCAATGATTTGGTAGCCAAAAGCAGGAGTGGGTACAAAACACAGAAGACATGCAAATATTCTATTCATGTGTCATCTCTGTTTTGGATCCGCTCCAGTTTTTTTTTTTTTTTTACATTAGCAATACTGATGGATTACTGACCAAATGCTGACTGAGTGAAGGCAGATGCTCAACAGACAGGATCCGTTTTTTTGGGGGGGTTATTGTTCTGATGGATCAGAGGAAGGGCAAAATAATCAGTGACGTTAACACAAACTTACTGCTGACACCCACTCCTCTGTCAGGGGGGCTCTACTTGTATAAGCGTTTAATAGAACAGGTTCTGTAGACATCTATGTGGATTCAGCTGACGACGGTGTAAAAGAAGTGTGCTCTTTCACGCTATAGTAGGATCTTGGGCCTCTGCACGGTTCTTTATACCTGACGCTAACATCGACCTGTAAGGCTGAGTTCACACTTGGGTTATTTGGTCAGTTTTGGCCCCGTAACTGCCCAAAGAAGTGAAGTGTGCTGTGATTCTAAGAGTGACACCTGTCATCTGCTTGTCATACTGACTCCCAGTATTGTTTCACTACCACAGCAGACTCACTATGCGTGTCGCTGCGAGGCACAGTAATCTACCCCACTATACAGGCTCTCTGCAGCCAGGAATTAGCTGTTTTTTAACGCGATTTGGCATGAATTAATTCAGATCGGAAAATTCGGCGAACCGTCTGAATCGAGTTTTTGAGAAATTCGCTCATCTATAGTATATTTAAATACTGCATTTAATACTAACTTTAAATATTCCCATATAAGCAAAATAAATCTGTGTCCTTTCCTATAATCTTTTTCACTGTCCACACTGTTAAAATTGTATGAAGTTGAAAGGAACACACTGATGTAAAATGTAAAGGTACATTACCTCCTTCTTTTCAGGAACTATTACTGGCCTCTCTACTTGACAATTGTGTGGTATGTATCCTGCCTTTAGAAATAAAATAAAATAATTTTTACTCTTTTTTTTATTGAGTTTTCAAACAGTACATAGAAGAACATATGGGAAAGGTAAAGGTTAAGTTGGGAATAAGATAAAGAGATATAATAAGACAAAATAAGTTATGGTATATAAAATCAGTGCATATTCTGATACTTTAATGATCCTTTCTACTCTGTGCAGCATCGGAGTATTGACTGATCAAACAATATGATTCTTAATGGCGGCTGTTGGTTTCCGATAGGGTTTCCATCATTTTGATAGCAAAAAAAAAACCATAGGGCCAGATTTTCTCATTAGCTCAAGTCAAAATAATGGAGTGAAAAAGTCGAAAATTTTTGTTCAATCGCTAAAACTGTACTTCGTAAAGACGTGCGACTTTTGTAAAGCCGCTTACGGAAGGATAAACTGCTACTGTCAAACCACATTTATCACAGTATTAAAGGACCATTAATAAATCTGACTTAGCCAAAAGTGACTTTGGACATATGTAAAAGTGGAGTAAGATGTAAGTGTAATGATAAATCTGGCCCATAGAATGCCGGAATGGAAATGCCTACGCAAATGTGAACAGCCTTCTAAAGAATGATGAAAAACAGGAGAAAGTATATGTAAAACATTATGGCAAATTGTTACAATGTTAAACATTACCAGTCACAGTGTCCAATAACTTCTACTGCAAGGATGTTACCATTATAGCAATATACACAGTTAAGTCACATTAATATGACCATCAGCTAATATCCAGAGTAATCACTGTGTGCAGCATGGACAGAAACTAGATAGGCTGGGAATGACTCAGTAAGGTCCTGGTAGGTTGTCACAGGTATCTGGAGCCATACTCACTCCAGTGCATACCACAGCTGCTGGAGGGTGTGTGTGGGGGGGGGGGGGGGGGGGGGAGGATCCATAGAGTGAACACAAAGATCAAGGTGGTTCCATAGATGCTTAATTGGGTTCATGTCTGAGGAACTAGGTGGCCAGGGTAGTACTTGGAAGTCTTGGTCATGAACTTCCAACAAGTGTCAGACATTTCTAGCCATGTGACATGTTGTACTGTCTTTCTGGAAGCTCTCATCTGCCCCAGAGAAGAAAATCAACATGTATGGGCGTACATGATCTGCAAGGATGGATTCATACCTAAATCAATTGAGAGTGCCTTGCACATGGATCAGTGGGTTCAAGGAATGCCAGGAAAACATTCCCTAGACCAGTACACTGCCACCACCAGCTTGTGTTCTTTCAGCAAAGGTTGCAAGCTGTTTGGTCTGATGTTTCTCACCTGACACACCAACGTCCTTCCATTTGATGAAGCAGAAAATGTGACTCATCAGAGAAGACAGCCCTTCAGTGGAGGTCCAATTCCAAAACTGCTGCAACAATTAAAACCTTTTCTGCTGATGCAACTTCGTTAGCAAAGGGTTCACTGAACTGGTGTTTTAGATATGTCGGGCGAGTGGTGAGCTGCTCCACTGTAGCATGTTGGTCCACCTTGTGCACCTTCGTATGCGACGTTCACCTCTCAATGGCACGTGGTGCTTTGCAGTTTCCGCGTTGCTTATTTGCCCACTCAAGATGCACTTTCATCACTGTAGCATGTGAACAGTTCACAAACTGCAGAGGTAAATACTGCCAACCTTGGCTCGAAAGCCAATAATCATCCTTTTTTGCGATTCTGGTAAAATCGTACCTTTTACCCATGACAGCAACAAAGAATATGTGTGCAGACAGCCTATCGCACATCTTATATACCCACCAAGCCAGCTCACGACTTGTGATCTTCTTCATGAGCTACGTGCTGCAGACCTCAAAAGTAGGAAGTGGTCATAATATTGTGATTCAACTGTGTATAAAAACTCTGCATAATCAGAACGTAACCAAAGTGCTAGGAGAGTATTAATTACAATAAGTAAAAATCTTACAAAGAACTCACCATTGTATTTATTTTCTTCATATAATCATCTGATATGGGGTTGTGGTTAAAGTTACAACTATAGCTGAGTCCTGAGCAAATCACCAGCAAGAAAAACGCAATACCCTAAATCAAAAAGGAAAATTTAAGGTGACACAAATGTTTTTGTTATGGAAAAGCCTACAACAAAATTTCTATGTCGTTTTTGACATTGAGGTGGACAGGATGATGATGATGATAAGTAACGTGGGAGCTCATACACCTTCAATAAATGTTGGCCAAAAAATAAGCCCTGTCTAACATATAATAAACATTTTTGTTCACAAACCAAGAAGCCCAGCAAGTAAAATGGGGGGCTAGCGGTGCTGCTATTTGAGAAACAATATGACATCAGTTGTAGGTGTGGTTGAAGCTTGACGGAATGAGACACATGATGGATGGTGTTTGTTTTTATGAGTTCTCTGAAAAAGAAGAACGTTCGTGAATCAAAGGCCTTATGCACACACGGAAGGTCCATATTTTGGTCCACAAAAAACAGACTTCCAAAATATCGATATCTGCATTTCATATATTTTCTAATTCCCATTAATAGAAATTGTTATTCTCATCTGCAAATAAGGGACAAGACTGTAAACTGTGCCAAGATTTTCAGATTAGGCTCACAGATCCTTAAAAAGAAGGAAGAGTGCATAGCCTCATAGAAATGAATAGGTGAAATGTGTAAAAAAAAAAAAATCAGATGAAGAAAAATAGTCGTATGCTGGCGCCCAAAAACAGCTTAATTACCGAGGTCAATTCAAAGAAGATCCAACCAGAAAGAGTGCCCCGCAGATCATATCTCAAATGTGGCGATAAAGGAAATCTTGGGAAATAATGGCAAAATAAAAACATTATTGCATCACTTCAGCCTATGTGATCTTATGATCTATAGTATATATACCACAGCTGGCCTCTCCAACTAGTTCTTCCATTCCTTTTTCTTCCCACCGATTCCCGATTACCTATATACAGTATGTGTTTAATTCTGTAGTAAAAACATTCTGGGAGAAAAAGGAATAGGGATGCAGCCAGTGGGGCATACATAGAGAAGTAAGGGCCCCATAGCAAGGATCAAACCAGACCCCCCACACAGGACAGAAGGGTTTCCGCCTAAACCCCTTTCAATGATCCTTGGGCTATTTTTTCACTGCCTTATTTGCTAAAAGTTGCTCCTTTAGAGGGTAGAGTCTTGACCACGTTTTCACCCTGGGCCCAAAGCAGTCGCATGGTCTGCCGCTATGGTAGTTACGCCCCTGGATGCAGCCTATGATCCTGAGATGATACTTCAGCAAGTGGCATTTATCATGTAGAAAAAAATAATACAAGCCTCTTACTAATGTATTGTGATCATCCATTTTGCTTCCTTTGCTGGATAAATTCAGTTTTCCATCACATTATACACTGCTTGTTTCCATGTTTACGACCACCCTGCAATCCATCAGTGGTGGTCATGCTTGCACACTATGGAGGCCGGAACCGTGTGAGTGCACATAGGCTGGTATTTTTTCCTATAGTGTGCAAACAAGGCCACCACTGCTGGATTGCAGGGTGGTCATAACCATGGAAACCATCAGTGTATAATGTGATGGAAAAATGAATCCAGCCAGCAAAGGAAGCAATATGAATAATAAAAATACATTAGAAAATGCCTTGTATTCATTTCCTCTACATAATAAATTCTATTTGCTGAAGTGAAACAACCCCTTTAAGGGCTTCAGGTTATGCATGGTGATGTTAATAAGTCCCCTGTAGTCAATACAGAGACGAAGAAAACCATCTTTCATGGCCAGCAGCCAGAATCCAGAAGCAGCTGGGTAACTGAAAGGACAGATGAATCCCTTCTGCGGATCCTCCGTGTCCCTGGAGCAGACAAGGAGTAAATCCTCCCTTTGGAAATATATTTACCGACATCTAGGTCAATGAAACAGTCATCATTTCTATGAGGGGGAGGTACATCAGCAAATGAATGATGCTCAGCAGGCAAACTCTGGACACTAGTGGCCGTGACTAGAACTGAGGAATTTAAACATTTTTCTGATCAAACAATTCCTGGATTACAGTGGGCTACCCAGAGATACCCCAAAATAACTACCGGTAGATAGGAGGGAGAGTGAACTGATATCACAGAAGTTGTCTCAATATGAATACTTCCTCCTAACTATTTACAAATACAATTAGTCCAGAGACTTCATCGCCTTCGTTTTTTTCCTTATACCAAACTAATTATTAAAACCTCACTTTTATTATTTTCTAATGTAAAACAACATTACAAAAGGAAATGGATTGAACACCATGAGCTGTGGCGCGTTGTGTCTAGATCTTTGTTTCTAGTTGATACACGGTCTCATTCACAGTGTTTCTATAATAGTGTATCACTGATAAAATAAAGTGGTGTTTGGCCCCTGTACTTGCCGGCCTGATGCGCTGTATATTCTGCGCTTGCCCTTCTAGTGAAGTAACTGTCTATACACTTGCCAGGGGTCCTCACCGCTTTGGATATCTTAGATTATTATTTGCCAAATGCGTTTCGGAGCTCACATGCTCTTTTCCCATTGGCTCTGTATATAGTTCATATGGATTATCCTTTTAATCCCTCCATTTTGGGGGGCAGTACTCATCTCCATTGGTCCCTTTGTAATATCAACATTATGGAATGGATTATAATTGTCTAATTTCCAAATATAAAATACAAATTAAAAAAAATTGGAAATAAAAAAAGGATAAAAATATATTAAAAATGAAAAATTATTTGATGAATATGGCTGTCTTAGCTGTATGACTTGTGGTACTTCTAGGTGATCTCTATTGTATAGCGCTTTTTAATAGGATGCAGTGGAGTAGTCGCCCTTCCCAGCGACTATTAGTAGTGGAATATCCTTGTTGAAAAGGAAATGTCTGGCTGCGAGGTAGTGTATAATTGTGTATACAGTCACGGATAATATTGCATAAGGTCTTTGCAAGCAGAAAAAATGCTGTGGGGGAATTGGTGTTCTGAACCTGAGTGCGGCGCCCCACTAGTTTTTTCACCAAAGTCTGATACCAGCTACTATACCACACATCACATTCTTCCTTTACCCCATCCGGCACACACACCCAGTGTCCGGAGTCCTCACCAAATGCCCTCTATTTCCACGCCATTCTTGAAACCATATATACAAGATTTTATACAAATATTCTAAATAAAGCTATTTTATACAATCCCATCTACGAGTGTGCCTGCTACCTTCTCACCAAATGCTGCCCTTCCTTTGACTGGGCGAGTCACATCAGCAGTTCAGCACCTCTGCCATTTAATGAGCAGTTGAGCCGTCTTTAAACTTACTATTTTACAAATTTAAAAAAGATGTCAAATAGATAAACAATTGCATCTTGATGTATATATGGTCTGAATATATCGATCTTATTTTGCTACATTATCCATATGTAACTTTATATCAAACAGTTGTTATATAATAAGTGTATGTACATTTAGTTTTTATGCATTTAGTAATTTTATTTTTATACTCATTTCAGATTGGTTGCAAATGGAAAATGCTTGCATGTAAAGCATAAAAACGCACTTGCATTTTCTGTGTGTTTTCCGTATAACAATATGATTAACAGTCTCCTTTCCCCCTTGTTTTCATACCACGCTGCTGCCACACTCGCCTGCTGCCGTCCTTCACTCACGGTGCCCAATACTAAAATGGATGCCGCAGGCGCAGGATTTGCGGGGCACGGAGGAGACAGAGGATGTCAATCACCTTAACAAGGGCGTGCCAAACGGTGAGAGGACGGAGCCTCTAGGTGCTGCAGCAACGCCCCACTAGCACCTAGAAGCTCATTTGCATATTATGAAAGTCATTATTTAGTGAGAACGGCGGCAGGCAGGGAGATATAAGTCATAGTTATGTTCTGCTGACATTAGCACATCGCTAATGGCAGCTAGCTACATAACGATTTTTTTTATGACAGAAACACTTTAAAGGGAACTCTGTCACCAGGAAATGAAATGCAATCTTCAGGCAGCATGTTATAAGCAGGAGGAGCTGAGCAGATATATATATATATATATATATATATATATATAGTTATATGTGAGAAGATTCAGGAAAACTTGTAATTTATACAGTTAAATCTCTGCTCTTTCTGATTTCTGTTGTACACAGGGGCTTATCAGTGGTTTAATAGGGTTGATCATGCTGACAGATGCTCTTTAAGCTGACAAAGCTGCATCAAGGTCATCTTATAGACCCCCAATGCTGGTCGAATGCATCCACACTTTTTGGATAACGACTATCATCACATGCAAACAGGGATAGTGCAACCCTAAACTGCCCGTACCCACCATCCCTACCTAGGCAGTGACCCACAACTAGACGACAGCCCTTATACTGCAATATGTGAAAAGCGGCACACAAACAAAAACAGAGAGAGTAGTTGTATGGGAAAACGGTCAAAAGCCAGACGCTTAATACAGTACAAGCACACCAGAGACAAATGACAAAACCAAAACACGTCAAAGAGTCAGAACCAGGAGATCAATACGATACCAAACGGCAGAAGCCGATAACAGAGTCACAAAGTCCAATCTAGAAAAAACGGATCCTCAAAAAATACAGATGATGTCCGTTTGCCTTCCGTATTTTGCAGAACGGAAAAGCTTGCCCCTAATAGAACAGTACTATTCTTGTCCGTTAGGCGGACAATAAAAGGACATGTTCTATTTTTTTGATGAACGGAAATACGGACATACAGAAATGAAATACACACGGGGTAACTTCCGTTTTTTTGGCGGACCCATTGAAATTAATGGTTCCGTATACAGTCTGCAAAAAAACAAAACGGAACGGACACGGAAAGAAAATACGTTCGTGTGCATGAGGCCTTATACTGAAAGAAAGGCAGCTCATGTCGGCATTGTTGGAGCTGTCGCTCATGCGCCCTGACGTTCGGGAGCCCCAGTGCACCTCCTCATTGGCCTGGGGCTCTGACGTCAGCAAGGGCCTTTCTGCAATCCTGGTTCCCCCAGCAACCGAATGCTGCGGCCGCATGGAGGCAGCAGGGGAGGGGGAAACCATGACACACACTTTGTAAAGCAGGATCTTCAGGCCTAAGATGAAATGCCCAAGACTGAGGATCCCTGTTCAACAGAGTTTTAATAATTCCAATTCTTTTGGACTCTGACCCTAAAGATCTAGGCCTAAAATACAACCCTAGCAAGTTTATATATATTTTTTTAAGTTAGAATGATCACCAGATCACTAAATGTATACAGGATTCAGGATAAGCTGCAGCAGTAGGATCACCTCCCTGAAAATTGCTAGTGAGTCGTTTCTAAAAAACCTATTGAGCAAGCACATTTTGCATCAAATAACCCAAAGCCTGAATCTGAGCACCAAAAGTCCACACAGGATCACTGTCCAAAGAGATATGGCTTCTGGTGTGGCCGGTTATAATGTCACACTGGCGATTAATTTGCAAGATTGCAGAACTTGACTTCAACTATAGCAGTCACCTTTCCTAAGTTCTAATTAAAGCTTTTGTTACTCAGATACCCCCAGGACTTGAGCTGAGCAGAATTACAGCTGTTACCCAAAAAAATATACAATGCAACTATCAGATTGTCAAAGGAACAAATTCAGAATAATAAACTCATCCATAGATGACAGAAAACTGGATAAGGATGGTGATGGATGAGAAAAATAGAAGCTGGCAATGGAAAAGACAAAAGACAGGTGGCATACAGGTCAACAGAAGCAATTGTGGGGTTGGTGAGCATGTGGAAACCTTATGGGTGGAAGTTCAAAGGGAAATAAACACAGAAAAAATAATACTTGGTGTAATCTATAGACCCCCTAACATCACAGAGGAGATAGAAACACAACTGTATAACCAAATAGAGCGGGCGGCACAGGCTGGTACAGTGGTCTTAATAGGAGATTTTAACTTCCTAGACATTGACTGGGGTCATGGTTCTGCCTCAACAGCAAAGGGGAGAAGATTCCTTAACTTACTGCAGGACCACTTTATGGGCCAGTTTGTAGAAGCTCCCATTAGGGGCAATGCTGTGTTGGATCTGGTAATCTCTAATGATGCAGAGCTTGTTGGAAATGTTACTGTTCGAGAAACACTAGATAATAGTGACCACAATATAATTATATTCCCCCTAAACTATAAGAAGCAAACTCTGTCAGGCAGAGCAAAGACACTGAATTTTAAAAAGGCTAATTTCCCTGGGTTGAGGGCAGCATTTCAGGGCATAGACTGGGAGCAGCTGCTGTCACATAATAATACTGGGAATAAATGGGAGAGCTTTAAATCCACATTGAGTAATTGCACTAAAAAAATTATTCCTTTAGGTAACAAGTATAAATGGCTAATATTAAACCCCCCATGGCTTACAGCTACTGTAAAAAGGGCAATAAAAGACAAAAAAGGGCATTTAAAAAATACAAATCTGAGGGGTCAGCTGTAGCGTTTGAAGATTACAAAGGGCTTAATAAAATCTGTAAAAAGGAGATAAAATTAGGAAAGATACAAAACGAACAGCAGGTGGCAAAAGAGAGCAAAAGAAATCCCCAAAAATTATTTTTATATAAATGCTAAAAAACATAGGTCTGAGCAGGTAGGTCCACTAAATAATGGTAAGGGGGGGGGGGGGAGTCACTGAAGATAAGGAAAAGGCAGAGTTACTAAATGGGTTTTTTGGCTCTGTATATACAAAAGAAGAGAAAGGAGCTGATATTGGTGGTGCCAGGGCTGTTAGTACATCCAGTAATATACTCAATTGGCTAACTGTAGATATGATCCAAGACAAGTTAAATAGCCTTGTTCACATTTACCCTTCGGGTCCAGATAGATTACACCAGAGGTAGGAAGACGAATCTGTTGAATCCCTCTAATTTTGCTGGATTCCTGCTATTTCCCTACCCGTGAACTTTCCCTAGTAAAACCCTAAGCAAGCCACTGGCGGATCCAGTGGGGGGGGGGGGGGGGGCAACAGGGCAATTGCACCCCCCCAGCTGCTCAGATGCTCAGAAGTGGGGACGGCAGCCGCAGGGCACATGGAGATGAGCGCTTTAATTGCGGAAGTCTGTAGTCTATGGAAGATGTCCATATACTTGAACACTTTGGGCATCTGTGACGCTTCGCGATCTCAGCAATTCAAAGAAATCGCGAATGCATCCGGTTGAAAAAAATCACAAGAGCCCTCCTCCTGCACACACAGAGTTAAAATATATATTTTTTTTTTCTTCTTTTCAACTCAGAAGTAATTCACCTTGCTAGCACAGCTCACAGATCAGAGTCAATTAGCACTTCCGTGCAAAAAGAATCTTCCTGGACAGAGGAGCACCCCAGGTTATACATCCAACCTCATAAAAAGTTCATCTTCCCAGTCTGTGAGGCTCCTGCATCGCAGGAGGTCTCACACCTTTAGCCTGGGCAGCAAACTTCAGAAGAAAAGGACAGATCCTTATCACACAGCTGGTTGGTACAAGAAGAAAGATGACCTGAAAGTCACCTCAAATCCATAGACTTCATATTTTTCCCATATTTTCCTCATATTTCATGGGTTAGGAAAATATGAAAGAAACCATCTCTTCAGAGGTTGTTTGGTTTATTCTAACACACCTTCCTGGAAATACGCAAACAAATCGGAAATTCCCTCTCTGAGATATGATGGTTCTTGGGCACACTGTATTGTCTTCCAGTCATATTTGATATCAGATGATGCGCAAAATTGTCCTGATTACAAATATGAACTTTATTTCCTAATAAAGTACGGAGAAAGCAATGATGCTGCCAGATTTTCTCCCTCTCAGGGCAAGGACTGCCGCTCTTCCAAGTACACAAGGCTGGACTTGTGCGTGTCATAGCCACTCCCAGCTCTAGAGTGGGTAAAACCAAGTGACCCACGCAGATCCTAGTCCTTCATCTACCATCTGACGTTGACTAACATCACTACCGCCCGCTTGACACGGGCACCCCGCCATCTTGGATTATTCCTTCAAAGACTATCTTTTACTGGACTTTACCACAGTAATTCTGAACATACAGACAATCTATTCCCTTCCACTTCTTACCTATTTCTATCCAACTAATCTGTTCGACTGGCAGGTATATTTATCTGTCAGTTTTAATGTACAGTACAGACCAAAAGTTTGGACACACCTTCTCATTCAAAGAGTTTTCTTTATTTTCATGACTATGAAAATTGTAGATTCATACTGAAGGCATTAAAACTATGAATTAACACATATGGAATTATATACATAACAAAAAAGTGTGAAACAACTGAAAATATGTCATATTCTAGATTCTTCAAAGTAGCCACCTTTTGCTTTGATTACTGCTTTGCACACTCTTGGCATTCTCTTGATGAGCTTCAAGAGGTAGTCACCTGAAATGGTTTTCACTTCACAGGTGTGCCCTGTCAGGTTTAATAAGTGGGATTTCTTGCCTTATAAATGGGGTTGGGACCATCAGTTGCGTTGTGGAGAAGTCAGGTGGATACACAGCTGATAGTCATACTGAATAGACTGTTAGAATTTGCATTATGGCAAGAAAAAAGCAGCTAAGTAAAGAAAAACGAGTGGCCATCATTACTTTAAAGGGAACCTGTCACCCAAAAATCGCCTATTAAGCTGTTTACAGTACCTTATAGTGCTGTATAGTCGTTTCCTGATGCACTTTTTGTTAGTTTTGCAGCATGTATGCTCAGTCAGAAATCGATGTTATATTCAGCTGCTGCCCCGTGCTTCAAGTCAGGCTTGAAGTCACGGGGGCAGCGGCCTCGGCGTCTTACATGGCCCTCTCCCCGCCCCCTGCCTCTGTGACTGACAGCCGAAATCCGATTCCGGGACCGCGCTCAACGGCCGCATGCGCAGTAAAGGGCGGCAGGAGCGCGGTCCCGGCTGCCGCGCGTACTACGCGCCGTCTTACTTTCGCCGCACTGCGCATGCGCCCGACATCCTGTATCAAACGCGCCCGCGCCCGGCATCCTGTATCAAACGCGCCCGCGCCCGGACCGCGCTCCTGCCGCCCTTTACTGCGCATGCGGCCGTTGAGCGCGGTCCCGGAATCGGATTTCGGCTGTCAGTCACAGAGGCAGGGGGCGGGGAGAGGGCCATGTAAGACGCCGAGGCCGCTGCCCCCGTGACTTCAAGCCTGACTTGAAGCACGGGGCAGCAGCTGAATATAACATCGATTTCTGACTGAGCATACATGCTGCAAAACTAACAAAAAGTGCATCAGGAAACGACTATACAGCACTATAAGGTACTGTAAACAGCTTAATAGGCGATTTTTGGGTGACAGGTTCCCTTTAAGAAATGAAGGTCAGTCAGTCTGAAAAATTGGGAAAACTTTGAAAGTGTCCCCAAGTGCAGTCACAAAAACCATCAAGCGCTACAAAGAAACTGGCTCACATGCGGACCGCCCCAGGAAAGGAAGACCAAGAGTCACCTCTGCTGCGGAGGATAAGTTCATCCAAGTCACCAGCCTCAGAAATCGCAGGTTAACAGCAGCTCAGATTAGAGACCAGGTCAATGCCACACAGAGTTCTAGCAGTAGACACATCTCCAGAACAACTGTGTGAATCAGGCCTTCATGGTAGAATATCTGCTAGGAAACCACTGCTAAGGACAGGCAACAAGCAGAAGAGACTTGTTTGGGCTAAAGAACACAAGGAATGGACATTAGACCAGTGGAAATCTGTGCTTTGGTCTGATGAGTCCAAATGTGAGATCTTTGGTTCCAACCACCGTGTCTTTGTGCGACGCAGAAAAGGTGAACGGATGGACTCTACATGCCTGGTTCCCACTGTGAAGCATGGAGGAGGAGGTGTGTCGGTGTGGGGGTGCTTTGCTGGTGACACTGTTGGGGATTTATTCAAAATTGAAGGCATACTGAACCAGCATGGCTACCACAGCATCTTGCAGCGGCATGCTATTCCATCCGGTTTGCGTTTAGTTGGACCATCATTTATTTTTCAGCAGGACAATGACCCCAAACACACCTCCAGGCTGTGTAAGGGATATTTGACCATGAAGGAGACTGATGGGGTGCTGCGCCAGATGACCTGGCCTCCACAGTCACCTGAACCCAATCAAGATGGTTTGGGGTGAGCTGGACCGCAGAGTGAAGGCAAAAGGGCCAACAAGTGCTAAGCATCTCTGGGAACTCCTTCAAGACTGTTGGAAGACCATTTCAGGTGACTACCTCTTGAAGCTCATCAAGAGAATGCCAAGAGTGTGCAAAGCAGTAATCAAAGCAAAAGGTGGCTACTTTGAAGAATCTAGAATATGACATATTTTTAGTTGTTTCACACTTTTTTGTTATGTATATAATTCCACATGTGTTAATTCATAGTTTTGATGCCTTTAGTGTGAATCTACAATTTTCATAGTCATGGAAATAAAGAAAACTCTTTGAATTAGAAGGTGTGTCCAAACTTTTGGTCTGTGCTGTATATATTTTTTGTGTATAGTTTTTAGAATAGTTTTGCCCTTGTTACTTGATTATCTGGTCTATGCTAAGAACTCTGTCCTCAGAAGAGACATACTACCGCATTGTCTTATTTTTATAAATTGTTAATTGGTTAGCTAGGTTGCAAATAACAAATTCTTCCCTTTAGGATTAGCTAGCTGGGGTCTTTTTGCCCCGATTCAATACGAAGAGTGGTGGCAGCAAATTGATTTGATTTCCAGGGCAAAATCAATCACTTTTATTTTACAGATTGTACCTACAATCACGATTGTATCATGTATGGGCACACCAACCAATCTTAAACGTCTACTGTGCTCACAGTGGATTCGCCTCCAGAAGTCTTTAGTGGACGAGACCTGTATGGCAACTGTGGCATAGTACGACGGGATTGGCGGGTGGTTGTCACAGCATCAACTTGGCAAATGAGGTGGACAAATGTAAAGTTATGCATCTTGGTAGTAATAATCTCTGTGCATCATATGTCCTAGGTGTTGTAACACTGGGAGAGTCACTCAGAGAAAGATTTGGGTGTCCTTGTGGATGGTAGATTAAATTACAGCATACAATGTCAATCAGCTGCTTCTAAGGCCACCAGGATATTGTCATGCATTAAACGAGGCATGGACTCGCAGGGCAGGGATGTAATACTACCACTTTACAAAGCGTTGGTGCGGCCTCATCTGGAATATGCAGTTCAGTTCTGGGCACCAGTCCATAGAAAGGATGCACTGCAGCTGGAAAAAGTACAGAGGAGAGCGACTAAACTGATAAGGGTCTTAGCTATGAAGAAAGATTAAAATAATTGAATTTATTTAGTCTTGAGAAGAGACATCTAAGGGCGGACATGATTAACTGACTGGAGAAGAAAAAGTTCAGTCTCCAGAATCATCAAAGCTTCTTTACTGTAAGAACTGTGAATCTGTGGAATAGACTTCCTCAGGACTTGGTCACCGCAGGAACAGTGGAGAGTTTTAAAGAAGGGTTTAGATAAATTCTTAAAAGTAAACAACATTAGTGCTTATGAAAACGTGTAGAAATCTGAGTCTCAATTCCTTCTGGGATTCGCATCCCCACCTATGCCTTGGTTGAACTTGATGGACTTATGCCTTTTTTCAACCATATTAACTATGTAACTATATAACAGAGATGGATGTTGGTCAGAGGAATGAAACCTGGCAGAAACTGACCAATAATTGCAAAGTCTAGCAAGACAGTAGAAAATCAAAGGCCAGCCAGCAAACAGGAAGCGCAACCCACAGCTAACACAACTACAATACAGACAACACCATGGAACCACATATTCCAGGAGGCACTTAAAGCCAATAGACTAGGTTTCATGAATCTGGAAACAAACTGCACATAGATATCACAATACCTAGCAAAAAGGCACATAAACTAGTTACACAGTTACATACTGTAGTTGTTAAGGATAGAAAAAGACAAAAGTCTATCAAGTCCAACCTGTAATTCTGCTATATCAATCCCTGGATCAATTTCCATCTTACTTTTAAAAAGGGGTTGGGCCAAAGGGAAAGGGAGCGTAGAACAAGATTTCTATACATTGTCATAAGCCTCAATGTTATTTTAAATAAAGTCATCTAAACCTTTTTTGAAGCCATCTACTGTATTTGCTGTGACCAGCTCCTGCGGCAGTCTATTCCAGAGGTTCACAGATCTTACTGTAAAGAATGCTTGTCGCCTCTTATGACCAGTGTTCTCCCTAAGCCTTGGCAGCTGCTGAGCGGGGTCAGCTCAAAGCTTGGCACAGCCCCAAAAAAGGTGGGCGATGGGAAAACCTAAAATAATTGTCACATTAAAGAGCATACATTGTAACCCCTGCACCATCCCGTACAATACAGTATAATCCCTACACCATGCTGTGCAATACACAGTATAATCCATACACCATGCCGTACAATATACATTATAATCCATACACCATGCCGTACAATATACAACATAACCCCACAGTGTAGGTGTTATACTATATATTGAACGGCATGGTGCATGGATTATAATGTATATTGTATAGCATGGTGCAGGGATTATAATGTATACTGTACAGCAAATGTATGGAGGTTACACCATGCCGGACAATATAACCCCTGTGGGGTAGATAGATAGATATACCTATACACAGCCTATACCTATGTACATATATACAGCCTATAACCATATACATTCTTTACCTATATACGGTCTAGACCTATATACAGCCTATACCTATATCTGCCCCCAGCTGTGTGGAGAAGGTCTCGGTGGAATGCACATTCAGGCAGAGGTGCACCCGACGTTCTGCGGTCTGGGAAAGCTGTGTGAAGGTCGGAATGGCAGCAATATTGGCTTTCACACAGCTTTTATAGAAGCGGATAGAACTAAAGAAAAGAAATATTATTGCAGTATAGGCACACAGAGATTTGTGAACAAATGCAGCAGAGCTGGATTTGTAAATGTACTGTTTAAGGCCGCAGTGTCTGTACTGTGAACAGTCGGTACATGCGGCTACAGTTCAATGTAAGGACACAGTAGGATTTCACCCCAACATATACAGTAAGCACCTGCCCTTCTGCACCTAACAAGCTCGGCCCTGCTGCACATGACAAGCTCGGCCCTGCTGCACATGACAAGCTCGGCCCTGCTGCACATGACAAGCTCGGCCCTGCTGCACATGACAAGCTCGGCCCTGCTGCACATGACAAGCTCGGCCCTGCTGCACATGACAAGCTCGGCCCTGCTGCACATGACAAACTCGGCCCTGCTGCACCTGACAAGCTCGGCCCTGCTGCACCTGACAAGCTCGGCCCTGCTGCACCTGACAAGCTCGGCCCTGCTGCACCTGACAAGCTCGGCCCTGCAGCACCTAACAAGCTCGACCCTGCTGCACCTAACAAGCTCGGCCCTGCTGCACCTAACAAGCTCGGCCCTGCTGCACCTAACAAGCTCGGCCCTGCTGCACCTAACAAGCTCGGCCCAGCTGCACCTAACAAGCTCGGCCCTGCTGCACCTAACAAGCTCGGCCCTGTAGCACCGTATCTCCGTACGTGAC
This sequence comes from Bufo gargarizans, assembly GCF_014858855.1. Taxonomy (NCBI): domain Eukaryota; kingdom Metazoa; phylum Chordata; class Amphibia; order Anura; family Bufonidae; genus Bufo; species Bufo gargarizans. The sequence goes on along the minus strand of NC_058081.1, from coordinate 565,071,900 downwards.
AAACTCCACAAAGTGACTTTTCCTGGTAGGGAACAGACCTTACTGACCCAGAATGCCTGTTGTCACTGAGTGTGTCCAGTTTAATAAATATTAGCGCCCCCTTATTACTGTGGCGGTGTCAGAGTGACTGCTCTGGGACTGGATGTGAGGAATACATTAGGATTTCATGAACAGGGACTGCTCTGTCTCCTTCCTGCACCTGCACAGCAGCGAGATTTATGGTGCCGGGGGACATTAGCAGCAGGGCCCTTCTCTCCATCAGACCGCCAATGCCGCCTCCACGTTACCTCTGCCTGTGCACTGCTGCTCAGTCCTCCTCTACTGTGGAGGAGGAGGAGGAGGCAGCAGTAGCGGGGGAATATGTGGTAGGCGACGCCCCGCAGAGCCGCTTACGGAAGAAGGAAGTTTTTAAGAACTCATCAATAGTGTGGGCAAGTGTAGGCATTTTCCGAGCTGGTGAGCAGGCTCTGAGTGGACTTATTAAACTTGTGAGTGGGGGTACAATAATTGTTGCGCGGCCGCTCACCCGCGCAGCTTAGAGGGAACACTGCTTATGACAATCTTTTTCTCTCCAGTAGTAAGGAGTGGCCCCTTTTTTTTTAGGGGGTTTAACATAGAATAGCTTCCCTTGATATTTTTTGTATGGTCCATTTATATATTTGTACAGGTTAAGACGTCTTTTTTCAAGGCTAAACAAATTCAGTTCATTTAATCTTTGCTCATAACTAAGATCTTCCAGGCACTTTATGAGTTTAGTTGCTTTCATCTATACTTTTTCTAACTCTAGGGCATCCTTTTTATGGACTAGAGCCCAGAACTGAACTGCGTTTTCCAGTTGAGGCCGCACCAACAATATGTATAGTGGCAATATTACATCCCATCCTGAGAGTCCATACCTCTTTTAATACAAGACAAAATTCTGTTGGCTTTAGAGGCAACTGACTGGCATTGCATTCTGTTATTGAGTCCATTATCTACTAATACACCCAAATCCTTCTCAACAAGTGACTCTCCCAGTTTTACTCTCCCTAGGACATATGCTGCATGCAGATTATTAGCCCCCAAGTGCATAACTTCACATTTATTTATATTGAACCTCATTTGCCAAGTGGAGGCTCAAACAGTAAGTTTGTCCAAGTCAGCTTGTAACTTATTAACATCTTCCATTAACTGTATTACAAAGTTTGGTTTCATCTGCAAAAATAGAAACAGCACTATTAATCCCATCCTCTATGTCATTAATAAATAAGTTAAATAATAGCGGACCCAGCACAGAACCTTGGGGTACACCACTTATAACCAGGGACCATTCAAAGTAAGAATCCTTGACCACAACTCTTTGGATACGATCATGAAGCCACTTTTCAATCCAATTACAGATTATATTTTCTAAACCAATAGACCCCAATTTACCCATTAGTCCGAGTCAAACGCCTTTGCAAAGTCCAAAACAACAATATCGACAGCCTTCCCTCTGTCCAGGCTTCTACTCACCTCCTCATAAAGAAACAAATCAGGTTAGTTTGACCGCTTCTGTTCTTAGTAAAACCATGTTGGCTATCACTTATATTATGGACATAATCCTGTATGTAGTCCCGTAGAAGGCCGTCAAACATTTTTCCCACTATGGATGTTAATCTTACTGGTCTATAATTTACTGGTGAAGACCTAGCACCCTTTTTGGAAATGGGCACCACATTCGCCTTGCGCCAGTCTCTTGGTACAATGCCTGTCATTAAAGAATCTGTAAATATTATGAACAGAGGCAAAGCAATAACTGAACTGAGCTCCTTTAGAACGCTAGGGTGTAATCCATCTGGACCTGGAGCCTTGTTCACTTTAAATATTTTTTTTATATTAAGGACCATATCTACAGTCAGCCAGGCAAGTATGTTATTTGAGGTATTTACACCAGTGGCACTACCCTCATGAGATGCCTTCTCTTCTTTTGTATATACAAAGCTAAAAAAAACATTTAGGAACTCTGCCTTCTCTTGATCCCCAGTGACCAACACCCCGTTACCATCATTTAGGGGTCCTTCATGTTCTGACCTAGGTTTCTTTGCATTTATGTATTTGAAAAATGTTTTGGGGTTGTTCTTACTTTCTTGCTCCGGCGTCGCGCTCCCCTGTCTTCTTCGACCCTCGCAGCACTGTCACCTGACTACGTGCAGCGTCAGGTCATAGTGTGCGCACTATGTCCTGACACTGTATGGGGTCAGGACAGTGGAGAGCGAACCCTAGCAAGAAGACGAGGGAGGGTGAGTATCGGAAGTGCTTGCAGCGATTCTTCCCTGCTCCTGGCACCTAATGCATACTAGTGAGCGCTTCTGTAATGGAAGCGCTCACTAGTATTTGCTTTATAAGACGCACGGCCACGGGGAAAAAAGTGTGTCTTATAAAGCAAAAAATACAGTAGTTCTTTATACTTTTTAAAGGCTACAGCTAACCCCTCTGATTTGTATTTCTTAAAAGCCCTCTTTTTGCAATTTATTGCACTTTTTAGACTTGTAAGCCATGTGGGGTTTAATTTTATTCGCTTGTACTTGTTACCTCTCCAAAGTAAATTTAAAGCACTCCCCTTTAGCATTAGTGGCATTATGTGACAATTTTAGAAAAATTTGGTTCAATCCGAACTTATTCGTGGGGAATACTTGGCTGCAGAGAGCCTTTATAGTGGTGTAGAACACCTTGCAGTAACTGCCTTGCAGTAACACACATAGTGAGTCTGCTGTGGTAGTGAAATAACACTGTGAGTTTGTATGACATGCAGATCACAGGCGTCGCTCTTAGAATCATTGCACACTTCACTTATTTGGGCAGTTACTGGACTAAAACTGAACAAATAATTCAAGTGTGAACTCAGCCTTAAAGGCCTTAAAGGTCAATGTTAGCGTCAAGAAGAACTGCACTCCTTTTACACCATCGGCAGCTGATCCCACATAGCTGTCTACAGAACCTGTTCTATTAAACGCTTATACAAGTAGAGCCCCCTGACAGAGTGAAGAGGGTGTCAGCAGTAAGTTTGTGTTGACATCACTAATAATTTTGCCCTTCCTCTGATCTGTCAGAACAATAAACCCCCAAAAAACAGATCCTCGGTCAGCATTTGGTCAATAATCCATCAGTACAGATAAAGCTGTCTTCTGTGTTTTGTACCCACTCATGCTTTTGCTACCAAATTATAAGCCAATTCTGATGTAAAATAGGGACCATGTCATGCAGGCCTTACAGCTGTTAGATATACATTATACATTGTGCATCTCATTTTTCCTTCCTTCTGACAGATCAGAAGAAGGATCAAATAAATTATGATGTCAGCCAGGCCTCAAAGGCAAAATAGTGGCCCAGTCAAAAGGTGGGGAGGGTGGGGACAGCATTAGAAGTCCACAGAGTGGCACTATGACATAGTGATGAGGTGGAAGCAGCATGAGGAGACCACAGAGTGGCACAATAACAGAATCTGAAGGTGGAAACAGCATCAGGAGTGGCGGCAGCAGCAGTATCAGAAGGCCACAGGGTGGCACAATGACAGAGTGTGGAGGTGGCGGCAGCAGCATCAGGAGGTGGCCACAGGGTGGCACAGTGACAGTGTGGAGATGGCAGCAGCATCAGGAGGCCACAGAGTGACACAATGATAGTGTGTAGGTGGCAGCAGCAGCATCAGGAGGCCACAGAGTGGCAAGGTGACATAGTGTTGAGGTAGCAGCAGTATCAGGAAACCACAGAGTGGCAAGGTGACATAGTGTGGAGGTGGCAGCAGCATCAGGAGACCACAGAGTGGCAAGGTGATATAGTGTGGAGGTGGCGGCAGCATCAACAGGGTGGCACAATGACAGTGTGTAGGTGGCGGCAGCAGCAGCAGCATGAGAAGGCCACAGAGTGGCAAGGTGACATAGTGTTAAGGTAGCAGCAGTATCAGGAGACCACAGAGTGGCAAGGTGACATAGTGTGGAGGTGGCAGCAGCATCAGGAGACCATAGACTGACCCAGTGACCAAGTCGGGAGGTGGGTGGCAATACCAGTACCTACTGAAGATGGTGGGTGAAAGAAGTAGCACTTGGCATCAGATGTGTGGTATCAGGCGGGTGGCAGCATCAGAATAGTAGCTGAGGCAGGTAGCCAAAAGAAACCGGTTTCTGATGCATCAGGCATTGGTGGGTGGAAATCCTGGCTGATCCACACCTGATTCATCTTGACAAAGGTCAGTCTCTCCACATTTTGGGTGGACAGGCGAGTTCTTCTTGGGGGACCTATGGCCCCCGCCGCATTAAACACCCGCTCTGATGTCACACTACTGGCTGGGAAGGACAGCTTTTCCAGGGAAAACTATGCCAGTTGCGGCCACAAATTCAGTTTGCCTGCCCAGTACTCCAGTGGATATTCAATGTGGGATGGCAGGGTGCTGTCCAAGTATGCCACCACCTGATGGTTCAGGTCCTGCTCCAGGTCTAGCTGCTGCTGCTGCTGGTGAGTAGTTTCTTCACTAGGCGGGTAAAGAAAGCTGTTCATCAGCGACTCTAGACTCGAGTTGCTGCTGATGGAGCTGGAACTGCTCCTACCCCCCCCCCCCCCGCCGCCCCCGCACCCTGCCACCCTGCCACAGCAGCCATGGCAGAGAAACGTGAGCGCAGAGGGTCCTCCCGGTCAGACCTGCAAGAGGATGGACAATGGTGCAGATAGGCAGCAGCCAACTGACTACATAGGATGTCTCTATAGTCATTCAGTTTGTCCTCCCTCTAAGCGGGTGTAAAAAAAAGCCCCCATTTTGGACCAGTAGGTGGAGAGCCAGAAGTCATCCATCTGTCGAATGGTGACATTTCGGCTGTCACTACACAAGCGAGCATGCCATTTGTGCAAGTGACTTGGAGGGACTCCCTGCCTCCATCTCCACTGCATACTGCCATGGTGTGTCTGGGTCCTGTGCGTCGTCTTTCTCATCGCCCTGTAGCTCCTCTGGCTGCTCCTGATCCTCCTCTACTGTCACCTGTGTAAAAAAACACCCATTTTGCTACACATTGCTTGTGCTCCAATGTCCTCCTCCTCCAGTTCAGCCCCTACAGGACTCATGTGGCCATGAGATCTAGGTGCCCCATCTCCAGTCCCCTGACCAGACAGATTTACCAGCATCTGTTCCAGAACATGAAGCAGTGGAATTACGTTGTTCATCCCGTAGTCCTGGCGACTGACAAATAACATGGCCTCCTCAAAGGGCCTGAGCAAATGGCAGGTGTCACACATGAGCTGCCACTGGCTGACATCGAAGTTACACAGGGGAGTACTCCTGTCCGCTTGGATCATCAAGAATTAGTTTATGGCCTTTCTCTGTTCGTATAGTCGGTCCAAAATATGGAGGGTGGAATTCCAACAGGTGGAAACGTCATATATCAGCTTATGTTGGGGGATGCCATTCTGCCGCTGCAGCTTAAGGATGGTGTGCTTTGCGGTGTACAAGTGGCTGAAGTGCATGCAACATTTCATGGCATTTTTTAGGATGTCTTGCAGCTGGGTGGAAGACTTCAAGAACCGCTTGACAACCAGATTGAACACGAGTGCCATGTTGACGCAGCGCCGACACCATGTTCTTTCGGTTGTTGGTCACCATGGTTCCGATTTTGCGTTGTCGCAGAGCCAGGATTTGATTTCTTCATATAGGACATAGAGCAGTTCCTCCACTGTGTGACTCCGTTCTCCCAGTCAAACGAGTTGCAGAACAGCGTGACACCGCCGTGCCCTGCACATGTGGTATGCTGGAGGGGCACTGTGAATTGTCCCTGCAGTGGAGGCTGAGAACACGGTGGAGGATGAGGCAGAGGCGGACATTGTCGCAGTACCAATGGCGTGGGAACGTGGAGGCGGAAGCAGCATCACCTGGCCAAGTTGCTGGTGTGGCTGTGCAGGAACCACATTCAACCAGTGGGCCGTAAAGGACATGTATTGTCCCTGACCATACTTACAGCTCCACACGTCTGCGCTGCCTTGCACTTGGGCAGACACCAGTAGGCTCAAAGACTGGCCCACCTTCTGTTCTACATACTTGTGCAGGGCTGGTACTGCCTTTTGGCAAAGAAATGACGGCTTTGGACTCTCCACCTCGGCTCGGCACAATCCATCAGTTTTCTGAAAGGTGCAGAGTCCACCACTTGGTAAAGGAGGGACTGCAGTACCAGCAACTTGGCCAGGAGCACATTCAGCTTCTGTGCTGTTGGATGAGTGCAGGCATACTGTTGTGTCTTGGCAATCGCTTCGGTGATCAATTGCTGACGGAATGACTTATGAGGAGGAGGTGGAGCAGAAGCATCAGGACCAGCAGATGATGGGAAATACAGACGGCTCCCTTCGGCTGAGATGGTGGAGCCTTGACTGCCTGATGTGGCGGTTCCTGCAGCAGGCTGTACCACCACATCAGAGCCACAGTTCTCCCAGGCCACTTTATGGTGATGCTTCATATGTTGATGCAGGGCCGTGGTGCCAACATTGCCACCCTTGCCACGCTTCACCTTCTGCCCACAGATTCTACAAATGGCCATGTTCACCTCCTCTGGCGGCTTAACAAAAACTGCCACACCGCAGAGTAGGTGCTTTTACCCCCAACATTAAGCACTGACTGACTGCTACCGCCGCTGCTTCCGTGAACCCCTGCACCAATACTTTCCGAGTAGTAAGGCTCCTGCGAAGCAGGTGGTCTATTCTGGGCATGTTTGGCTCCCGACCTCCCACTACTGCCACCCTGCTGACTCCCGGCCACGCTAGGGACTTGCTGTCTCTGCCGCTGCCTCACGGGCAAGCTGCCACTCTCTTCTCCCGATGATGATGAAGCCCCTAATTCACCCGACTCCCAAGTGCGATCTGCTACATCATCATCATCGAATACTGTCGGCACATCACTGATGTCCTCCTCAACGGTCTCTGGGTCAGGAGCCTGACTGCTCGCAACACCAGCTTCCACGCCACTTTACTCATCACTACTTGCCCGCCTACCGGAGGAAGCGGCGAATGTCTTCTCCACATCTTGGCAGTAGCTGCTGACTGTCCTCTGGTAGCTCGTCCTCGCTATATAGTGGAGCTGAGCCTACAGCATATATACTTCTCTGGCTGAGGGAACAGAAAAGGCAGGTTGAGGACAGATGAGGGCACAGGGCCTGCTTCCGACCCATCGACTCTTGTCTGATGTCACTTGGTACGAAGTTGTGGGTTTGGTGGACCAAGAAAGTCCAAGAGAAGCAGACAGAGTAACGGGCTCAAATCCACAACCAATGGTAGAAAATAATTTAGTTTAATCAGGACAACGCGTTTCGGGGTACATGACCCCGAAACGCGTTGTCCTGATTAATCCAAACTGTTTTCTACCATTGGTTGTGGATTTGCGCCCGTTACTCTGTCCGCTTCTCTTGGACTTTCTTGGTCCACCAAACCCACAGCTCTCATACTCACCCGGTCGGCGGTTCGGCACTGACCGAAGGGTGTTTGGACAAAGTTGGCAGCACCAACCAACCCTCACGAGTAGGGATCGACCGATTATCGGGTTTACCGATATTATCGGCCGATATTTAGGATTTTGACCGCTATCGGTATCGGCATCTATTTTGCCGATGTTCCGATAGCGTATGGGGAACACAGATCGCGCTGCTGTCAGCGCTCTCCGTGTTCCCCTTAGCAGCACAGGGGAGAAGGAAGCAGTGTCTCCTCCCCCTGTGCTGCTGCTGCTGCTGCCGCTGCCGCCAATGAAAGGGCAGGGGACAAGAGGAGGGGAGGAGCTATGGCCACTGCATCACCAATGAAGCTTAATCTCTCATTTATTCATATACAGGAGGCGGGAGCTGCAGAATCACATAGCCGGCTCCTGACCTCTATGAGCTGTAGCTGCAATCTACGGTAGTTAACCCCTCAGGTGCCGCGGATCGCAGCTACAGCTCATAGAGGTCGGGAGCTGACTATGTGATTCTGCAGCTAGCTCCCGCCTCCTGTATATGAATAAATGAGAGATTAATCTTCATTGGTGGCGCAGTGCGCGCCCCCAATCCCAGTATTAGACATCGCAGTGCGCCCCCCCCCCCAAGCCCTCCCAGTATTAAGCATTGGTGGCGCCCCCCCACCCCAGTATTAAAAAACATTGGAGGCGCAGTGCGCCCTCCCCCCCCCCCCCCCCCCCACAGGATCCCCTCTCCCCTCCTCCTCTGATCGGAGCCCCAGCAGTGTAATGCTGGGGCTCCGATCGGTTACCATGGCAGTCAGGACGATTGAAGCCCTGGCTGCCATGATAAGCTCCAAGCTGCTGTGTGCACAAAGCACACAGCAGCAGGGACAGTGTGAGCTCCTATTCACCCTGATAGATCTCTATCAGGGTGAATAGGACAAGGGTTCTAGTCCCTAAGGGGGCTAAAAGTTAGTAAAAAAATAAGTTACAAAAATAAAAATAAAACACCAAAATATTAAGTATAAATGAAAAAGGAAGATTTACAAAAAAAAATACACATTAACAATAAACATTAATTATCAGCAGATTTGTGGGAAATTTTAATTTTTTTTTTCAAAAATGAGAATTCCCAGAATATCGGTATAAATTATCGGCTATCGGCCTGAAAGTTCACAAATTATCGGTATCGGCTCTAAAAAATCAATATCGGTCGATCCCTACTCACGAGTACTTAGCCTTCATTGTAGTTGCACCCAATTGGTGCAACTCTGACAGGTGAGCATATTACCTCCCGTAAGAAAGGGGAAATAATTATTTACATACTCACCCTATGAGTGGATGACCGAGTCAACCATTCAAGAACCGCTAGGTTGCTGGTCAAGACACATTTCATCAAGAGACCACGGCACTCTGTAAATGTTTTAGTAGTTGCTTATTTTATTTCATATCTTTTTTATATATATATTTTTTCTTTTGTATATCCATCCAAAAGTAATAGCCACTGGCCCACGTTTCGGTCTAGTCTTAGACCTTGTTCACGGCCTTAGTTCTGTGGAGTAGGGAGAAAAGTGGATGGCATCAAGACACGACCGCTAGATGACACTGGGAGCTCAGGCCTCTTTTACTCCTTTACTCTGCTGCGACCTGTGCCTGCGCCAGAAACATTTAGGCCTCTGCCACTATCCTGTGCTGGACCTGTCACTTCTCTGTCTGACATACTGTTTGATCAAATAAATAAATAAAAAGGAAATTAAAACACCCTAAGAAAGTCTTTAATTTTCTCACTTCACCACACAACAGCTAATAAGCCTTTTTTTCCACTAATAAACGCCAAAAAGGGCTTTAGAACATTTAAAGGGCTTCTGTGACCCCACTAAACCGTTTTTTTTTTTTTTTGTTTACTTATAATCCCTATACTGCGATTTATGCCTACATAATCTAATTAATCATTTTGGTCCAGTAGATGGTGTTAAAAACGTGCTTTTAAAATATGGAAATTACCTTGCTACCAGCAAGTAGGGCGGCTACTTGCTGGTAGCAGCCACATCCTCCGATCCTAAAGACGCCCCTCCGCATGTTGATTGACAGGGCCAGTGAACGGGATCGTCCTCTGCTGGCCCTGTCTGCTATCAAGATCTCGCCGCCTGCGCCGTAACGGTATTCAGTCGGCGCAGGTGCACTGAGAGGCGGCCGCTCGCTCGGCCGCTCCATCCTCAATGCGCCTGCGCCGATGACGTCACATCTACACCCGGCGCAGGCGCATTGACGATGGAGCGGCCGAGCGAGCGTCCGCCTCTCAGTGCGCCTGCGCCAATTGAAGACAGGTACAGCGCAGGCGCAAGATTTTGAATGCGAACAGGGCCAGCAGAGAACGATCCCGTTCCCTGGCCCTGTCAATCACAATGCGGAGGGGGCGTCATTAGGATCGGAGGATGCGGCTGCTACCAGCAAGTAGCCGCCCTACTTGCTGGTAGCAAGGTAATTTGCATATTTTAAAAGCACGTTTTTAACACAATCTACTGGACCAAAATGATTAATTAGATTATGTAGGCATAAATCGCAGTATAGGGATTATAAGTAAACAAAACAAAAAAAAAAAAAACGGTTTAGTGGGGTGACAGAAGCCCTTTAACTCCACTGCTGAAAGGCAAATAGTTCCTTATTTTTTTCCACTTACAAGCCACAAAAGGCTTTAGAACATATAATTGCACCGCTGAACGGCAAATATACGGTATATATATTTTTTGCCACTAATACATGGCAAAAAGGGCTTTAGAACGTATAACTGCACCGCTAAACTGGCAAATAATATATTTTTTTTTGTTGGAATTACAGAGCTGTATAATGGCAATTTGGATCCGCAGTCTTGTTCCTATTACCGTATTGTTCCTATTACCCAGGCTGTAAACTCACTTACTGAACCCTGTTCTGCTTGAATACTGTGGAATGATTCCTCCCTATCCTTTCCCTTAACTTCTATACAGCAAAATAAAAGTTTGAAAGTCTTTCCTAGCACTGTCCCTAGCGCCTGCTAACGTCTCTCCCTGCACTAAGTACACTGGAAATTGGCTGAATCCAAGATGGCTGAGGCTATTTGTAGGGCTGTGACATCACAGGGCTGGCTGGCTGCTGATTGGCTGCATGCATGGCATTGTGGGTGATCCTTCGATCCCAGAGTTCCTTGCTCCATGTCCTAACACGTGCTGCAGCCATTTGCGATTCATTACCACGAAGCGTGAGGAAATTCAGATTCTGTGCAAATCTAATTTTTCCTGAAATTCGGATCGAATTCCACTTTGTCAACTTCGATTCGCTCATCTCTAGTGACAATAGTTGCTCCCAGTCTATGTTCTGAAGTGCAGCACTCAACCCTGGGAAATTCGTCTTTTTGAAATTAAGTGTTTTTGCCCTACCTACTGAGCTTGTTTTTTACAGTTTAGTTGGAATATAATTATATTGTGGTCACTGTTACCAAGGTTTTCATGGACAGTGACATTTCTCACAAGCTCTGCATTGTTAGAAATTACTAGATCCAGAAGAGCATCGCCTCTAGTAGGATCTTCTACAGACTGGCCCAAAAAAAATTCCTGCAAAAATCTCAGGAATTTTCTTGTCAGAACCATGTTCTTAATCTGTTTGGATAGTTAAAATCTCCCATTATCACTACTGTGCCAGCCTGCGCCGCCTGCTCCATTTGCAAATACAGTTAGGCTGGGTTCACACGGGCGAGATTTCCGCGTGGGTGCAATGCGTGAGGTGAACGCATTGCACCCGCACTGAATCCGGACCCATTAATTTCTATGGGGCTGTGCACATGAGCCGAGATTTTCACACATCACTTGTGCGTTGCGTGAAAATCGCAGCATGCTCTATCTTGTGCGTTTAACACACAACGCAGGCCCCATAGAAGTGAATGGGGCTGCGTGAAAATCGCAAGCATCCGCAAGCAAGTGCGGATGCAGTGCGATTTTCACACACGGTTGCTAGTAGACGATCGGGATGGGGACCCGATCATTATTATTTTCCCTTATAACATGGTTACAAGGGAAAATAATAGCATTCTGAATACAGAATGTTAAGTAAAATAGGGCTGGAGGGGTTAAAAAAATTATAAAATAATTTAACTCGCCGTAATCCACTTGTTCGCGCAGCCAGCATCGCTTCTGTCTTCATCTGTGAGGTAAAGGACCTGTGGTGAGGTCACTGCGCTCATCACATGGTCCATCACCATGGTAAAAAGAGCATGTGATGGACCATGTGATGAGCGCAGTGACATCACCACAGGTCCTTTATCTCACAGATGAAGACAAAAGAGATGCCAGCTGCGCGAACAAGTGGATTAAGGCGAGTTAAATTATTTTTTTATTTATTTTTTTAACCCCTCCAGCCCTATTTTACTTAGCATTCTGTATTCAGAATGCAATTATTTTCCCTTGTAACCATGTTATAAGGGAAAATAATACAATCTACACAACACCTAATCCAAACCTGAACTTCAGTGAAGAAGTTCGGGTCTGGGTACCACATACATTTTTTTATCACGCACGTGCAAAACACATTGCACCCACGCGATAAAAACTGAACAACGGAACGCAATCGCAGTCAAAACTGACTGCCATTGCGTACCTACTCGTGCTCAGGTTTTCCGCAATACACCCGGGACGCATCCTGAACAAATCCGTCACTCCCGTGTGAACCCAGCCTTACTAAAGGTATTTAAATGCATAATGATACCCATCCCACACACACCAGCAAACTCAAGACTAAGCAAGATTATGATTAGAGATGAGCAAAGTATTCAAAAATTTTAGTCTGCTGCTTTTCAAAAAAATAAAAAATAGTGGGTAGTGGGTGCAATGACAAAGAGTTGCTATTGCACCGCTCCCCGTCATTCTAACCCTCATGTTCATACATGATCGCGGCATCTGACACAAATAATCGGGTGTAAACTTAAAAAAAATAATTTTTATTATACTTTACTCAACCATTGGCTCGCAACGGACTGGCAGCCACCATCGTGATTGAAGATCTAGTGCGGCCCGTGATGACATTACGTCGGCCAGAGTGGTGATGTTAAATGTCACCTCACACAGGATTTCGTGCAAGATCTTCAACCAACATGGCAGAGGCCGGCCCGTCGCGAGCAAATGGAGAAGGTAAGCATGATTCTTTATTTTTTATTTTTTTTTATGCTACCACAAAGCACAAGGAAATTCAGTTTTCGTAGCTAATCGAATTTTACCTGAAATTCGGATCAAAGTCCACTTCGATCTACTTTGGGGACTTTGATTCACTCAAATATTTATGATTTAAAAAAAGTTAGGAGATGACATGTTTGGTCTTCCAGTATGTCTCATAATACAAAACCTATCTGGTCCAACTGATGCTAAATTAAAGCGGCTCTGTCACCACGATCAACCCTATTAAAGAGGTTGTCTCATTTCAGCAAGTGGCATTTATTATGTAGAGAAAGTTAATACAAGGCACTTACTAATGTATTGTGATTATGCATATTGCCTCCTTTGCTGGTTGGATTCATTTTTCCATCACATTATACACTGCTCGTTTCCATGGTTACGACCACCCTGCAATCCAGCAGCGGTGGCCGTGCTTGCACGCTATATGAAAAAGCGTTGGCCTCTTGGTTGGCCAGGACCGTGGGAGTGCACATATGTTAGTGCTTTATCCTATAATGTGCCAGCACGGCCACCACTGATGGTTTACAGGGTGGTCTTAACCATGGAAACGAGCAGTGTATAATGTGATGGAAAAATTAATCCAGCAAGCAAAGGAGGCAATATGGACAATCACAATACATTAGTAAGTGCCTTGTATTAACTTCCTCTACATAATAATTGCTATTTGATGAAGTGAGACAACCCCTTTAAACCAAAAATGAGATATAATGAGAATATGGTGGCTCACTCTGTAAATGGTTGTGGAATGGGTGCTACTAAGTCTAAAATGACTCACCCAGTCATAAGCAGGAATAAATGTAAAAATATGTATAGGAAGACTGAGCACTCACCAGCTGGACCAATTGGAGACTAAGAACAGATAATAGCAATAATATTTAATAGCCCTATATTAAATCTACATCAATAAAATCTATAATACATTATAAATCATTATAAATATATCACCTAAATAAAAAATATTAAAACAGAGCTGTAAATACAATGTGAAAGGACAAAGTATGCCTAATATATATGCAATAAAAATGTACACAATATATAGATAGAGAAAATCACAATGTAAATTGTAAGTGGGGCAGGTATTGACGATAAAAAATATCTAATTGATATATTCAATAGATGTTCAATAAATGCTCAATAGGACAGAAATATGTTCAATGAGAAGTAAGCCAGATGAAGTATTCGAATATCAGTTCACTTGTTCAAGTGCAATTCAGTCCGAAGAATGCGTTTTGGGGTCTTTTCCTGGCCCCTTCCTCAGTGGTAATCTGTAAGGGGGTTTGATCCCCTTTTTATACCCAACATCCTTTAGGATAAGGTGGAACAAAAGTGTGGTTTTGGATCCAATCAGGATCCAAAACCACACTTTTTTTTGGTGATTGGATCCAAAACCACACTTTTGTTCCACCTTATCCTAAAGGATGTTGGGTATAAAAAGGGGATCAAACCCCCTTACAGATTACCACTGAGGAAGGGGCCAGGAAAAGACCCCGAAACGCGTTTGGTTTCTGTACACCTCGAACATCAGCTGATGAACTTTTATGAGACCCCAACATCCCGATAACCGGATTTTAACCCTGTCGGAAGGGAACACCTTGTTAACCGCCAACCAGGCTAAGACTTGCAACATCGGTGAATACTGCTAGGAGTCCCTCTATGCTGGGAACTGCATGAACCTCCGAACCACCCCAAGCAAGCGTCTGGAATCAGGTACCGCCGGATCTGATACAGTGAGCCACGTGGGACGCCACGGTTACACTCACATCAGACGGCAAAACCAACAGTTGTAATACATTAATTGACCGTATGCTCATCTGGCCTTTTGATTGAATCGAACTTGAATAAGTGAACTACATCCATTGATTGGATGACCGTATGTTCGCTCGGTCCTTCGGACTGAATTGCACTTGAACAAGTGAACTGATATTCGAATACTTCATCTGGCTTACTTCTCATTGAACATATTTCTGTCCTATTGAGCATTTATTGAACATCTATTGAATATATCAATTAGATATTTTTTATCGTCAATACCTGCCCCACTTACAATTTACATTGTGATTTTCTCTATCTATATATTGGGTACATTTTTATTGCATATATATTAGGCATACTTTGTCCTTTCACATTGTATTTACAGCTCTGTTTTAATATTTTTATTTAGGTGATATATTTATAATGATTTATAATGTATTATAGATTTTATTGATGTAGATTGAATATAGGGCTATTAAATATTATTGCTATTATCTGTTCTTAGTCTCCAATTGGTCCAGCTGGTGAGTGCTCAGTCTTCCTATACATATTTTTACATTTAACCCCTTTAAACCAGACATACTGGCTGGGAGGGCTCATCATGCTGATTAAAACAATACCCGCCTCCTGGTGCTCAAACTTGCTCATTTGCATATGAATAAAAACACCATTTTTTTCTGCAGCTATTTAGCATACAGACAAAAGAAAGGTATAGTTTTAATCAGCATGATGAGCCCTATCAGGCAGTATGTCTGCTTTACTAGGGTTGATCCTGGTGCCAGAGCTACTTTATCTTCAATATCACATCATGAAGAAACAAAAACTCACCTTTCCCCTTGAATCATGACAATTAATCATCTCCTCATAGCTGAATTTAGAAACTGGGTGTGAAAAAGAAAGCAGCGATTTCCTGGATAAAGAAGGACAAAGAATCAATTAAAAGAGTTATGCCAGGATTTATGTAAAAGATTTAATCAGACATGATATAGTACATGACAATCTCTAACAAACCTACAACCAACCCTATACCTCACGTGGAACCAGAGATCTCCTTATTGTATATCCCGCATCACGGATCGCAGATCCATTCACTTCAATGTGTCCGCAATCCGGGAGATGCGGAACGGAGACACGGAACCGAAGCCCACGGAAGCACTACGGATTGCTTCCGTGGGTTTTCTGTCCGTGCCTCCGCAACGCAAAAAAGTAGTGCATGCACTACTTTTTTGCGGTGCGGGCAGATCACGGAGCCATTCAAGATGAATGGGTCTGGATCTGTCTGCGGCCGCCGCATGGATGTTGCCGTGCATTGGGAACCGCAAATGACACAGAACGGCCAGCACACACTCGTGTACATGAGCCCTTAGTGACATTTGAGGATTGAAGCTGAATGCCTGCGACCACCTCAGTGAGGTGGACAGAGGAATAAGAAAAATAACAAATAGAAGGGGGAGCTATACAGATACAATTTATTGAAGAGCTCTACAGACTACCGTAAAGTATACTCATTTTTTTAATTACATGCAATTACAGTATTCAAATCCAGGTGCTAGCTTGAAAAATGTTTAATGTTTTTCGCATGACACCCCCTCCAATAATATAAAAAAAGTTTTTTAACTGATGCCTTTCTGAAAAACGGCCATTAAAAACTGCCCCCCACAATTGTATGTTCTGTCCTGTTTTATGACATAAGTTATCCACGGCCTGTTAAAAAGACGCCGTGTGAATAGAACCAAAGACTTCCATGGTTCTGAAAATGGTTGTGTGACAGCCGTTAAAAAAATTGAATGTGTGAATGTAGCCTTAGGGTGCATGCAACTGAAAAAGATCACAGCCACCTCCCCTATTAGACACTGTAGGCACAAAGCTATTGTCTATCACTGGATTATAAAAAAAAAGGCTACCTGTCTTTTAAAACAGCGCCACTCTTATGAGTGGGTTGAGTCTGGTATTGCAGCTCAGCTCCATCACTGTACCAGTGCCGCTGACCTTGTTTATAATCTCATACAGACTCTTTAACAGTAGGTACATCTGTAGGGGCGTCTCATAAGAGTAGGGCCCATGATAAGGTGTGATGACCACTTTTTGGTGATATCTTGTCAGTTTCATGGACAATGTATTATACTTGATGACCAAATAAACTGCACATTTTTCAGTTTTAAAGGAAAACTGTCACCACAAAATGCAGTGCAATCTGCAGACAGAAAGTTCTGGAGCAGGAGGAGCTGAGCAGATGGGTATGTAGTTTTATGGGAAAAGATGCAATAAAATGTCCAATTCATACATTTAGATCTCTGCTCTGCCTATGCTTAGGAGTCATTTGTGCAGCTGGCTCTGCATGACTAAGCATAGAGGGTAACCTGGTATTCAGTCATTACACCCTCTCATGTTATTAATACAAAGAGCAGAGATTTAACCCATAGAGGACCTCTGCTGTACATGTACGGCGCTGGGAGCCATGACTTAAGGACCAGCTGCACCCGCCTGATCAGCGGCACGGACCCGGCAGTCACTGACAACCTGACCCCTGCTGCATATGCAGGCATCTGTGTTTTCATCGTATTAACCCGTTGTATACTGCGGTCAAAACTGACTGCGGCATGCAGGGGGTTTGAGGAGGGTACAGGAGAGTACACTTTCCGTTAACGAGGATCTATTGGAGGGCAAGTCTGGTGCCAGCAGCTAACTTGCTCTCGGCCTCCACAAAGTTCACCCAGTGTGCCATAATGGTGAGGATTGTGTTGACCAGACTCTTGGCTACTGAGACTGGACTTGTAGGTGAGGGCCTGCTGCCGCGTTGTTAACTCTAGATAACTTCTAGGCGATCGCATGTCCCCGTAACGGCGACGATCTATTTGGATGTCTGCCCTATGAACTTTGGAGCAATTTTTCAACAAGGACATTCTGGTATAGTACCGTTTTGCTTGTCCTCTCCACCAGAGGAATAAGAGATGAGAAGTTATCTTTGTAGCGGGGGTCGAGCAGGGTGAACAACCAGTAATACGTGTTGTCTAAAATGCGTATAACAGGGGCTTGGCTAGGCTGCTGAGCGTGATGGCCGCTTGAGGAAAGAGCTCCTGCACCTAAGCGACTGCAATCTCGTCTGCCCCGTCTCAATTGATATCCGAGCAGCACTATTTAGCTCCGACAGATGCCTGATCCCCCCTCCAACACAATCGGGAAGACCAGAAATCAGATACCAAAGCTACAAGACGGAAATCTGGAGAGCTATTTCGACAGGGGAAGATCCAAAGATGGCGCCGACACCACAGATAAGGCCCTGCCGCTTTCCCCTATCAGCGCCATGTCGCCTGCTCATACAGTGCGCTCACCGTCTCCACCAGACATATCTACCGGTACTAACCTGCTGAACATGTCGCCTCCGTCGCTCCCACCGACACCAGAAGAGGCCAGAGCTCCGATACATGCTCCTACTGGGATCCAAAATGGCGCCAGACCTCATGCGCAGCGGGATCACCCACTGGGAAACCCTCACCCTCAGATGACTACATGGGAAGCCAGAGACCACCCGCAGCTCAGTGAGTACACATGTATACCACACAGTGCAGCACCCCTGGACCCCTTCCAAATGCTACCCACCTCTGACAAACCTGTTACAGAGGACTCTCTCAAAGCTTAAAATCCTCTCTGCAGGCAGACATTGCAGGACTGATTAACCCTCTCTCAGCCAGACTGCAAACAACTGAGGATAAACTTTACCATGTGGAAGCGAAAATGGGTGACTTTGCATCCTCCCAAAATGCGATTATTGATGCCCACAATGATATGGCGGATGAGCTTGAAGCCATGAAACTAAAGATGGCAGACCTGGAGGATCGTTCCAGGCGAAACAACGTGAAATTCATGGGTATTCCTGAAGACGTTGCTCCACAAGAGTTGCAAGCATACCTAAAAGGACTAATGAGAGCGCTTTTACCGCAGATCCCAGCCCCTGACATGAATATCGATAGGGCCCACAGGATCTCTAAACCTGCGCACCTAGGCCCTAATATTCTGCGTGACACCCTCGCACCCATCCACTTCTTCCACACTAAGGAGGCACTTATGGCTGCGGCAAAGGGTAAGACCCCACTTCCAGCTCCCTACCAAAAAGTTAAGCTTTTTACTGACCTTTATATGGTCCCCCTCTGCAGACGCAGAGCTCTACTACCAATTACGACAACTCTTTGTAATCAAGATGTCCCCTACAAGTGGGGGTACCCCCTGAATATTCTTTTCTGTAGAAATGGACAAACCCATGCGATTAAACTCCTCCAACTATGGCAGATTCCACCGCCGGGACATATGGAGGCTGATACCGCCCCAATAGCTCCTGCAACCCCGTTTACATCAAGAGACTGATGTCCTGGAACTGTCTCCTGTGGATGATATTCCATAAACCATAACCTCTACAACTGCATCATACTACTCATCTTTTCCTGTGTTGTGCTTCATTTGGGCATCATGATATCACCTTTCTCAGAATATGGTGCAGGGCCTCTGACACCAACTACCTACCTTCTCCGGTTCTTCTAGCTCTAGCACTGGACTTCCGCCCTTCCAGAGTTAAGACAGTTATCACCGTCCTGTTTATTATCTGTCTCAACGGTTGTTACTGTTTTACTTGTTACCGTAACTTACCTTTTCCCTCACTACTTTGCTTCCCCCTCCACTCCTCCCTCCCCCACTTGTCCTGCAGCTCTCACTGTGTGTAGAGCCACTGGCTTGATATACTACGTCAATAGAGTGTTTTTACTGTCTCTCTACAGCCTAGATAGCTACATCCTATCCAACGTCATGGGTCTTAAGATTATGTCTCTCAATATAAAAAGTCTCAACTGTCCTCAGAAAAGGTCTTATATGTGGAAAGAAGCATTAACCACTAATGTTGATGTCTTGTGTATACAGGAAACCCATCTTCTTCAAGAAGACGCTACTAGAGTACACCACCGCCTGTTCCCCAACATTTTACACTCACACTTCAACGAGAAAAAGAGAGGTACCTTAATTGCTGTCAAGAACACTGTTGCCTACACCCCCATTAAGACCAAAATTTACCCGAATGGCCTCTATATTATCCTAGTGTGCGCCATCAACAACATTACATACAGGCTAGTAAACCTTTGTGCACCCAACTCACACCAGCTGGCTTTCCTACATAAACTCATGTGCAATGTGAACAAACTCAGACAAGGTAAAGTGATCCTCTGTGGCGACTTTAACTCTGTCCTACAACCAGTGGCGTAGGGATCGCCATAGCAACCATAGCAGTGGCTATGGGGCCCTACGCCACTGGGGGCCCGTCCGGACCGCATTCATTTTATTTATTTTTTTCATTTTTTTTATTAACACAGTCACAGTGCACAGTAAAAAACACACAGGCAGCCAGGCCCGACCGCCCGCCCCAGTGTAGTGGGCGGGGGCGTGGGCGGTCCGCGGCTCGGCCTGGCTAGGGTGAAAGCAAGGAGGAGTAGTCAGGTCAGGACTGGAGGCTGAAGCAGGAAGGCCTGGGGCGCACTGCCGCACGAGCAAAAGAAGAGGTAGGTAACTAGATGGAGGAGGAGGAGGTGGACTCAGGCGGTGAAGGGGGCGGGGCCGGGCCGGGCTGCCTGTGTGTTTTTACTGTGCACTGTGACTGTGTTAATAAAAAAAAAAAAATTAATGCGGTCCGGACGGGCCACCGGCCGTGGAGGGGGGGGGGGGGGTTACCTGTTGTGGAGGGACTGCTTACCCATGTCCAGGAAATTCCTGTGAGATCTGGAAGGGAGGATTTTTCAGCTCTGTCCTGGTGCAGCGCGGTCCATTCAAAGAAATCACGTATAGACATGTTTATAGTTGACCACACCTCCTTACTCCATACACGCTCCACTGATATTGGCCTCATTAAATGGTCAGACCACGCCCCGAATACCATCACCCTTGAAAAACGGTTTCAATCACACAGAGCTCCTACTTGGAACGTTCTACACACCAAGGCCTCATGCACGCGACCGTTGTTTCCTTTCGTGTCCGTTGTTCCATTTTTTGTGATTTTCTGCGGACCCATTGATTTTCAGTGGGTCCGTTGAAAACTCGGCTAATGCACCGTTTGTCGTCCGTGATCAGTGGTTCCAGTCCGTAAAAAAAATATAACCTGTCCTACCGTTCATGGCAAACGTGACTTAGACTTTTTTTTACTTTCCTTCATGTCTGGTGATCCTCCAAAAATAAAGGAAGACACACGGAAGCAAAAACGGAAACGGATCACAGAACAACGGAACCCCATTTTGCGGAACGGAACACAACAACGGTCGTGTGCATGAGGCCTTAAAGGAATACTTCCACTTTAATGCCGGGTCAGTCACAAACAAGTTTGCTCTATGGCAGGCCCACAAGGTTCTTTAATTAAGCTGAGTGTTACAGTAAAGAAACTCAAAGAGATAGACATTATGCAAACTTTTAGAGCAAATAGCCAGCTTAGAGAAAATAAACAAAACCAACCCCACAACCCAATTCTCCAACGAACTTAGGTTAGCACGAAATAAACTGAGTAGCTTACTGCTCCAAAACTACCACAAATCTCTCCTCAGACTTAAATCTAAATATTATTCCCAAGAAAACAAGGCGGGTCGACTCTTGGCACAACAACTAAAGACCCAACAATCCAAGTCCAAAATACCACACCTACTGCACTTTACAACTAAGTCAAAATTAATAGACTCCCAAGACATTGCTAACCAATTTAAATTATACTATCAAACACTCTATAACTTGAAAGATAGAACCCCGCTGCCAGAAAATGACCCCACCTTGGTTGAAGAATTTCTCTCACACGCATCTCTCCCTACGCTTACCCAAGCACAACTACATTCACTCAACGCCCCATTCTCAAACCTAGAAATCAACAAGATAATGGCATTGCTCCCTTTGGGCAAATCCCCAGGACCTGATGGGCTCTCTAATGAATACTTCCGTCAATTCCAACCCATTCTTACACCTTTCATGCTAGACATGTTCAATGGAGTACAAAAAGGACATCCCTTTCCCCCAGACATGCTTGAAGCATTAATAGTCACTATTCCAAAGCCCGGTAAAACACCAGATATACCCCATATTTCGGGCCCTCCCAATCCCGGTCCCTACATTATTTTTCAAGAAAGCGCAAGCTATTCTGAGCAGGTACATGTGGGGGTCTTCCAAACCCAGAGTGGCTAGAGCCTTAATGTCTAAGAAAAAACATTGCGGTGGACTGGGTCTCCCTGATATCAAAGACTATCACACAGCGATAGCTCTTTCCTTTGCTCGGGAGTGGTGGTCCTCAGATGGCACGAAGTCTTGGATTCAGATTGAATCACACGCCATGAACCATGCTACGCTAAAAGACTACTTAATCCACTTATTATGGAAACCAACCCTGCCAAATAACAAAACTACTAACGATAAAACATGTTAGCAACCTCTGGTCTACAATTTACAGAACACAGAGTGACTCGAACTCCCTCCTCCTTCAACATGCTACTACACGCACATTAGAACTAAATATCCCAGATATTCATCTGACAATGTGGCGAACCAGAGGAATTAGTGCCATTTCTCAAATTATGGCGGAAGGGTCCCTTCTTCACTTTGATTCACTTCAACGCTCATTCATGCTCCCACACACGGAATTCTACAACTACTTGAGAATTCGCAATTTTCTTGCAAAAATCATGCAATCCCCACCTCCAATTAACTCAGACGTCATGAGATTATTCCAGTTTCCATCCCTTTTTAAAAGACACACCACAACATATATATATGACTTACTGGAAAACAAAGCTACCTTTGCCAAATCTTTACCCATCAAAAAATGGGAGACGGAGTTAGGAAAGTCCTTCCCGGATGAAACTTGGGCTCTAGCTATTAGATTCTTAGTCTCTAACTTTAAATGCGTCACCCACTATGAAGCAGGTCTGAAAACCCTCCTACACTGGTATTTCACTCCACAAAGATTACATACAATCTACCCGTCAACCTCCCCTTACTGCTGGTGAGGTTGTGGTAATATAGGATCCTTGCTACATACTTTATGGTCATGCCCTATAATCACTCCCTACTGGCAAAGTGTCTTTGGTGTACTATCGAGTTTAATAACTCAACCTATGGAACCACTCCCGGAACTAGTTCTACTTTTTTTGGGCATACATAACATAGCCATTCCATACAGGAACATAGTAGGACACATCCTCCTTAGCGCTTAGCTAGTAATCACTCGTCATTGGAAACAACCTGCTCTACTGACCATTTAAAAAGTCATACAGGAACTCAACACATCATGTAGATATGAACACTCACTACCGTCTACAGTTATCTTCTCTCAAATTTAGGCAGCTTACCTGGGGTCCATGGTTCCTTAGTCCTCACTACTCCCCTTGACTCTCCCAGATACTCAAACACTCAATGAACAGTGGGAGCGGTGGGACCTGGTTAATACCTATTCTCCAGTCCCACTTACTATTACTATCGCTACTCCCTTACCCGCCTCTCCCTTCCTCCCTCCCCCTTTTCCCTCCCCTATTTCCCCTATTTTTGTCATTGCTTATTCTCCAAGGGTCCTGTGTCACCCTATTTCGGTTATAACATGACCTACATATACTGCTATTGTATAACTAAGACTAACTGCATGAGTAAACTTCATTGTGAAACTATTATGTTATCTTACTACTTTACTTCTTTAAAATAAATAAAAAAGATTTATTCTAAAATGCGTATAACGCGCCGGTCGTGGGAAAGGCAGCCTAACATGAAGTCAGTCATGTGTGCCAGAGTACCAACAGGCAAGACTTCGCTGTCATCATCAGAAGGTGAGCTGACCCTGTAAAAGATTGTAGGTGAGGGTATGCAGGTGAGCTGATCCTGTAAAACATTATATGCAAGGACTTGCTGGTGAGCTGACCCTGTAAAACATTATATGCGAGGGCCTGCGGGTGAGCTGACCCTGTAAAACATTATATGCAAGGGCCTACAGTTGAGCTAACCCTGTAAAACATTATATGCGAGGGCCTGCAGGTGAGCTAACCCTGTAAAAAAATATGCGGGGGCCTGCAGGTAAGCTGACCCTGTAAAACATTATATATGAGGGCCTGCAGGTGAGCTGACCCTGTAAAACATTATATGTGATGGCCTGCAGTTGAGCTGACCCTGTAAAACATTATATGCGAGGGCCTGCAGTTGAGCTGACCATGTAAAACATTATATGCGAGGGCCTGCAGGTGAGCTGACCCTCTAAATAATGATATGCGAGGGCCTGCAGTTGAGCTGACCCTTTAAAACATTATATGCGAGGGCCTGCAGGTGAGCTGACCCTTTAAAAAATTATATGCGAGGGCATTATATGTGACGAATAAGCATGTTGATATGATGGAAGAGGAGGAGGAGCATGAGAAAAGGAAGATTTAACCATATACCCTTTTTTGTGGTGGAAGGGGTGCATGGGAATACAGTGTATTGAGTACATTAAACAACACATTTAAAGTGCCTTTGTTCATCTGCTTTCCTCTGGTGGAGTCGAGAAGTCTGGGGCAATCCAGGCCTTGTTCATTTTCATGAGTCAACCTGTCAGCATTTTCAGTTGACAGGCGGATATGCTTATCTGTTATAATGCCACCAGCAGCACTAAATACCCGCTCAGACAAAACGCTGGCGGGAGGGCAGGCCAGCACCTCCAAGGCATAGAGCCCCAGTTCGTGCCATGTGTCTAGCTTGGACACCCAGTGGTTGTAAGGCACTGAGGGATCACTAAGGAAGCTGACACGGTCTGCTATGTACTCCTTCACCATCTTCCAAAACTTTTCCCTCCTTGTGACACTAGGCCGCGCACCAGGGTGAGGGTGCTGGCGGGGTGTCATGAAACTGTCCCAGGCCTTGGAGAGTGTTGCCCTGCCTCTGTTGGAACTGCTGTGTGTTCCCCTTGTCTCCCCTCCTGTTGGCCAAGGAAGTACGGACTCCGCCACCAGCGTTGTCAGATGGAAATTTTTGGAGCATTTTTTCAACAAGGACCTTCAGGTATTGCACCGTTTCGCTCGTTTGAGCTGATAATAGCGTTATCGCCACTCACCATCTGTGTTGATTCCTCAAAGTTTTTTTAAAACATCACAGAGGTTAGACATCCATGCCCACTCCTCGCTTCCAATTAGCAGATGCTGACTGGAAAGGCGACAACCATGTTGCAGCTGGTATTCCACTACTGCTCTCTGCTGCTCACAAAGCCTGGCCAACATGTGGAACGTGGAGTTCCAGCGCATGCTTGCGTCGCACAACAGCCGGTGAGCTAGCAAGTTAAAGCGCTGCTGCAGTGTTGACAGACCGGCTGCAGCTGTTGATGACTTGCGGAAATGTGCACACACGCAGCACACCTTCACCAGTAGCTCAGGCAAATTGGGGTAGGTTTTGACAAACCGCTGAACAAATAAGTTTAAGAGGTGGGCTAGGCATGGGATGTGTGTGAGCTTGCCGAGCTCCAAAGCCGCCACCGTTACGGCCATTATCACACACAACCATGCCTGGTTATATGTTGATTGGCGAGAGCCACAGCTCAGTCTGGTCTCTTATCCACTGCGACAGCTCTGCGGCAGTGTGCTGTTTGTCCCCTAAGCATATTAGCTTCAGCTCGGCCTGTTGCCACTTCCCCACTGCAGTGCTACACTGCTTCCGGCTGACTGGTGCTGCGCACGGATAATTCGGAGGTGAAAATGGAAGAGGAGGTGGAGGGGAGAAGTGGGGGTAGGAGCACTAACGTAGGTGCTGGCAGAAACCCTGATGGAATTAGGGCCAGCAATCCTCGGCGTCGGTAGCACCTGTGCCATCCCAGGGTACGACTCGCTCCCAGCCTCCACAATGTTCACCCAGTGTGCCGTCAGGGAAATGTAGTGTCCCTAGCCAAATGCACTTGTCCATGTGTCCAGGGTTAAGTGGACCTTCCCAGTAACTGCGTTGGTCAGGGCACGTGTGACGATTCGGGGCACATGTTGGTGTAAGGCGGGCACGGCACACCTTGAAAAATAGTGGCGCCTGGGAACAGAGTACCGCGGGACGGCCGCCGACATCAGGCTGAGGAAGGCTTTAGTGTTCACAAGCCTAAATGGCAACATTTCCATGGCCAGTAATTTTGAAAGGTGCACATTTAGTGGTATGGCCTGTGGGTGGATGGCTGGGTATTTGCGCTTGCGTTCAAATGCCTGGGGTAATGACATTTGGACGCTGCGCTGGGACAGGGAAGTGGATGTGGTCGCTGATGGTGCTTGCGAAGGTCCAGGTGCAGGGCAGGAGGTGCCTTCAACAGGTGATTGGCCAGAACTTACCATAGGGGAAGAGGAGGCAGTGGTGTGACCCGCAGACACAGATTGTGGACCCAGGCATTCGTCCCACTTATTACGGTGCTTGGATGCCATGTGGCGGATCATGCTGGTGATGGTGAGGTTGCTAGTGTTCACGCCCTGGCTGATTTTGGTGTGGCACAGGTTGCAAACTACTATTCTTTTGTCATCCGCACTTTCCTAAAAAAAGTGCCATACTGCGGAACACCTACCCCTTGGCAAGGGAGATTTATGCAAGGGGATGCTCCGTGGAACAGTTGTGGGTCTGTTTGGTGTGGCCCGCCTTCTTTCTTTTGCCACCCCACTGCCTCTTCCAGCCTGTTGCGGTTCTGCAGATCCTTCCCCCTCTGTACTGCTGTCCATGCTCGGCTTTCCACCGCCCCAGGTTGGGTCAGTGACCTTAACGTCCACCACCTCCTCTTCCACTTCCTTAGGTCAACAATCCTCTTGATTTGTTGACCTAACCACAACCTCAGTGATTGACAACTGTGTCTTATCATCTTCATCAACCTCTTGAGACAGTAATTGTGGTTGACTCATTGGCAACTGTGTCTCATTATCACCCACCTCATTAAAAACTAATTGCTTTTCCCCACCGTCATGTTCTTGTGACTGTGGATGCTCAAGAGGTTGGGAATCAGGGCACAAGATCTCATGTCCCTCTTCAAGCGTGCTTGGCGAGAGGGCCAAATCAAGTAATGGCGAAGAAAGGAGCTCCTCGGAATTTCCGAGTGTGGGATCACTTCTTTGACCAGACTCTCCATGGTGGGAGGAAGGAGGATCAGGGAGAGGATTCTGTTGACCAGACTTGGCTACTGGACTTGGTGGAAGACAGGGTGGTGCTTAACCAACTGGAAGCATTATCTGCTGCAATCCAACCGACCACCTGGTCACACTGGTCTGACTTCAAGAGTTTTGTCCTGCGACGCCCTGCAAACTGGGACATGAAGCTAGGTATCGTGGATGATTGTTTTTCTTGTGCTCTGGCAGCAGGCACAGTTCCAACATGCCCAGGGCCACGGCCTCTGCGTGAATCATCAGCATCACGGCCACTTCCCCGTCCCTTACTGCTCGCCTTCTTCATATTAAATGTTATATGCACGCTTGACACACAAGATGTGGCACGGATGTCACAGTTCACAGCAAGCAGAGTATATGGAAAAAGGAACATAGATTTCACTTATATTTTTCCTATCTCTGGCCCTGACACACAGAATGTATTGGACAGATGTCACAAGTCACTGCTGACACCCTCTATAAAAAAAGTATTGAAAATGATGGAAAAAATATAGTAATTTTCAGTTTTATATTTCTCCAATTTATGGCCCTGACACACAGCAGGTATTGGACAGATGTCTCTAGTCACTTCAGACAGCCTCTAAATACAAAGTATTGAAAATGCTGCAAAAAATAAAAAAATTGTACTGTATTGTAGCTATAAAATACTGCCACCACACACAATAGTCTTTAAAAGGACTTCTGGGTCTTTGAAAAGTTTTTCTACTGAACTGGTTGCGATCAGACTCCCTACACTCTCTGTCCCTTCCGAAGCGCAGCTCTCCCTGACTACAAATGAGCCGAACATGCGTCACATGCACCCGATGACGTGTTCTGGCCAGCCAATCACTGTAATGCCAGTAGCCAACATGGCTACTGGCATTACAGTGAGGGCAGTACTTATCAGCTGCGAAACGTGCGGGGAGGAGACTCCAGCATGGTGCTCGAGCACATGCGGTACTCGGCCAAGTACTGCCATGTGCCGAGCATAGCTATGCTCGAGCCGAACACCAGTTCGCCCGTTCATGCTCGCTCGACACTAGATAAGAGAGAAAAATGGGGAAAAAAAGGGTCCTAAGCAAAACAGGTGATCAGCGGACTATTCTAAAATGGGGTAGAAGCCTACAGAATCAGCCAAAATCGATCAGTTTTTGAAGTCTCCTAATTTGATGACAAGAGCAATAGCAGGTCAAAAAGGGATGTTTGATTCCAATGTTTTAAAAAATACTGCTGAGTGGAATAACTAGCAGATGATTCTTCTCAGGAGGAGGGGGTGGATAGAGAGGATATAAATGACTCGCCTATTATTGAATCTTCCCTGCTAAAAGAAATTTTGGTGGCGGTTAATAAAAATGGAGAACTAATATAAAATATTTCAATGCAACTTGGGGCAATCCAGTCTGATGTGATCCTGATAAGGGAGGATATCTCAAAGATACGGGGCAGAGTTACAACCATAGAAAAATCTGTGGGGGCCCTGGAGATTGAAGCAAAAACATTTAAATCCGAAATTTCCACCCTGAGTACGGATGTGAATACTCTTAAAATAAAAGTTGTGGATTTGGAGGACAGGTTGAGGCAATGCAATGTGAGAATTATAGGTCTACTCGAAGGCGCAGAAGGGAAAAGTTCAGCTGAAATGATACAGACCTTAATTTTGGAGAAATTTGGAAAGGAACATTTTTCACCGTTATTTTTGGGTAAAAGAGCACATCGGGTGCCAGGGGGAGAACCTATCCCAGGAAGGCAGCCATGAGTACTTCTGGCGAAGATATTGGTCTGACGAGGCAGGGATATCATTTTGAGAAGGGCTAGGGAATGCCCTCCTATTTTATACAATGGAAGTGTCATTTTTTCCTGACTTTTCTAAAGAGATCTTGGGTAAGAGATCTGGTGCAGTAATGTGGCGGATCAAATGGTTTGGGGGGTTTATGGGATGGATAGCGGTATGTCTCTTTGGAGGAGTGGAGCTAAAAAGACAGGCCATTCTTGATTTGGTACAGAGACATCTACCAGCGATTGTTTGCTTAGTTGAAACTCACCTCACCGAGGAAACGGTCAGGTGGATCGATAGGGGATGGGCCAGACAGATTTGTCACGCCACCTTTTCTAGTTATTCTAGAGTGACAATGTTAGTTCATAATCAGATTGATTTTGTCTGCTGGGCATCCTGATAAGCAAGGTAGATTTGTATTTCTCTATAGAAAACTCGCTGGCACACTATGTATTTTGGCCTTTATTTATATTACCCACCATTTTCTTTGTATGTACTTAATTGTTTGTAAACCTTTATGGACCAATGGCCTCAATGTCTTTCGATAGTTAATGGGGACTTTAATTCTGTCATTAATCCAGAAACTGATAGGATCCCCCTCGGCATGATTTTGTTTGGAATCAGGCTTTATAGATGTGATGTATGGGGTTATTTAGGGAAGGGGAAAAGAGCGCATTCTTGTGTAAGTAAATCTGGAAATTCCATGTCTAGGATAGATCTGGCATTGATAAATAAAAACTCTCTTAGATTTATAAAGTGGCTGAAATATCAGGCCAGGGCTTTATCAGACCATGTACCATTTACTCTGGAAGTATCCATGATTGATAAATATTGGGTAAGACACCCATTTAGACTCAATCCCCATTGGATCTCCATAATGGATAATCACAAAATGAAGGAACAGGAAATTGTCAGTTTTTGGGATATTAATTATAATTCAGAAAAAAAACAAATGGTATGGGATGCCTTTAAGGCATTCATGGGGGGCCTATTTGTTAGTAACATTTTCAACTTGAGAAAGGGGAATGGTATGAAAGAGAGGGAACTAAAAGAGTTAGCTGTAGGTGCTATGAAGGAATTTTCCAGGAATAAAACAGAAAAAAATAGGGAAATTATGGAGAACGCAAGCCGGGCATATTCAGATTTTCTTCTGGATAAGGCACAGCAGAAGCTTTTCTTTAAGGGACAAAAATATTTTGCTGATTCGGGCCGCCCAACTGTTGGCCAGGGTGGTTTTGAATCAGGATAAAAAAAAAGAAATAGCAACTATTCCTTTACCTGAAGGATTAATTATAGATGATCAAGAATCTATATAAGGAATTTTTGTTAAGTATTTTGCGGACTTATATAAATCAGATAAGAACACCCCAGATGAAATGGTGGATGCATATCTGGATTCAATCACCCTACCAGTCCTAACGGATACTCAAAGAGAATTTCTCGATCATGAATTCTCTCTACAGGGGTTGGAGGCTGCAATAAAGGCTTGTTCGGGAAACTCCTCCCCTGGTTCAGATGGATTACCATATGTATTTTACTATTAAATACAGGGAGGTCACTCTCCCTCGTTTATTGAAGGTATTTATGGAATCATTGGAGAATGGTGCCTTTCCAGAATTAATGACAGCTGTAATAATATTAATATTAAAAAAAGGCAAGGACCCCTTTGATATGGAGGCATATAGGCCAATTTCTTTATTGAATACCAATGTAAAGCTTCTTTCAAGGGTTCTCGCTACAAAGCTTGCTAAGGTTATTACATCAATTATATAATTTACATTGAGTATTTGCGAATATACAATCTCTCGAGGAGGGGGGAGGTATCTCGCTCTATCCTGTCTCTTGATGCCTTTAAGGCCTTTAATAGGGTGAAGAGGAGATTCCTTTGAAAGGTTTTGGAAAAAATGGGATTCGGAGCTAGGTCCATAAACATGATTAAGCTTTTGCATAAGTCCCCCAAGGCTAGGATGAATATTAATTGGGGCTTGACAGACAGCATTGCACTGAATAGAGGTACCCGTCAAGGATGCCCACTTTCCCTATTACTATTCGATATATATTTCGAGCCTCTTGCTGCTAGGGTAAGGCAAGATTCTGGGATTGAAGGGTTTGGGATACTGGGAAGGGAGGATTGCATTTCCTTATATGCAGATGATGTATTATTTTTTTTATACAGAATACTAATATTACAATAACAAGAATTATTCAAATGGTTAATTCCTTTGGTGAAGTATCAGGTCTTGACATTAATTGGTCAAAAACCACTCTTATGCCCTTAGACCGTTTTCCGCTTTTTAATGAGGGGCCCCTGAATATCTTGAAGATTTCTGACTCCTTTGAATATTTGGGTATGTTGATATCTCCTAAAATCGAAGATTATTTTCTCCTTAATCTAATTCCATTGATAACTAAAATGAGAGCCAAAATTGCGACGTGGCTCAGACTTCCTCTATCTAGGGCCGATAGTTCCTGTACATACCCCAGATCCTATACATTCTGAGGAACTCCCCAATATGGATTGAGGATACATTTTTAAACTAACCGAGAAAATTATTAATGAGATAATTTGGGGAAGAAAGCGTATAAGACTTAAAATGGAACATTTTTATAAACCGACAGAAAAAGGAGGGTTGAACCTTCCATATTTTAAGGGTTACTTTATATCTGCACAGTTATGTCTATTTTGTAAATGGAAGAAAAGTCTATTATGCAGGATCCTGGTGAGCAGATCTTCCTATGATAGCATGTTTACCTTACTGGAATCCGGCTAATTATCTAATATACAAGAGTATTATAGAGAGGCTGAGAAACTGTTTAGTAAGTACTGGTGTACTATTAGAGGCTGGTTCGGAATAAAGGGATTTTTGAGTTGTACGCCCCATTGGCATAATCATTATTCTAGATGAATTGGTAGAGGATCGGTATTGGCAGAAAAATAATATTTTTTATGTTGCACAGGTGGTGAGGAATGGGGAAATACTGTCATTTTTGGAGTTAGCAAAAAGAGAGAATATAATGAATCTATCTTGGTTTAGGTATTTTCAGTTATGTTCGGCGCTGCACAATAAAGAAAAATCTTTGTTACAGGTAGATACTTCTACACCTTTAAATTATTTAATGGGAATTGCAGGTGACAAGTTTAAGATTGATCAATATTATAAATCATTAGTTAACCACTTCAGCCCCGCTAGCTAAAACCCCCTTCATGACCAGGCCACTTTTTACACTTCTGCACTACACTACTTTCACCGTTTATTGCTCGATCATGCAACTTACCACCCAAATGAATTTTACCTCCTTTTCTTCTCACTAATAGAGCTTTCATTTGGTGGTATTTCATTGCTGCTGACATTTTTACTTTTTTTGTTATTAATCAAAATGTAACGATTTTTTTGCGAAAAAATGACATTTTTCACTTTCAGCTGTCAAATTTTGCAAAAAAAAACAACATCCATATATAAATTTTTCGCCAAATTTATTGTTCTACATGTCTTTGATAAAAAAAAAATGTTTGGGCAAAAAAAAAAAAATGGTTTGGGTAAAAGTTATAGCGTTTACACACTATGATACAAAAATGTGAGTTTACGCTTTTTGAAACAGCTCTGACTTTCTGAGCACCTGTCATGTTTCCTGAGGTTCTACAATGCCCAAACAGTAGAAAAACCCCACAAATGACCCCATTTCGGAAAGTAGACACCCTAAGGTATTCGCTGATGGGCATAGTGAGTTCATAGAACTTTTTATTTTTTGTCACAAGTTAGCGGAAAATTATGATTTTTATTTATTTATTTTTTCCTTACAAAGTCTCATATTCCACTAACTTGCGACAAAAAATTTAAAATTCTAGGAACTCGCCATGCCCCTCACGGAATACCTTGGGGTGTCTTCTTTCCAAAATGGGGTCACTTGTGGCGTAGTTATACTGCCCTGGCAATTTAGGGGCACATATGTGTGAGAAGTACTTTGCAATCAAAATCTGTAAAAAATGACCGGTGAAATCCGAAAGGTGCACTTTGGAATGTGGGTCCCTTTGCCCACCTAGGCTGCAAAAAAGTGTCACACATCTGGTATCACCGTACTCAGGAGAAGTTGGGGAATGTGTTTTGGGGTGTCATTTTACATATACCCATGCTGGGTAAGAGAAATATCTAGGCAAAAGACAACTTTTCCCTTTTTTTTATACAAAGTTGGCATTTGACCAAGATATTTTTCTCACCCAGCATGGGTATATGTAAAATGACACCCCAAAACACATTCCCCAACTTCTCCTGAGTACGGCGATACCAGATGTGTCACACTTTTTTGCTGCCAAGGTGGGCAATGGGGCACATATTCCAAAGTGCACCTTTCGGATTTCGCAGGCAATTTTTTACACATTTTGATTGCAAAGTACTTCTCACACATTTGGGCCCCTAAATTGCCAGGGCAGTATAACTACGCCACTAGTGACCCCATTTTGGAAAGAAGACACCCCAAGGTATTCCGTGAGGGGCATGGCGAGTTCCTAGAATTTTTTATTTTTTGTCACAAGTTAGCGGAAAATGATGATTTTTTTTTCTTTTTTTTTTCTTACAAAGTCTCATATTCCACTAACTTGCGACAAAAAATAAAAAATTCTAGGAACTCGCCATGCCCCTCACGGAATACCTTGGGGTGTCTTCTTTCCAAAATGGGGTCACTTGTGGCGTAGTTATACTGCCCTGGCAATTTAGGGGCACATATGTGTGAGAAGTACTTTGCAATCAAAATCTGTAAAAAATGACCGGTGAAATCCGAAAGGTGCACTTTGGAATGTGGGTCCCTTTGCCCACCTAGGCTGCAAAAAAGTGTCACACATCTGGTATCACCGTACTCAGGAGAAGTTGGGGAATGTGTTTTGGGGTGTCATTTTACATATACCCATGCTGGGTGAGAAAAATATCTTGGTCAAATGCCAACTTTGTATAAAAAAAAGGGAAAAGTTGTCTTTTGCCTAGATATTTCTCTTACCCAGCATGGGTATATGTAAAATGACACCCCAAAACACATTCCCCAGCTTCTCCTGAGTACGGCGATACCAGATGTGTGACACTTTTGCGCATCTAGACTGCAAAAGTGCCCAAATTCCTTTTAGGAGGGCATTTTTAGACATTTGGATCCCAGACTTCTTCTCACGCTTTAGGGCCCCTAAAAAGCCAGGGCAGTATAAATACCCCACATGTGATCCCACTTGAGGGCATGGCGAGTTCATAGAAATGTATTTTTTTGGCATAAGTTAGGGGAAATTGATTTATTTTTTTTTTTTTTTCTCACAAAGTCTCACTTTCTGCTAACTTAGGACAAAAATTTAAATCTTTCATGGACTCAATATGCCCCTCAGCGAATACCTTGGGGTGTCTTCTTTCCAAAATGGGGTCAGTTGTGGGGTGTTTGTACTGCCCTGGCATTTGAGGGTCTCCGCAATCATTACATGTATGGCCAGCATTAGGAGTGTCTGCTATTCTCCTTATATTGAGCATACAGGTAATGAGATTTTTATTTTCCGTTCAGCCTCGGCAAACGTATCTGTTACTGCAGAGGAGAAAATCTCGTCTTGCAGCGCCGCATACACCGACTTGCGTGCTTCTGTCAGAATGCACATCAGTGCTGCAGCTAGTCGATCGGTTGGTCCACCTGGAAGGTAAAAAAAGAAAAAAGAAAAAAAGAAAAAACCAGGCCGCAACGCAATAATTTTATTAACTTTGGAACAGAACATGTAAACTTAAACTTTTTGAACTAAACATTAACGTGTTTGCTTACTGGTGTTTTTTTTTTTGTTTTTTTGTTTTTTTACCTTTATAGAACAAACCTCTCCTTACCCATGGGTCAATGTGCAAAGCGCAAATCGCCCAAAGATGTGGCGAAGTGCGTTATGCACTTTGTCCCAGGTGAAAGGAGACGTTTGCAGCAGCAGTGAGTGAATGGGCCCTAACAGCCCTGTGTGCCTGTCCTGGTGAGATGATCTCTATGTTAGGTGTACCTGTGTGTGGTACTTTCGGAAACACTCCCCTAAGCATAGGGCAGGGTGGTCAGGACAGTCAGGACAGAAATAGCGGGTGTCACGCCTTATTCCACTCCTGCTACAGACACGACATCTTTTTCGGGGTGACGGGTGGGTTGAGGTACCAGCAACGACATTGGAGAAATGTCGCTCGTGTAGACGGCTAACTACACTGGTGGATGGGGCCACGGGACCTCCTGGGTACAGGAGGTTCTCGATGATCTCTTCCTGAAATTTTAGGAAGGATCCAGTTCTCCCAGCCTTACTGTAGAGAACAAAACTATTATACAGAGCCAATTGAATTAAATATACAGACACCTTCTTATACCAGCGTCTGGTTCTGCGGGAAACTAAATACGGAGTCAACATCTGGTCATTGAAGTCCACCCCTCCCATGTGAAGGTTATAGTCGTGGACTGAGAGGGGCTTTTCAATGACACGGGTTGCTCGCTCAATTTGTATTGTCGTGTCTGCGTGAATGGAGGAGAGCATTTAAACGTCACGCTTGTCTCTCCATTTCACCGCGAGCAGTTCTTCGTTACACAGTGCGGCCCTCTGCCCCCTTGCAAGACGGGTGCTAACGAGCCGTTGGGGGAAGCCCGCGCAACTAGATTGCGCGGTACCACAGGCGCCAATCCGTTCTAGAAACAAATGCCTAAAGAGGGCCACACTTGTGTAAAAATTGTCCACATAAAGATGGTACCCCTTGCCGAATAAGGGTGACACCAAGTCCAAGACTATCTTCCCACTGCTCCCCAGGTAGTCAGGGCAACCGACCGGCTCCAGGGTCTGATCTTTTCCCTCATAGACACGAAATTTGTGTGTATAGCCTGTGGCCCTTTCACAGAGCTTATACAATTTGACCCCATACCGGGCGCGCTTGCTTGGGATGTATTGTTTGAAGCCAAGGCGCCCAGTAAAATGTATAAGGGACTCGTCTACGCAGATGTTTTGCTCTGGGGTATACATATCTGCAAATTTCAGGTTGAAATGGTCTATGAGGGGCCGAATTTTGTGGAGCCGGTCAAAAGCAGGGTGGCCTCTGGGACGCGAGGTGCTGTTATCACTAAAGTGCAGGAAACGCAGGATGGTCTCAAATCGTGTCCTGGACATAGCAGCAGAGAACATGGGCATGTGATGAATTGGGTTCGTAGGACCAATATGACCGCAATTCATGCTTTTTAGTTAGACCCATGTTGAGGAGGAGGCCCAAAAAAGTTTTAATTTCGGAAACTTGGACTGGTTTCCACCGGAAAGGCTGGGCATAAAAGCTTCCCAGGGTTAGCGGTTATAAATTGTGTGGCATACCGGTTTGTCTCTGCCACAACTAAGTCTAAGAGCTCCGCAGTCAAGAACAGCTCAAAAAATCCCAGGGCCGAACCGATCTGAGCTGTCTCAACCCGAACTCCAGACTGGGCGGTGAAAGGGGGAACTACAGGTGCGGCTGAAGTTGGGGACTGCCAATCAGGGTTTGCCAGCACCTCAGGGATTCTAGGGGCTCTACGGGCACGTCTTTGCAGGTGGCTGCGACGGGGTCACTACTGCACGTGCCACCGTACCAGCTTCAACTGCCCTTCTGGTGCTCGCTACTTCACCATGTTCTACGGCAGTGCTGGTACTAGGTCCAGGAAGGGCTGGGCTGCTGGTGTATGCCTCACCACGTAATCCGACAGCACCAGCCCCACTCTGCTGCTCTTGAAGCGGATCCTGCGCAACCTGCGGTCTAGCGACACGGGGCCGGGTACGCCTGGTGCTATCAGGGACCTCAGCCTCCTCGTCCGAACTTTGGGTCAGAGAGCCACTGCTTTCTACAGGTTCGTATTCTGACCCGCTAGATTCATCAGATGAGGGTTCCCATTCCTCATCCGACTGGGTCAGAAGCCTGTAGGCCTCTTCAGAAGAATACCCCCTGTTTGACATGTGGGCAACTAAATTTAGGGGTATTCCCTGAGACTACCCAAGAAAAAAAAAGCAAGCCTGTCTTACAAATGGGAGGCTAGCGAAGTACCGGAGGCCGCTGCGGTTGATAAAAAATATCAAAACAGATTTTTTTTTTATCGCCGCAGTGCGTGTAAAGTGAATGTGCAGCGATCAAAAAAAAAATATTTTTTTGTCACTGCGGTGGGGCGGGTGTGGGCGAACGCACGTGTGGGCGACCGATCAGGCCTGATCGGGCAAACACTGCGTTTTGGGTGGAGGGAGAACTAAAGTGACACTAATACAATTATAGATCTGACCGTGATCAGTTTTGATCACTTCCAGATACTATAAAAGTACAAATGCTGATTAGCAATACGCTAATCAGCGAATAACGGACTGCGGTGCGGTGGGCTGGGCGCTAACTGATCCCTAAACTACCTAACCAAGGGGCCTAAACTATACCTAAAACCTAACGGTCAATAACAGTGAAAAAAAAAGTGACAGTTTGCACTGATCACTTTTTTCCTTTCACTAGTGATTGACAGGGGCGATCAAAGGGGTGATCAAAGGGTTAATAGGGGTTCAGGGGGGTGATCTGAGGGCTAAGTGTGGTGTTGGTGGGTACTCACAGTGATATGTGCTCCTCTGCTGGAACCAACCGACCAAAAGAAGGAGCAGAGGAGCACAGCAGCCATATAACCACATCATATTTACTAATATGATGGGTTATCTGGCTTCTGATTGGTTTTTTTAAAAATCAGCAACCTGCCAGCCGCGATCATTGGCCGGCAGGTTGCTGACGAAATACTTTGCGACGAAATGCCGGCCCGCGATGCGCATGCGCGGGCCGGCTGTGACGAAATCTTGCGTCTCGCGAGATGACGCGCCGTTGCGTCCAGGAGGAGTAAATCAACCACCTCCCGGACGCATCGGCGCGTTAGGCGGTCGGGAGGTGGTTAAAGGGGTTTTCCCATCTCAGAAAATGGGGGCATATCGTTAGAATATGCCCCCATGTCTGATAGGTTCGGGTCCCACCGCTGGGACCCGCACCTACAATGAGAACGGAGCAGGGAAATGAGAGGAGGGCACACTGCGCATGCACAGCCGCCCTCCATTCATTTCTATGGGGCCGTCGAAAATAACTGAGCGCTGGCTGGACTATTTCCGTCTGCCCCATAGAAATGAATAGGAGCATGGGCTGCGCATGCGCTCCCATTCACTTCTATGGGAGCAGCGCTTGGTGGTGGACGGACCCCGGGAAATCCGGGGTCCTCCAGCCACAGCGCTCCCTGCTTTGTTCTCGTTGTAGGTGCAGGTCCCAGCGGTGGGACCCGCATCTACCAGACAATTGGGGCATATCCTAGCAATATGCCCCCATTGTCTGAGATGGGAATACCCCTTTAAAGCACTATTTAATAACACATGCTCTCCTGGACAAAGGGCTTGGGGAGCTAAATGTTCAACCATACAATTAGATGATTGGGGGAACATATTGTCTAATCTAAGATTATAGAATATAGAGGAAAAATGGACCAGGATATGGGGTGTTTGGAAATTTTAAATTTCTTTGCCTTGACTTCTCCTCATTCAGAGAGACGCACCACAGTGGAAGGAAGGGTATTAAAGGGTGGGGTTAAAAAGGAATAAAAGTAATAATGAGTTGGATATGAACTTGTATGGAAAATTTTGCTTGATTCTTAATAAAATTCTTGGAATAAAAAAAAAAAAAAAGAATATGGAGACAAAAATGCTTTTATTGGGTAAAAAAACAAAAAAAAACAAAAAAAAACAACAGACATATTAGGTATCTCCACGTCCGTAACAACATGCTCTATAAAAATATTACATGATCCACCCAGTCACCTGAACGCTGTAAAAAAAATTAAAACAGTGCTAAAACATCAATTATTTTGTCACCTTACATCACAAAAAGTGATCAAATAGTCATATGTACCCCGAAATAGTTCCAATCAAACCGCAAAAATTGCTTTCAGAATACAGAGACACTAAAACATGATTATTCTTTTAGTAAAACTAAAATAAATAAAGAAAAATAGACATATTAGGCATTGCTGTATCTGTAATTACCTGCTGTATAAAAACATTTTTTTTGTAGTAATTTTGTATTGTAATATTGAATGATCAGAAAATCATATGTACCCAAAAATGGTACCAATAAAAACGTCAACTCTTCCAACGAAAAATAAAAAGAAATGGAGACATAAAAACATGTTTGGTGTTTTTGTATCAATCTGCTCTATAAAAATAGCACATGATCTAACCTGTCAGGGTAACATTGTAAAAAACACAACAAAATATAAACAGTGCCAGAACAGCAATTTTTTTGTTACTTTGCCTTACAAAAAGGGTAATATAGAGCAATCAAAAATCATATTAACTCAAAATAATACCAACAAAACGACCACATTATCCCATAGTTTCCAAAATGGGGATAATTTTTGGGAGTTTCTACCGTAGGGGTGCATCAGGGGGTCTTCAAATGTGACATTACATATATTGCTCCTTCTCTTCTGCACCCTGCCCTGTGTCCATACAGCAGTTTACGATCACATATGGGGTGCTTCTGTAAACTACAGAATCAGGGAAATAGATATTGAGTTTTGTTTGGCTGTTAACCCTTGATGTGTTACAGAAAAAGCTGGATTAAAATGGAAAATCTACCAAAAAAGTGAAATTTAGAAATGTCATCTCCATTTGTCTTTAATCCTTGTGGAATACCTAAAGGGTTAACAAATTTTGTAAAATCTGTTTTGAATACCTGGAGGGGTGTAGTTTCTAAAATGGGGTAATTTATGGGTAGTTTCTACTATGTAAGCCCTACAAAGTGACTTCATAACTGAACTGGTCCTTAAAAAGTGGGTTTTGGAAATTTTCTTAAAAATGTTAAGAATTGCTTCTAAAATTCTAAGCCTTTTAACGTCCTAAAAAAATATATATATAACATTTACAAAATGATGCCAACATAAAGAAAACATATGGGGAATGTTAAGTAATAACTATTGTGACACAGTGAGAGGTTTGGTCTGGGAAAACCGGTATTTTCCTCCCAGCATGATATGCCGGGCAGATTTACAGCCACGTAAGGTCAAATACCGGATCGGATTTTAAATGCAGGTCCGGGTTTGGGCAGCACCTGGCTGTCCTTAAATAGGCAGCTGGGCTCAGAAGCAATGCCTCTGTGTTGGGATATGGGAGTCTTGTGTGTGGAGGAAGGCTTGCTACCTGTTTTGCTATCAGCAAGGACTCTTTGAGGCAGACTTGCCGCATGGTGTGAATTACCACCAACACTGCAAGGTGACTTTTTGTTTGTATATGACTGCTTGTTTTGTCACTTGCCTAAAGTTTGAATAAAACACTTAACTGTTTGATCCAAAGAACTTGTTGTTGCCTCTATACTGCGTCCGCTAATGCTGTCTACCAGAGGGAGTCCCCACACTATTTTATGAGGTATCACTTTCTGTTTTAAAAGCAGAGAAATTTTGAAAAGTGTGAATTTTTCAAAATTTTGGGTAAATTATTTTTTTTTTTTCATAAATGAAGGTGAAATATATTGACTCAAATTTATGACTGTCATGAAGTACAATGTATCACGGGAAAACAGTCTCAGAATGGCTTGGATATGTAAAAGTGTTCCAAAGTTATTACCACATAAAGTGACACATGTTAGATTAGCAAAAAAAAATGGCCTGGGAAGGAGGGTGGAAACTGGCCTGGGGTAGAATGGGTTAATTTTATACTTACAGTGCTGTAGGAATGAGAGCAGGACACCCATGGGTGGACAAAGGTGAGGCAGCAGAGGTGCTGGATGATACATCCTTTTGAATAACACTGTGCATGGCCTGTTTCCTATGTTATTCAATGGAAGCCACTGATGGACAGGTCTAGTCTCATGCCCCTAAAAATCTAAATCAGACTAGCACCTACAAGCAATATGAAATAAAGTACATGTACACGCTACCATGGCTAACATGCATCTGCATTGGAGTACTTTATGCCACAGTTATCAAATGTCTCATGTTACTTGATAAATTTATCTTATCCTTAGACCTAACACTTTTGTCTAAAGAAGCTACTCCTCTTACTCCACCCTCCTCCTGGATAGCTAGTTTTTTTTAAAAGTTGCAATGATAAATCTGGAGTAAAACTCATTAACATAATTACCCACGCCCAATTTTTCCTTTATGTGTTAAGGGTTAACAGTCAAACAAACCTCAATATTTATTACCTTGATTCTGAAGTTTACAGAAACTGTAATAAAGGTAATAAATATTGAGGTTTGTTTGGCTGTTAACCCTTAACACATAAAGGAAAAATTGATTAAAATGGAAAGTCCAAAGGGTTAACAATGTTTGTAAAATCTGGTTTAAATAACTTGAGGGTTGCAGT
Organism: Bufo gargarizans; assembly: GCF_014858855.1. Classification (NCBI taxonomy): domain Eukaryota; kingdom Metazoa; phylum Chordata; class Amphibia; order Anura; family Bufonidae; genus Bufo; species Bufo gargarizans. The sequence continues at coordinate 565,031,303 of NC_058081.1, read as the reverse complement.
TTCTAAAATGTCATTTGTGGGTGTTTTCTACCATGCAAGCCCCACAAAGTGACTTAATAACCGAACTGGTCCTTAAAAATTAGGGTTTTGGAAATTTTCTTAAAAGTATTAACAATTGCTAAATCTAACTTAAATTGCTAAATAAAAATTCTAAGCCTTCTAACGTCCTAAAAAAAAAGAAAAGTCATTTACAAAATGATGCCAACATATAGTAGACATATTGGAAATGTAAAATGTTTAACTTTTTTTTTTTATAAATAAAGATAAAACATATTAAGGCTACTTTCACACTAGTATTAATATTTTCCAGTACTGAGACCCGTCATAGGGTCTCAATACCGGGGGAAAAAACGCTTCCGTTTTGTCCACATTCATTGTCAAGGGGGACAAAATGTAACTGAACAGAACGCTCCAAAACACATTCCTTTCCATTTGGTTGCGTTCTCATACCGGAGAGCAAACCGCAGCATGATGCAGTTTGCTTTCCGTCCTGGGATGTAGAGCAAGACGCAACAATAGAAAATGGATCCGTTCCCCTTTGACTTTCAATGGACTTCATGACGGATCTGTCTTGGCAATGTTAAATACAACCGGATCCGTCCATAACGGATGCAGACGGTTGTATTATCAGTAATGGAAGCGATTTTGCTGAACCCTGCCAGATCCAGTAAAAACGCTAGTGAAGTACAACGCAATGAAGTACAATGTGTCACGAGAAAACAATCTCAGAATGGCTTGGATAAGTAAAAGCAATCCAGAGTTATTACCACATAAAATGACACGTCAGATTTGCAAAAATCTGGGATTTAAGGTGAAATGTGGCTCGGTACTGAAGGGGTGAAGGGGATAGACTTTTCAAAAGTACTCCTGTACTCATGCTCAGTGTGCTACTATCCAGACCTACTGAAAGTGTCTCCCTGTTACAGATGGCAAACAAACCATGTGCAGTTTGATCTAAAGTCACAAGCAATTCCATGTTAACATTCAGTAGGTTTAAAAATCTACTTGGAAACAGTAAAGACCTTCTAAGGCAGAAGTGAACATACGGTATCACTATAGAGTTTAGGAAAAGACAAATACTGTGAGGATGTGAACTTTGGGACCCCTACCAATTGCCAAGGGAGCAGTGTTTGAATGCATTAGCAGTAGCTCATACACCCTGTACTCTTTCAGTGCTGTCGACTTTGAATGAATCAGAAGAGGTGGGCTTGACCATGACTTCATTCAAACTCATCCACGCCCTGCTCTTGTGCAGGAGAAAACGGGAAACCAGGGTTTATAGTTCTAGTGATTACTTGGGCCCCAATCATCATCTCACCATAAACTGAACAATGCCTCCATATGCGTTACTTAATAATGTTACTCAATAATGCAAAAAGATCAAAAGAAATAGAACTGTTTCAACCCACTATGGGTATTATCCTCAACACCCTAGCATTCCTGATTACATGCTACTAAGCAATGGCACAGTGACCCAATGCCATCATATGACTAATTAAAGGGGTTTTCCAGGCTCCTGATATTGATGACCTATCCTCAGGATAGGTCATTAATATCATATTAGTGAGGGTCCAACACTACACAGCTCCCCCATCTATTCCCTGCAGCCTGACACTGGAACTACTACTCTAAATGGAACAGGAAGTGTAGCTCCAAAGTTTAGTAGCTGTTCTGGGTCACAGCAGCTCGGCTACCATTGAAGTGAATGGAAGCTGACCTGCAGTAAGCTGGCACAATCAATACACAAAGCATGGAGCTGGGTTGTTTTGCTGCTGACTCTCGGCACCGGAGCTACTGCAGAACAGCGAATCAACAGGGGTTTGGGGTGTCCGTCTGCCGCCGCTCAGTTATTGATAGACTAGCCTGAGTATAGGCCATCAATGAAAAAAGTACTAAACATTCTAGTATGTTTCTCTATTTAATATTTTTATTCTATGATTGGTTGTGATAGCATATTCCAATTTTAGAAAGTATGTGTAACCAATATATTTTTGACACATATTACAAGATGATCAACCCTAGTAAATTGTTCCTGCTCCTGAGAGCTCCACTGCGCCGGTACATGCACAAGCAGGAGTTCAATTGCGCAGGTTGGATCTCAGAGTGAGGACAGCCGAGTGAGATCTACTGGGCATGGAACAACTGAACTCTTGCCTGTGTAAAGTAGGCGCCTATACGAGATTTCAGGGCCAAGCATCAAAATCCCTTCCTATTTGTAACCTGTTTCCTGTATATTGTTTTTGGGGGAATGTCATTTTTGTATTTTTAATCATATACAGTACAGACCTAAAGTTTGGACACACCTTCTCATTTAAAGAGTTTTCTTTATTTTCATGACTATGAAAATTGTAGATTCACACTGAAGGCATCAAAACTATGAATGAACACATGTGGAATTATATACATAACAAAAAAGTGTGAAACAACTGAAAATATGTAATATTCTAGGTTCTTCAAAGTAGCCACCTTTTGCTTTGATTACTGCTTTGGACACTCTTGGCATTCTCTTGATGAGCTTCAAGAGGTAGTCACCTGAAATGGTTTTCACTTCACAGGTGTGCCCTGTCAGGTTTAATAAGTGGGGTTTCTTGCCTTATAAATGGGGTTGGGACCATCAGTTGCGTTGTGGAGAAGTCAGGTGGATACACAGCTGATAGTCCTACTGAATAGACTGTTAGAATTTGTATTATGGCAAGAAAAAAAGCAGCTAAGTAAAGAAAAATGAGTGGCCATCATTACTTTAAGAAATGAAGGTCAGTCAGTCCGAAAAATTGGGAAAACTTTGAAAGTGTCCCCAAGTGCAGTCACAAAAACCATCAAGCGCTACAAAGAAACTGGCTCACATGCGGACCGCCCCAGGAAAGGAAGACCAAGAGTCACCTCTGCTGCGGAGGATAAGTTCATCCGAGTCACCAGCCTCAGAAATCGCAGGTTAACAGCAGCTCAGATTAGAGACCAGGTCAATGCCACACAGAGTTCTAGCAGCAGACACATCTCTAGAACAACTGTTAAGATGAGACTGTGTGAATCAGGCCTTCATGGTAGAATATCTGCAAGGAAACCACTGCTAAGGACAGGCAACAGCAGGAGAGACTTGTTTGGGCTAAAGAACACAAGGAATGGGTGAACGGATGGACTCTACATGCCTGGTTCCCATCGTGAAGCATGGAGGAGGAGGTGTGATGGTGTGGGGGTGCTTTGCTGGTGACACTGTTGGGGATTTATTCAAAATTGAAGGCATACTGAACCAGCATGGCTACTACAGCATCTTGCAGCGGCATGCTATTCCATCCGGTTTGCGTTTAGTTGGACCATCATTTATTTTTCAACAGGTCAATGACCCCAAACACACCTCCAGGCTGAAGGAGAGTGATAGGGTGCTGCGCCAGATGACCTGGCCTCCACAGTCACCGGACCTGAACACAATCGAGATGGTTTGGGGTGAGCTGGACTGCAGAGTGAAGGCAAAAGGGCCAAACAGTGCTAAGCATCTCTGGGAACTCCTTCAAGACTGTTGGGAGAACATTTCAGGTGACTACCTCTTGAAGCTCATCAAGAGAATTCCAAGAGTGTGCAAAGCAGTAATCAAAGCAAAAGGTGGCTACTTTGAAGAACCTAGAATATTACATATTTTCAGTTGTTTCACACTTTTTTGTTATGTATATAATTCCACATGTGTTAATTCATAGTTTTGATGCCTTCAGTGTGAATCTACAATTTTCATAGTCGTGAAAATAAAGAAAACTCTTTGAATGAGAAGGTGTGTCCAAACTTTTGGACTGTACTGTATATTGAATACATATATATATATATATATATATATATATGCACCGAAGGTGAGCATCTGGAAACAACAACCATTCTCCCTTCTATTCTTCATACAATAACGACCCTGATGTTGTGACTGTTTAGATAGGAATTTAATGCCCAGTATCAGTAACGTACAATAGCAATAACTCATCTTGCTATAAAATTGGGGACAGTTGGGGGCACAGGGCCTGCTCCCGTGCCATGCCAACTAAGCATTGTGTCAGATGAACCCACCGACTCTTGGCTGGGGGTGTCTGATGCCACTTGTGATGAAGTAGAAAACCGAGTCAACCACTCAAGCACCACTGGGTTGCTGGTCAAGACACGACCGCAATATGACACTGGATGCTCAGGCCCCTCGCTGCGACTCATGCTGCCACCCCCCCTCTTCTGCTGCTACTTGTGTCTGTTACAGAAACATTATGGCCACTGCCTGTTCATTTTGAAGGGCCTGTCACTTGTCTGTATGACATACTGCAAAATAAAATAATTAAATGTAAATTAATTAATACACCCCAAAAATGGCAGTAGAACAATGTAAGTTCACCGCAAAACAGCTAATAAGACATATGTTTTTTTCTTATTAATACACCACAAAAATGTCTCAAACAATGTACGTTCACCGCTGAACGGCTGATAAGACATATAACAGCTATTTGGATCCCCAATTAGTGCAGCAAAGTGTAATAGAATCGCTCCTGGCACTGTCCCTAGCGCCTGCTGACGTCTCTCCCTGCACTAAGTACACAGAAAAATGGCAGAATCCAAGATGGCTTAGGCTGTTTAATGGGGCTGGGACATCACAGGGATGGATGACTGCTGATTGGCTGCATGCATGGCATTGTGGGTGATCCCTCGTTCCCAGAGTTCTTTGCTCCATGTCCTAACACATGCAGCAGCCATTTTAGTAAAAAAGCCGATTTGTTACCATGAAGCGTGAAGAAATTCGACTTTGGTGTGAGTCGAATGTTTCCTAAAATTCGGATTGAATTCCACTTCGTCAACTTCGATTCGCTCATCTCTAATTAGAGTTCATGACATGGTATTCTCAGATACACTGGATCAACTTGGAGCAACTATTCCCAGTTTTAATAGATTTCACATGCTCACTAAAACAAACATCAGCATTTACTGCAAAAGTAGTTCTACAGGCTATTCATTCTTTAGCTGAAAATAAGAACCTATTTGAAGATGACTAGACCGCCAGCTGTTCTATACTTCTCCCACCACTAGTTGGGGGCAGACTAAAGAGTAGGTGAAGTTAGCAGTCACCTAGGGTGCTATTGAGGATAGGGGAAGGCTTTTTACGAATTCTAAAAAAACACACACCGTATATTAAGTGAGGATGGAGCATGGAGTTGCAGGCCCTACTGCAGACAGGAGAGGTCAACAGGACTGCATTAAGATTTGCACATGTGTGATGGGAACAGGATGAATGGAAATGTTCAGTATTTAAGATAGGAATTGCAGGGATTGGCAGGAATTAATTGATTTAGGGATGGGGGAATTCTGATACATTTGCCTTTGATACCAAGAGAGCTTGTCCCGGCTTTTTCATTCAGGCTCCATTCGCACGTCCGCACTTTGGGTCCGGATTCGTTCCACAATTATGCGGAACGGGTGCAGATCCATTCATTTTCAATGTGTCCGCATCCGCATTTCCGGTCCATGGCCCCAAACTTCCGATCTGCAGCTCCGCAAAAAAATAGAACATGTCCTATTCTTGTCCACAGCTGAGGACAAGAATAGGCATTTCTATTGGGGTGCCAGTCCGGTGTTTTGCGGATCCGCAAAACAATGCGTACGTGTGAATGGACCCTAATCATGTCAGTGCTGTCCCTAAGACCTCGTACACATGGCAAAGTTGTTGGTAGTAGTTTGTATGACAGCACATACAGTCCAGGTGTGCCATACTAAGGAATGGTAGGCCCTCCACAAGATGTTATATGGTTCCAATGGAATATGACATAAAAAATAATATTAGTATGAAACACAAAGTATATACCAGTACAGTAAGGCCTAAATGAAGTCTATGGATGATGTATGACATTTCTGCACCACTAAAGCCCACAGTCCGAGAAGATATAAGTGAGGGACATGAACATGTAGAGTCAATGTGGGTAGAACTACTGTACATGGAAAAACAATAATAAAATACTAATAGGAGTTTATTATAAGCCACCTAATATACCAAAGTCCACAGAAAATCTACTTCTAAACGAAATAGACGAGGCGGAAAATCATAATGAGGTTGTCATTATGGGGGACTTCAACTACCCAGATATAGACTGAGAAACTGAAAGCTGTATGTCTCATAAAGGAAACAGGTTCTTGGCAATAACCAAAGACAATTAACTTTCCCAACTGGTTCAGGACCTGACGAGGGACAGCCATAAAGGACTTAGTATTAACCAATAGACCTGACAGAACAACAGATGTGTGGGTCGGGGGACACCTGGGAAACAGTGACCATAAAGTAATTACCTTCCAATTGTCATTTAAAAAAGTGTTTCTTCAGGGAGGAACAAAAATACCAAACTTCAAAAAACCCATAGACTAAGTCCTCAAAAATAAAAAAATAAATACAGCTGCAAAATGGGATAATTTTAAAACCACCCTAAAATCTAATTGTGGGAGGTATATACCTTATGGAAATAAAAGGTTAAGGAACAAGAAAAAAACTATGTGGATAAATAGAATTGTAAAGAAAGAAAGAAATGACAAAAAGAAAGCATTTAAATCACTAAAACAGGAGGGTCGCATTGAAAAACTATAAGAAAAAAACAGAATATGTAAAAGACAAACTCATTTAATCAGTTTCTATGAGGAGGTAAGTTCTAGACTTGACAGCGGCGAATCAATGGATGTCGTATATATGGACTTCTCCAAAGCATTTGACACTGTACCACATAAAAGGTTAGTATATAAAATGAGAATACTTGGACTGGGAGAAAATGTCTGTATGTGGGTAAGTAACTGGCTCAATGATAGAAAACAGAGGGTGGTTATTAACGGTACACACTCAGATTCGGTCACTGTCACTAGTGGGGTACCTCAGAGGTCAGTATTGGGCCCTATGCTCTTCAATATATTTATTAATGATCTTGTAGAAGGCTTGCACAGTAAAATATAAATTTTTGCAGATGACACTAAACTGTGTAAAGTAATTAACACGGAAAAGGACAGTATACTACTACAGAGGGATCTGGATAGATTGGAGGCTTGGGCAGAGAAGTGGCAGATGGGGTTTTAGGCTCCATTCACATGTCCGCAACGTGTACACGGACAGCGGGAATGTGCGTTCTGCATTTTGCGGACCGCACATTGCCGGCACTAATAGAATATGCCTGTTCTTGTCCGCAATTGCGGACAAGAATAGGACATGTTCTATTTTTTGGGGGGAACGAAATTGCAGACCTGGAAGAGCAAAATGTGGAACGAAATTGTGTACGTGTGAATGGAGCCTAACACTGACAAATGTAAGGTTATGCACATGGGAAAGAATAATGCAAGTCACCTGTATATACTAAATGGTAAAACACTGGGTAAGGCCTCATGCACACGACCATTATTGTGTCCCATGTCCGTTGTTCCGTGATTTTCTGCTGACCCATTGACTTTCAATGGGTTTGTGGAAAAATCGGCTAATGTACCGTTTGTCATCCACGTCCGTGATCCGTGTTTCTAGTCCGTGAAAAAATTTTTTTCACGGACAACGGTTCGCGGACCCATTCAAGTCAATGGGTCAGTGAAAAAACACGGAGGCACACAAGATTGTCGTCCGCGTCCGTTTTTTTTTCCTATCATTTGCATGGGAAACTTGACTTAGATTTTTTTTTTACTTTCCTTCATGTCTGGAGATCCTCCAAAAATAAAGGAAGACACACAGAAACAATCACGGAACAATGGACACGGATCGCGGAACAATGGAACCCCTTTTTGCGGACCGCAAAAAAATACTGTCGAGTGCATGAGGCCTAACACTGACATGGAAAAAGACCTAGGAAATTTGGTGAACCGCAAACAGCTGTAGAAACAGCTTCAGGCAGCTGCTGCCAAGGCCAATAAGATAATGGGTTGCATCAAAAGGGGCATAGATGCCCGTGATGAGAACATAGTCCTACCACTTTACAAATCACTAGTCAGACCACATATGGAGTACTGTGTACAGTTCTGGGCACCTGTGAACAAGGCAGACATAGCAGAGCTGGAGAGGGTCCAGAGGAGGGCAACTAAAGTAATAACTGGAATGGGGCAACTACAGTACCCTGAAAGATTATCAAAATTAGAGTTATTCACTTTAGAAAAAAGATGATTGAGGGGAGATCTAATAACCATGTATACATATATCAGCGGTCAGTACAGAGATCTCTCCCATCATCTATTTATCCCCAGGACTGTGACTGTGATGAAGGGACATCCTCTGCGTCTGGAGGAAAGAAGGTTTGTAGACAAACATAGAAGAGGATTCTTTACGGTAAGAGCAGTGAGACTATGGAACTCTGTGCCTGAGGAGGTGGTGATGGTGAGTACAATAAAGGAATTCAAGAGGGGCCTGGATGTATTTCTGGGGTGTAATAATATTACAGGCTATAGCTACTAGAGAGGGGTCGTTGATCCAGGGAGTTATTCTGATTGCCTGATTGGAGTCAGGAAGGATTTTTTCCCCTAAAGTGAGGAAAATTGGCTTCTACCTCAGTTTTTTTTTGCCTTCCTCTGGATCAACTTGCAGGATAACAGGCCGAACTGGATGGACAGATGTCTTTTTTCTGCCTTATAAACTATGTTACTAAGTGGTCGTACAGAACTGTTATACGGCAATGACATCAGCCCTTGATGAACATTTGTCAGTCAACACTGTTTGAGAATCAGGATTAGATCTGACAGTCCGCCATGTTGTCTTAGGGCCCTTTCACACTTGCGTTGTCCGGATCCGGCATAGAGTTCCGTCGTCGGGGATCTATGCCGGAAGAATCCTGATCAGGATTATCCCCATGCATTCTGAATGGAGAGAAATCCGTTCAGGATGCATCAGGATGTCTTCAGTTCCGGAACGGAACGTTTTTTGGCCGGAGAAAATACAGCAGCATGCTGCGCTTTTTGCTCCGGCCAAAAATCCTGAAGATTTGCCGCAAGGCCGGATCCGGAATTAATGCCCATTGAAAGGCATTGATCCGGATCCGGCCTTAAGCTAAACGTCGTTTCGGCGCATTGCCGGATCCGACGTTTAGCTTTTTTAGAGTGGTTACCATGGCTGCCGGGACGCTAAAGTCCTGGCAGCCATGGTAAAGTGTAGTGGGGAGCGGGGGAGCAGCATACTTACCGTCCGTGCGGCTCCCCGGGCGCTCCAGAGTGACGGCAGGGCGCGCCAAGCGCATCGATCATGTGATCACATGGAACACGTCATCCATGCGCACGGGGCGCTCTGACGTCATTCTGGAGCGCCACGGGAGCCACACGGACTGTAAGTATGCCGCTCCCCGCTCCTACTATGGCAACCAGAACATTAATAGCGTCCTGGGTGCCATAGTAACACTGAACGCATTTTGAAGACGGCTCCGTCTTCAAATGCTTTCAGTACACTTGCGTTTTTCCGGATCCGGCGTGTAATTCCGGCAAGTGGAGTACACGCCGGATCCGGACAACGCAAGTGTGAAAGGGCCCTTAGTCAGACATCTTATATTTCTATCTGACAATGTGGGCATATCGCAAAAATATGCCCCCATTGTCTGATAGGTGCTGGTCTTACCTCTGGAACCCGCACCTACAACGAGAACAGAGCAGGGAGAGCTGTGGAGGGAGGATCCCGGATTTCCAGGGCCCGTCCACCACTAAGCGCTGTTCCCATAGAAGTTAATGGGAGCGCACGCGCAGCCCCTGCTCCTATTTATTTCTATGGGGCAGACGAAAATAGCCGAGCCAGCATTTAATTGCATTCACACAGATCTATTAATTATAACTAATAGTATAACTAATAGTATATTTATAACTAATTATTGGAACTGTGTGAATGCAATTAAATAACTAATATTACTAACCCCACGCCCAAAGTGAAGAAACAAATAATGAAACCATGTTTTTATTTCTACATTTTTTTTTTTATACATGCGTGAGCTTCGCATTTAAAGGGACCGTGTTGATGAAATGGACGATATGAATTGTGTTTTTTAGACAATGTAAATTTAGAGATAGTTTTTATATATTGTGTTATACAGGGAGTGCAGAATTATTAGGCAAATGAGTATTTTGACCACATCATCCTCTCTATGCATGTTGTCTTACTCCAAGCTGTATAGGCTCGAAAGCCTACTACCAATTAAGCATATTAGGTGATGTGCATCTCTGTAATGAGAAGGGGTGTGGTCTAATGACATCAACACCCTATATCAGGTGTGCATAATTATTAGGCAACTTCCTTTCCTTTGGCAAAATTGGTCAAAAGAAGGACTTGACAGGCTCAGAAAAGTCATAAATAGTGAGATATCTTGCAGAGGGATGCAGCACTCTTAAAATTGCAAAGCTTCTGAAGCGTGATCATCGAACAATCAAGCGTTTCATTCAAAATAGTCAACAGGGTCGCAAGAAGCGTGTGGAAAAACCAAGGCGCAAAATAACTGCCCATGAACTGAGAAAAGTTAAGCGTGCAGCTGCCAAGATGCCACTTGCCACCAGTTTGGCCATATTTCAGAGCTGCAACATCGCTGGAGTGCCCAAAAGAACAAGGTGTGCAATACTCAGAGACATGGCCAAGGTAAGAAAGGCTGAAAGACGACCACCACTGAACAAGACACACAAGCTGAAACGTCAAGACTGGGCCAAGAAATATCTCAAGACTGATTTTTCTAAGGTTTTATGGACTGATGAAATGAGAGTGAGTCTTGATGGGCCAGATGGATGGGCCCGTGGCTGGATTGGTAAAGGGCAGAGAGCTCCAGTCCGACTCAGACGCCAGCAAGGTGGAGGTGGAGTACTGGTTTGGGCTGGTATCATCAAAGATGAGCTTGTGGGGCCTTTTCGGGTTGAGGATGGAGTCAAGCTCAACTCCCAGTCCTACTGCCAGTTTCTGGAAGACACCTTCTTCAAGCAGTGGTACAGGAAGAAGTCTGCATCCTTCAAGAAAAACATGATTTTCATGCAGGACAATGCTCCATCACACGCGTCCAAGTACTCCACAGCGTGGCTGGCAAGAAAGGGTAAAAAGGAAGAAAATCTAATGACATGGCCTCCTTGTTCACCTGATCTGAACCCCATTGAGAACCTGTGGTCCATCATCAAATGTGAGATTTACAAGGAGGGAAAACAGTACACCTCTCTGAACAGTGTCTGGGAGGCTGTGGTTGCTGCTGCACGCAATGTTGATGGTGAACAGATCAAAACACTGACAGAATCCATGGATGGCAGGCTTTTGAGTGTCCTTGCAAAGAAAGGTGGCTATATTGGTCACTGATTTGTTTTTGTTTTGTTTTTGAATGTCAGAAATGTATATTTGTGAATGTTGAGATGTTATATTGGTTTCACTGGTAAAAATAAATAATTGAAATGGGTATATATTTGTTTTTTTTGTTAAGTTGCCTAATAATTATGCACAGTAATAGTCACCTGCACACACAGATATCCCCCTAAAATAGCTAAAACTAAAAACAAACTAAAAACTACTTCCAAAAATATTCAGCTTTGATATTAATGAGTTTTTTGGGTTCATTGAGAACATGGTTGTTGTTCAATAATAAAATTAATCCTCAAAAATACAACTTGCCTAATAATTCTGCACTCCCTGTATATTAAATGGTGGAATTGTGTGCAAATTACTGTGAGCCAGCCATTATTATTACTATTATCTTGGCTATAGAAATTCTGTGGGGTGGTCAGTGGGCTGGGCTCCAGGGTAACTGGTGAGCTTCCTCTACCATATTGGTCATTTTTCAAACTTATAAGAAAAGCGTGTTTGGGGACATAAGGACACACATCGCTGACTTTTTTCTACGCCGCTTCACACCTCCATCTACCACATGTCATATTCTGCCTGACTTTTATATTTATTTCAATGCTGTCTTGCTGCTCTTATCTCTGAATAAATGAAAGAATCTTCTTAAGGGCTCATGCACACGACAGTATTTTACGTTCAGTACATGGGACGTTTTTTGAGTTCAGTATGCGGTACATATACTGAACCAAAACTGAAGTGTCTCCGTGTGCATTACGTTTCAGTATTTCCGTACCATGAAAAGATAGAACATGTCCTATTCTTGTCCGCAAATCACGGTGCTTGGCTCCATTCAAGTCAATGGGTCCGCAAAAAAACGGAACACATACGGAAATACATCTGTATGTCTTCCGTATCCGTTCCGTTTTTGCTGAACCATCTATTGAAAATGTTATGCCCAGACCAATTTTTTCTATGTAATTACTGTATATGGCATACGGAAAAACGGAAAGGAAACACAACAGAAAGAAAAAACGGAACAACGGATCTGCACAAAACTGAAAAAGCCATATTGTCGTGTGCATGAGCCCTAAGAAGAAGTCGTCTCAAGAAATCTTGTGTTGCTGCGGCCAATTTTCAACAAACGCTAGTAGCCAAAAACATACCGTACATTATGTAACATCATACATAATACTTTATATCTAAATATTACCATATTACTCCCGGCAGGAAGGGATCAAACAAATATACCGGATGGGAATGTTAGAACTGTAACCAAGAAAAAAAATTGCTGCTGCCTAAGGCCTCATGCACACGACAGTATTTTTTCACGGTCCGCAAAAACGGGGTCCGTAGGTCCGTGACCGTTTTTTCGTCCGTGGGTCTTCCTTGATTTTTGGAGGATCCACGGACATGAAAAAAAAATCGTTTTGGTGTCCGCCTGGCCGTGCGGAGCCAAACGGATCCGTTCTGAATTACAATGCAAGTCAATGGGGACGGATCCGTTTGACGTTGACACAATATGGTGCCATTTCAAACGGATCCGTCCCCATTGACTTTCAATGTAAAGTCTGGAGTTCTTTTATACCATCGGATTGGAGTTTTCTCCAATCCGATGGTATATTTTAACTTGAAGCGTCCCCATCACCATGGGAACGCCTCTATGTTAGAATATACTGTCGGATATGAGCTACATCGTGAAACTCAGATCCGACAGTATATTCTAACACAGAGGCGTTCCCATGGTGATGGGGACGCTTCAGGTTAGAATATACTGAAAAACTGTGTACATGACTGCCCCCTGCTGCCTGGCAGGTGCTTCCAGGCAGCAGGGGGCAGACCCCCCCCCTGTTTTTAACTCATTGGTGGCCAGTGCGGCCGCCCCCCTCCCTCCCCTGTAGTTAACTCATTGGTGGCCAGTGCGGCCGCCCCCCCCCCTCCCTCCCCTGTAGTTAACTCATTGGTGGCCAGTGGGCCCCATCTCCCTCCCCCTCCTAATTAAAATCGCCCCCCCTATCATTGGTGGCAGTGGAGAGTACCGATCAGAGTCCCAGTGTAATCGCTGGGGCTCCGATCGGTAACCATGGCAACCGGGACGCTACTGCAGTCCCGGTTGCCATGGTTGCTTAGCAATTTGTAGAAGCTTCATACTTACTTGCGAGCTGCGATGTCTGTGACCGGCCCTGACCTCCTCCTACTGGTAAGTGAAAGGTCTGTGCGGCGCATTGCCTATAGCACAGACCTGTCACTTACCAGTAGGAGGAGCTCCCGGCCGGTCACAGACATCGCTGCTCGCAGGTAAGTATGAAGCTTCTACAAATTGCTAAGTAACCATGGCAACCGGGACTGCAGTAGCGTCCCGGTTGCCATGGTTACCGATCGGAGCCCCAGCGATTCCACTGGGACGCCGATCGGTACTCTCCACTGCCACCAATGATAGGGGGGGGGGGTGATTTTAATTAGGAGGGGGAGGGAGGGGAGAGGGCCCACTGGCCACCAATGAGTTAACTACAGGGGAGGGAGGGGGCGGCCGCACTGGCCACCAATGAGTTAACTACAGGGGAGGGAGGGGGGGGGGCGGCCGCACTGGCCACCAATGAGTTAACTACAGGGGAGGGAGGGGGCAGTCATGTACACAGTTTTTCAGTATATTCTAACCTGAAGCGTCCCCATCACCATGGGAACGCCTCTATGTTAGAATATACTGTCGGATCTGAGTTTTCACGAAGTGAAAACTCACCTCTGAAAAAGCTTTTATGCAGACGGATCTTCGGATCCGTCTGTATGAAAGTAACCTACGGCCACGGATCACGGATGCCAATCTTGTGTGCATCCGTGTTCTTTCACGGACCCATTGACTTGAATGGGTCCGTTAACCGTTGTCCGTCAAAAAAATAGGACAGGTCATATTTTTTTGACGGACAGGAAACACGGATCACGGTCTCGGCTGCAAAACGGTGCATTTTCCGATTTTTCCACGGACCCAATTGAAAGTCAATGGGTCAGCGAAAAAAAACGGAAAACGGCACAACGGCCACGGATGCACACAACGGTCGTGTGCATGAGGCCTAAGGCTGGGTTCACACGGGCGTGTCCGGATAAGCTCTGGATGCGTCCCGGTGTATTGCGGCAAACCCGCGCGATTAGGTACGCAATTGCAGTCAGTTTTGACTGCGATTGCGTTCCGACGTTCAATTTTTATCGCGCGGGTGCTATGTGTTTTGCACGCGCGTGATAAAAACCCGACTGTGGTACCCAGACCCAAACTTCTTCACAGAAGTTCAGGTTTGGGTTCAGTGTTGTGTAGATGTTATTATTGTCCCTTATAACATGGTTATAAGGGAAAATAATAGCATTCTGAATACAGAATGCTTAGGAGGTGGTCAATTGAGGGTTAAAGAGGAGAAGGTGAGTTAATTTTTTATATTTTTTTTAACCCTCAATGGACCACCTACTATGCATTCTGTATTCAGAATGCTATTATTTTCCCTTATAACCATGTTATAAGGGAAAATAATACAGTGAATAGACTGTCACCTAGCAACCATGCGTGAAAATCGCACCACATCCGACTTTTCACTCAGCCCCATTCAATTCTATGGGGCCTGTCCTGCGTTAAAAACGCAGACTATAGAGCATGCTGCGATTTTCAAGCATTGCAGAAGTGATGCGTGAAAATCACAGCTCATGTGCACAGCCCCATAGAAATGAATGGGTCCAGATTCAGTGCGGGTGCAATGCGTTCACCTCCCGCTTGCACCCGCGCGGAAATCTCGCCTGTGTGAACTCAGCCTAAATCAATATCCCTATTTCATCGGTTCTGCAAAATTTCCAAAAAAACACATAGGCCAATATCGATTTCAATTAAAAAAAAAAGGTGACCTTATACACAGTAACTTACCCCCTCTGCATATTTCGTCAGATTTCTGCTGTGAAGTATGCCTCTGTTTAACATCCCAGGAACATTGATTATTCATTAAACTAATAATTATCCATTGTAAGTGCAAACATCTCTGAAATATAAAGCAAGGCAAATTACAAACGCCAAGCTACCATAAAAAGTTTGGGGAATTCCGTTTGGGTATTTTCAGTCAATTATGTAGTTACTATCCCAGGATGGATAAAGATGTGTTTTATTGACACTTTAGGCAAGTGACAACACAAGCAGTCATATTCAAACAAAAAGTCACCTTGCGGTGTTGGTGGTAATTCACACCATGCGGCAATTCTGCCTCAAAGAGTCCTTGACCATAGCAGCACCAACCTGTTTTCACGCCAAACAGGTAGCAAGCCTTCATCCAGACACCAGGCTCCCAGATCCCAACACAAAGACCTGGCTTTGGAGCCCAGCTGCCTATTTAAGGACAGCCAGGTGCTGCCAAAACCCGGACCGGCACTTAAAATCCGGTCCAGTATTTTACCTCACCTGGCTGTAAATCAGCCCAGCAGCACATGCTGGGAGGAAAATACCTGTTTTCCCAGACCAAACCTCTCACTGTGTCACTGTGGTAATACCTTTGGAACACTTTTACTTATCCAAGCCATCCATCTTCATTCCATTAATATCCAAGCCATTTTCATGTTCCAAGAAATAAAGGAGGACTTGTAGTACTGTCTGCCCCACTGTGCATTGTTCAGATATTATCAATTAAAGGGGTATTCCCATCATAGACAATGGGGGCAGATCACTAGGATATGCCCCCATTGTCTGATAGGTGCGGGTCCCACCGCTGGGACCCGCACCTATATCGAGAACGGAGCAGGGAGCATTGTGGCCGGAGGACCTCAGATTTCTCGGGGTCCGTCCACTACCAAGCGCTAATCCCCGCCTCTCCCATAGAAGTGAATGGGAGCGTGCCACGCATGCGCGGCCCATGCTCCCATTCATTTCTATGGGGCAGACGGCAATAGCCGAGCCAGCGCTCGGCTATTTTCGGCGGCCCCATAAAAATTAATTGAGGACGGCTGCGCCTGCGCACTGCGCTCTCCTTCACTTTCGGGGGTCCTTTCTCGATATAGGTGCGGGTCCCAGCGGTTCCGCGGCCCCGTTAAAAAAATATAACATGTCCTATTCTTGTCCGCACTTTGCGGACAAGAATAGGCATTTATATTGCCGGCAGCCGTTCCGTTCCGCAAATTACGGAAGGCAACACGAGCGGCTTCCGTTTTTTGCGGATCCGCGGTTTGCGGACCGCTAAAAACGGCACGGCCATGTGCATGAGGCCTGAACTGGCAGCAAAAAAAAAAAAAAGGAAAAGTGATATTTAACAATTGCATTGAGAAGATTTTCTTTCCTACTATTACATATGTGTCATATAATGCTTCCTGGGTGTGTTCACATTGGCACATTAATCACAGATTATATTATATGATAAAGGTTTTTATTTGAAATCCAGAAAAGATCTTCAGATAAATGTCCAAAATGTTTTTAGTGGTCGGCTGACCCGATTCATCTTCTTTGAAAGCTTCAGTATTGGGAGTTCTCGATTTTAACCCCTTTGCACATTATGACGTAACTGTATGTCATAATGTGTGAGGGGATGTATGGAGCTGGCCTCTGCAGCGGGTCCACTCCATACAGCCGGCAGCCACCCACACTGACAGGGAGCGGCGATCGTGCTGCCATTGTCATTTAACCCCTCAGGTGCCGCAATCAACGCTGATCACGGCACCTGTATCTCTCTGCCTTCCGATCGGAGCCCCAGCAGTTAATTTTTTCCAATACAAGATATGGTCAATTAAATGATGGCATTAAAAAATGCATCGTGTCCCGCAAAAAATAAGTCCTCATATAGCTATGTCAGGGGTGGCCAACCTTACAGACACAAAGAGACAGAAAAAAAAAACGTATGACTGCCAGGAGCCACAAGCTATACATTTACAATAATATGCGTACACTCGACAGTATTACTGCAATTGAGTTTTCAAACATTTAAAAGTGTATTTAAACCACTTTTCCTACCTTTAGTGAGACTTCTGGCAATCTTTGTTTTTTTACAATGTGTTTCAAGATTTCTCAGATGACCGCCCCATGCTCAGATGACACACTCATGCTCAGATGACCGCCCCATGCACAGATGACTGCCCCATGCTCAGATGACCGCCCCATGCACAGATGACTGCCCAATGCACAGATGACTGCCCAATGCACAGATGACCGCCCCATGCTCAGATGACCGCCCCATGCACAGATGACTGCCCCATGCACAGATGACCGCCCCATGCACAGATGACCGCCCCATGCACAGATGACTGCCCGTGCTCAGATGACCACTTCATGCACAGATGACCGCCCATGCACAGATGACACCCTCATGCTCAGATGACCGCCCCATGTACAGATGACACCCTCAAGCTCAGATGACACCCTCATGCTCAGATGACACCCTCATGCTCAGATGACACCCTCATGCTCAGATGACACCCCATGCTCAGATGACCGTTCCATGCACAGATGACCGCTATTCTGACTCAGATTGTGGTAATAGCGATTTATCCCTAGTGAGACCTCTATGCCTGGCCTGTATAAGCAGATATAATCACTGCGGACAATCCTTATCAGATAGCTTGAACTCACCAACACTGAGTTTATCCGTGTAAGTTGCTTTATTCTGTAAGTAAGATAACAGAGTACATCAGAAACAGATGGATTCTGGTATTGTGCGGTCAAAAGATGATGATTTTGTAAGCATACATGAGAATACATGTGTACCTTGTGCAAATGCCTGGAGCAGAATGAAGATACAGGAAGTGAGGTACACAGAAGAAGGGTGGAGCAAAGAAATGAATGACAGATCATGAACAGAAAAACAAAGTGCAATACCAAAAACGACCACTAGATGGGAGCATATAACCAAATATAGAATATATGAATGGTTCAACGAATTAAACTATATAAATTTAACTGCGTAGCAGCACACTCCCCGTTCGGCATTGAAAATATCACTATTTAACCATAACGGTAGTTATATAATTGCAAATAAACAACAGTCATTTGCTTGATGTCCGAGGACCTGAAAAACATAAAGAGAACAGGCATATAATGCAACAACTAAATGTAAGGCTTCAAATGTAACAAGTAAAGTTCAAACACTTCTTGCTTGAAGTTTCAGGTAGGATTCAGCAGCATAGGCAATAAGTTAATTCACCAAAGAGCAAGAGCAGAACAAGTTCCGTGATAGGCCTGATGAAAGTCTTTACAGTCCCTTGTCTTACAACTTTCACCTCCACCTTGCGTACCTTACCATCATCACTAGGAACGCTCTTCACAATAAGTCCCATAGGCAACTTGATTCTTTTGGCTTGCTGGTCCTTAAGCAAAACGAGATCTCCAACTTGTATGTTAGGGTACTGTTATTGCCATTTCCTGCGTCCTTGCCGAGTGGAAAGATACTCCATCTTCCAACGATTCCAGAAGCGGTTGGCAAGGTTCTGTACTCGCTTCCATTGATCAAAGCACAGATTTCCGTCTTTAAAGTTTCCAGGTGGAACAGGAATGGACCCAAGCTTCTGGATAAGCAGGGTAGCTGGGGTAAGGGTAGTTGGGTTCTCTGGATCCTTGTCAGGTTCTAGAAGACCAAAGACGTCAGCCATGGTCTCTTCTGTGTGATCCAGCAGGAATTCAGGACCTGTTAACCAGGAAGAATTTGCAAATACACTTGCAGACACTGGCCTAGTAGCATGATCTGCAGGTTTAATTTCAGATGGGACATAATGCCATTGTTCAGGTTTAGGCTACTTTCACACCTGCGTTCAGGTGTCCGCTCGTGAGCTCCGTTTGAAGGGGCTCACAAGCGGCCCTGAATGCAGCTGTCTGGCCCTAATGCATTCTCAGTGGAGGCGGATCCACTGAGAATGCATCCGCCTGCCAGCGCTCAGCCTCCGCTCCGCTCAGTGAGCGGACACCTGAACGCTGCAAGCAGCGTTCGGGTGTCCGCCTGGCCGTGCGGAGGCGAGCGGATCCGTTCCGACTTATAATGGAAGTCAATGGGGACGGATCCGCTTGAAGATGACACCATATGGCTCAATCTTCAAGCGGATCCGTCCCCTATTGACTTTCAATGTAAAGTCTGAACGGATCCGCTCAGGCTACTTTCACACTTAGAAATTTTAGAAGTTATAATGCAGACGGATCCGTTCTGAACGGAGCCACCGTCTGCATTAATATGAGCGGATCCGTTCAGAACGGATCCGCTCGAACGCTAGTGTGAAAGTAGCCTTAGATGATTTCCTGATTCTTTCTACACGGTTGCTGACGTAGACATAGAAACATTTAGTCTGGTTATATATGCAGCCCAGAACAACCTTACTGTCTGTGTAGAATTTGTCTGTGTAGAATCTATCTAAATGTCTAGCTCGCGTAATAAGAAATCTGTGATTTCTACAGCTTGCACAGTTCTACAAAGTTCAAGCCTAGGAATTGTGTGCTCAGGCTTAGGTGCTAACTTAGCTTTCCCAAACAGAAACCCTATGTGGGTTTGATTAAAAGAGTCTCTCACCTTGAGGTAGGCAACAGCCGCAATGGCCTCAGTAGATGCGTCTGAGAAGATGTGAAGCTCTTTTCTCCGGCTCGTAGCAAGGGAAGCTGAGGTGTAGCAGCGTGATATATGGATTCCATCTAAGGCGTGTAGAGATTGCTTCCAGGACTCCCACTTTGAAAGCTTGTCAGATGGCAGTGGAGCATCCCAATCTTTAATAGACTCTGAGAGCTGTCTAAGTAAGGCTTTACCTTGTATGGTGATGGGAGCCACAAATCCCATTGGATCGTATAGGCTGTTTACCACTGACAGAACCCACGCTTGGTAAATGGCTTGTCTGTAGAGCTGACTTGAAAGCTGAAAGTGTCCTTTAATAAGTCCCACCGGAGGCCCAGACTTCTCTGTATAGGTGGCATGTCCATTCCCAGATTTAAGTCCTTAAACCCTGTGGCATGATCACCAGGTTGAAAGGCTTTCATAACAGCACTATTTGAGGCAATTTTGTGTAGTCTGAGGTTGGCCTCAGAAAGCCAGAAAGCATACTTTGTGTCCTTTGGAACAGGTCTATGGCTTCTTTGTCTGTAGGTAAAGACTTAAGTCCATCGTCAACATAAAAGTCTTTCTCAACAGTGTCTAGCATCCGCGCCATACTCCTTTTCTCCATCAACGGCAGTCCTTTGTAAACCATATGTTGCAACAGCGGGTGAGGGACTATTTCCGAAAACATGTACTTTCATGCAGTATTTAATAATCTCATTGTCCATGTTGTTGTCACGGTGCCACAGAACCCTTAGGAAGTTCCTATGGTCTTTACGTACAATGAAGCAATGAAACATCTGTTCAATATCAGCAGTTATGGCAACTGGTTCTCTTCTAAATCTCATAAGTACGCCAACAAGGTTGTTGGTTAGATTCGGGCCAGTGAAAAGAACATTGTTTAGGGATACACCTTGATGCTTGGCACTGGAGTCAAATACTATCCTGATTTGTTTTGGCTTACGTGGATGATACACTCCGAAGAAAGGCAGATACCAGCACTCATCGTGTCTTTGAAGTGGTGGCGCTGGTTCAGGCCTGTTCCTTACTGTTCGTTGAAGTGAGTTTAATCTGGATAAAGCCTATTCACAATTGGTTGGGAGTTTGGCCCTTGTAGCACGAAAAGGTACTGGTGCAACCCAACTGTTAGACTCATCCTGAAAGAATTCCTTATCGATTTGATGAATTCTCTGTCTTCAACTGACAAGGCTATTTTGTTGTCCTCATTTGTAGTACAAAACACTGTGGTACCTAGGTTGTCATCACAAAGGATGGGAGTAACATCAGGTATTTGGATGATGTCAAGAAGCTTCTCCTTTACTTCATAATGGTGAGGGCACTGTTTGAAGTGGGATGCACGTCCGTTTCTCAACAAGCAAGTCTTGAAGGAGTGGATCTCAGATGGCGTACACATCCTATTCAAGCATACATCACCCACTATCACCCAGCTTAGGTCAAGTCTTTGTGCATAAGGGGTGTTGTCAGGCCCATCGACTGATCGCGTACTTTATGTACTCTGAGAATGTCCCTTCCTAACAGGACTAAGATTTCAGCTCTCTTGTCCATTGCAGGAATCTCATCTACAAGGTGCATTAAATGAGGATGTTGATACACAGCTTCTGGAGTGGGAATCTCTTCCCTTTTGTCTGGTATCTGGTCGCACTCAACTAACGTTGGTGGGGGTATGCCCCCTTCCTTGTTGATATGAGAGACCATGAATCCATCAACCCTTCTGCCAAAGGTCTCTACACGACCAGAACAGGTTATGAGAGTATATGGTGTTGTGTGACCCTCTATGCCAAAGATCTCAAAGAATTTAGGCTTAACCAGGGATCTGTTGCTCTGTTTATCTATTATGGCATACATCCTAGCAGCTTTCTCAGGATGATCCCTTTGGTATATCTTGACTAGGCATATCTTGGCACAGCATTTGTATTCCTTGCCTTTTTCACAGACTTCTGTACATGAAGAAGAGACATTATCTTTGGTTGGAGCATGACCTTGTTGCTCCCCGCCATGATTTGAGATGGGAGTGGAGGTAGGAAGCTGTTGTAGGTTGTCTGGAAGTGGAGTAGGATGCATGGGTGTAACATGTCTGTCGCTACTGCATTCTGTGCACTTGATGACAACTTTATAGTCTTTAGCAAAATAGCTATAAGAAGCATAGCACTTGTAGCATATGCCAAGTTTCCAGAGAATCTCCCTACGCTCTTGTAAAGTCTTTGCCCTAAGCCCACGACATTTCTTAAGAGGGTGAGGCTTCTTGTGAATAGGACACTGACGATTAGGGTCTTTATCTCTGTCATCTACAATGCCCTGATCAATAGGTGAGGTTGCAAAGGGTGAGATGTCTGTCCTTTTAACAGATATTGCTCTATTTAAGTCTCTACGTTTAGCTGCTGTATTATCATACCTTGATGATGGTGAGGATGAAGCAGGCAGGTTGGGTTCGCTGAAGCTGGGATCGTTTCTCATCCAGGCTTGATCACTAATGAACCTGCAATAGTATGAGAATTGAGACAAGGATACATTATAGTCTCTTTTGTATCTTGAGCCCTATTGTGCCCATTTCTCTTGTAGGCCATATGGCAGTTTAGACACCACTGGGTTGACACCATGAGCGGCGTCCAGGAAGCTTAGTCCAGGTAGACGTGGGTCAGTCTTTGCCAACTCTAGCTTCATGAGGAGGTCACTCAGATCTTGGAGCTTGCAGTAGTCTTTGTTCCCTATTTTTGGGAAGTTTTGCAGTCTCTTGAATAGAGCGCTTTTTATGGCTTCGGACCTACCATAGGCTTGCTCAAGTCTTGCCCATGCAGCAACAAGACGTGCATCTGGGTGGTCAACATGTACTGTTCTGTGTCTTTTAACACGACCTGCAGATTCTGGTCCCAGCCACTTTATAAGCAAATCAAGTTCTTCCTTAGCAGTAAGGTTGAGATCGGCAATAGTAGCCTTGAAGGTTGATCTCCAGGCCCTGTAGCTCTCTGGACAGTCATCAAACCTTGAGAGGCTGGTGTTAATGAGCTCACGGAGTACCATGTATCTGGCAAAGTCATTCATGTCTGGTCTCTCACTCCTTGGTGTCAAAGTAACTTGTGGAACCCCTTGGTTGTGAAAGTTCTCTGGTGATGTAGGGTGAGGTTTACCAGGGTACAGTGATGTTGCATGAGCATATAACTGTGGTGTAGTTTGTGGTGTAGTCTCTAAGGCTTGTGCTGGCTTTGGTTTGAGCTGCGGCCTATCACTGGAAGTCACCTTGTTGTTGACATGAGTTGATCCGGTTTGCTGCATAGATGTACTTGCTTTGTTGACTTGAAGAGGCTCAGGCATATAGAGCTGAGAGGTCTCTGTGTTGGGAGTCAGAACAGTATTGTTAGTTGGAGGTACAGGAGATAACTGTATCTTTGCAGATTTTATGCTTAAGAACGTATTCACTGTTGGTGCTCTTCCAGTTTTGCTGGATAAGGCAGTTTAAATTAGTACTTTGTCCCATTGCTTGTTCAAGGACTTTCAGCCTTGCTAGGGAAACTGCTTCCTCCCCTTCCATTTGCAGAATCTTTATTTGTGAATCTGCCTCTGCTTGGAGAGCTTTGCTTTGAGCTTCCATCTTGACTTGTTGAGCTGCCCTCTGAGCTTCCATCTCTGCTTGCTTTCTGGTAAAGCAGCTTTGCGCCTTGTTTGATTCGGCATCAGCACGGGCCTCTATTAACTTGTCGCTTAATGCTGATCTTCTGGAACGAGAGCATCTGAAAGAAAGTGCAGTGCGCTTGGTTGTGGTGGATCTGTGAGATCTGATCTCCTGCAGTTGAGTAATGCGGAGTTCTGCCTTAAGCTTAGCATTTTGCACTGCGAGATCCCTTTATTGGTTCAGTGCATCAGTCCTAGTCAGTTCTGCTGAAGAATACCCTATATTAGAGTCCTGCAAGAAGACTGGGTATTTTGCTGACAGCTGCTGGTAGTGTACATACACAGTAAATAGGTGATTTATAGAGTCTCTTATTTCAGCTGGTTGATCATTAGAGTGTGACAAAACTGACATGCGGTGTGAGGTTCTGTCCCAGTGGTCTGACAGATTACTGGAGAACTCATCTCTAGTGGCTTGATAGTTTTCACTGAGTTTCTGTGTTGGTTTTATTGTACGTTTGGTTCTTACACTCTATTCGGTAATATCTGCAGAATCTGCTCCCTGTACGCCTGCCGGTTCAGAGGCATGATGTATCTACATTGATTCAGCCATAAAAAAGTGTTCAGAGCCTTGTCTAGACATTTTTTACGGTTTAGCAAAAAAAATTGTACTGTCTCTTTAAGAAGAACATTCACTTGAAGTGCAGTAAGCTTGTGCGACCATGTGCTTTCACTAGATGGCGGATGGCACTGAGCTTGATTGTAGATTAGGTACACAGCAGGCTGTAGGAATGCTATGCATCTTTTGACTATTCTGACTCAGATTGTTGTAATAGCGATTTATGCCTAGTGAGACCTCTATGCCTGGCCTGTATAAGCAGATATAATCACTGCGGACAATCCTTATCAGATAGCTTGAACTCACCAACACTGAGTTTATCCGTGTAAATTGCTTTATTCTGTAAGCAAGATAACAGAGTACAGCAGAACAGATGGATTCTGGTATTGTGCGGTCAAAAGATGATGCTTTTGTAAGCATACATCAGAATACATGTGTACCTTGTGCAAATGCCTGGAGCAGAATGAAGATACAGGAAGTGAGGTACACAGAAGAAGGGTGGAGCAAAGAAATGAATGACAGATCATGAACAGAAAAACAAAGCACAGTACCAAAAACGACCACTAGATGGGAGCATATAACCAAATATAGAATATATGACTGGTTCAACGAACTAAACTATATAAATTTAACTGCGTAGCAGCACACCCGCTCCATACACAGATGACCGCTCATGCTCAGATGACTGCCTCGTTCACAGATGACCGCTCATGCACGGATGACCACCCCATGCACAGATGAACGCCTATGCACAGATGACCGCTCCATGCACAGATGACCATCCATGCTCAGATGACCGCCCCATGCTCAGATGACACCCTCATGCTCAGATAACACCCCATGCCCAGCCTAGCACACCGAGTATTTGAACATCAAAATGTTGGATTACAATTGATCCTTCTCCTCACACATGCCCAGCCCACCGAGTGTTTGACCATCAAAATGGTGGATTATATACCTTTCCGAATATAGACTAGCGTTGGCGAATCTATTTCTCGCTAAAACAATGTCCATCACTTGTAATTGGAAAAGCAACATTATCCCGTCACTATCAGAAATACTCCAGAGAATTAACATTACATTTATGTATGAAAAAAACCCTCAGTGAGTCTCTCTGCCACTGCTGCTCTGATTGAGTGCCCACTAGCCTGCCCTGCGTACCATTATTAACATTCATTAAAATTTACTATGGATGGAGCTTTGGCTGCTGCTCACTCTGGCTGCTGCTTGAGCGCTTGCTGCGCCACTTCTTGCCACCCCCACAGACCCAGCCTGCGGTCTGATGAATCTGACAGCTTGGCTGGCACTGAGAAGACTGGTGGCGGGCATTAGGTCACACACAGGTACACTCACAGATGGGGGCATGGGGCCGTGGGCGGGCACATCAGCGGCTGGCGGCGGGGATAAGCACTGCAGCTTCGCCTTCTGTGCCAGAGGAGGAGGCGGAGCTGCAGTGAGTGACTGAGTCACGTGACCGCTCTCAGTGCTCTGAGTCCACTCCACCTCGTTCCAGCCTTCCACCACTGCGCTGATGGGGGCGGGACCCGGGCCAGCTGTTACTGTCTGCAGCAGGCAGCGCCTAAGTGAAGCGCTGCTGCTGCAGATTATTAATTTTCTATATGTTACTGGTGGCGCAAAATGGGGCATTTGGGATGGCAAATCGGCATAGGCCCTTCACTCACCCTGGGCCCAGTGCTGCCGACCCAAACGCCCCAGTTATAATCCAACACTGATGTAGACAGAGCGCTGCAGAGCGAGCCACAAATGAAGGTGAAAGGAGCCGCGGGTTGGCCACCCCTGAGCTATGTGAACGGAAAAATAAAAGTTATGGTTATTGGAATGTGGGGAGGAAAGATCAAAATGAAAATAGGCCTCGACCCCCAAGGGGTTAATACTCAGCGAGTCTTATCAGATAACAGTGCCACTTTGACATGTGATTTGTATATTAGCAGATACTACATCTCTTACGGTTCCAAAGTGCATATCTGGTGCTTGATGAGCCTTAATGTGTGACAGGATGCAGATTCCTAATCTGTGGACATCTACTAGCATTCCATAAATTGTGGTTTGGATTTACTATGAACAAGGGTTATGTATGTATGAAGGATATTATGATAAATACATAGATGCCTGGTCTTCTTGGATCTTGTCACTACTTGAGGATGTTTCTGGCTTTCTGAAATAAGACTTTTTTTTTTCTTTTTCTCCCGTTTCTCCCTCTCTCTCTTTAGTTTGGGTGTTTTTTTTTGTTAAATATGTATGGCAATTAAATGTTTTTTTTTTTTGTACTATGATTATTTAGCAAATTAAAAACAGAAAAAAATATGATTCTACAAGAACATAGAATGACACAGAAAATGTGGTTGCAGATATAAGTTCATCACTGTCACATTCACCACATAGTCATAAAACAAATAACCAGCAAATAACACGGAGCAGGTCACTAACACAATCCTTTTAAGTAGTTTTCACCAGTTTGAGACCAGGCCATTTAACCCCCTTCCTGACCAGGCACATTTTCACTCTTTTTTAGCACATGTGCCTTTGAAAGCCTTAAAGGGGTTTTGCCACTTCAGCAAATAGCATTTATTATGCAGAGAAAGTTTGAATGGTTGCGACCACCCTGCTGTCCAGCAGCATGGCTGTGCTTGTACACTATAGAAAAAAGTACCAGCCTACGTGAGCTCCCACGGTTCTGGCCACCAGAGAGGCTGGCATTTTTCCTGATAGATTGCAGGGTGGTTGTAACTATGGAAAAGAGCAGTATATAATGTTATGGGAAAACAAATCCAGCCAGCAAAGGAAGCAGTATGGATAATAACAATACATTAGTAAGTGCCTGGTATTAACTTTCTCTACATGATAAATGGACGCGGACAGCACACATATTCGTGTGCTGTCCACATTTTTTTGCTGCCCCATAGAAATGAATGGGTCTGCATTGGATCTGTAAAAATTGCAAACCGAAAATAAGTTTGCGTGCATGAGGCCTGAGGGTGTATACATGTGTACATATGTAGCTCTCAGTCACTTATAGTTGACCGGGGGCGGTCTTAAAGGGGTTGTCTCACTTCAGCAAGTGGCATTTATCATGTAGAGGACGTTAATACAAGGCACTGACTAATGTATTATGATTGTCCATATTGTCTCCTTTGCTGGCTGGATTCACTTTTCCATCACATTATACACTGCTCGCTTCCATGGTTACAACCAGCCTGTAATCCAGCAGCGGTGCCTGTGCTTGCACACTATAAGAAAAAATGCCAGCCTCTCTGGTGGCCGGGACCGTGGGAGCTCACGTAGACTGGTGCTTTTAGTGTGCAAGCATAGTCATTCTGCTGGACTGCGGAGTGGTCGTAACCATGGAAACTTTCTCTGCATAATAAATGCTATTTGCTGAAGTGGCAAAACCCCTTTAACTTTTTTCCATTCGGTTACATAAGTAATTTTTGTGCCTCTTTGGCATCCAAGATTGGCAAATAAATGGTTCAATGACAATGACGTAGAGGTGCTGGATTTGCCCACACAGTGCCCAGACCTCAACCCAATCGAACACTTGTGGGTAGAGTTGAAGAAAAAGCTGTATTTATACGAAAGTGAGTCCACCAATATGCACCGACATTGGGAACATGTAGAAGAGACCTGGGAACAGATTTCGGTTGAGACATGCTTGAGTCTGATCGAGAGCATGCCCAGAAGGATTCAGGCAGTATTGTAAGGGTACTTTCACACTAGCGTTTTTCTTTTCCAGCATAGAGTTCCGTCACAGGGGCTCTATACCGGAAAAGAACTGATCCGTCATATCCCCATGCATTCTGAATGGAGAGTAATCCGTTCAGGATGCATCAGGATGTCTTCATGTAGTTTTGACTGATCAGGCAAAAGATAAAACCGTAGCATGCTACGGTTTTATCTCCGGCGAAAAAAACTGAAGACTTGCCTGAATGCATATGAGTACAATGCCTTGCCGGAATGTATGAGTGCCGGATCCGGCATTGAAAATACCGGAATGCCGGATCCATTCTTCCGGTCAGCGCATGCCCTCTGCTGAGTGTCACAGGGCAAGATGTAAGCTGCCTGCTTGTTCTGGGACTGTGGGCAGAAAGTCAGCAAACCAACCTTTCTGGTCCGATTACAGAGCACGAGTTATTGCAGTGTAAGATGAGCTCCAGCAATCAAAACGTTGTTTGCTGAGCGGTAAGTAACATTTCCCTTACGTCCTAACCAGCAGCACAAGTGGGGAGTTCTCCCCTGTGAAACTAGTAGGACAGGTGGAATTTTTGATGACAATAAATTTCCTACCAAGCAATAATTAAATAATTAGTAGAAAACCCACCCCTATAAAGGGCACACTGCCCATAATTCAGTGCTTTTTTTCTCTGTCTCTGTGGACAGTAGGACGGGTCAGGCTGCGGCCTGTTACTTAAAAAATATTTTTTTTCGTTTTTGATAAAGATTTTCCTACCGCTTGACTGATGGTCCTAGCTCCTGACCAAAAGTCGCCCTCGGTCCCCTCTGCCTACGGTATCGTTGGTCCGTTATCCGCCGCATGCTGCACCTGTGGTAGCGGCAGTTCCAGGCTACAGGGGCGGAGCCTATCGGCACTCTGTCCGCCTACAGGGTTTGGATCGCTGGCGTCTCTTCGCCGGCTCCTGCTGCACGGCCGTCAGGAAGTGCGTCATCGACGACTACCGGTTTCCGTGCTGGGTTTGTTTATCCTAACGCAGGTGTATTTTGGTAATATGAGCCCCACAGGCTGCAGAATTAAGGATATATGTTATATATATGTGTTAAAAGCTAATATTCCTAAGCTTTCAGGGAAAGGTTTAAGTGAGGCGGAGCTATTGCAGAGGGGGCCGAGCTAAGGTCAGAGGTGGAGCTTTCCACCTATATAAGCCCACAACAAGAGGAGTACTTCCTCTCTCTGAGCAGAGAGCTAAGGCTACAGTTCTGTGGCTGCTACTACTACTGAGAGCTAAAGCTACAGTCTGTGGCTATTACTACTATTACTACTAAACTGAACGTTTCTTCTAGATGGCGTCCCCTAACGGTGATCAGCGCGGCAAATCTGCCCACAAGCAGAGACATTTAGTCTGCGCTTCCTGCGAGATGCCAATGCCGGACTCCTATCAGTACAATCGGTGTCAGTTATGTCGTCCCCCTCCGTCGCAACCCACTGTAAGCGACATGTTTGGGTGGATGAAGGACTTTATGGGAAATTCCATTTCTGAAATTAAGAGCGCCCTCGCCTCAAAGAGACCAAGAGAATCATCTCCGGGTCCGATGCCTATGCTGGAAGCAATCTCCGTGGACGACCATTCTTCTTCTTCCTCGGACGACGAAGACTCACTTTTCCTGTCCCCAGCCGAAAAAACTCAAAGGCTTTTACGCTCCATCCGGTCAAGGGATCGCGATGTTGAGCAAGGGGAAGCTCCGCCGTCCACCTCTAGGGGGTTAAGAACCTTCAAAGTGGACGAAAATCTTAAGCGTTTCATGTTTACGGAATGGAAACATCCAGAGAAGGGTCCAGTCCTCAACAAGAGGTTCAAACTCATGTTTCCCCTCCAGGAATCGGAGTCTGACCTTTGGGTACCGCCTCCAAAGGTTGACACGGCGATATCCAAATTGTCCAAAAGGACCCTAGTCACGTCAGATGACGGTAGTAATCTCCAGGACCCGTTAGACCGAAGGGTCAAATGCACCTTAAGGTGCAATTACTCTGCTGCGGCAGCTTCCGCGTCAGTAGCTGTCGCCTCCTCTGAGACCGCGGACTTTGTACGTTCCCGCATTTTAAGAATTCAGGCTGACCGTTAGGTGCGGATCCGTCTTGTATCTGCACAGACGGATCCGCACTGATAATGCAAACGCTCATCAGTGTTCATGATAAGGCTATATGCACAAGATAGTAGTTTTTTGCAGTCCGCAAATAGCAGATCCGTGTTCCTGTTTTTTTTACATCCATTCCGATTGTCTGTAAATTTTGTAGGTTGTGTTTCCGTGTCTTCAGGTTTTTTTTTGCGGTCCGCAAAAAAAACTGAAGGCTGTAATTCTTGAAATTTTATATATACAGGTTTCCCAGCAACCATCCGCAAAAAAAAAAAAACTGATGCGGATGACATACAGATAGCTTCCGTTGGTCATCCGCATTTTTTGGCGGACCCATTGACTTCTATGGGTCCGCAAAACGTTTATTGCGGACAAGAATAGGACATGCAATACTTTTTTTGCGGACGTAAAAAAACATGGAGAGAGGACGCGGACAAGAAATGGATGAGTCCACCACATTTTTAACGGATCCATAGAAATGAATGGGAAACCATCCGATCCGCAAAAATAACGGAACGGAGGACGCAAAAAAACACTGCCGTGTGCATGTAGCCTAATGCAAACGGATCCGTTTTGGCCTACACTGAAAGTCAATGGGAGGCGGATCCGTTTTCAATTGCACCATATTGTGTCTGTGAAAACAGATCCGTCCCCATTGACTTACATTGTAAGTCAGGACGGATCCGTTTGGCTCTGCATCATCAGGCGTACAAGCAGCATTTTGGTGTCCACCTCCAGAGAGGAATGGAGGCTGAACGGAGGCAAACTGATGCATTCTGAGCGGATCCTTATCCATTCAGAATGCATTGGGGCTGAACTGATCCGTTTGGGGCCGCTTGTGAGAGCGCTGAAACGGATCTCACAGGCAGACCCTGAAACGGCAGTGTGAAAGTAGCCTTACAAAATCATAAGGCAAAAATTACTATTTAACTCTTGAAATAAACAGGAGGGGGTTAGTAAAGCTGAGTTCTGATAAATTGTTAGTCATGGCATGGATTTCATATTATGATCTTCATAATTGTCAACTGTCCCGAATTTGCAGGGACTTTCCTTAATTTTCAAAGACAGTCCCAGCAAATTCAGACTGTCCCAGGCCAACAATCAGCGGAGCTGACAATTACTCTGCCCATAAGTGGGTGTTTCCAGTCAGAGTCCAGGCGTTCCCAGGGGCAGGGTTTAGGATGCCCTGATTTTACCAACCTAAAGGTTGGTAAGTATTGGCCTTTTTGCACATTTAGCTGACCCGGGCCAGCTGTTACTGTCTGCAGCAGGCAGCGCCTGAGTGAAGCACTGCTGCTGCAGATTATTAATTTGTTATATGTTACTGGTGGCGCAAAATGGGGCGTTTGTGATAGCAAATCGGCATAGGCCCTTCACTCACCCTGGGCCCGGGGCTGCCGACCCAAACGCCCCAGTTATAATCCGACACTGATGTAGACAGAGCGCTGCAGAGCGAGCCACAAACGAAGGTGAAAGGAGCCGCGGGTTGGCCACCCCTGAGCTATGTGAACGGAAAAATAAAAGTTATGGTTATTGGAACGTAGGGAGGAAAAATCCAAAATGCAAAAATGAAAATAGGCCTCGACACCAAGGGGTTAATACTCAGTGAGTCTTATCAGATAACAGTGCCACTTTGACATGTGATTTGTATATTAGCAGATACTACATCTCTTATGGTTCCAAAGTGCATATCTGGTGCTATAGTGAGAGCCTTGATGTGTGACAGGATGCAGATTCCTAAGCCGTGGACGTCTACTAGCATTCCATAAATTGTGGTTTGGAAAAATATGTTGAATAATATGATTTACTATGAACAAGGGTTATGTACAGTGGGGCAAAAAAGTATTTAGTCAGCCACCAATTGTGCAAGTTCTCCCACTTAATGGCACTGGGGGACATGGAGGGGCTGATCTGATGGCACTGGGGACATGGAGGGGCTGATCTGATGGCACTGGGGACATGGAGGGGCTGATCTGATGGCACTGGGGACATGGAGGGGCTGATCTGATGGCACTGGGGGACATGGAGGGGCTGATCTATTGGCACTGGGGGACATGGAAGGGCTGATCTGATGGCACTGGGGGACATGGAAGGGCTGATCTGATGGCACTGAGGACATGGAGGGGCTGATCTGATGGCACTGGGGGACATGGAGGGGCTGATCTGATGGCACTGGGGGACATGGAGGGGCTGATCTGATGGCACTGGGGACATGGAGGGGCTGATCTGATGGCAGTGGCGGACATGGAGGGGCTGATCTGAAGGCAGTGGGGGAGTGTGGGCATAGAGGGTCTGATCTGATGGCACTGAGGGACATGGAGGGGCTGATCTGATGGCACTGGGGGACATGGAGGGGCTGATCTGATGGCACTGGTGGACATGTAGGGGCTGATCTGATGGCACTGGGGGACATGGAGGGGCTGATCTGATGGCACTGGGGGACATGGAGGGGCTGATCTGATGGCACTGGGGGACATGGAGGGGCTGATCTGATGGCACTGGGGGACATGGAGGGGCTGATCTGATGGCACTGGGGGACATGGAAGGGCTGATTTGATGGCACTGGGGGACATGGAGGGGCTGATCTGATGGCACTGGGGGAGTGGGTGACATGACAATGGATGGCATGGAGGGGCTGATGGCACTGGGAGAGTGGAGCTGAAGGCACTGGGGTGGGGAAAGCTGAAGGCACTGGGGTGGGGGAGAGCTGAAGGCACTGGGGTGGGGGAGAGCTGAAGGCACTGGGGGAACGAAACTGATGGCACTGGGGTAGGTTGGAGCTGATGGCACTGGGGGATAGTGGAGCTGATGGCACTGTGGGATAATGGAGCTGATGGCACTGGGGGAACTGATGCACTTGGGCTGATCGCATAGGGGGGAACGAAGGGTGTTGGGGACTGATGGCAGGGGGTCTGAGTTTTTATAAAGGAAAACAGTCTATTAATTTATTTTTTATTATTAGATTACTCAATTAATCGTAAAAAATAATCGATAGAATACTAGATTACTGGAATAGTCACTTACTGCAGCCCTACTAAGGGGGAATAACTACTGTGAGGTGGCACTAAGAGGGATTTACCTTGTTGAGACATTAAGGGGACTGGGCATAATTGGGTGTGTATAGATATGCACTAGATGAAATAAAGACGTAGCTTAGTATTAAAAAAATTGCCACAGTGCGATACACAGGCCCCTGTATTGTCCTTTTTTGAGTTGGGAGGTATGCCTTTGCCAGATCAGGTGGCAGATTGCTCTTTATTAGAGAGCTAGGCAGTATACCTGAGTTAGACTGTCGATGATTGTCAAAAGATCTGTAATTACCTTATAATAACAGCTTCCATTAATGTCCTCTGTCCCTTTCCACTGCTCCCTTAATAGACAGTTGCTATGGCTTGTCTGTCTCTGGCTAAGAAGACAGGAAGACGGAGGGGCGGTCCTTCACACTGCTTGCCTACATTAGGCTTCAGAGTGAAGAGGCGTGTCTCTCAGTAATCCAATTTGATTGGCTGGAAGGGAGCTGCTGGCTACAGCAAGTGTGTATAGGAAGTGAGGGAAAGCAGTTTTGGCCTCAGAACTGGCAGAGGAGCCATCTTGAGAAGTTCCTCATATTGTAAATGTTTAAACAGCCATAAATAACTAAGGGGAAAAACTCAAAACAGTGCTATGTGAAGAAACAAAATATTGCTTTATGCATAATGCTGCTGCAGCAGTAACATATGCTAAAATAGATTTTTTTGATGAAAACATTCAGTTACCCTTTAAATATTAACACATGCAGGCAATGAGCAGTATTCCAGGGTTAGCAGTAGACGTGGGTGATCGACTCCTATCGGGTTTAGTCCAACTCACCCGAAGCAATACAGTCCAAAACAGATGTAGTACCGGCATACTGACCGTATCGTGCCTTGCTCATGTTTGGCATGATATGCGAATAACGTAACATATCTGTTTAGTAGTTGTCATCTGTAATGATTACACTGCAGATGTTATGCAGCACGTAATTTTATAACATGTGAACATAAAATGTGTCTTTTTTTCTCTGCTATCTGTCCTCTACTGTACCTGCACACCCACCCTAGTGTGCAGGAAAGGGGTTGCCATTTTATGGTTCACCTCAGGCAGGGGAAAGGGTACCAGCTCTAAGGAGGCATACTGTAAAAAGCAGGTCACATTCTGACAGTGTAAAGCCCTAAAGCGCTTTTATCACAAATGGGGATTTTTGTGGCTCACCAGGGGAGATTTATCAAAACTAGTGCTAATGAAAACTGACATAGTTGCCCCTAGCAACCAATCAGATTCCACCTTTTTTATTTTTCAGAACTCATTTGGAAAATAAAATGATCAATTTGATTGATTGCGATAAGCAACCAGGTTTGTTTTACTTTGCACCAGTTTTTCAGAAAACTCCCCCAATGCGTCACATCTTACCTTCACCACTTTCTACAACATCACGGATTTAGACACATTTAACAATCAAAGTCGTAAACTTGGCACAAACTGAATATGAAGCAGGCTCAATATCCTGCCACAAAATGAACTTTCTATATTATAATCTTAATATATGATATTAATAATAATTCATATAATATAATAATCTTATCTCTGCCTGATAACTTTATTGTGTGAGATGATGATACAAAATGTATCTACTTTTTTTTTTTACGTATTTCTACTTTTGCAAAATAGATTTTTTTTTTTTTTTTTATTATTTGGGGGTTTTGTTTTTGCTTTATTCCAAGACCCATAAGATTTTTATTTGTCCACAGCGTTCACCATGCAGTGATAAAACTGAGGCCTGATATGGGATTCAGCAGTCACATGTGTCAAAATGACATCAGTTGAGCAGCAAAGGTAACAAAAAGCAGCAGGTAGCCCAAAGAAACAGCTCTGGAACAGGTTCTAATATATAAGAACCGCCATGGTTGTGACTATGACATCCAATGCAGCTTTCCTCGGGAGCACTGTGCTCCTGGGGCCTGAACGGCTCCCCTGTACTGTGATTGGGGGAGCCATTGGTGTTATGTAAAGGCCCTGATCTCCCCAAAGTAATCAAGGCTTTTACAGCTGTAGTTCCTATGGGGTAAGGAAAGTGGCAGAGCAAATTTGCAATGAATCTTGCAATGTATTGGACAAGCAATGTAATAATTTATATTCAACAAAATAAAAAAAAATCTAATGACCCCCTTTCCCTATAATTAACATAAATAGAAACAATACAAAACAAACATCATAGGCATTGCCATGTCCCAAAATGCACAAACTATTAAAATATAAATATATTTATCCCGTATTGTAAATGTCGAAATGAAAAAAAAAATATCAAAATGGCTGATTTTCTTTATTGCTTCACCTCCCTAATAATATTGAATAAAAAGTGATCAAAAAGTCATACATCATTAAAAATGGTATCAATAAAAACTACTGGTCTGATCGCCCCACACAAAAAATTAGCTAATAAATGTGATATCATAAGGTAACAGGTCAGATTTACCCCATAGAGAATGCCATAAAAACAAAACAGATAAAACTGTGCCAGAATTGCATTTTTCTCCCAATTCCACTCCATTTGAATTTTTTTTTCTAGCTTTCCACTACATCATCTGCAATATTAAATGGTGCCAATAGAACACTTGTTCTGCAAAAAAACAAGCCCTCATACTGCTATGAGAACAGAAAAATCAATAAATTATGGCTCTGGGAAGATAGGGAGTAAAAAACAAAAATGGAAAATGGCAGGGAGCTGAAGGGGTTAAAGAGAATTAGGTTGAAAGGAAGGAAATCCGGCACTCAAAATTGATGAAGTTGTAGGTTCCTTTATTTGGTCATGCGATATACATCAGGTACAGAGGTACAGAATGATGGATTAATAACCAGTGATGCCCTTGTCAGTCTACGCGTTTCAAACGACAACGTTCTTATTCATAACTGAGGAGTGTTCTAGAGTTACCACTTATATAAGAAAAAAATGAAAAGAAGAAACCTCCCACTTCCTCCTCTGGCCACTCTGGGAGTGGGTCAGCAGGTGCGGGGTGGGGGGGGGATTTCAAATCGTTACTAGTGGTAGCAGACTGAAAACTCCCAGGTCCTAATTTTAACCCCATACATCACAAAATTAATTTATCCATATAAAAAATTAATTTTGTGATGTATTATGGGGTTAAAATTAGGACCTGGGAGTTTTCAGTCTGCTATCACGAGTAATGATTTGAAATCCATCCCCCCCCCCCCCCCCGCACCTGCTGACCCACTCCCAGGGGAGTGGCCAGAAGAGGAAGTGGGAGGTTTCTCCTTTTCATTTTTTTCTTACATAAGTGGTAACTCTAGAACACTCCTCAGTCATTAAGAGCGTTGTCGTTTGAAACGCGTAGACTGACAAGGGCATCACTGGTTATTAATCATTCTGTACCTCTGTACCTGATACATCGCATGACCAAATAAAGGAACCTACGACTTCATCCATTTTGAGTGTCGGATTTCCTTCCTTTCAACCTATTATAACAAGAATTCATCATTTACATACATGCACCTTGCAAAAAAAAAAAAAAGGGGGGGGGGGTGCTCTGGAATCCAATTACCTAGAGGTTAAAGAGAATTAGTCCCCACAATCTTGGACTATTATCTGAGGTAATAAGTGTCAAGCGAATCGAAGTTCACAAAGTGGACTTCGATTTGAATTTCTGGGAAAATTGTATTTGCCGCAAAGCCGAATTTACTTGTGCTTCGTAGTAACGAAACAATTTTCCCTAAAATGGTGGTAAAAAATAAATAAAAATCATACTTACCTCATCCATTTGCACTTAGAGTCCTCTGCGGCCATCTTGATTGAAGACCCTGTGTGAAATCTCATGCTCAGTGACGTATAATATCAACACACCAACCAGCGTGATGACATCATCACGCACCGTGTGAGATTTCGCCCTGGATCTTCAAGCAAGATTGCCGCAGCGGGCTCTTCACAATCAAATGGATAAGGTGAGTATTTTGTAAGGTGAGATTAACCCCTGACAGCCCTCAATGGTCATCTCAGATGCCGCGATCAGCGATGAATGCGCCATCTGAGGGGTTCAATGACAGCAAGTGACTCCGTTCCCCGTCATTGCACTCGCTAATCACAAAGAAATGCCCTTCATGATAAAGTAATTCGCCATGAAGCGAATCTCTTTGTGAAATTGAGAACTAGTCTAGATTCTCATTTTTTTATTTTCCTACTGCCCCTGCACCCCTGCCGTCTGCACCGAACGCTGCGTTGAAATACACAGTCCGGACTGCTATCCTGTGCCATGCTAACATAATGGAGAGGACCAGGGCTGGCCTTAGGTGTTCAGGCGCCCTGTGCGAGCTAATCTTGTGCCCCCCCCCCCCCCCCCCCCATTGGGACCCATAATGCTGCTACATGATACAATAAAAAAATATATATATTTAAAAGAGAGGCCCTTTCAAAAGAAATGCAAGATTCGCAGTAGCAGTGTACAGATAATATGAATTTCCTAAATGCAGTACACCAACATTTGCGCCAAATAAAGCATAGATAAACAAAATACCAAATAACATAGGGCTGCACTAGATACCACCTAGCGATCAACTGAATAATACATAAAACCCTGTACTGCAGGTATAGATCAACCCCTTCATCAATCCCCAGGCTGCACCCCTTCATCAACCCTTTGCACCCCTTAATCAGACCCCTGCTCCCCTTAATCATACCCTGTCACCCATACCCAATCCACTTCTCCCCTTAATCGTACCCAGTGTCACCCAGAGCCAGTCCCCTGCCTCCTTAATCATACCCTGTCACCCTTACCCAGTCCCATGCCCTTCCTAATCATACTCAGTGTCACCCTTACCCAGTCCCCTGCCCCCTCAATTAGACCTTGCCCCCCTTAATCATACCCAGTGTCACCCATAGCCAGTCTCCTGCCCCCTCAATCATACCCTGTCACCTTTACCCAGTTCCTGCCCCCATTAATCATACCCAGTGTCAGCCAAAGCCAGTCCCCTGCCCCTTAATCATACCCAGTGTCACCCTTATCCAGTCCCCTCCCCTCTTAAACATACCCAGTGTCTGTCACCCTTATCCAGTCCCCTGCCCCCTTAATCATACCCAGTGTCTCTCACCCTTATACAGTCCCCTGGCCCCCTTAATTAGATCCTGCCCCCATTTAATGAAAGATATTTGGTAAAAAAAAACATAATAAGAACAGGTACTCACTATTTGAAGTCTTCTGCTCCCTCCCTGTCTGCAGAGCACCGGCCGCAGCCCCCACACATTGAGCGGACCCTTCCGCGGCTCTCTGTGAAGGCGCAGCACTTGGACGCTGCGCCTGTGCCTCTAAGCTCCTCCTCCACGCTCCGGAACCTGACCTGGCAGCTGCTGAGCTCGCCTCACACAATCTCAGGCCGGCCTGCTGTAAGAGACCGTTGCTGTAACGGGGTGCCGAAGGCGCACTCGGTCTCCCATCAGCCGCAGACCTGCTGCTTAGCTTCAGGAGCGAGGATCTGTGTTTGACCTCGTTCCCAGGGAGGCTTTGCTAGCTGCAAAGCTCCCTGCTCCTAGGTCTGCCTTGAGCGCTAAGCTGATCACTCGGCGCTCGACTGGACGGTCTGTCGGTCATGTGACGCTGGCCATGTCACATGACCCTCACTCCCCACTATAAATACAGGCAGTCTGCTGGTCACAGGTTGCCTGGTAATTTAGGTTCCTGGAGTTTGTTGGATACCTGTATACTTACCTGATCCTGTTCCTTGACTATCCTTTGCCTGCTCCTCCTGTACTGCGCATTCCTCCTGGCATTTTGACCTCGGCTCCCACCTGACTATTCTTTGCAGACTCCTTTGGTACTTATCGACTCTTCTGGTATTTATGACCCCGGCTTCTCCTGACCATTCTTTGCTGATCCCTCTGTACTGCATTGTCCTCTTGGTTTTGACCCGGTGCGTTCACTATCCGTTATTTGTCTTGTCTGTCTTCCCTGCACGTATCCTAAGTTAGGGACTGCCGTCCAGTTGTCCCCTGTCATCAGAACTCGTGAGGCAAGTAGGCAGGGCCAGGGGTGAGGGTGCAGCGCAGTGATCACTTTCCTCCCCCCTGTGTGTGTGTGTACATGACCATTACAGTTGCCTTTTGCCAAGGCGCCCTGTGCGGCCGCACAGTTCGCACACCCCAAAGGCCGGCCCTGGAGAGGACTCATGTGCGCATGCACGGCAGTCCTGACAATGTATTTCAGTGCAGCTCTGAACGTTTAGAGCAGAGGAACAGTGGGCAGTAGGAAAAATAAAATAGCGATCTGGACTCCTTATCTGCACTGCTACTCACGTATTACTGTAGATAAAAATCAGGGTGACAGATTCCCTTTAAACACTGCACTTTGCTCCAGTCTCCAGATACAGAAATCTGTAATTACTTCCAAATGATATTTGTGTTTTTTTTATTATCAGCACAAGTCTTGGTTATGCAAGAATTTTTGAGACGTCTTCTTTTCTTGGCAGAAGCTAATTGCCTTAAAGTGGCTTGCACGACCTTATAAGTAATCCAATGAGGCCAAGTTTAATAATCTGTTCTGCTTTCCTAATGTATGTATTACGTATGAACAGAACACTGATATGGTACTATATCTGTGTCTGATATTATTAAGGAGGTTGTCCAGTATCCCATACCAATGACCTAGTCGCTGAAATGTCGATGGCGAGCAGGAAACAGTGAAGAGACTGCGATGTAAAATGGCAGCATTCGCCCCATAAGACGCAGGGGCATTTTCCCCCCACTTTTTTTTGGGGGGGGGGGGGTGCGTCTTATGGGGCGAAAAATACGGTGTCAAGTCTAACCTCTCTCCCTCTTATCCTTCGGCTCAATTAGGGAAAGGGGATGTTAGGGCAGAAATATGGGCTTATTATATTGTAAAAAAAGAGGAAAATAATAATATTGTTACACCTTTTGTGAACTTTATTTACTGATTATAAAGATAAAACTAAAAAATTATCAAACCAATTGATATTATGTGATATAAATAGGACTGGACGTTTCTCCATGCTGAACCACAAATTATAGAATGTGTCCTATTCTTGTCCGTTTTGTGGACAAGAAGAGGCGTTTTTTCAATGGGGCCTGCAAACTTTTTCAGTGGGGCCCAGATAAACTGCATCAATATTTTGCAGCTACGGGGGTGTGAATGCCCCCTAAGGCTACTTTCACACTCACGTTTTGGTTGCTGTTTGTGAGATCCGTTCAGGGCTCTGACAAGTGGTCCAAAACAGATCAGTTTTGCCCTAATGCATTCTGAGCGGATCCTTATCCATTCCGAATGCATCAGTTTGCCTCCGTTCTGTCTCCATTCCGCTCTGGAGGCGGACACCAAAACGCTGCTTGCAGTACTAACGGAACCTTTAAGAGTTTTGAACAATTAAAAGAGAAATTTAACATTGCTAATTCCAATTTTTATCAATACCTCCAACTGCGCCATGCCCTCGCAGTACAGGGGAAGGTAACTGACCTCGCGATAAAGGCATCTCTCATAGCGGACCAGATCAGGAAAGGGAGGGGATACTAAGGGGGTTATCTCCACCTTTTAGAAAACCCTGCTGTCATTTTATCATGACCGCTTCCCACTAAAGGTCAAGGATAAATGGAGTGCAGACAGGCTCGGACTGGCCCACAGGGGTACAGGTGAATCCCCCGGTGGGCCCCTGAGAAGGGGGGCCCCTAGTCTCCCACCTCCTGCACAAGTAGCACATAGAACAGTATACTTACTGCACTACATACGGTACAGACCAAAAGTTTGGACACGCCTTCTCATTCAAAGAGTTTTCTTTATTTTCATGACTATGAAAATTGTAGATTCACACTGAAGGCATCAAAACTATGAATTAACACATGTGGAATTATATACATAACAAAAAAGTGTGAAACAACTGAAAATATGTCATATTCTAGGTTCTTCAAAGTAGCCACCTTTTTGCTTTGATTACTGCTTTGCACACTCTTGGCATTCTCTTGATGAGCTTCAAGAGGTAGTCACCTGAAATTGTCTCCCAACAGTCTTGAAGGAGTTCCCAGAGATGCTTAGCACTTGTTGGCCCTTTTGCCTTCACTCTGCGGTCCAGCTCACCCCAGACCATCTCGATTGGGTTCAGGTCCGGTGACTGTGGAGGCCAGGTCATCTGGCGCAGCACCCCATCACTCTCCTTCATGGTCAAATAGCCCTTACACAGCCTGGAGGTGTGTTTGGGGTCATTGTCCTGTTGAAAAATAAATGCTGGTCCAACTAAACGCAAACCGGATGGAATAGCATGCCGCTGCAAGATGCTGTGGTAGCCATGCTGGTTCAGTATGCCTTCAATTTTGAATAAATCCCCAACAGTGTCACCAGCAAAGCACCCCCACACCATCACACCTCCTCCTCCATGCTTCACAGTGGGAACCAGGCATGTAGAGTCCATCCGTTCACCTTTTCTGCGTCGCACAAAGACACAGTGGTTGGAATCAAAGATCTCAAATTTGGACTCATCAGACCAAAGCACAGATTTCCACTTGTCTAATGTCCATTCCTTGTGTTCTTTAGTCCAAACAAGTCTCTTCTGCATGTTGCCTGTCCTTAGCAGTGGTTTCCTAGCAGATATTCTACCATGAAGGCCTGATTCACACAGTCTCCTCTTAACAGTTGTTCTAGAGATGTGTCTGCTGCTAGAACTCTGTGTGGCATTGACCTGGTCTCTAATCTGAGCTGCTGTTAACCTGCGATTTCTGAGGCTGGTGACTCGGATGAACTTATCCTCCGCAGCAGAGGTGACTCTTGGTCTTACTTTCCTGGGGCGGTCCGCGTGTGAGCCAGTTTCTTTGTAGCGCTTGATGGTTTTTGTGACTGCACTTGGGGACACTTTCAAAGTTTTCCCAATTTTTCGGACTGACTGACCTTAATTTCTTAAAGTAATGATGGCCACTCGTTTTTCTTTACTTACCTGCTTTTTTCTTGCCATAATACAAATTCTAACAGTCTATTCAGTAGGACTATCAGCTGTATATCCACCTGACTTCTCCACAACGCAACTGATGGTCCCAACCCCATTTATAAGGCAAGAAATCCCACTTATTGATCCTGACAGGGCACACCTGTGAAGTGAAAACCATTTCAGGTGACTACCTCTTGAAGCTCATCAAGAGAATGCCAAGAGTGTGCAAAGCAGTAATCAAAGCAAAAGGTGGCTACTTTGAAGAACCTAGAATATGACATATTTTCAGTTGTTTCACACTTTTTTGTTATGTATATAATTCCACATGTGTTAATTCATAGTTTTGATGCCTTCAGTGTGAATCTACAATTTTCATAGTCATGAAAATAAAGAAAACTCTTTGAATGAGAAGGTGTGTCCAAACTTTTGGTGTGTACTGTATATATTTATTCACTTAGTCTGCGTAAGCTTATTCATTCTCAAATCCTTCGAATTCACATTACGTTACTCGAAGTGGAATTTCCCAGATTTAATCAGTGAATGTTTCAAGCTCATGGGGAGAAATTTATCATTGCTTTACCATTACTTTTGTGTGTCCAAACTTTTGGTCTGTACTGTACATATATTCAATGCACAGCATCTTAACCAGCCTATATTCATTTAGAAAACACAATAGAATATTAAAGAAACTCCCCAGTGTATTATTACAGACAAGATCAGAGCTCAGATGACTTCTAGTTATAGAGGAACGCTACCAGTGTCCTCTTCTCCCCAGGACCTACCTTCTCAAAGTTGCTGCAGGGACCCCCATATTCAATCTTCTGGTAGCATCTTGCTGCTGTGTTAGCAGGTAATATTCTAATGTATCCTTTGGGTGGGCCCCCAAAATAAATTTTACTGGTGGGCCCTAGGCACCCCAGTCTGACAATGAGTGCAGATGTGGGGCCTTTGACGCACTTACAATTGACGGAAGTGCTGGAAAGAGGTCCTATGTTGTCATTATGTGAACCTCAAAGGCTTTCACAGTTAGGCCTCATGCACACGTTGTTGTGTTCCGCAAAATGGGGTTCCGTTGTTCCG
The DNA here is from genome assembly GCF_014858855.1 of Bufo gargarizans. NCBI lineage: Eukaryota > Metazoa > Chordata > Amphibia > Anura > Bufonidae > Bufo > Bufo gargarizans. Next base: position 564,988,465 of record NC_058081.1, on the reverse strand, counting down.
TGATCTGTTTCCGTTTTTGTTTCCGTGTGTCTTCCTTTATTTTTGGATGACCACCAGACATAAAGGAAAGTAAAAAAAAAAGTCTAAGACTGGTTTGCCAGTTAAATGATCGGAAAAAAAAACGGACGCGGATGACAATCTTGTGTGCCTCCGGGTTTTTTAGCGGTCCCATTGACTTGAACCGTTTCCCGCAAACATAATAGGACAGGTTATATTTTTTTGACTGACTGGAACCTCGGATCACGGACGCGGATGGCAAACGATGCATTAGCCGAGTTTTCAACTGACCCATTGAAAATCAATAAGTCTGCAGAAAATCACGAAAAACGGCGCAACGGACACAAAATAAAACAACGGTCGTGTGCATGAGGCCTTATACTCAATACATAGAGTGTACAGGACACCCATGTTCCTGCACAAGGTGGGACTGCGAGACACTTCTCAATGCCCTAAGTGTATTGCCCCTGGGAATGTACAGCTCTGGGCCCCTTTTGGCGGGATGTCTTAGATATCATCTATGAGGTCAGACTGACCCACAGATCTGTGTTTTGGGCCTCCTACAAGACGACTCGGTGGAGGGCGTAACAATAGGTATTGGCAGACGTCTGTACAATGCTAGGAAACTGATTGCAAAATACTGGATAAGCACTGAAATGCCAACCAGACAGGAATTTATCACCCGCATGAATACGCTAATAGAGATCGAGAAGGGTATATATACCAAGAGAGGTACACTCAAGAAATTTGAATCTATCTGGGGTTTGTGGATGACAACGCCAGGGCTGCCATCCAGGCATCTTCTGATGGTTAATATGAGGAGTAACACTTTAAGATAAGAAACTTAGAGGGAAGGAAAGACACAATATGGTTGTCAGCAAAATATCTTTATTGATATGAATACTGGTACTATAAGTTAGGAGAATGATAACGATCTACATTTCACACCTAGCTGGGTGCGGTTCAAGAGGGGGTAGGGGGGAGGTAATTGTTTGGTCTTTTTTATTTTTTCGTCTCTTACATGTGAGCATACAAATGTAATTTCTTATTATCTTTTCATTCTATGCATGATCTGATAACGAAGCTGGATTTAAAGGGTTTCTACCACCAGATTTTCACCTATTTCGCTGTCTGACACTTGCGATCTGCTAGTGTCCGCTGTACCTAACCATGTTCATGTATCGCCTTTGTCTGGAGCGGTTAAGCTTAAAAACATAGTTTTATTCCTATGCAAATGAGCCTCTAGGTGCTATGGGGGCGTCTTTTCAGCACCTAGAGGCTCCGTCTACTCACTACTCCTGCACCCAGTGCGCTCCAGCCCGCCCCTCTCCTCTAGATTGACAGCCTACTTCTCTCCATCTCGGCCGAATTCTCGCGCCTGCGCCGTGTGCTTCTGTATTCGGCGCAGGCGCAGTGACTGTCGGACCGGTCCCTGCGCTGGCATCTTCACTGCGCCTGCGCCGATTACGTCTTTAAAGGGACACTGTCAGGCCCAATAAGTATTTTTAGCTATATATATGTATATATGCAGGCATAGGTCTTCTAATGTGTAATAAAAACATATAAGTATAACCCCTGTCCACCTTTTAAATACTGTAAAATCATGTTTGATAACCTGATAGAATCGCTCACCGTTGCGCCCAAGGGGCGGCGTTTCAGCTCCACCTGTGCCCAGCCGCGCCCCAACAGCCGTTTTCAAGCGCCGCCCAGCTCATTAATATTCACTTCGCTGGGCGGCTTCTGCTGTCCCTGACGCTCCGAGATCCGGCGCATGCCCAATAGAAAGCTTTGGGCATCGGCCTCACTTGCAGCTTCTGGGCATGCGCGGGATACCTTGCCCGGCACTCCCAGTGGCCACAATAATACTGCGCCTGCGTCCCATAAACATAGCTGAGGCGGCTTCAGCTGCGCCTGCGCCGGCTTTGCGATCACAGCCACTACATGTCTTGCTGCAGATATGTCTAAAAAACGCCTGCGTCGGGGACAGCAGAAGCCGCCCAGTGAAGTGAATATTGATGAGCTGGGCGGCGCTTGAAAACAGCGGTTGGGCACAAGTGGAGCTGAAACACCGCCCCTTGGCGCAAAGGAGAGCGGTTCTATCAGGTTATCAAACATGATTTTACTGTATTCATAAGGTGGACAGGGGGTATACTTATATACTTTTAATACACATTAGAAGACCTGTGCATGCATATAGATAGCTAAAAATACTTATTGGGCCTGACAGTGTCCCTCTGCACGTTGTTGATGATCATATTTGTATCCCAAATGTATGTGTGTATGTGTGTATATATATATATATATATATATATATATATGAAAATAATAATAAAAATGATCTGATTTAAAAAAATATAAATATATTATAATAGTGTGAAATATCCAACACTATCTTCAGGATAGGTCATCAATATCAGATCAGTAGAGGTCGGACTCTTGGAACCAGGGGCGGGCTGGGCCGGGGGGCAGGCAGGCAATTGCCCCCCAGGCCGCCCTAAAAAAACGGCCGCTGGGCCGCCCATCTTTATAAAAAATTATTTATATATTTTTTTCTTCAGGGCCGCACCGCCGATCACCACAGGCAGCGCGGCCCTGGATATAATTGCAGCAGCGGCGGCTGGCTGGTGCTGTGCGCTGTGGGGCAGGGGAGGGACTCAGGGAGAGGCGTGTCCCTCCCCTGTTCTTCTGATAGGCAGCCTATCAGAGGCCGGCTCAGGCAGCGCGATGACGTCATTATCATGGCGCCGCCTGAATCGGGCGGCACACAGCAGGGACACAGGCCAGAAGAGGCCTGCATCGCTGCTGATGGAGGTAAGTATCAGTGTTTTTGGTTTTTTTTGTTTTCTTTGCAGGGGGAGCTGGCACTATGTTGGGTGGGGAGCTGGCACTATGTTGGGTGGGGAGCTGGCACTATGTTGGGTGGGGAGCTGGCACTATGTGGGGTGGGGAGCTGGCACTATGTGGGGTGGGGAGCTGGCACTATGTGGGGTGGGGAGCTGGCACTATGTGGGGTGGGGAGCTGGCACTATGTGGGGTGGGGAGCTGGCACTATGTGGGGTGGATCTGGCACTATAGGGGGGGCTTGCACTAAAGGGGGGGCTGACACTATTGGGGGGTATCTGGCACTATTGGGGGGTATCTGGCACTATGGGTGGGTATCTGGCACTATGGGTGGGTATCTGGCACTATGGGTGGGTATCTGGCACTATGGGTGGGTATCTGGCGCTATGGGTGGGTATCTGGCGCTATGGGTGGGGGATCTGGCGCTATTGGGGGGGGGATCTGGCGCTATTGGGGGGGGGATCTGGCACTATTGGGGGGGATCTGGCACTATTGGGGGGGATCTGGCACTATTGGGGGGATCTGGCACTATTGGGGGGGATCTGGCACTATGGGGGAGCCGGCACTATGGGGGGAATCTGGCGCTATTGGGGGGGGATCTGGCACTATTGGGGGGATCTGGCGCTATTGGGGGGATCTGGCGCTATTGGGGGGATCTGGCGCTATTGGGGGGAATCTGGCACTATTTGGGGGGATCTGGCACTATGGGGGGGATCTGGCACTATGGGGGGGATCTGGCACTATGGGGGGGGGGTCTGGCACTATGGGGGGGCTGGCACTATAAGGGGGCTGACACTATTGGGGGGATCTGGCACTATTGGGGGGATCTGGCACTATGGGGAGGCTGGCACTATGGGGGGATCTGACGCTATTGGTGGGGGATCTGGCACTATTGGGGGGATCTGGCACTATGGGGGGCTTGCACTATAGGGGGGCTGGCACTATGGGGGAGCTAGCACTATGGGGGGAGCTGGCACTATGGGGGAGAGCTGGCACTATGGGGGGAGAGCTGGCACTATGGGGGGGAGCTGGCACTATGGGGGAGAGCTGGCACTATGGGGGGAGAGCTGGCACTATGGGGGGAGAGCTGGCACTATGGGGGGGATCTGGCGCTATTGGGGGGATCTGGCACTATGGGGGGAGAGCTGGCACTATGGGGGGAGAGCTGGCACTATGGGGGGAGAGCTGGCACTATGGGGGGGAGCTGGCACTATGAGGGGAGCTGGCACTATTGGAGGAGCTGGCACTATGGGGGCATTTCTTACTGGCACATTATGGGGGGGCACCATGGGGGAGAGGAGCACTATGGGGGTATCTTGGGGCTCTAAAGTGGCTTTTTTTTTATTATTGGCACATTCTGGGGGGCACTATAGGGGAGAGCAGCACTATGGGGCATCTGGTGTTACTATAGGGGTATTATTTGGGGGCACTATGGGGAAGTGGGGGCTCTAAAGGGGCCTTTTGTATTGGAACATTATGGGGGCACTATGGCATTTGGTGGCACTAAGGGGGCATTTTTTACTGGCACATTATGGGAGGCACTATAGGGGAGAGCGGCACTATGGGGCATTATTTGGGGGCACTATGGGGGAGTGGAGCACTATGGGGATGGGGGAGAAGAGCACTATGAGGGCATTTACTGGGGCACTATATAGGTGTATTTTATACTGGCATACATTATGGAGACATTAGCTCAACTGCGGGCACTAAGCAGGGGTATTTCATGTACTGTCATATTATAGGGAGAATTAGTACTACTAGGGGGTATTATGGGGAGCTTTACTACTACTGGGGGCCTATGAGGAACATGATTACTAGGGCACTAAAGGGGCATTATTACTACTAAGTGTGCTCTGGCAGAGAATTATTTCTATTGGTGGGATTTTGGGGAGCACTGTTACTTTGGGGGGCACCCTGGCATAGTATCAGCTTAGCACAATTATTTTTGGGGGACATTATCTTTATACTATTAGTGTCTGGGCGCAGTTATTTTTTAGAGCACTGTGTGCCAATCATTGTTTAAGGGGGCACTATCTGTGTGGTAGTAGTATTTCCAGGGGGACTGTTTCTGCAGCATAGTATTGGGGGCACAGCAGGCGCAGTATTGGGGGCACTATCTGTGTGGTAGTAGTATTTCCAGGGGGACTGTTTCTGCAGCATAGTATTGGGGGTGGCAGGAAAGGGTGTTCAGAAGATGATGGAAATGTGGGAAACTAATGTCTGTTTGTCAATCTCTGCAGAGACGGGAGATGGCAGAAAAATCATCATGGCGGTCTGGTCTGAATGGAGAAGATAAAGAAAGAGAACGTCTACAACAAAGGTGACATCACTGGATGTGAGAGGTATGTGGCGCTATGTAGGAGAGGAGATGCTCCGGCTCCTTCCCCTGCCATTTGCAGAAGGAGGATTCAGAGCTGGGTGAGAACGACGAAATGGGGGCAGCAGGCCACGGGCGGGTGGCAGATGGTGGGGGGAACCACAAGCCTTGAGCAGGATCTGGGGAGGGAGGAGAGCGGAGGAGCTTCCTGGCTGTAGCCGGCTGCTGTCTATTGTATAATGTGAAGCTCCATTGTATAATGTGAAGCAGACAGTGCAGCCAGGACACGCTCTCCCCTCTCCGTATAATTTGTAGAGACAGGCCGCAACTATAGAATGTCAGCTGTACAGTGTTTGTTGGGAGTGGCCTATTATCTGTAGATGGGGCTTAAATAATGGGCGGGGCTAAAAATGGGCCACTTGACTGGATTTGCCCCCCAGGACTAAGGCTGCCAGCCCTCCCCTGCCTGGAACCCCTGCCTATCGGATATTTAAAGGGCCACACTTGTGGGAGCACTGCATTCATTCCAATATTTACCTGTACCACAACCATAGGTCACATCCAACAACGACCATGTGCTATGATTAACAGCACGGTTGGGGGAAGGCATACCCCCCCCCCAAGTACAGACCCCAGACCAAACCTCCTAAACTAACACATATCTTTGACCAGCCACCCTTTGACTGCAGGCATGTTTAGGCTACTTTCACACTTGTGTTTAGGGCGGATCCGTCATGGATCTGCAAAAACGGATCCGTTACAATAATACAACCGCATGCATCCGTCATGAACGGATCCGTTTGAATTCTCTGTAACATAGCCAAGACGGCTATTTTCTATTGTGTCACAAAAAACGGATCCGTCCCCATTGACTTACATTGTGTGCCAGGATCCATTTGGCTCAGTTTCGTCAGAAGGATAGCAAAATGCTGCAGGCAGTGTTTTGGTGTCCCCCTCCAGATTGGAATGGAGACTGAACGGAGGCAAACTGATGCATTCTGAGCAGATCCTTTTCCATTCAGAATGCATTAGGGCAAAAACTGATCCCTTTTGGACCGCTTGTGAGAGTCCATGACGGATCTTACAAACGGAAAGGCAAAACGCGAGTGTGAAAGTAGCCTGACATGTCTGCCTTTATGGATCATAGCACATTGCAGTTTTGTCGCCATTTTTGCCACAATGTACAGCTGTAATACCACACACCACCTGTGGACAGATGTGGCACTGTTTTTGGAAGAAAGCATAAACATAGAGGAGCTGTCCAAAATGAAAAGTGGGATCTGATTGGTTGCTATGGGCAACTAAGCCAGTTCTACTTTACACCAGTTTGATAAATGACCCCACGGTTTCTCCTGTCAGCACTATCATGGTGCTGTTAGATTCGATATGTTGGCACATGAAATGTATTAGTCCTAGATCCAAGTACTTACTTGCTTTGAAGTAGGACTAAATCCAAAAATCCAACTTTGGGTGGTGCACAGCCAGCTGCCTCACATCACGGTGCCACGTGGAGGTCCATGTGTACATGGTACTACCTTGCTGGATAAAATATGTAGATTGTCAGAATATATTCATCAGATATTCTGTCTTAGAGGGGTTGTCTTATCTCGCCGTTACTAAGGCGATATGAGACATAGTCTTGATCATCAGTCGGCAGGGTAACAGTGGCACGCGCTGATGTTTCAGTAGCTGACATTGCAGTGCATGGGAACTACAGAAGCAGGCTGCGCTGTTTCCCTAACTCAGAATGCACAGCAATGGGAGCTACTGAAACAGCGCGCGCCAGTGCGCGCCAGAGTTTCCAGGACGGTCTATGCATTACAGTATGCTGCAAGCTCCCTCTAGTGGGGGCAGGAAGGTAGAACATTGGGTAGGCACATTGTTTCTCAGGTCAATCAGTCCACAGTCTAGTGTAGTATAATTACTGTCGCTGGTGAGTACACAGTCGGGTGAAAGCCCTGCAGTCAGTCCACAGTCCAGTTTAGAGGCTGCCAATCGTCAGTCCAATGTCTAGTTTGTCAACCCAAAAAATATAATCTGTCTTTTGAATTTGGGAGTGAGACGTGTCCAAGGGATTTTTTTCTTTAGCCTGGAGTTCTGATGCATGTGTTTTGGCGTATTCATCCAGTACCACTAATTCTCAGTTTGCAAATGAAGCTAACAAGGTAAACAGGCAAGTCAAAGAAAAGGGAGTATCCTGCGTGTACCCTGTCTAGGGTGGAAGCCTACAGGAGGTACAGCACGTAGAGCTCTATTCTCCTGTATGCCAGGCAGCCCCTGCTCCAGATCTTATATAGTTAGGCTACTTTCACACTTGCGTTTGGGGCTTCGCTTGGGAGTTCCGTTTGAAGGCTCTCACAAGCGGCCCCGAACGGATCCGTCCAGCCCTAATGCATTCTGAGTGGATGCGGATCCGCTCAGAATGCATCAGTATGGCTCCGTTTGTCCTCCGTTCCGCTCAGCAGGCGGACACCTGAACGCCAGCAGAACCAAATACCACAGTGCAGCACAAAATACCGCCCCAGCAGAACCAAATACCACAGTGCAGCACAAAATACCACCCCAGCAGCACCAAATACCACAGTGCAGCACAAAATACCACAGTGCAGCACAAAATACCGCCCCAGCAGAACCAAATACCACAGTGCAGCACAAAATACCACCCCAGGAGAACCAAATACCACAGTGCAGCACAAAATACCACCCCAGCAGAACCAAATACCACAGTGCAGCACAAAATACCGCCCCAGCAGAACCAAATACCACAGTGCAGCACAAAATACCGCCCCAGCAGAACCAAATACCACAGTGCAGCACAAAATACCGCCCCAGCAGAACCAAATACCACAGTTCAACTTCACAATATATTGTCCCAGAAGCTCTTCTGCTGAGACAGTATTTTGTGCTGCCTGTAGTATTTGAATCTGCTGGGGCAGTATTTTGTGCTGCACTGTGGTATTTGGTTCTGCTGGGGTAGTATATTGTGCTGCACTGTGCTATTTGGTTCTGATGGGGTAGTATATTGTGCTGCCTGTAGTATTTGATACTGCTGGGGCAGTATTTTGTGCTGCACTGTGGTATTTGGTTCTGCTGGGGTAGTATATTGTGCTGCACTGTGCTATTTGGTTCTGGTGGGGTAGTATATTGTGCTGCACTGTGCTATTTGGTTCTGATGGGGTAGTATATTGTGCTGCCTGTAGTATTTGATACTGCTGGGGCAGTATTTTGTGCTGCACTGTGGTATTTGGTTCTGCTGGGGTAGTATATTGTGCTGCACTGTGGTATTTGGTTCTGCTGGGGTAGTATATTGTGCTGCACTGTGCTATTTGGTTCTGGTGGGGTAGTATATTGTGCTGCACTGTGGAATTTGGTTCTGGTCGGGTAGTAAATTGTGGTGCACTGTGGTATTTGGTTCTGGTGGGGTAGTATATTGTGCTGCTCTGTAGTATTTGGTTCTGGTGGGGTAGTATATTGTGCTGCTCTGTAGTATTTGGTTCTGGTGGGGTAGTATATTGTGCTGCACTGTGGTATTTGGTTCTGCTGGGGCGGTATTTTGTGCTGCACTGTGGTATTTGGTTCTGGTGGGGTAGTATATTGTGCTGCACTGTGGTATTTGGTTCTGCTGCACCTTTAGGCCCCTTTCACACGAGCGAGTTTTCTCTGCGGGTGCAATGCGTGAAGTGAACGCATAGCACCCGCACTGAATCCTGAGCCATTCATTTCAATGGGTCTGTGTACATGAGCTTTGTTTTTCATGCAACAGTTCTGCGTTGCATGAAAATCGGAGCATGTTCTATATTCTGCGTTTTTCACACAGCCCTGGCCCCATAGACGTGAATGGGGCTTCAGTGAAAAACACAGTGCGGATGCACTGCGTTTTTCACTGATGGTTGATAAGAGATGTTGTTTGTAAACCTTCAGGTTTTTTTCAAGCGCGCCAAAAACACATCAAAACGCATTGCACCTGCGCAGAAAAAAACTGAACTGAACGCAATCGCAGACAAAACTGACTGAACTTGCTTGCAAAATGGTGCGAGTTTTACTGAACGCATCCAGTGCCAATCTGTGACGCTCGTGCGAAAGAGGCCTAAGGAGATTCAACATCCTGCCACTATCAAAAACAAAGCAAAAGTAGCAGCACGGTAACAAAAACAAAGATGTGGTGCCAGCAGAAAGATGACCAGGAAAGTCCAATACAAAGAGAGGATTTCTGCAGCACTACAAAAGTAAATCTAATAAAACAGTATATTGACCCATGTGCACAAAAATGCAAACCTTCAGTCCTATAACAGGACCTTCAAGCTTGAGAAAGGTCCTGTGACAGGACTAAGGCCTCTTTCACACGAGCGTGTCTGGATAAAGTCCGGATGCATTTCGGCAAACCCGCGCGAGTAGGTACGCAATTACAGTCAGTTTGCAGTCTGTTCAGTTTTTATAGCGCTGGTGAAATGTGTTTTGCACGCGCGTGATAAAAAACTGAATGTGGTGCACAGACTCGAACTTCTTCACTGAAGTTCAGGTTTGGGTTCAAGGTTGTGTAGATTGTATTATTTTCCCTTATAACATGGTTATAAGGGGAAATAATGGCATTCTGAATGCATAATCCATAGTACAATAGGGCTGGAGGGGTTAAAAAAAATGTTTAAATAATTTAACCTACCTTAATCCACTTGTTCGCGCAGCCGGCATCTCTTCTGTCTACTTTTGTGAGGAATAGGACCTTTGACGTCACTACGCTCATCACATGGTCCGTCACATGATCCATCACCATGGTAAAAGATCATGTGATGGACCATGTAATGAACGTAGTGACGTCATCAAAGGTCCTATTCCTCACAGAAGAAGACAGAAGAGATGCAGGCTGCGCGAACAAGTGGATTAAGGTGAGTTAAATAATTTTTTATTTATTTTTTAACCCCTCCAGCGCTATAGTACTATGGATTCTGTATTCAGAATGCTATCATTTTCCCTTATAACCATGTTATAAGGGAAAATAATAAAGATCGGGTCCCCATCCCGATCCTCTCCTAGCAACCGTGCGTGAAAATCGCACCGCATCCGCACTTGCTTGCGGATGCTATGCGATATTCACGCAGCCCGATTCACTTCTATGGGGCCTGCGTTGCGTGAATAGAGCACAATATAGAGCATGCTGCGATTTTTCACGCAACACACAAGTGATGCGTGAAAATCACCGCTCATGTGCACAGCCCCATAGAAATGAATGGGTCCGGATTCACCCGCTCTGAAAACTCGCCCGTGTGAAAGGGGCCTAAGACATTGCAGGGTTTTTGCACAAATTAATGAAAAATGGTTTATTGACCATAAACCATTTTTCATTAATTTTACTTTTGAAGTGCTGCAGAAATTCTTCCTTTGTATCTATTATCTTTTCTATCTATCTAATAAATATCTATCTATTATTATATCTATATATCTATCCATTATCTACAGGTGAAACTTGAAAAATTAGAATATCGTGCAAAGTTCATTTATTTCAGTAATGCAACTTAAAAGGTGACACTAACACATGAGAGACTCATTACATGCAAAGCGAGATATGTCAAGCCTTTATTTGGTATAATTTGGATGATTATGGTTTACAGCTTATGAAACCCCAAAGTCACAATCTCAGGTCCCCTTTGCTCAGGGGGTATGGATTAATTAGCTGACTAGAGTGTGACACTTTTGAGCCTAGAATATTAAACCTTTTCACAATATTCTAATTTTAAGCTGCATTAATGCAATTCCTATTAATTTGCATTATTTAAATAAATGGACTTTTGCTCGATATTCTAATTTTTCGAGTTTCACCTGTATGTGTATCATCCATGTATATTTAATTTTCATAACTATTATCATATTTATCTCATATCTATTGATGATCTATCTATATCATATCTATCATCTATCTAATATCTATTTATCCATCTATCTATCCAGGGGTGGGATTCAAATTTTTAACAACCGGTTCCCTGCTCAATGGCGGACATGCGCTGTCATGACACCTGTTTACAGGTACATACACCATATACATGGCACACCTACATAAATACACCATATATACACTATACACACATACCACCCAACTAAGGAGCTAAACTATCAGCGGCGCGCACAGCAATGGAAGCGAACATCTCCCGCTGCCGACGCCAGAGCACCGGATCGGGACTCAGCCGGAACACGGTTCTCCAATCCAGTTGTAATTTTAACAACTGGATCTGGAGAACTGGAGGGAACTGGTTAAATCCCATGCCTGTATTTATCTGTATTTCATATCTATCTCCTATCTATCTATCATCTATCATTTTCATATCTATCATCTATCTAATCTCATACCGGTCTATTATTTATCTAGATGTCTATCAAATATCTATATATCTACCTATCTCATATTTATATTCTGTATTTATCTATCTAATCACATATCCATATATTATATATCTATCAATCACATATCTATCTAATAGCTATCTATCTATCAATCACATATCTATTATCTGTCTATCAATCACATATCTATTATCAATCACATATCTATTAATTACCTGTCTATCAATCACATATCTATTAATTACCTGTCTATCAATCACATATCTATCTCATATCTATTATCTATCAATCACATATCTATTATCTGTCTATCTAACCACATATCCATCTATTATCTATGGGATAACTAGCAGTATACAGCTGCAGTAAGTAGCCCACCAGGACCCTTCTCCAGCAGTCGCCCTGCTGCCTGCACAGTAGCCCACAGGTTGCGGCAGCCAGCGCTCAGCCTCAGGTACTTACCTCGGATGTCTCACACTGCGCCCTTTCTGCTGTACATGGCTCGACTCTAACACGACTTGTTTTCCGTATTAATCTCCAGAATGTTAAATAGAAGTCGCCACCCACGGCTCTATAGGTCCTGTGGAAATCCCCTTGCGCCCTTCTGCAGATATCTGGCGCAGAGGGATGCAGAGCAGGAGAACGGTCATTAGACTCTGAGGGATTTCTCGGAATTTAAACTGAAAGTGAAAGCAGGACTCGGACTCGGTGCTCCCCCGGCTCCGGCCCAGATGCCTGCCCTCATAGGGAAGCGGAGCCAGCACGTCAGGGCTGAGTGTTCCCCTGGGAAATGCCCGGGACCCCTCCCCAAAATGGACTTTCCCATTTTAGATATTCATAGGGACTTATTATAGAGGCTAATTTCGACATGTGGATGTCAGGGGGTCCCTATTTGGGACCCCCCCTGTAATAGAGCTCACAAAGAGCAGCTCTGCTTCAGGGGTCCTGCCCTGTCCATGACCTCTAACCTGTTGGTTCACCACCCCATAAATCACTGTCTGGCCCTTTAAAACAGGCCTTGGAACGATAATTGGGAAATAAACCAGAGCCGCAATCTCCTCCAAAGGGAAAGCCGCCTGGAGCCGGTTATTATGTGCTCTTTGTCCCTGGTAAGTGCAGAGTTGAGGCCTTGTTTGGCCGAGAGGCCTTTGACTTGGGTCCAAGGGAATTAAAGGGGTTTTATACTGATGACCTATCCTCTAGATAGGCTATTAGTATCTGATCGGTGGGCAGCGCCGTCTTTAACGCGGGTCAAAAGGGGCAGCTGCCCGGGGCCCAGTTTCTCCAGGGGGCCCAAGGCAGCTGCCTCTTGAGCCCCGCTGGCCACTGGGTGACGTGGGGGGCGGCGGCAGGGCACATGGAGATGAGCGTTTCCATTGTGGAAGCGCTCATCTCCATAGTAATCTGTATCGCCGTCCTCAGGACAGCGATACAGATGGAAGTGCTGCGGCGGGGGAGGGAGAGAAGTGTCCCTTCCCCGTTCCTCTGATAGGCTGCAGGCACTAGGCCGTACAGCACAAGACACAGGCTGGAAGAGGCCTGCATCACATCACTGCCAGCCTGATGTAGGTAAGTATAAGTGTTTATTGTTTTTATATGGTACTACTACTGGCACACGATTGGGGGGCATCTATAGGGGCACCTGTTACCGGCACATGATTGGGGGGCATCTATGGGGCACCTGTTAGTGGCACATGATTGGGGGGCACCTGTTACTGGCACAAAATTTGGGGGCACTTGTTACTGGCACACGATTGTGGGGCATCTATGGAGGCAATTGTTACTGGCACATTATTGGGGGCAATTGTTACTGGCGCATTATTTGGGGGCATCTATGGAGGCACATCTTACTGGCACATTATTGAGTGGCACTATGGGGGCACTTCTTGCTGGCACATTATTGGGGGCAATGGGGGCTTCTATTGAGGTCACAAAGAAGGGGTATTTTATATGGGGGGCTCTGTATAGGGGTATTTTATACTGGGGCACATTATGGGGAGAACAAGGAAAAAGGGGGAGAGGAGCACTATGGGGCATTTACTAGGGGCACTATATAGGGGTATTTTATACTGGCACATTATGGGGGCACTATGGGGACATTTGTTCAACTGGGGGCATTAAAAGGGGGTATTTTTTGCACTGTCACATTATAAGGAGAATTATTACTACTGGGGGGCATTATAATAGGCTTTATTACTACTGGCGGTCTATGGGGAACATGATTACAAGTATTGGCACTATGGGAGCATTATTACTTCTGGGGCACAGTGGGAACATGTTGGGGGCACTGTAGGAGCACTATTACTACCATCTGTGCTCTAGCAGAGAATTATTCCTATTGGTGGGACTTTTGGGAGCACTATTACTGTGGGGGCACCTTTGCACAGTATCAGCTTACCACAATTATTTTTGGGGGACGTTATGTTTACACTATTAGTGTCAGGGGCACTATTTGCTGGGCGCAGTTATTTTAGGGCACTGTGTGCCAAAAATTATTGAAGGGCACTATCTGCATGGTACTAGTATTATCAGGGGGTTTATCTGTTTCTGCAGTATCGTATTGGGGAGCACAGGAGCACAGTATTGGGGGTGGTAGGATGATTTGTCCAGAAGATGGGACGATGATGGAAAAGTAGTAAACTAAGATTTTGTTTGTCAAACTGCAGAGACGAGAAATGGCGCAGGCGCAGTGGAGATATCTGAGCAGGGAAGCGGTCGGACATTCACTGCGCATGCGCCGAATACAGCCGCGCACGGCGCATGCGCGTGAAGTCGTCCGTTTGCTGCATTCCGAAGCAGATGGGCGGGCTGGAGGGAGGCGCTGAGCGGCGGCATCTTGAGAAGGTAGACCGATCCTCTAGGTGCTAATGACGCCCCCATAGCACCTAGAGGGTCATTAGCATATTAATAAAAGTTCTTTTTTTAGGTAAACGGCTGCCCCAAAATCTATTATAGCAGGATAGTTTGGCAGAGCAGACACTAGCGGAGCGCTAGTGTCTGACACCTAATTATGTCAAATCCAAGTGGTAGAAACCCTTTAATGTAAGCACTGACTTTTCAGAAAAAAAGGCAGCATTTACATTACAGCCAAGGAACACCTCTAGTGGCCACTCATCATTATTAAAGTTTACTACTCTACGAGGTGTGTGGATTTTATTGTGTGTGTTGTGGTGAAGGGCGTGATTGCATGTTAGGGTGTGGGAAGATGGGATCCAGGGGGCCCAAGTATATTCTTGCCCAGGGTCCAATCAATGTTAAAGACAGCCCTGTCGGTGGGGGAACGCCACCTGGGACCCCCGCCGATCAGCTGTTTGAGAAGGCAGCAGGGCTCACAGTAGCATCGGGGCCTTCTCTCAGTGACATCACGTTCATCGGTCACATTGCCTAGGCGCAGCTGAGCCCCATAGAAGTGAATGGGGCAGAACGCGATACCAAGCGCAACCACTAGACAATGTATGGCGCTGTGCTTAGTGGGCGCAGAGAAGGCAGCAGTGATACTGGGAGCTCTGGTGCCTTCTCAAAGAGCAGATCATTGGTGATCTCAGGTGTCGGAACCCACCAATCACATACTGATGACCTATACTGAAGAAAGGTAATCAGAAAATCTCGGAAAATCCTTTTGAGTTCCTCTTTGTGGAGACTGTTCAGTTGGCAAGCTTATCCAGGGCAGCCATGACTGACCATTACTCCTTCAGAGGCTCAGCTGTCACATGTGATGTCATATATGATGTCACTGATGAGGCCATTGATTGACAGCAGCATTTACCTGAACTGATACGAAACATCAAGTATGAATAGAAGGGACTAGAATCATGTTTTCCCATATCATCACCATGACGGCCACAAGGAGATTGACCCATGACCTCTGTGGGGGCAGGAAACAGAGAAGAGGTTAAATTGCCCCCTCCCACCACCGCACCTCAGTGTTCCTGTCCCCACTGTGGCCAGGGTCAGAGAAGAGTCTCCCTGCGGCGGCAGGGAGATGAAGATAGGATTTTGTTTTATTACTTTTTCGTTGTCTCCAGGGGCCTCCTGGTTACCTGAGGCTCATCGGAGCTCCCCCAGTCCGCCGGCGGCCGCGTGCTCATGCTGGGCTGGGGGGTATCGGGAGGACTCGCTCCGGCTGGTCTGGAGCCTGCTCCCGGGCCGCAATTCTCCTCCTCCTCCTCCCCTGTGGGTCGGGCTGGTAGCGGCCGGCGTGTGCGCACGCCGACGTCGGTGACGTCACTTCCGGGTTCGGCCGCAACCCGGAAGTAAAGCGCAGGAGCAGAGCAGTTTGAATAAAAGGCGGGAGCTGCCATAAGGACGCTGATCTGAGGTCTGTGAGTACTGCAGCTGCATTTTACCCTACAGAATGTCAGGTCCTGAGGTACAAACTGTTATGGAGCTGGATGCTCCCCCTCTGCCTCCTGTAAGTATCCCTCTGGGGATCCGCTTGTCTTATGGCACGATATTCTTTTTTTTTTTTTTGCCAAAGCCTTATTTTCTGATACCGCTATTTCCATATCTGTTTCAGGCTAAAGAGGCGCAAAAAAAGCTTAAAAAACCTCCTCGCTGCATCTCTTGTGCAAGGAAACTGCCTGACGATTATGGAAAGAAGCTTTGTAAAGCATGTATTTCTGATGTAATCCAGGAGGAACAGTCGTCCCTTATGGAAAATATCAGATCGGTGGTTCAGGAAGAAATTCGGGCCGCTAGAGTTGCTCAGTCTGATCCCCAGGACGAGCCTTCTCGCAAGCGTCCGCGTTCCAGGATTTTTTCTTCCGGATCCGAGGACGCAGGCGATAAAGCTTCTACCTCCACGCAGTGGGAGGATGATCCATCTCTCTCTGAGGGGGAGGTATACGAAAATAATAGGAAGTTTTATTTTTCCTCGGAGGAGATGAATGACTTGTTAAAGGCAGTCAGAGCAACAATGGGGATTGAAGAGACCCCTAGGTCCGTTTCTATTCAGGACGAAATGTTTGGGGGACTCAAGGTGAAAAAATCCAGGGTCTTCCCCATAAACAAACACATTAGACAAATGATTCTGGAGGAATGGTCAGAACCTGAGAAACGATTGGGGATTTCCAAAGAGTTTAAAAATCGATTATTATTCGACCCCTCTCAGTCTAAGCTGTTTGACGGGACCCCTAAAGTTGACGTGCAGGTGGCAAAGGTTAACAAAAAAACTGCCCTGCCGTTTGAGGATGCTGCCCAATTGAAGGACACCATGGAGCGAAAGGCAGATGCCCTTTTAAGGAAAGCTTGGGAGGCCTCCATGTTTAACATCAAGACCAACATTGCGGCAACATCGGTAGCCAGGTCTATGTACCTGTGGTTACGGGAACTTGAGAACCACCTAAGCAGGAAGACCTCCAGGGAAGAGATCCTGCAGTCCATACCGCTACTCAAATCAGCTACAGGGTTCCTGGCAGATGCATCTGCTGAGTCTATCAGATTCTGTGCTAGGGAGGCAGGGTTGTCCAATGCGGCTCGTCTGACTTTGTGGATGAAGTCCTGGTCGGGCGATAGAATCTCTAAGCTAAAACTGATATCCATCCCCTTTTCAGGAGAATATGTATTCGGGCCGGTCCTAGACGAGATACTTGAGAAGGCGGCCGACAAGAAAAAGGGATTCCCAGAGGAAAGGTCCTTTAGGAAGAACCAGTCCTTTCGGTCCTACGGCGGACAGAATAAGTCTGTTAGAGGGAAAGGCAAGTCAGGCCGCTGGTCTTATCCCAAAGGGGGTAGAGGAAGGGGCTTCCTTCTCAAGCCCCAGTCCAAATCTGAGGACAAACAATGACGCCGTTGTAGGGGGGAGACTGAAGGATTTCCTGGGTCCATGGTCATTAACATCAAGAAATCCCTGGGCCCTGGACATCATTCAGCAAGGTTACAGGATCGAGTTCACCTCTCTCCCCCCTGCAAGATTCGTCATCACGAGGTTGCCTACCAGACTCTCCAACCTAAACATCTTTCAAGGAGTCCAGGACTTGGTGAAGAAGGGTGCTGTAATCCCGGTCCCCGCATCTCAGAGGGGTCAGGGGTACTATTCAACCCTATTCTTAGTAAGGAAAAAGGAAGGAGACTTCCGGACCATCATAAACTTAAAACAACTGAACAAGTTTTTTCTTTACAGAAAGTTCAAGATGGAGTCTCTCAGATCCTTAGTGCCGTTGATAAAGCTAGGGGCATTTATGTGCTCGATCGACCTGAAAGATGCCTATCTGCACGTCCCCATTCACCCAGATCACCAGAGGTTTCTAAGATTTGCTGTCCTAGACCCTTCCAATCGGATTCGTCATTTCCAGTTTATAGCACTGCCCTTCGGGATTTCAGCCGCTCCAAGGCTCTTCACCAAACTTGTGGTAGAGATGATAGCCCCTCTCAGACAGGAGGGATTAAATATAGTGCCATATCTGGACGATTTCCTAGTCATAGCGGACTCAAAAGATCTCCTGCTGTCGGACCTGGAAGTATTTCTGTCCCGCCTATCTCAACTAGGTTGGATAGTGAACGAACCCAAGTCAATGTTGGTTCCATCCCAGAAGGTGAGATTTCTGGGAGTTACTCTAGACTCCGTAACTCAGTCAACCTTTCTTCCACAGAGCAAAATCCAGTCCCTGATAAACAAGGTGAGGCACTTCCAACGGGGGAAAAAATGCTCAGTGAGGGAAGCAATGAGCCTAATCGGCCTCCTAACCTCCTGTATACCCTCGGTCGAGTGGTCACAGGCTCACTGCCGTGT
The DNA here is from genome assembly GCF_014858855.1 of Bufo gargarizans. Lineage (NCBI taxonomy): Eukaryota > Metazoa > Chordata > Amphibia > Anura > Bufonidae > Bufo > Bufo gargarizans. The sequence continues at coordinate 564,970,247 of NC_058081.1, read as the reverse complement.
GATTCAGACCTGGCTATTGTCCCACTGGAACAAGAAGAAGGGTTCTCTGGACTCCAAGCTCCCAATCCCAGGATTAGTAAAGAAGTCCCTCTCATGGTGGACGAAGGAGAGGAATCTGTCCCAGGGAGTCCCATGGATCAGATCACCGTCGATTACCGTCTTCACGGATGCCAGCCAATCCGGTTGGGGAGCAAAAATCGACAGAGCCTATTTCCAAGGAACGTGGAAGCGTCTGATATCTGCTCAGTCTTCAAATTTCAGGGAGCTGTATGCAGTAAGAGAAGCCCTTCTCGCCGCCAAGCAATTGATACGAAATCAGCATGTGAAGGTCCTATCGGACAACGTGACTGTGGTCTCCTACCTAAAACACCAGGGGGGTACTCGATCAAGGAGACTCCAGAGTATCTCAGAGGAGATCTTCTCCTTTGCAGAAAAGGAACTAAAGTCCATCTCAGCAATGCACCTGAAGGGATCCCTGAATCTAGAAGCGGACTTTTTGAGCAGACAGGTAATAGATCATACAGAGTGGGCACTGAACCCAGAGGTCTTCAATATGCTAACCCGAAGATGGGGGCTTCCTACAATAGACCTGTTTGCATCAAGGAGAAATACGAAGGTGCAAACATTCTGCTCCCTAAATGCTGGGGACCATCCCTGGAGAGTAGACGCCTTCTCCCTAAAATGGTGCTGGGATCTAGGGTACGCATTCCCTCCATTGCCGCTCATCCCGAGGGTCATTCAGAAGATTCAGGAGGGGAGAACCACGGTAATATTGATCGCTCCGTTCTGGCCCAAGAGGAGTTGGTTCGCCCCTCTATTAAAGCTAGCAATAGACGAACCAGTGAGACTCCCACTCAGGGGGGACATCCTATACCAGGGTCCTTTGCTACATCCTCATCCGGAGTTCCTGAAGCTCACGGCTTGGATCCTGAGGTCTCCCTCTTAAGGTCTCAGGGCCTGTCAGACCAGGTTATAGCCACCCTGAGATGTTCTAGGAAAAAGGTCACTTCCGCGATATACCTGAAGATCTGGAAGAGATTCTGCTCATGGTCGGGCGAGGAAAATCCAAATTCCGTGGGGCCCAGTATCCAGAAAATTCTGGAATTTCTACAAAGGGGCCTGGACATGGGCCTTTCTCCATCCACTTTAAAGGTTCAAGTTTCGGCATTAAGCGCCTTCTTTGATTCCGACCTGGCAGACCATAGATGGATCAAACGATTCATTAGAGCTGCACGTAGACTGAGACCCACACTTAGGTCCCGCAGCCCAACCTGGGACTTAAATTTAGTTCTCAACAATCTTATGTGTTCCCCATTTGAGCCGTTGGAGGATTGTTCAATCAAGTTGCTTTCATTCAAGACTGCCTTTCTTATAGCAATTACCTCTGCCAAGAGACTGGGAGAGATTCAGGCTCTCTTCATTAGGGAACCATACCTTACCATCACTGAGGATAAGATTGTGCTTAAACTAGACCCAGGTTTCCTGCCAAAGGTGGCCTCAGACCGCAACAGAGGCCAGGAGATCCTACTTCCATCCTTCTTCAACAATCCCAAGGATCAGGAAGAAGAGCAATTTCATTTCCTTGACGTTAGGCGTGCAGTTATTAGATACTTGGAAGCCACTAGGGACTTTAGGAAGTCTGACAGTCTGCTTGTCCAATTTGCTGGAAGGAATAAGGGATCCAGGGCCTCAAAATCCTCCATTGCAAGATGGATTAAGGACACTATTACCTTATGTTATAAGAACCAGAATCTGGATCCTCCTTCCAATATTAGAGCCCACTCTACCAGAGCTGTATCTACTACCTTCGCTGAAAGAGCAGGGGCCTCCCTGGATGATATATGCAGGGCCGCCTCCTGGTCTAGTATTCACACATTTGTGAAACATTACTGTTTGGACTTGTCTGGAACCTCTGGCCTCTCCTTTGGTCAGAAGGTTCTCCAGGCGGTTGCCCCCACCCATAAAAAATAATTTTATAACTCTCCTTGTGGCCGTCATGGTGATAATATGGGAAAACCGGAATTAGACTTACCGGTAATTCAGTTTCCATGAAATCACCATGACGGCCCATACATTCCCTCCCCTTCTTTTGTTGAAATTTTGTTGAAATTTTGTTTTTCACCGGTATTTTTCTGGTATGGTGTAATACTGGGAAATACTAGGACACTTCTGGCACTTGATATCTTTGGAACACTGAGGTGCGGTGGTGGGAGGGGGCAATTTAACCTCTTCTCTGTTTCCTGCCCCCACAGAGGTCATGGGTCAATCTCCTTGTGGCCGTCATGGTGATTTCATGGAAACTGAATTACCGGTAAGTCTAATTCCGTTTTTTTTTCAAGCTATTTCCAGCCATCCACGCATTTTTCATTGATGTCGAACAATCCCTTTGTCTTCCTTTTTATGACATCTGCACTATGACGGTAACCATAATGGATCCAAATGACATCCATCCATAAGATCACATTGACTTGTAGTATGGGTATAGTAAAGTTTTTTTTTTTTTTTTATACTGATCAGTGGAGGTCTGACATCCAGGACCCCCGTCGAGCAGCTGTTTGTAAAAGCCATGGTGCTCACAGCCTTCCAGCAGCTTACCCTAGAGGCCAGTGATTTCACGTTAATCAGTCACATGACCTCGGCACAGCTCAATCCCATTCTAATGAATGGTCTGTGCTGCAATACCAAGCACAGCCACTATACAATGGACAGCGCTGTGCTTGGCAAGCAGTGAGGAGGCAGCAGCGCTCACCTCAAACAGCAGATCGGCGGGGCTCCCGGGTGTCGGACCCCTGTGGATCAGATACTGATGACCTATCCAGAGGATAGGTCAGGTCATCAGTATAAAAAAGTCACAAAAAACTTTTAACCCCTTGTTTAGGAAACCATATTTATCTACCAGAACTGCACCTGACCCAGGCCCAGTTGACTTGTAATAGGGTCTATACCAGTGGTGGTGAACTTATAGCATGGGTGCAAGAGGTGGCACTCAGAGCCCTCTCTGGGGGCACCCGCACCCTGGAAAAAGTCTATGGTGTACTAATATACCTTAGACTTCCCCTGCCATTCATCAGCGCACTGCGCACTATAAACAGCACAGGCAGCACATTGAATGTAGGCAGGCCATCAGAGGCGGACTGGGAGTTTAAAGTGGCCCTGAAAAAATACTAAAAGTGGCCCCGTTTTGTAGTCGGTTCCAAATTGATGGAAGGCAGGGCCAGCAATACCATATTGTGGACCATTATACCGCGCCAACAGAGCCAAATACCACAGTCCATCACAAAATACTGCCAGCAGCAGCACGAAATACAGTGGATATAAAAGGTCTACACACCCCTGTTAAAATGTCAGGTTTCTGTGATGTAAAACATTTTTTCCACCTTTAATGTGACCTATAAACTGTAGCACTCAATTGAAAAACAAACTGAAATCTTTTAGGTGGAGGGAAGAAAACAAAAAAAAAAAAATATAATAATGTGGTTGCATAAGTGGTTGCATAACTGGGGATGCAGCTGTGTTCAGAATTAAGCAATCACATTCAAAATCCTGTTAAATAGGAGTCGGCATACACCTGCCATCATTTAAAGTGCCTCTGATTAACCCCAAATAAAGTTCAGCTGCTCTAGTTGGTCTTTCCTGAAATTTTCTTAGTCTCATCCCACAACAAAACCCATGGTCCACAAAGAGCTTCCAAAGCATCAGAGGAATCTCATTGTTAAAAGGTATCAGTCAGGAGAAGGGTGCAAAAGAATTTCCAAGGCATTAGATATACCATGGAAACAGTGAAGACAGTCATCATCAAGTGGAGAAAATATGGCACAACAGTGCCATTACCAAGAACTTGACGTCCCTCCATAATTGATGAAAAGACGAGAAGAAAACTGGTCTGGGAGGCTACCAAGAGGCCTACCGCAACATTAAAGGAGCTGCAGGAATATCTGGCAAATACTGGCTTTGTGGTACATGTGACAACAATCTCCCATATTCTTCATATGTCTGGGCTATGAGGTAGAGTGGCAAGAAGAAAGCCTTTTCCTACGAAGAAAAACATCCAAGCCTGGCTACATTTGAAGTCTCCCAAAAGCATGTGGGAAAAGGTGTTATGGTCTGATGAAACCAAGGTTGAACTTTTTTGGGCATAATTCCAAAAGATATGTTTGGCGCAAAAACAATACTGCACATCACAAGAAAACACCATACCCACAGTGAAGCATGGTGGTGGCAGCATCATGCCAAGGGGCTGTATTTCTTCATCTAGAACTGGGGCCTTAGTTAAGCTAGAGGGAATTATGAACAGTTCCAAATACCAGTCAATATTGGCACAAAACCTTCAGGCTTCTGCTAGAAAGCTGAACATGAAGAGGAACTTCATCTTTCAGCATGACAACGACCCAAAGCATACATCCAAATCAACAAAGGAATGGCTTCACCAGAAGAAGATAAAAGTTTTGGAATGGCCCAGCCAGAGCCCAGACCTTAATCCGATTGAAAATCTGTGGGGTGATCTGAAGAGGGCTGTGCACAGGAGATGCCCTCGCAATCTGACAGATTTGGAGTGTTTTTGCAAAGAAGAGTGGGCAAATCTTGCCAAGTCAAAATGTGCCATGCTGATAGACTTATACCCAAAAAGACTGAGTGCTGTAATAAAATCAAAAGGTGCTTCAACAAAGTATTAGTTTAACCACCTCCGGACCGCCTAACGCAGATGTGCGGTCCGGAGGTGGCGGCCCTGCGCAGAGTCACGCATATACGCGTCATCTCGCGAGGGCCGGGATTTCCTGTGAACGCGCGCACACAGGCGCGCGCGCTCACAGGAACGGAAGGTAAGCGAGTGGATTTCCAGCCTACCAGCGGCGATCGCTCGCTGGCAGGCTGGAGATCCGAATTTTTTAACCCCTAACAGGTATATTAGACGCTGTTTTCATAACAGCGTCTAATATACCTCCTACCTGGTCCTCTGGTGGTCCCTTTTGTTAGGATCGACCACCAGAGGACTCAGGTAGGTCAGTACAGTCGCACCAAACACTACACTACACCCCCCCCCCCCGTCACTTATTAACCCCTTATAAACCCCTGATCACCCATGATCACCCCATATAAACTCCCTGATCACCCCCCTGTCATTGATCACCGCCCTGTCATTGATCACCCCCCTGTCAGGCTCCGTTCAGACGTCCGTATGATTTTTACGGATCCACGGATACATGGATCGGATCCGCAAAAAGCATACGGACGTCTGAATGGAGCCTTACAGGGGGGTGATCAATGACAGGCGGGTGATCACCCATATACACTCCCTGATCACCCCCTGTCATTGATCACCCCCCTGTAAGGCTCCATTCAGACGTCCGCATGATTTTTACGGATCCGATCCATGTATCCATGGATCCGTAAAAAATCATGCGGATGTCTGAATGGATCCTTACAGGGGGGGTGATCAGTGACAGGGGGGTGATCACCCTGATCACCCCCTGTAATTGATAACCCCCCTGTAAGGCTCCATTCAGACGTCCGCATGTGTTTTGTGGATCCGATCCATGTATCCATGGATCCGTAAAAAATCATGCGGATGTCTGAATGGATCCTTACAGGGGGGGTGATCAGTGACAGGGGGGTGATCACCCTGATCACCCCCTGTCATTGATAACCCCCCTGTAAGGCTCCATTCAGACGTCCGCATGTGTTTTGTGGATCCGATCCATGTATCCATGGATCCGTAAAAAATCATGCGGATGTCTGAATGGATCCTTACAGGGGGGGTGATCAGTGACAGGGGGGTGATCACCCTGATCACCCCCTGTCATTGATAACCCCCCTGTAAGGCTCCATTCAGACGTCCGCATGTGTTTTGTGGATCCGATCCATGTATCCATGGATCCGTAAAAAATCATGCGGATGTCTGAATGGATCCTTACAGGGGGGGTGATCAGTGACAGGGGGGTGATCACCCTGATCACCCCCTGTCATTGATAACCCCCCTGTAAGGCTCCATTCAGACGTCCGCATGTGTTTTGTGGATCCGATCCATGGATCCGTAAAAAATCATGCGGATGTCTGAATGGATCCTTACAGGGGGGGTGATCAGTGACAGGGGGGTGATCACCCCCTGTCATTGATAACCCCCTGTAAGGCTCCATTCAGACGTCCGCATGTGTTTTGTGGATCCGATCCATGTATCCATGGATCCGTAAAAAATCATGCGGATGTCTGAATGGATCCTTACAGGGGGGGTGATCAGTGACAGGGGGGTGATCACCCTGATCACCCCCTGTCATTGATAACCCCCCTGTAAGGCTCCATTCAGACGTCCGCATGTGTTTTGTGGATCCGATCCATGTATCCATGGATCCGTAAAAAATCATGCGGATGTCTGAATGGATCCTTACAGGGGGGGTGATCAGTGACAGGGGGGTGATCACCCTGATCACCCCCTGTCATTGATAACCCCCCTGTAAGGCTCCATTCAGACGTCCGCATGTGTTTTGTGGATCCGATCCATGTATCCATGGATCCGTAAAAAATCATGCGGATGTCTGAATGGATCCTTACAGGGGGGGTGATCAGTGACAGGGGGGTGATCACCCTGATCACCCCCTGTCATTGATAACCCCCCTGTAAGGCTCCATTCAGACGTCTGCATGTGTTTTGTGGATCCGATCCATGGATCCGTAAAAATTATACGGACGTCTGAATGGAGCCTTACAGGGGGGTAATCAATGACAGGGGGGTGATCAGGGAGTCTATATGGGTGATCACCCCCCTGTCATTGATCACCCCCCTGTCATTGATCACCCCCCCCCCCCCCCCCCCTGGTAAGGCTCCATTCAGACATTTTTTTTGGCACAAGTTAGCGGAAATTTTTTGTTTGTTTTGTTTTTTTCTTACAAAGTCTCATATTCTACTAACTTGTGTCAAAAAATAAAATCTCACATGGACTCGCCATACCCCTCACGGAATCCAAATACGTAAACATTTTTAGACATTTATATTCCAGACTTCTTCTCACGCTTTAGGGCCCCTAAAAAGCCAGGGCAGTATAAATACCCCACATGTGACCCCATTTCGGAAAGAAGACACCCCAAGGTATTCCGTGAGGGGCATATTGAGTCCATGAAAGATTGAAATTTTTGTCCTAAGTTAGCGGAAAGTGAGACTTTGTGAGAAAAAAACAAAAAAAAATCAATATCCGCTAACTTATGCAAAAAAAAAAAAAAAATCGCCATGCCCCTCATTGGTCAAATGCCAACTTTGTATAAAAAAAATGGGAAAAGTTGTCTTTTGCCAAGATATTTCTCTCACCCAGCATGGGTATATGTAAAATGACACCCCAAAACACATTCCCCAACTTCTCCTGAGTACGGCGATACCAGATGTGTCACACTTTTTTGCTGCCAAGGTGGGCAAAGGGGCACATATTCCAAAGTGCACCTTTTGGATTTCACCGGTCATTTTTTACACATTTTGATTGCAAAGCTCTTCTCACACATTTCGGCCCCTAAATTGCCAGGGCAGTATAACTACGCCACAAGTGACCCCATTTTGGAAAGAAGACACCCCAAGGTATTCTGTGAGGGGCATGGTGAGTTCCTAGAATTTTTTATTTTTTGTCGCAAGTTAGTGGAATATGAGACTTTGTAAGAAAAAATAAAAAAAATAAAATCATCATCATTTTCCGCTAACTTGTGACAAAAAATAAAAAGTTCTATGAACTCACTATGCCCATCAGCGAATACCTTAGGGTGTCTACTTTCTGAAATGGGGTCATTTGTGGGGGTTTTCTACTGTTTGGGCATTGTAGAACCTCAGGAATCATGACAGGTGCTCAGAAAGTCAGAGCTGTTTCAAAAAGCGGAAATTCACATTTTTGTACCATAGTTTGTAAATGCTATAACTTTTACCCAAACCATTTTTTTTTTGCCCAAACATTTTTTTTTTATCAAAGACATGTAGAACAATAAATTTGGCGAAAAATTTATATATGGATGTCGTTTTTTTTTCAAAATTTTACAGCTGAAAGTGAAAAATGTCATTTTTTGGCAAAAAAATCGTTACATTTTGATTAATAACAAAAAAAGTAAAAATGTCAGCAGCAATAAAATACCACCAAATGAAAGCTCCATTAGTGAGAAGAAAAGGAGGTAAAATTCATTTGGGTGGTAAGTTGCATGACCGAGCGATAAACGGTGAAAGGAGTGTAGTGCCGAAGTGTAAAAAGTGCTCTGGTCATGAAGGGGGTTTCAGCTAGCGGGGCTGAAGTGGTTAAGGGTGTGCACACTTATGCAACCATATTATTTCCTTTTCATATATTTTTTTCTTCCCTCTACCTAAGAGATTTCAGTTTGTTTTTCAATTGAGTTGTATAGTTTATAGGTCACATTAAAGGTGGAAAAAGTTCTGAAATGATTTATCTTTGTCTCATTTTTTTAACAGGGGTGTGTAGACTTTTTATATCCACTGTAAATCCCCCCCAAAACTTCCACTGGCCAGCCATGATAAGGGCTCATGTAGCCCCCTGTGCATCGCCCCACCAGGAAATTTCCTCTCAGGCCAATCCGCCGCTGCAGTCTATTATAGCTAAATGATAGAAAGTACATGGAAGACATACTATGTTGGACTGTAGTATTCAGGTCAAATTGCCGTGTTGGCACTTTGCGATGAATATGTGAGTTTTGGGTTGCAGTTTGGGCAAAAGGTTTACTCTCGCTGGTCTATAGTGATCTTCATTGTGTGATGGCAAGAATACTGGCCCCTGAGGGAAAGCTTCAGTGCAGATGGGCACATACCGTACCTAAGGTGTCTTTCAGATGGACTATCAAAAACTCACCCATGTTCCACACGGTGAACACAAATGAGCTTTCATGTGGACTCCATCTGCCACATTTACGGTACCCGTAAACTGGATATCTTAGGAAATCTCATCTACGTGCTGCATAGAAATTGACTTGAAGTCCAGATTTTTAATCCGCATGGTGTCAACTGATATTGTGGAATTTAACTGCGGATTTCACCATTTGTAGTGCATAGGAAAATGGGGGATTTTCCGCTGCCATTTATGACCCATGTGGACCTAAAACAGATATTACTAGACCAATATAAAGGTCACACTGTGTCAGTAGAGTCATCCCAAAGGAAATTCAAAAATCAAAAAGGGGCCAGCAACCCCAGGATGATCATAAAATGTAACTTTTAATGTCCTTGTAGCGTATGGCACCTCACATACACAAGGAAATTAAAAGTTAAGTTTTAATATGATTACCCTGGGGTTGCTAGCCCCTTTCTGATTTTGTGGACATACTCTAGGGCAGGGATCCGCAACCTTCTGTACTCCAGCCGCTGTGAAACTACAGCTCCTAGCATGAACACTTAGGCCCCTTTCACACGGCCAAGTATTCCGCGCAGGTGCAATGTGTGAGGTGAACGCATTGCACCCGCACTGAATCCTGAGTACATTAGCGATGTTTTTCATGCATCACTTGTGCATTGTGTGAAAATCGCAGCAAGTGTGGATGCGAGGCGATTTTCACAGATGGTTGCTAAGGAGATGAGGAATGTATGACCTGGGACATGGTTATAATGGAAAATAATAGCATTCTTTAATACAGAATGCTAAGTATAATGTCAACTGAGGGTTAAAAAATAATAAAAACATAACTCACCTCATCCACTTGATCGCGCAGCCGGGATCCTCTTTGTTCTTCTTGAAGGACCCGCAAAAGGACCTGCGCTGACGTCATCGCGCTCACCACGTGGTTATTCAAGGTGATATGCCTCAATAATCAGTTGATTTTCTAACTGGTGTCTATTACACACACAGCCCACAATAATTTTGATGCTATGAGTCACAACTGTGTCTTATTGCTCTTAAAGGGAACCTGTCACCTCCAACAAACATCCCAAGCCTGCAGCAGTACCTGAGAGTAGCCAGCAGCGTGTTTGTAACGATCCTTTTCTTCCTGCAGCAGATGAAGTGAAAGCTGTAAAAACGTTCTTTAATCCCCTGCCGGCGCGCTTCCCTAGTCAGGCTTGAAGTCGCAGAGGCAGCGGCCTATTTGCTTCAAGTCACGGTAACCACGCCCCCTTTCCTGCCCCTTCAAGGGGCCGCAAATAAAAAACATGTCGATCGGCTCACTGGTTATTACCGCCTCCTGCTGTTATAGGGGCCCTGCAATAACCAGTAAGCACTTTCCTTCACTGCAGAGACTGTCGCTCACTGGTTATTACCGCCTCCCGCCGTTATAGGGGCCCTGCAATAACCAGTAAGCACTTTCCTTCACTGCAGAGACTGACGCTCACTGGTTATTACCGCCTCCTGCCGTTATAGGGGGCCCTGCAATAACCAGTAAGCACTTTCCTTCACTGCAGAGACCGGCGCTCACTGGTTATTACCGCCTCCCGCCGTTATAGGGGCCCTGCAATAACCAGTAAGTGCTTTCCTTCACTGCAGAGACTGGCGCTCACTGGTTATTACCGCCTCCCGCCGTTATAGGGGCCCTGCAATAACCAATTAGCACTTTCCTTCACTGCAGAGACTGTTGCTCACTGGTTATTACCGCCTCCCGCCATTATAGGGGCCCTGCAATAACCAGTAAGCACTTTCCTTCACTTCAGAGACTGGCGCTCACTGGCTATTACCGCCTCCTGCCGTTATAGGGGCCCTGCAATAACCTGTAAGCACTTTCCTTCACTGCAGAGACCGTCGCTCACTGGTTATTACCACCTCTTGCCGTTATAGGGGCCCTGCAATAACTAGTAAGCACTTTCCTTCACTGCAGAGACCGGCGCTCACTGGTTATTACCACCTCCTGCTGTTATAGGGCCCCTGCAATAACCAGTAAGCACTTTCCTTCACTGCAGAGACCGGCGCTCACTGGTTATTACCGCCTCCTGCCGTTATAGGGGCCCTGCAATAACCAGTAAGCACTTTCCTTCACTTCAGAGACTGGCGCTCACTGGCTATTACCGCCTTCTGCCGTTATAGGGGCCCTGTAATAACCTGTAAGCACTTTCCTTCACTGCAGAGACCGTCGCTCACTGGTTATTACCACCTCTTGCCGTTATAGGGGCCCTGCAATAACTAGTAAGCACTTTCCTTCACTGCAGAGACCGGCGCTCACTGGTTATTACCACCTCCTGCCGTTATAGGGCCCCTGCAATAACCAGTAAGCACTTTCCTTCACTGCAGAGACCGGCGCTCACTGGTTATTACCGCCTCCTGCCGTTATAGGGGCCCTGCAATAACCAGTAAGCACTTTCCTTCACTGCAGAGACTGGCGCTCACTGGTTATTACCGCCTCCCGCCATCATAGGGGCCCTGCAATAACCAGTAAGCACTTTCCTTCACTTCAGAGACTGGCGCTCACTGGCTATTACCGCCTCCTGCCGTTATAGGGGCCCTGTAATAACCTGTAAGCACTTTCCTTCACTGCAGAGACCGTTGCTCACTGGTTATTACCACCTCCTGCCGTTATAGGGCCCCTGCAATAACCAGTAAGCACTTTCCTTCACTGCAGAGACCGGCGCTCACTGGTTATTACCGCCTCCTGCCGTTATAGGGGCCCTGCAATAACCAGTAAGCACTTTCCTTCACTGCAGAGACTGTTGCTCACTGGTTATTACCGCCTCCTGCCGTTATAGGGGCCCTGCAATAACCAGTAAGCACTTTCCTTCACTGCAGAGACTGGCGCTCACTGGTTATTACCACCTCCTGCCGTTATAGGGGCCCTGTAATAACCAGTAAGCACTTTCCTTCACTGCAGAGACTGTTGCTCACTGGTTATTACCACCTCCTGCCGTTATAGGGGCCCTGTAATAACCTGTAAGCACTTTCCTTCACTGCAGAGACTGTCGCTCACTGGTTATTACCACCTCCTGCTGTTATAGGGCCCCTGCAATAACCAGTAAGCACTTTCCTTCACTGCAGAGACTGACGCTCACTGGTTATTACCGCCTCCCGCCGTTATAGGGGCCCTGCAATAACCAGTAAGCGCTTTCCTTCACTGCAGAGACTGGCGCTCACTGGTTATTACCGCCTCCCGCCGTTATAGGGGCCCTGCAATAACCAGTAAGCGCTTTGACTTACTAGTGGGGAAGGAGCTCATTGGTTAACCCTTTAATGACCAGACACTTTTTTTGTGATTTAGCAACAGTGATTCAAACAGCTGTAACTGTGTATCTTATTTGTTGAACTACCAAAATAATTTTTGCAACTATTTTTTACGTGACACATAGGACTTTATAATTAATTTTTTTGTAGTTTTATTTGGAGGAAACTGTGTAAAACATTTTTAAAAAGTATTTTTTTTTCAAACTATAATTAGTTCCCTATTTTGTGTAGGCTGTTTTGTTATATAATATGTATAGTTTAACATGAATGGGGCAGTAATGGTGACAGTTTTGGTTGGTGTGGGTGTTTTATCTTTTAAGAATTTTTTATTCTTTTTTTTAAATCTTTTTTTAACTTAATTTGTAATGTATTTCTGCTACATGATATGTCCCCCAAGAGGCCATAAAAAGACCTTTGGATTCACAGGATTTACTTTTTGCTGTTGAAGCTAAAGCAGGGTGCACCATAGGGTAATACCATTGGTAGACAGATAAAATAAATGGTTCCAGTACAGGGCTCACCTTAGATGGATGTGCTACCTGTAGGCACAACTTTAGTGAAAGCTTGTCAAGACATGTACTGGAGTCACGATTCGCTGGTGGATCTGCAGCCGCGGAGGGATGTCTTCTTGTCAGAGATACCTGAGGTCTCCAAGAAGTGGTAGGATACAGAGGTAAATAGATAAAATATCCCAGGGCGCAAGGATCCAGTCCAGATGGTGATAGTGAAAAGATACTTTTATTGCAGAAGTACAATGCGTTTCGGGGAGTAGTTCCCCTTCATCAGGTACATAACACTGCATAACATATGCTGTGTTATATACCTGATGAAGGGGAACTACTCCCCGAAACGCGTTGTACTTCTGCAATAAATGTATCTTTTCACTATCACCATCTGGACTGGATTCTTGCGCCCTGGGATAATTTACCTATTTACCTCTGTATAAAAAGACCTTTGGGAGACACTGACCCTTTTTTTTTTATTTGCACCTTTTCTTTTTCTTTTTAACTTTTATTTGTATTTTATTAATATGTTTTTGATAATATTAATATTATTTTTATTATTGGTTTATTACTTATCTTTTAAAATATATTTTTGCCACATAATATGTCCCCCAAGAGGTCATAAAAAGTCTGTTGGGGGGGGGGGGGGGCAATGAATACTCTATTATTTTGCACTTTTTCCTTTTTTTTTCATTTTTATGGTATTTTTCTGTAATATAAAAAAATTGCCACATAATATTTTCTTCTTTTTTTTTTCTTTTATTTGTATTTTTCTTTTTTATTTCGTTTTCAAAATTTTCTAACTTATTTTTTACATATTTTTTACACATAATTTATCCCTAAGACATCACTGAAAGACCTTTGGGAGACAATGAGAGACTTTTTTTTTTTTTTTACTATTTCCACTGTAACTGGGGTATCCAAAGGAGGCCCAGTAATAGGGGTAACCAGCCTCCTGTGGGGGTTTGTAGAAGGCAGAGCTGATCAGGGTTTCGTGACCCTGCAGCTCTGCGCTCCTCTGCCCCAAGACGCTCATTGTGCCGCTAATCTATCTGAGGGGAAGGCAGAAGCGCTGATAAAGTGCTTCTGCCTTCTCCTTGGCTTCCTCACTATCACTTCCAGGAGGGGGTCCAACCTGCTCCTGCTACAGTGCAGGAGCAGGAGCTGTCATCCATTGTCATGTGGCACTGTCGGCAGAAACACAGCTAATCACACAATCAGCTGTGCTTCTGCCCAGGAAGACGGGGGACGCAAAACTTGGTTCTGCAGGCCGCATGGGGCCCGTGGGCCGCGGGTTGTGCACCCCTGGTATAAAGGATACATTCTCTTTGAATGTTTTCAATTGAGGAGTGCCTGTCTTAGCTATATATAATTCTTTATTTTTGACGAGGTGAGTCATTTTCACAGAGCACCATATCCAGAGCTACAAGGAGGTGAGCCGCTGTAGTTAGTATTAATGTTGAAAATAACCTTTGTTAAAAATCTACTTTTGTTTGGGGACATTACAGACTGTGTGGTCTGGTCCTACGGTCATGTATTATTTCTTCCTCTGATCTGTCTCCTCTTAAAGTATAGACAGCAGCCAACAGCAGAAGAAGCATGGTCAGACTACATTTGCGTGCATACTCCAAAAGACGTTTTAATGTTCTTATTGGAATTAATAATCGCAGATCAGACAGGTGAAGGTTTTCGGCTGGCTGACCTTCCTTAGACCATCTCAGTGACCAGTAACATAGTAACATAGTTTATAAGGCCGAAAAAAAGACATCTGTCCATCCAGTTCGGTCTGTTATCCTGCAAGCTGATCCAGAGGAAGGCAAAAAAAAAACTGTGAAGTAGAAGCCAATTTTCCCCACTTAGGCCTCATGCACACGACAGTTGTTTTTTGTGTCCGCAAATTGTGCGTCCGCAAAAAAAACGGATGCGGTTATGACTTTAGTTGCCCTCCTCTGAACCCTCTCCAGCTCTGCTATGTCTGCCTTGTTCACAAGAGACCAGAACTGTACACAGTACTCCATATGTGGTCTGACCTAGTGATTTGTAAAGTGGCAGGACTATGTTCTCATCACGGGCATCTATGCCCCTTTTGATGCAACCCATTAGTTTATTGGCCTTAGCAGCAGCTGCCTGACACTGGTTTCTACAGCTGTTCACTAAAATAAATTTTCCATGTCAGTGTTACCCAGTGTTTTACCATTTAGTATGTACAGGTAACTTGCATTATTCCTTCCCATGTGCATAACCTTACATTTGTCAGTGTAAAACCTAATCTGCCACTTATCTACCCAAGCCCCCAATCTATTCAGATCCCTCTGTAGCAGTATACTGTCCTCTTCTGTGTTAATTACTTTACACAGTTTAGTGTCATCTGCAAAAAATTATATTTTACTGTGCACAGCCTTCTACAAAATTTGCTTTCTCCTCATCGCTCTCTGCAACTCCACCCTCATTACTATGTAGAGGGCTGACAACTTCAGATTTATACTTTTAAACCATTTATATAATTGTAGAACATTTTAGGGTTAGTTTTGCTCTCTTTGGCAATGAATCTCTCGGTCTCTAGTTTGGCAGCTTTTATTTGTTTTTTACATATTCTATTTTTTTTCTTATCATTTTTCAGTGCCTCCTCGCTATCCTCCTGTTTTAGTGATTTAAATGTTTTCTTTTTGTCATGTATTGCTTTCTTTACAGTTCTATTTATCCGCATAGTTTTTTTTTCTTGTTCCTTAACCTTTTATTCTCATAAGGTATGTACCTTTCACAATTAGATTTTAGGATGATTTTAAAAATATCACATTTTGTGGCTGTATTTTTATTTTTGAGGACTTTGTCCCAGTTAGTTAGGCCTATGGCCTCTCTTAGTTGGCTAAATTTAGCTTTTTTGAAGTTTGGTATTTTTGTTCCTCCCTGAAGAAACACTCTTTTGAATGACAATTGGAAGGTTATTACTTTAAAGTCCAACTGAAGGCCATCTGAGGGGACAACGGGAGTCACCTCCTATCGGAAAGTTCTGGATCTAACACAACTAACAGCCGCTCGCAATCTAGGCTCCATTGCAACAGAAATTTTCTGCTTAACTGCCAAGTGTGCTAACTCATTAACTGTGCTAACTCATTAACCGCTGTGTATTACTAACTGTTAATCGTACTACCTGGACACTCAACATAAAGGCCCCAACAATACTATACTAACGATAGCTAACCGGGACTATTTTATTTAACTGATGTTTTATTTACCGGGAGGCATCTATAGTTGTGTTTCTGTATTGAACGGATTATGTGTGGGTCGATGCGGAAACAACATATGTACGATCTTAAACGGTGGGCGGGCAAAAGTGCAACCCACTGATTCCCCTTTTGTGACCGACAGTCCACATATTGAAAAGCCCTGCTTGTTGGTAATCTAGCAGCTATATAATCTGGTGGTTGGTAGGCAGCCTGTCACACACAGGGTTACGGGAGGAAGGGTCCTCGGAGCCAAAGGGCGCAGGGTTAAATATTCTGCGCCAAGGTATTAAGATAACTATCACTAGTCTGTATTGGTTATTAGAGTGTATTGAGTCAATTACCTCACTATAGTTCTAGGAAGCTGTATAGTGGTCCACGGACTATAAAATGGCTAGACAGGGAGCAGGAAAAAAGGGGAGGGGACAACCTGAGTTGAACACTTCAATCTCCCCCATGTTCAAAAAAGCTGAAAAGTCCAAACAGCTACTGACTAATATGCAAGGAAAGACTAGCACCCCCCGTACCCCCCCGTCCCCCCCCCCCCAAAAAAAAAGGAGGATATATTGCAGGATCCAGAGGGTGAATCCCTTGGTTTGTTGGAAAATATTATTCTGAACATGCTTGATGAGGAATCCCGGACTGGGTAGAGGTATTAAACAACAAAAAGAGGCAGACGAAAATAACCCCAAACAAGGGGAACAAGTGCCAAGTCTGCAGGATATATTTCAAGAAATAAAAAATTGCAGTACGGCAATAAAGGACCTCTCTATCCAGACCGGGAACATTAAGGAAGTAGTTGGACTTCTTAGAGCAGATTTACAAAAGTATAAAGATAGACTCTCAGAAGCAGAGAAAAGAATATCCGAGACGGAAGATCTTCTACAGAAGACCGGAACAAGACCGCGACAGGTAATGATTAATCTATTATCAAGTTAGGGACAAGCAGGAGATAGTAAGTAGGTCTAGGAAGAGGGGTAGGCTGGATCACATGGGCGCAGACGTGATGCTGTTCTCCGACTACACAAGGGAAACGGTGAAAGAAAGAAGTCAATTTATTGAAGTAAAAAAAATATTACGTCTGAATAATGACAAGTACTCAAGGATGTTTCCAGCTAAACTTCGGATTGAATGGGATAATAGAACCAGTTTTTTTGACTCAGCGGAGTCGGTGAGTGAGTGGATCAGAGAAAAGATCTGATGTATAGTGGGCTGGGGTCGGGCAGGGTGGGGGCAATGCTAAGTAATAGAGCCAGGGCTGAGGCTATCCTGGGTCATATGAGGGTGGGTATTTGGTACACCTGTGCCGTAGGAGGTGTGTTTTTTTTTTTTTCTCTTTCCCTCGCCCCCGCGTTCCCCCTTTCACTCTCCCTCCTTTCCCCTTGGACCATCATAGGCAAGAGAGAGATAATACTATAGGTTTACATGAGAATAATTTCGTGGAATTAAGATGAAAAAGATATAAAAATAGTCTTCAAAAATTTAGTCTTCACTAATAATAAAGGTTCACTAGATATCGAACAAGTTAACTATGGAAAACGGGGAATCTCGTTCAAGGAATATTTTCTTATAAATGAAGGTTCAGCGGAAACTAGTACGGTTTGGGAGGCCGCAAAGGCCTTTATTAGAGGGATTATTTAAAATACACGGCAATACACAAAAAAAAAAATTAAGGGGGAAAATATTAGAACTAGAACACGAAGCGGAAAGATATGAAAAAAATATATATTGAAAATCCTATAGAGCAAAATTATAAGGAATGGATAGACAAAGTCACCAAGATGGAAGATGAATTATTTTTGATGGCGGAACAACAAAAAGAGAACTGATGGCGGAAAACCAAAAATGAGAGACAAATAAGAATTTAGTACAAATACAACAATTTCTGGAGGAAATTACAATTACCTCATTAACTATAAATCAGAGAGAAAGGCTGGAAACTCCTTTATATCCAGTGGAGGTAGATAATACACTATTAAAGATAACCAAAAATAAAACCCCAGGCACAGACAGTATCCAGTTTAAGGTTTATTCCCAATATAGAGAAATATGATCCCAAAATTGCTTAAAATGTGGACCGCCTGATTACTCTTATTTTAAAACCCTGCAAAAATCCAACTTCTCCATATTTATATCACCCCATTTCACTGATCAATACGGATAATAAGTTACTAGCAAGAATACTGGCAGCTAGGCTTAGAGAGATGCTGCCGCTACTGGTACATGAGGATCAGACGGGATTCATGTCGGGTAAAAGAACAACTGAAAACATTATAAGATACTTTGTAAATACCCAAGTGGAACGTACAAACAGCGGTGAGCGTATGATTTTAACTTTAGACACCTCAAAAGCTTTTTACACCATAGAATGGCCTTTTTTAATGGCAACATTAAAGAAAATGGGAGTTGGCGATATATTGGTCTCTTGGATTAAGCTATTATATACTGAAATATTCGCAAGATTGATAGTGAATGGAGAGTATTCTGATAACATACCTATCAGCAGGGGGGTTAGGCAGGGTTGCCCCCTCTCCCCCCTGCTGTTTGCCATAGCGATGGAACCCTTAGCAGATATGATCAGGCAAGATAGGGGGATTGTGGGTTTTAAGTATGGATCACATGAAGAAAAAATTGCTCTATACGCAGATGATATTATGCTGTTCGTGGGTTCACATGGTTCACTTCTGAGGATCTTCCAGATAATTGATGAATATAGTAAATATGCCGGACTAAAAATAAATTGGGGAAAATCGGCCTGTATCCCAATTGATTCCCTAAATAACTTAATACTGGGTCAACTGGAAAGTAAGAAAATAGATGAACCAGTAAAATATCTAAGCATTCAAATTACCCCTAACCCCAAGGATTACCCCAAAATTAAATAATTGAAATATTTTTCAATTGGTGGAAGCTGACATCTTGTCACAACAGCAAACCAAAAAAATACCATTATTTGTGTTATGGACTATAATCTGGAAGGAGGTAAGAGATATGTGGCCACAGATGAGAGTGCATGCGGATACTCTACTATGGGACAATATTTATCTTAGAGAACTAAAGTTAATACAACAAGAAGTCTGGTGGAAAAATGGAATATATAAATTGGGACAGATATGGAAGAAGGGTGACATAATTGCATATTTAGATCTTATGAATAATTGTGGATTAGAAAGTAGAGATCTGACTTTTTTTATCTTCAATTGAAACACGCCC
Source organism: Bufo gargarizans (assembly GCF_014858855.1). Lineage (NCBI taxonomy): Eukaryota > Metazoa > Chordata > Amphibia > Anura > Bufonidae > Bufo > Bufo gargarizans. Next base: position 564,951,207 of record NC_058081.1, on the reverse strand, counting down.
TGCGGACTTCTGTAGGAAAGGGAATACATATATCTACCCTTCCGCAGCCTATAGCCAATATAACTAAGCTAACTGCGAGTAAGAAGCTGATATCAAGGATATATCAAGTTTTATTACAACAGAGGACAGAAAAGAAAGCAGTCAATTGCTTATAGTATAAATGGCAAAAATCTGTCTCTCAACAGATAGAATTCTGGGAAAAGGCGATATTGGCAAAAAACAGGGTTTCACGTAACTTTTCCTACAGGTTTACCCAATTTGATATATTATACCGCTTATACTATTCCCCTAAAGACCTGAGGAAATTCTATAAATCTCAAGATGTCGACTGTAAAAAATGTGGACAGATCGGAGCGGATGACGTCCATATACTTTGGTCATGTAGAGAGATTCAAGAATTCTGGGGAAAGGTAAACGAAGGGATAGAGACATATCATGGGTGCAGAGTCCCGGTAGAGTTTGAAACATGTATCCTTGGGGTAATGGACGGGATAGACAACTTAAATTATCGAGAAAACGCAATAAAACTCTTATTTTACGCCAGGAAATACATATATACTGGTGTAGCAGTGTGTCACCTACGGTGAAGGAATGGGAGAATCTGGTCAGAATCTCGATTGCTAGTGAGAGATTCCATCTAGTATCAATAAATAAAAAAGCTAGATTTACTAGACTGTGGCAGAAATGGCTGAACATATAGAGGCCCGGGGTGGGGGATAGCGGTGATGGCGAGGAAGGCAGGTGATGTGTGGTTTTTTTTTTCCGGAAGGGGACCAACCAACAAGCACAGGGGTAAATGGGGTGGGCAACAATAACTGTATATATGCTGTGTTTATAATGTAAGAATAATGAATAATGTTTGATGTTTGTAATGGACTGTCTTAGTAATGAGGATTTAATAATAAATAAATGCGCAAATGCATAAGAGGTCACCACATCAATGGTCAAATGCCACAGAAAAATATAGATATATAGTGACAGCTTAAAACTCCATATACATAATAATATGGCTGGGGTACACAAGCAGCTTCCACTTATGGATAACCCAAGTGGGTATAGCTAAGTACCAAAGATTCACCAGAGCATTAAATGTCTACATACCCATAGTATGGGGATTTACACCTCAGGAGAGCCACGTAACCCCGACGCGTGTTTCGGCAGATGCCTTCCTCTGGGAATTTCACCCGAAAATGAAACGGACAAATTAGTAATTTTCTATAACTTGTCTACTAGGTATAGCAGCGGTATATCACACCCAAAAAAATGGCGAATTTCACCTGGAAATTTACCACACAAATTTGTGAATTTCTTTTACCTGTCTACTAGGTATAGCAGTGGTATATCACACCCAAAAATTGGTGAATTTCACCTGAAAATGTAACAGAGCAATTAGTGAATTTTGTTAACCTGTCCACTAGGTATAGCAGTAGCATATCACACCCAAAAATTAGTGAATTTCACCTGAAAATGTAACAGAGCAATTAGTGAAATGACATAAACTAAAATAAAATACGTACAAAAACCCCCCCAAAAAACTTGATTTATGAGGTGGAGTTCCATATGGAGTAGCAGTTTGAGGAGGCAGTAAACGTAGCGGTGTAGTGGAAGCGGCAGTGGAGGAGGACGAGGTAGCCAACACTGGTTTTTGGTTTTAATTCTTATTTTTGATTAGGGTACACCCCAAAAGAGTGGGAAATAACGAAAATTTACTTACCGAAATTTTTGTTTCCTGGAGTCCGTAGGCAGCACACACCAAAGGGTTAAGTCCCCTAGGTACAACCAGAATAGAGACCAATTAGCAAGCAATAGATTGATTAATTACATAGTACCTCCCAGTATAAAGCACCACAGAGCACACAGAGCCATGTATTGTATGCAGCAATAATTTATTAAGGGTGGGCATATTGTGCTGCCTACGGACTCCAGGAAACAAAAATTTCGGTAAGTAAATTTTCGTTTTCCTGTTCGTCCTTGGCAGCACACACCAAAGGGATTTTTAAGCAGTACTCAAAGGGAGGGAGCACTGGCCGCCAACTGTAGCACCCGTTTGCCAAAAGAAGCCTCTTCTGCTGCCTGAATGTCTAGCCTGTAGTGTTTAATGAAGGTTGATGATGTAGACCATGTTGCGGCTCTGCAGATTTGTTCCAATGGGACTTGCGCCAGTTCAGCCCAGGACGAAGCTGTAGACCTTGTTGAATGGGCCTTTAATAACAATGGACACTGTAACTCAGCCATTGAGTAGGCCAACTCTATAGTTTGTTTTGATCCACCTCGCTAAAGTTGCTTTACTGGCCCTTTTACCCTTATTAGGGCCCTGATGCTGCAAAAAGAGGCTTTCACATTCTCTGAATGATGAAGTGACTTGTAGGTAGGACAGAAGAACTCTTCTGACATCCAGGAGATGAGTTTGATCCTGGTCTTGAGCATCAGACTGGATTACTGGGAGCGATATCTCCTGGTTAATGTTGGTAGTTGAAGCAACCTTGGGCAAGAAACCTGGCATTGTGCGTAGAACCACGGAGTGGCCTAGGTCTCTGAAATATGGTTCCCTACAGGATAGGGCTTGTAGATCACTTATACGTCTTGCTGATGTGATTACTACTAGGAACAAGGCTTTCCCAGACAAGTGTTTTATGGAAGCTTCTTCAAGCGGTTCGAATGGAGGTTTACACAAAGTGGACAATACCACAGACAGATCCCAGGATGGAATTGGAGAATGGAAGGAAGGATTAATATTCTTCAAGGCTTTGAAGAAAGTGTGCGGATTAATGGATTATTTGAAAATTTTCCTTGTTGCTGTGCATTTATTGCAGTAAAGTGAACCTTCAATGTATTCGTTTTCAGACCTTTTTTGAAGCCTTCATGAAGAAAGTGAATGATCGCATTTAGGGATTCTGGGTTTTCTGAGTTGCTTTGGCACCATGTCTTAAAGATGCGCCAAACTCGGTTGTAAACCTTAACTGTAGCTGGTTTTCGAGCAGCTAGGAGAGTATTGATCACTTCCGTGGGAAGACCTAGGTGAATTAAAGAATCCCGCTCAGTCTCCAAACCGATAACTTGAGGTTGTTGGGGTTCGGATGAAGAAACCCGTTCTGACTGAGGAGATCCCGTCTGGGTGGAATCTTCCAAATCCTCCCTCTGGATAGACGGAGAGCTAGGGAAAACCATGTTCTTCGTGGCCAATAAGGTAGGACCACAATTGCTTCTGCTTGGTCCTGCTGAATCTTCTTGAGTACCTTTGAGATCATTGGAACTGGAGGAAAGACGTAAATCAGACCTTCTTTCCAACTGACTGATAAACCGTCGATCGCAAATGCTTGCGTGGAGCGGTAAATGGAACAGAATATTTGGGTCTTCCTGTTCTGTTCCGTTGCCATTACATCCATACGAGGTTCTCCCCACCGATTCTCGATCTCTGCAAACACCGCCGGATTGAGACTCCATTCTCCCGGGAGCATCTTCTTGCGACTGAGTAGGTCGGCCATGACATTCAATGCACCCTTTACGTGGACTGCTGTTATCTCTTGGGTCCATACTTCGGCCCAAGCCATCAGAAGACTGCATTCCCTGGAGAGACTGCTGTTTCTCGTCCCTCCCTGCTTGTTTATGTAGTACACCGTGGAGATGTTGTCTGACCGGATTAGGACACTGCGGTTCTTCAGATGATCTTGAAAATGAATTAAGGCTAGGCGTACCGCCTTTAGCTCCCTCCAGTTGGAGGACCTTTTGGAATCTGCTGTGTTCCACTTCCTCTGCACCCACAGACTGTCGACATGGGCACCCCAACCCCAGGAGGAGGCATCCGTAGTGAGGTGAATCTGGCTTTGGGATTGCAGACTTCTGCCTTGTTGAAGGCGTTTGGTTGACATCCACCACCTGAGATGATGACGCGTCGATACTGGTATCACAAACTTCCTGTCCAGGGAGTGATAACTCTTGTCCCATGCTGTGAGGATGGCATGTTGTAGCTCTCTGAAGTGAGCTCTTGCCCATGGAACTGCATCCACTGAGGAAGTTAACCGACCCAGTAGAGACATGGCCTGCCGAAATGTCACTCTGGGGGCAGAGATCAGGTGTGAGGCCTGTTTCTGGATAGCTATTATCCTTTCTGCGGATAACCTGACATTCATCTTCTTTGAATTCAGAATGAATCCCAGAAACTTTATCTCCTGAGAAGGAACAAGTTGAGATTTTTTGTGATTTACCAGAAACCCATGATTCTGGAGCAGTAGTAGAGCCTCTTTCAGATCTGTTGATAGTTGAGCCGCAGAGTTCGCTATCAGAAGCCAGTCGTCTAGATACGGTATGCAACATATGCCTTTGAGGTGCAATGCTTCCGTCAGGATTACTGCTACTTTTGAGAACACCCTGGGTGCTGATGATATCCCGAAGGGTAAACAGGTGAACTGAAGATGCGATGTTCTGTGTTGAGTTCGAATCGCTATTCTTAAATACTTCCGATGCTTGGGAAGGATTGGAATGTGTAAATATGCATCTTGGAGATCTACCGATGCCATGTAGCTGTTCTCCTCTAATAGCGATATCACCGATCGGATTGACTCCATTCTGAATCTCTTCTTGGCAATATACTTGTTTAGGTACGTTAGATCCACTACTAGCCTCCACTTGTTCCCTGGTTTGGGTACCGGGAAAACCTTGGAATAGACGCCTTTGCCCGCCTCCATATAAGGCACTGGCTCCAATGCCGCCTTCTCTGTGAATTCCTCTAACAGTTGAAGGATCACTGGATTTGTCTGGTTTATAAGAAACCGGTCTGGAGGGATTTTTGAAAATTCCAGGACATAACCTCTCCGGATAATGGAAATGACCCAGGCGTCGTTCGATGTGTTTTCCCATGCTGCGGTGAATTCTTTTAATCTTGCTCCTACCCGGGGCTGAGGCCTGGCGTCATTGTTCTGTGGGCTTCTTATCTTTTTTCCTGAAGTCAGGTCTCTCCTGTCTGTTGTTACGGAATCTTCTTTGTCTGTCAAACTGCTGTTTGTTCCGAAATCTAGGAGATCTTCTTCTCTGGAAACGAAAGGATCTGGAAGGCTTCCTTCTTGTTTCCGGGAATTTAGCAGTTTTGCTGTCATTTAATGACTCCAGAATTTTTTCCAACTGAGGGCCAAACAAGGACGTGGGCTGGAATGGAAGATTACAAAAGTGGAACTTTGACAAGAGGTCACCTGACCATTGCTTAATCCATATGGCCCTTCTGGCGGCATTAGTGAGAGCCAGAGAACGTGATGCAAATTTTAATGAATCCAATGGCGAATCACACAAGAATTCAGAAGCATGCTTCATAACCGGGATATTTTTTAAAATCTCTTCCCTTGGGACTCCATCTTCCAGGTCATGAGATAATTGGGACAGCCAGATCCGCAGAGATCTTGCCACTGGCACAGAGGCTAAGGCCGGTACACAAGAAGAAGAAGTGGACGCATATGCTTTTTTCAAAAAAGACTCCGCCTTCTTGTCTACTGGATCCTTGATCAAGGAAGTCTCCTCAGAAGGAAACAGCGCCCTCCTTGACAATCTGGCCACCGGAAGGTCTACTTTAGGAACTGACAACCAATCTTTACACGTGTCGTCCGCTAATTTATATGTATGTTTAAATCTGGAACTGGGATCCGGTTTCTTATCCGGTTTATCCCAATCCTGCTTTAGCCACTCATTGAGCAGCGGGTGCCCTGGAAAGGCTTTGCATCCTGATTTAGGAAAGTAAAACAGCTTGTCACATTTTGACTTATTAGAAATATCTCTACTGGATTCAATAGTGTGCTTGACTGCTTTGATAAGATCCCCCAGGTTCTCCTTATGGAACAGCATAGTGTCCTCCATATCCTCAGAATCTGAGTCTATCTCTCCCTCAGACAAGGAACTGTCAGAGGATAAGGCAAACTGAGGTTCCGAGGTTTCCTGCGATTTTTTGGTTTTTTTATTGGAGGTTCTGATTTCATTAAAAACAGACGATAGCTGCTCCTTAAACCAGTGCAGAAAGTCATTATCCTGGGAGGGAGGAGACTCAGAACGAACAGAGGTGCAGCCCTGACACAGATCAGAAAGAGCATCATCTGGCATAGGTTGTTCACAATTCCTGCAGGAGCCGTGTCTGGATTTTCTTTTTCTCTTACGAGATTCCTCGGGGGAGGCAGACATCTGACAATAGATAAGGAGTATCAGTAAAAATCATTCCTTCACCCCAATCACCACCGAACAGTGTGCACAGAGGAAGGGACAGCTGTATCAAACCTATGCCAGATCCTGCCAAGCATGTTATCCCCAAACGTTCTCCTTACTTACCTCGGCAAGCAGTGGGAGTAGCGTCCTGGCGAGCGCCCATAGTAACGGTACCACGGAGTTAAATACTTCCGGGACGCGCCAGCGGAGTGCGCATGCGCGAGACGTCGCGATTCCCCAGTATCATCTCGCGCATGCGCCTCCCCTATAGCGCGCGTCTCTGCTGCCTCAACCTCAACCCACACTATGCAGAGGGAGGCAAGCAGAGAATGGAGCGAGGTGCTGCCGACTGCACTGGGGAAAACACACTCGCGTCCATCTTCAGGGTGAGGGACTGAAAGTATCACTCCTGGCAGGGGATAACTGTGGGAGTTGTGGTCTCTTCAAGTGCCTAGAGAAAATAAAATACATGGCTCTGTGTGCTCTGTGGTGCTTTATACTGGGAGGTACTATGTAATTAATCAATCTATTGCTTGCTAATTGGTCTCTATTCTGGTTGTACCTAGGGGACTTAACCCTTTGGTGTGTGCTGCCAAGGACGAACAGGAAATCAAAAATACAACAATGAGCAATTGCGCTGTAGTATAATAATGGCTGGGTAAGGCCGGTATACATGTCTATTCTGCACAAGGTACGGACAAGTCCTGTAGGATCCATGCCTGGTTCATTTTAATGAACGTGAGCTTGTCCACATTGGCTGTGGACAGGCAGCTGTACATGTCTGTGATGACACCCCCTGCCATGCTAAACACACGTTCAGATAATACACTGGCTATAGGGCAGGCCAGCACCTCCAAGGCATAAACGGCAAGCTCAGGCCATGTGCCCAATTTGAATACCCAGAAGTTGAAGGGGACAGACCCGTCATTTAGTACGTGTAGGTGTGTGCACACATACTGCTCCACCATGTTGATGAAATGCGGACTCCTGCTAAAACATTCCATATCAGCTGGCGGTGCTGGTTGTTGTGGTGTGCTGACTAAGCTTTTCCACATTTCGGCCATTCTAACCCTGCCTTCTGAGGTGCTGGCGGTGCCCAAGCTGCATTGGCGACCTCTTCCTCCTCCTCTGTCTTCACCTTGTTCTTCCACTGTGCCCCTGCTGTCAGGTGGGAATGCCACCAGCAGCACGTCTACCAGCGTGCGCTTGTACTCGTGCATCTTGCGATCACGCTCCACCTAAGGATGGTACGTTGTCCTTGTAATGGGGATCCAGCAGCGTGGCCACCCAGTAATCAGCACAAGTTAGAATGTGGGCAACTCGGCGGTCGTTGCGGAGACACTGCAGCATGTAATCACTCATGTGTGCCAGGCTGCCCAGAGGCAAGGAAAAGCTGTCTTCTGTGGAAGGTATATCATCTGTGTCCTCTGTATTCCCCCAGCCACGCACCAGTGATGGCCATGATCTGGTCTGGGTGCCACCCTGCTGTGAACATGGTTCCTCCTCCTCCATCTCCTCCTCCTCATCCTCCAGAACTGTGCCCTGGCTGGACAATTCTGTACCTGGCGTTTGTGGGTGCAGGAACCCATCCTCGGAGCCACTTGTGAATGACTGGCCGGAAACCCTATGAAATGATCCCTCTTCCTCTTCCTCCTCCTCCTCCTGTGCCACATCCTCTTCCATCGCCAGAAGCGTTTTTTCAAGGAGGCATAGAAGTGGGATAGTAACACTGAGAATGGCATTATCGGCACTGGCCATGTTGGTGGAGTACTCGAAACAGCGCAACAGGGAACACAGGTTTCGCATGGAGACCCAGTCATTGGTGGTGAAGTGGTGCTGTTCCACGGAGAGACTCACCCGTGCGTGCTGCAGCTGAAACTCCACTATCACCTGCTGCTGTTTGCACAGTCTGGCCAGCATATGAGGCGGTGAGCGGGAAGGCCGAAGTTACGCTGCAGCGCTGACAGGCGAGCAGCAGCAGGGTGAGAACGCTGAAAGCGCGCACAGACGGCCCGCACTTTATGCAGCAGCTCTGACATATCGGGGTAATTTTTAAGTAATCTCTGCACCACCAAATTCAGCACATGCACCAGGCAAGGGATGTGCGTCAAACCGGCTAGTCCCAGAGCTGCTACGAGATTTCGCACATTATCGCACACCACCAGGCTGGGCTTGAGGCTCACTGGCACCAACCACTGATCGGTCTGTTTTTCAAGGCCCGTCCACAGCTCCTGCATGGTGTGGGGTTTGTCCTCCAAACAGATACGTTTTAAAACTGCCTGCTGTCGTTTACCCATGGCTGTGCTGAAGTTGGTGGTGAAGGTGTTACGCTGACCGGATGAGGATCCGGTAGAGAATGAGGAAGTGGAGTAGGAGGAGGAATCAACAGGAGGCAAACTGAAGTGCCCTGCAATCCTCGGTGGTGGAAGGACATGCGGCAAACTGCTATCCGCCTCGGGCCCAGCCGCCACTGCATTTACCTAGTGTGCTGTTATTGAGATATAACGTCCCTGACCGTGCTTACTGGTCCACGTATCGTAGTGAGGTGCACCTTGCCACAGATGGAGTTGCACAGTGCACCCCTGATTATTTCCCCCACTTGGTTGTGCAGGGAAGGGATGGCACGCCTGGAAAAGTAGTGGCGGCTGGGCACAATGTACTTTGGGACAGCCACCGCCATAAGGCTTTTAAAACTCCCCATCTCCACCAGACGGAATGACAGCATTTCTAAGGCCAGTAATTTTAAAATGCTGGCATTCAGGGCCAGGGATCGCGGGTGGGTGGGCTGGTACTTCCTCTTCTGATCCAGAGATGGAGAGCTGAACGCTTCCGTGGGACATTGTGGAGTTGCTTGGTGACCCAGCTGGTGGTGTTGCTGGCAGATCTTTCTTGATTTTTGAGGTGTCTACTCCACTGCAGCTTGTGCTTTTCACTTGGATGTCTGGTCATGCAGGTTGTGCTCAGGTTGAGAACGTTTATACCTTGCTTCAGGCTCTGATTGCACAGCGTGCAAACCACTCGTGTCTTGTCGTCAGCACATTGTCTGAAGAACTGCCATGCCAGGGAGCTCCTTGGAGCTGGCTTTGGTGTGCTCGGTCCCTTGCTGAGGTGGGCAATAGCAGGCGTACTGTCTAGGGGACTAGTGGCAGTGCTGGTGGCTCTGTGTGACCACCGCCTCTTCCTCTGAACTACACAGTTCACTCGCATGACCTTAATTCCATGTGGGGTCGAGGACCTCATTGTCCTCCACATCATTTTCCACCCAGTCTTCACCCCTGCCCTCCTTGTCGGTCTGCACACTTTCGAAAGCGCCAGCAGTTGGCACCTGTGTTTCGTCATCATCCGAGAAGTGCTGCGATGGTCCTCCCATGTACTCATCTTGAAACATAAGTGGTTGGGCATCGGTACATTCAATCTCTTCGACTTCTGGGGCAGGGCTATGTGAATGGCCCTGGAAAACCCTGCTAACAGAGTCATAAAAAAGCAGAAGAGACTGCTGCATGACTTGGGGCTCAGACTGCTTGGCTGCTTTGCAAGGGGGTGAGGTGAAAGACTGATGGACATCGTCTGCAGGTGCCAACTCTGATCTTTCAGCAGGAGACTGGGTGGGAGACAATGTGAAGGAACTGGAGGCACTGTAAGCAACCCAATCTACTATCGTCTGTACTTGTTCTCGCCTCACCATTCATAAAGCCGCATTAGGCCCGACCAAATACCGCTGCAGGGTCTGTCGCCTACTCGCATCTGAGGAAGGTGTTTCACTTGTTCGTGTATCTGGCACAGATCGACCACTTCATCTCCCTGCAACAGGAGCTCCACCAGCAGCACCACGATCGGGGCCATGTCCCTTATTTGACATCTCCTCATATTTCTCAAATTTAGGATCTTGCCCTAAGTGGGTGTTTTATTAATAGTAGAATAGAACCACAGTATCTAAAAGGGTGTATCTCACAATGACATATGCAGCAAAGGCTGAAAAATTTAGTTTTTTGCACTAAATGGGTGTTTTTTTTATAGCAGAATAGAACAACAGTATGTAAAGGGTGTATCTCACACGTACAGATACGCAATTAAAGATTTTTGCCCAAAATAGGTGTTTTATTAATAGCAGAATAGAACCACAGTATATAAATTTGGAACAACCAGTATTTCGATATTTGGTCCTTGATTACAGTTGATCAGCACATAGTTGATAAGGAGCGTAGGCCCAACTCCAATAGAGTTATAGATCGCAGGCCTAAGGTAGCTCACACCATGGGTAATTGGTTACAAGCTTTTTCAGTCTTGGGCTATGTTATGGGATTGCAGCACCCAGAACACTGTTCAGAATTATTTGTTTACATGGATTCCATATATAGTGCTTACAAGCCTCACTGGGGGTCCGCTTGGTGGCGGTATGATGAAGAATTCCGTAGACGATTGGCACTCCAACCAGAAATTGGTTGGGGAGTCAAAGCCACAGATCTTTGGTTACGTCTGATGATGTCTCAGAGAATTCCCCCCTTTCCAGCTGCGGCCCCTGTCTCCTTTCCGGCGGCCAGGGGCCTGTCGCCATTCTCAGAACAGGAGCCTGCTGGCTTTATAACGAAGGACACTGCAAATTCTTCGCACTCTGTAAGTACAAACACAAATGCTCAGTTTGTGGTGGGTCCCATTCGGCCATCCGTTGGGCATGATTTGTCCCCCCCAGACCCTTAGCCCCCTCTAGTGGGAAAGACTCCAGTGAGCGTGGTCGCGATGTCCCCATGGCTGGACCAATACCACAATAAAAGTGCAGAGGCACAGCTGCGATTTGGCTTTTCCTTCGGTTTTTTCATCCCTTTCTATTTTTCCAGCGTCCTCATTCATTCCGATAATTTACCTTCTGCCAGCCGCTACCCAAATGCGAGATAACATTCGCAAGGAGGTAGAATTGGGAAGAATAGCTGGCCCATTTACTTTTCCCCCTTTTGCCAAGATCCGAGTTTCACCTTTGGGACTTGTTCCCAAGCGGAAGCCCGGGTGCTTTTGCCTGATTTACCACCTCGGTTAATGACGGTATCCCAAAAGACGATTCCTCTGTTTCCTACGTTTCTTTTGATAGGTCGGTAACTTTAGTTCGGGAAGCTGGCAGGGGGTCATTGATGGCAAAATCTGACATCGAGGCAGCTTTCCGTCTGCTTCCGGTGCACCCTGATTGTTATAACCTGCTGGGTTGCATGGTAGATGGGCAGTACTATTACGACACGTGTCTCCCCATGGGTTGCTCCATTACCTGCCATTTCTTTGAATTATTTAGCTCCTTCCTGGAATGGGTTATCCGCTATGAAAATGGTTCCTGCTTCATCATCCATTACCTGGACGATTTTCTTTTTGTTTCCCCAGGAGATTCCTCCTAGTGTCAATTTCTTTTGAACTCTTTTTGTTTTCTAATGTCCAGGTTTGGCGTCCCTCTTTCTGCTGATAAGACCCTGGGCCCAGCCACTTCTATTATCTTTTTAGGTATTGAAATTGACTCCTCTGCAAAGGTTTTTCAACTTCCCCAGGATAAGTTGTCTAAGCTCCTCGCCCTTATTGAAGGTTTTTGCGTGGTAAAATCTGTCATCCTCAAGCAGCTTCAGTCCCTTCTCGGGCTTCTAGTTTTTGCTTGCCGGGTTATGCCCATGGGCAGGGTCTTCTCACGACGTTTATCTCTGGTGACACGAGGTATCTATAATCCCCATCACCACGTCCGTTTAACCCTGCAATTGAAGCGTGACCTATATGTGTGGCGTGACTTCCTCCAGTGTTATAACGGCCACATGTGCTGGCAGCTTCCTGAAATCTCCAGCCCCAACCTGTCCTTCTTTACCGATGCTGCGGGATCCTGGGTTTCTGCGCCATTTTGGGATCGGTCTGGTGTGCCGCCTCCTGGCCATCTCAATGGCGCACTGCCAGTCTTTGCTCTATAATTACTTTATTAGAACTATTTCCCATTATAGTCGCTATTGAACTATGGGGTTTCAAACTGCAAAACAGTCGTGTTTGTTTTTGGACTGATAATATGGCGGTTGTACATTGCATTAACAAATTGTCCTCTTCTTCTCTCCTAGTTTTGTCTTTGTTACGTCACCTTGTACTTAAATGTTTGCAATGAAACATTTATTTACGGACCTCACATGTTCCGGGTGTTGTCAATGTTGCTGCTGATGCTCTCTCACGTTTTCGTTGGCAAGAATTCTGGAAGCTTGTGCCGGACGCGGCGCCGGAGGGTTTTCGGTACCCTACTCACCTGTGGCACATACCGATGAACAGCTGATACCCCTTATTCGAGCTTCAGTGTGCCATGGACCTGGTCTGGTTATGGTAAGGCTTGGGCGGACTGGGCAGCGTTGGCGGCTGACCTGCCAGTTCACACGTCTGTTGCTGCGAGTTACTATTGATTATATGTGCAATAAAAGGTGGACCTCCCTGCGCTCCTATTGCTTGGGGTTTGTAAAAAATCAGTCTGTGTAAGATGATTCCGCAGCTAAATGCCCTAGGAAGGAGTTGTTGTCCTCCTTCAGTTAAATATATATATATAATATGAGTAATAATACAATATCACCCGTCGGTGATATTGGGCATTAGCGTTGGAATTACAAACCAAGCAGCTACTGCCCTTTAAATAGGTTAGATAAATGGTTAACTGCCTCTTTTGGAAAAAGGAGGAAAGAGGGAAAGGGGGGGGGGGGACAAAGAGTTATATAAAATCCCAGTATGTCAGACAGCTGTCTGTGTAAGGGGTATATCTCACAGTGTGTCACCAGCTATCTATGTAAGGGGTACATATACAATAAAACCGCAGTGTGTCAGCCAGCTGTCTGTGTGAGGGGTCTGTATGCAATACTACCGCGGTGTGTCGGCCAGATATCTGGGGTATGTGTGCAATAATCTCTGGAGGAAACGTCAGACGTTTAAAATAGCAACGGTATCTGTACCTTAAATCCTTCTGCGTTGTTTTCCTTTGTGGATTTTTAGGTGTACCCCTTCTTTCTTTATTACTTCTTAGTACTTCTTTCTTTGCCGTTATCTCTTAGTCTGTATTTTGAATGGGAACGTCCTCCTAGCTCACCTGCTAGCACAGACGCACTTCCGGCCGGGGCAGAGTCAACAGAAATATTTGAAGGTATCAAAATAGGTAAGCAGGAGATTAAACTGTCACTGTTCGCAGATGACATCATTGTGTTCTTGTCAAACCCACAAAGGGATATTAACAAGATCTTTAATGTTATGAGGGAATTTGAATCCTTTTCAGGCTTTAAGGTAAATCAAGGTAAATGCGAGCTAATGACTATAGGGATAGGAAACCATAGTAGAGATTTCGTCCTGAGAGACTGTCCGGTGTCTTTAGTCACAACCCACATCACGTACCTAGGGATCAAAATAGGGCGTACACCTCACTCTCTATACACCCTTATTTACCTGCCATTATTTGCACAAATAAAGCAGGAACTAAAGCGTTGGCAAAATTTGCCACTGTCAGCGATGGGCAAATGTCACTTAATCAAGATGATTAGTTTCCCAAAACTATTATATCCTATGCAGACTATGCCAATTTTACTCCGACATGCAGATGTTGTTTGTCTAAATAGGGCCCTTACTAATTTTATTTGGTCCGGGAAAAAAACACGTATAGCTTTAAGATCATTATGAGACCCTATAAATAAAAGAGGGTTAAAATTGCCGGATGTGAGGAGTTACAACTTTTGCCATTCATCAAAAGTTACAACTTGGCATGTCTTTTCAGACATTGTAGAGATTGGCTAAATTGGACATCACATTACTCTAATTGCAGTCTGGAGAGGGAGTTGGTGGGAGGATGGGATCTTGGATCTCTACTTCATTCCAGGTTGGGTTCTCTACATCCAAATATAAAAAACTCAATAGTGATCAGGGATACGGTGGTCACCTGGAAGGAGACCCGGACAGCAGTCCCATGTGAAAAATGGAGGGAATCTTACTTTAAATTGCTGCATAGGGCAATTTATGCCTTTAACATCCCATTCAAGAATAGCCTACCTGACAGGATAACGGAATGCCCTAAATGCCATTTATCAAAAGTTACAACTTGGCATGTCTTTTCAGACATTGTAGAGATTGGCTAAATTGGACATCACATTACTCTAATTGCAGTCTGGAGAGGGAGTTGGCGGGAGGATATGATTTTGTATCTCTACTTCATTCCAGGTTGGGTTCTCTACATACAAATATAAAAAACTCAATAGTGATCAGGGATACGGTGGTCACCTGGAAGGAGATCCAGAAAATGTTCAGTCTCTCATTTTTAGCATCTAAACATATGCCTTTACGGAATCATCCAGATTTCAATCTAAGCAAAACAAAGCTGTTTCATCCCTGGAGATTGCTAGGTACACAAAATGTTGCATATTATTTATGAGGCAGAACCTAGATATCTATCGCTGGGGGAACCACAAAATAAATATGGGCTTTATAGGGAGCAATTTCTACAATATTACCAAGTTAAGAATTTCCAATCCCTTTGACATTCTGCTGAAGCAAAGAGAAGATAAAGTATCACTTTCTGACATTTACAAAACCCTGAGAGAAAAGGGTGATAATAGCTTGTCCACTAAAAGATTCCAGAGATGGAAACCACTTTTGGGCTTCAGTGAAAGAATTGATAAGATTATGGGGGGATGGGAGAGAGTGAGGAGAGCAGTCCCATGTGAAAAATTGAGGGAATCTCACTTTAAATTGCTGCATAGGGCAATTTATGCCTTTAACATCCCATTCAAGAATAGCCTACCTGACAGGATAACGGAATGCCCTAAATGCCATTTATCAAAAGCAGGATTGGATCATTGTATCTGGGAATGTCCACAAGTAGGTATATTCTGGAAAAAAAACTCTTGACTGGATAAAGAGAATATGGCAGTTAGACCTACCACTAGAACCTCTGGTAGTTCTGTTTCACGACTTCCCAGATAAGTTGGCAGTACCTAGGTTGGTAGATGGTGCTTTACTGGTGGCACTCAAATGTCTATTGAACTCATGGTTACAACCGAAAGCTCCCTCAATCGCAGAAGTTCAATTACAAATGAGATACTTCCTATTGATGACTCAATTAGAAACATAAAAACAAAAGTTGTGTAAAATGTCCCATTTTTTTGATAAGTGGAAGGTATATTTTAGTAAGCAGCTACCGGAAGCTGAATTTCAGAAAATGATGAAAAATTTCCAGTACACAGAATGGTACCTACTTACTGACTTGAAAGGGAAGTTGGGCAACCTGAAAGTAAACTAGTCATCATGAAAGGGAGTCTTTAGCAGTCTTCAGAACCTGAGCAGTATTATCTGGGTAGCTACTGAGGAAGGGGCAACCTTAAGCCCCGAAACGCGCCTAGCTCTAACAGGACCCCGAACTTTGAAAGAGTGAGGACCAACAGATAGTGCCAGAACCTCGTACCACACTGCTCAACACCACGATAAGGTTAAAGTATAAGGAATCCGTGACAGCCTACAGCAGAGACCGGGCTGCACATGCCAAACTTTTACCTAAGTGGGATTTCAACAACCTGACCGCTCAAAAAAGTCTGGAGGTAATTTATAAAAACGCGACCCAGCAGAGCGACGGTGTGCAGCAAAGTGGTGAGGAGAACCTTTCCGGTAAGACTATCTTTTTAATCGAATATTTGCTGACAGGAGACTTAACAAGACTTGAATGCTATTCGCCCAGTGGGACGCTACTGGTTGAATCTACAGTCGTGGCCAAAAGTTTTGAGAATGACACAAATATTAGTTTTCACAAAGTTTGCTGCTAAACTGCTTTTAGATCTTTGTTTCAGTTGTTTCTGTGATGTAGTGAAATATAATTACATGCACTTTATACATTTCAAAGGCTTTTATCGACAATTACATGACATTTATGCAAAGAGTCAGTATTTGCAGTGTTGGCCCTTCTTTTTCAGGACCTCTGCAATTCAACTGGGCATGCTCTCAATCAACTTCTGGGCCAATTCCTGACTGATAGCAACCCATTTTTTCATAATCACTTCTTGGAGTTTGTCAGAATTAGTGGGTTTTTGTTTGTCCACCCGCCTCTTGAGGATTGACCACAAGTTCTCAATGGGATTAAGATCTAGGGAGTTTCCAGGCCATGGACCCAAAATGTCAACGTTTTCGTCCCCGAGCCACTTAGTTATCACTTTTGCCTTATGGCACGGTGCTCCATCGTGCTGGAAAATGCATTGTTCTTCACCAAACTGTTGGATTGTTGGAAGAAGTTGCTGTTGGAGGGTGTTTTGATACCATCTTTTATTCATGGCTGTGTTTTTGGGCAAAATTGTGAGTGAGCCCACTCCCTTGGATGAGAAGCAACCCCACACATGAATGGTCTCAGGATGCTTTACTGTTGGCATGACACAGGACTGATGGTAGCGCTCACCTTTTCTTCTCCGGACAAGCCTTTTTCCTGATGACCCAAACAATCGGAAAGAGGCTTCATCAGAGAATATGACTTTGCCCCAGTCCTCAGCAATCCATTCACCATATTTTCTGCAGAAGATCAATCTGTCCCTGATGTTTTTTTTGGAGAGAAGTGGCTTCTTTGCTGCCCTTTGTGACACCAGGCCATCTTCCAAAAGTCTTCGCCTCACTGTGCGTGCAGATGCACTCACACCTGCCTGCTGCCATTCCTGAGCAAGCTCTGCACTGGTGGCACTCCGATCCCGCAGATGAATCCTCTTTAGGAGACGATCCTGGCGCTTGCTGGACTTTCTTGGACGCCCTGAAGCCTTCTTAACAAGAATTGAACCTCTTACCTTGAAGTTCTTGATGATCCTATAAATTGTTGATTGAGGTGCAATCTTAGTAGCCACAATATCCTTGCCTGTAAAGCCATTTTTATGCAATGCAATGATGGCTGCACGCATTTCTTTGCAGGTCACCATGGTTAACAATGGTATTAACAGGTCAAGTCTGCCATTTTAACCCAATCAGCCTGACATAATGATCTCCAGCCTTGTGCTCGTCAACATTCTCACCTGAGTTAACAAGACGATTACTGAAATGATCTCAGCAAGTCCTTTAATGACAGCAATGAAATGCAGTGGAAAGGTTTTTTGGGGATTAAGTTCATTTTCATGGCAAAGAAGGACTATGCAATTCATCTGATCACTCTTCATAACATTCTGGAGTATATGCAAATTGCTATTATAAAAACTTAAGCAGCAACTTTTCCAATTTCAAATATTTATGTAATTCGCTAAACTTTTGGCCACGACTGTAGAGCGGGACGCCGCTATACCTGTTTGTTGTGGGACTATCACGCCACGGTGCCTTTTCATAACTGTCACTTTGGAGCTTCAGATCTTTATCAGTGAGTTTGGGAATAACTCGCAACAGTGACATTTGTAGTTTTCCCAGTGAACATTCAGCGTCTACGCTATATATGCGTTTTTTATTGTGTGAATAATTTGTGATTTAGCAATCGATTGTACCATTTTATTGCCGTTTTATTTCAAGAATATGCCATAACAAGTTATTAGTACTTATCTAGATTCAGAGTGCTAGTTATAGTGAGGAAGTGCTGTTTAGTACATAGATTTCCAAAAGGAGGGCCATATTCTCTCTCTTTTTAGTGTTCTTTTTTATTGTCTTACACACTAATAAATAACTGTATGATCCCTATATCCTGAGAGTGCCCAGTTTATTCATTACAAGTTCTTCACAATATGTAGTGATCTGATTGTGGATACAAAGATGCAGATTACGACTGGGATTGGATGTATGCCATTGGATTCCTAGTACATTCTGAGGTCAATGTTTAATCTTCAGAAAGAAAAGGAATAAGTTGACTCTTAACCCCTTGTCTGGTTTCAAGGTGAGAACTGGGAGAACTTCAAACTAGACATTCAGCATACAAAGGAGAAAACTGATTAATTAATTAATGCAATGTTACTAAAAGGTTGGGTACACTTTAACCCTTTCCCGACCAGCGCTGTACTGCACAAGCTTTTAAAGATGGCACCCTCTCCTGAGCGGAGTAGGCACCATAGCATTGGGGTGCCTGATGTTTCATACAGCAGATACCCACGGCTCATGTCCGCGACCAGCAGTGGCATCTCTAGCTTTCAAATTGGAAGGGGGGGGGGGGGGCACACTAGGGGCCAGGACAAAAGTAGGGGGGGGGCAGCTATAACAACGATACATTTACACAAGTACGCTTAGAAATGCTGCGATACTTTACCCAATACCTAAAACCGCAACAGGGAAGAAAAGTCCAGCTGTCTGTGGTAGACACTTTTATAGAGAGGGGGATCTGTGGATGACACTGCTATGGGGGGGATCTGTGGATGCCACATACCGTATATAGCATCTTATGCTATATGTGTCATCCACAGATCCACCCCATGACAGTGTCATCCCCATTTCCCCCTCCATAACAGTGTCATCCACAGATCACCCCCCCTATAACAGTGTCATCCACAGATCTCCCTCCCCGCCTCTCACAGGAGTGTACATATATAACATAAACATATTTCACATGAACACTTACAGTTACTTAGCTTGGCCCTTGGGGATCTCGGACGCCACTTCAACACTTGGCCGGGGGCTCGGTGGAGCTGATGTTGTGTTTTATCCTAATGAGAAAGATTTCATAATAAGGATTTGGAGAAGGGGCAGAGGGATAGCAGAGCAGGGAGAGGCTGGTGCTGCTACTAGGGGGCTCATATCATGGGGGGAGTAATGAAACCCACCATAATGCCCCCCAGTAGAAATAATTCTCCTTATAATGTGACAGTGCAAAAAATACCCCCTTATGCCCCCAGTTGAGCTAACGTCTCCCATAATGTGCAAGTATAAAATACCCCTATATAGTGCCCCCAGTAAATGCCTCCATAGTGCTCCTCTCCCCTCTTCCTGCTAGTGCTCCCCATAATGTACCATTTTAAAATGCCCCATATATCGTGCCCCAGTAGATGCCCTCAGTGTCCCCCATAATTTACAAGTATAAAATACCCCTTCCCCATAGTACCTACCATAATGTGTCCCAGTATAAAATGCTACTGTACAGAGCCCCCCATATAAAACACCCCTTCTTTGTGGCCTCAGTAGATGCCCCTATAGTGCCCACCAATAATGTGCCAGTAATAAGCGCCCTCAATAACCTGCCACTGCCTGTAACAAGAGCCCCCCATCACGTGCCAGTAACAAGAGCCCCCCAATGTGCCAGTAATAAGCCCCCATCACGTGCCAGTAACAAGAGCCCCCATCACGTGGCACTAATAAGCCCCCCAATGTTCCAGTAATAAGCCCCCATCACGTGCCAGTAATAAGCCCTCCAATGTGCCAGTAATAAGCCCCCATCATGTGCCAGTAATAAGCCCCCATCATGTACCAGTATTAAGTCCCCCCCATCATCATGTACCAGTATTAAGTCCCCCCCATCATCATGTGCCAGTATTAAGTCCCCCCATCATCATGTGCCAGTATTATGTCCCCCCCATCATCATGTGCCAGTATTAAGTCCCCCCATCATCATGTGCCATTATTAAGTCCCCCCATCATCATGTGCCAGTATTAAGTCCCCCCATCATCATGTGCCAGTATTAAGTCCCCCCATCATCATGTGCCAGTATTGTAATAAGCCCCCTCAATGTGCCAGTAACACTATTGTAAAAAAACAGAAATGCGATGCGACGCCACTGGCGACCGGCAATAATGCCGTTCGAGGATATTTCACATTTCCGATGCTGTGGTCAATTCTGACTATGGCATCTGAGCGTGTTTCCCACTAAAAATTAAAAAGTGATCAAAAAGTTGTACACACCCCATAATGGTATCAATGAAAAGTACATATCATCCTGCAAAAAATGAATGCTCACACAGCTCTGTACACATAACTCCAAAAAAGTTATAGGGGTCAGATTATGGCGATGAAAAAATAAACCAAATTTTTTCCAAGGTTTTTATTATTTTATCAGTATCAAAACACAAGAAAAACTATACGGGACTTCTGGGAGTCAGCGCAACGTGATGGCCTTATTTTAGATGAGCTCCGGCTCATCTGCTCTGCAGCGGCTGCCCTGCACTCACCCTGTTGGGTATCAAGGGCAGTCATCATCCGGATAAGGCTGGGACAAAGCAAGGACCATCTGCTCGACTCCCCTCCTACCTCGAAGGCCACAGAGACGGCCTCCACCACTGCGGCCTGTACCGTCTCCTCCTCCATTGCCTCGTGGCAGCGATGGCTATTTGCAGTTATTGCAGTGCACAATCATTAGCGCTACCGCGCATACCAGGCCGCCATTCTGCAACATCCATCCAACTGTGCCGCTGGACCGGGTGAGCTTACAAAGGGGTACAGGGGCGTATAAGCCTTTTTATTTGATTGCTGGACATCCCGGTGGGCGCACCACCATTTTCACGCCATTACTCTCTGAGCACAGAACCAGCGCTGCAGGGTGAGTCTCTGCCCCATATATTTTATTTCATTGCCATAGGCTGCTTGTGGCCCAGGTTATACTAGTGCTGCACAATCAGAACCTGCACCAGTTACAGTTTACCACTGGACCGGAGAAGCTGCATTAGCTTCATCTGACTGTCTCTCTGATCACATTAACCCTCGTATTGCTGGGCTATTATATACATCTAAGCCTGCATTATTTTCTGGTACTGTCCACCATTGAATCTTCATATTGAGGGACTAAACCCATAGCTGCTATAAGTTACATATATTCAGCACCTCATTACTCCTTAGGACCTTTTGTTCGGTTCCTCATGTAATACAATTGCTAAATGTGACTGCTGGGTTCTTTTTAGCATTAAACCTCAACCTATACAGTGAATATACACCTTTTTTGCTACCCCATGGATAAGTTTATGGGGAAAAGTTCTGCTGCTGCTAAGGGATCTAGAACCCTGACTTGCAGTTAAACTCCATCCGCTCCAGTAAATACGTCTACAGACCTTATTATGGATACCTCAAAATAGGGCCGGCCTTAGGCCTTTAGGCGCCCTGTGCGAGAAAGCTTTACAGCGCCCCTCAGTGACCACGCCCTCAGTAACCACGCCCCTCAGTAACCACACCCCTTCAGTGGTCACACCCATTTCTCCAATATCGGCTCCATTTAAAACCTTCCATTCCGTTAAGTCCCCAAAAAAGTGCAGCACCTTACCAATTCTGCTGACAATGGAGATAGGGTAGTGGTAGAAGGGGACAGGTAAAGGTAGATTTGGTGAGATGTTAGGTAGAGAAGAAGAAAACAGGTCTGTGCAGTGTCAGACAATACGTGAGGGGTAGTTTTACATCATGGCCGTTCTAACTCCTGCTAGAGCCACTGGTCACTACAGTATGTGTCACCATGGGCAGCCTATGATGGAGGGAGTGACCGATCGCTCATCATTATACCATTGTATGGAAGGTCTGAGGCATTGGCCAGGGCAGTATCTATGTCAATGGCTTCTGCAGGTTATAGCAGATACCTGCAGCTCCTGAATCCGCCTCTGGATAGCTTCCAGGCTGCTGCTTCAGAAATCAAGGAAACCAAGAGAGGTGAGGGCCTGAGCAGATGGACGGGCCGAGAGAGAGACAGGAGGAATAGAAAGTGAGAGGGAAAATAACCATAGGGAGCAGCGGTGAGCATGCACGACCTGTGACAGTAAGGACCTCTATGTATCTGCTAGGGCTGCAGCTAACGATTATTTGAATAATGGCCTAGGAAGATCTGTTATGGAGAGGGGGATCCGTGGGTGGCGCTGTTATGGAGAGGGGGATCTGTCTATGGCACTGTTATGGAGAGGGGGATCTGTGCACTGTTATGGAGAGGGGAATATGTGCACTGTTATGGAGAGGGGGATCTGTCTATGGCACTGTTATGGAGAGGGGGATATGTGCACTGTTATGGAGAGGGGGATATGTGCACTGTTATGGAGAGGGGGATCTGTGCACTGTTATGGGCATAACAGTGCACATATTCCTTTCCCCATAACAGTGCACATATTCCTTTCCCCATAACAGTGCACATATCCCCCCTCCCCATAGCAGTGCCATAGACAGATCCTCCCCCCTCCCCATAGCGGTGCCATAGACCGATCCCCCTCTCCATAGCAGCGCCGGCCCTGCTGCTCACAGCAGACTAATCACTTACTGCATCTTTATTTTACCTTACAATCGTGACGCTCCAGTAACAACTAACAGGCAGAGAGGAGGGCGGTGTAACGTCACTTACTCACGTGACGCACCTGCTCCGCCCACTTTATGAATGAAGGAGGCGGAGCAAGTGGGTCACGTGAGTAAGTGACGTTACGCCGCCCTCCTCTCTGCCTGTAGTTGTTACTGGAGCGTCACAATTGTAAGGTAAAATAAAGATGCAGCGAC